>NC_138076.1:215492091-216092091 GCF_964212035.1 Myotis nattereri | reverse complement strand
ATCTCAGACAGGTCTTCATCGTCAAATTCTTCCAGGCTTATGTCCTGAGGAGGCCTGGAGAGGAGACTCGGTCAGAGAGCAAGGACAGGGCTCCCGGGAGAGCTGGCAACCCTGGGTGCCCTGGCTGGGAGCTGGGCCCAGGAGGGGCCATGGGAAACCCAGCTCCTAGACCCCAGGGTCTCCACAGCCCCCAACTTCCAGATCCACGTCCTGCTGTCATTGTGACACCCAACCTCTGTTCTCCGGGGGATCCCCCCTATCGGAGCCATGACCAGCCCAGGGGGCCACTTGTCCCTCTGCCCTCCTCCCAGGCCTCCTCCGTGGGCTCAGCCCAGGCCCCTCCGGGTGGACGCGGGCGTCAGGGGAGTTAGGCTGAGCAGAGGGGGGAGGGGAGCCGAGGCTGAGGCTGCAGCGGCGGAAGCAGAGGGAGGGGTCGCCCCTGTTCAAGGAGCCAGTCTGGCCACTTCGTCTCTCCTCTCCTGCCCGGCAGGCCCTCTCCCCACCGTGGTCCCTTCCCCAGGGCCAGGTTTGATTTCAGCTCCCGTCCCGAGCCCCGCCAGCCCCGCCTGGCCTCCACAGAAGAGCGGCCCAGCAAGGCCAAAAGGACAGACACTCGCGCGGAGGACGGCTCCTGCCTGGCCAGGCCGCCCGCCCCCGGAGGCTGCGCCAGGGCCTGCACCCTCCGCCCGGGCGAGCCCGCAGGGCTGGTGCGGCACGGATTCCGGAGGGGAGGGGGGCTGAGCAAGGGGGAGCTGGGGAGACACACAGCGGAGGGTGGTCACTGGGGCCGGAGGGGGTGAAGGACAGACACGGGGAGACCCGCACAGAGGGCGGCGCGGGCAGCAGTGCAGGCCTTGGGCCGGCGGGGGCCCTGGGCTGGGGTTCCCGCAGGCGGTGCGGGGGAGGGGGGGGGGGCGGCGGACGGTGGCGGGAGGGAGGGAGGGGGCCGGGAGGACCGCGGGGAGGGGAGGGGAGAGCCCGCCAGGCCCGGTACCTGCAGCCGGGCGGCGACAGCGAGTGGAAGGTGGAGAGAGAAAACATCTCCGCGCGGTCCGCCATCTTCTCCGGGGAGAGGCCTGCGGGGGAGGGAGGCGCCCCGCGTGGCCCCCTTGTCCCCGGCTCCCCCCTCACCTCGTGACACGCCCTGCGACACCCCGCCCGCGACACCCCTCGACACCCCGCAGGACACCGCGGCGGAGCGAGCGCCGCAGGGGGAGGGGAGAGGCGGAGGCGGCGGGGAGGGGCGCGGCGCGCTGGTTGGAGGAGCGGCGACGGTCTGACGCGAGGCTCTGGTTGGGGAAGGATCGAGCGCGTGCTTGTTTGGGGCGGGGGCGGGTGAGGAGCGGATTGGCGGAGACGGGGATCGGGTTCCGGTGCAGGAGGGTCTGCGGCTGGGGACAGCGTCCGCAGCAACGATCCTGCGGGCGGGGAAGTCGGGGAAGGCGCCGGCCCGGTTCGCAGACCTCTGTCGGGTTCACTGGGGTTTGGGGAGGGTTCGTGGCGTGGGTGCGCCCCGGCAGCTGCACCGACGTCTCCAGGAACCAGAACAGAAGAGTTGGGGGTCCCAAGCTGGGCAGCGCGTTGAAAGGGGCTGGCGAAGCCGTTGGCTCTTGGGTGTTGGGTGCTGACGCGGCCTGGGGGAGCTGTCCGCTTTTGGGTGCTGATCGAGCCCAGAGGAGCTGTCCGCCCTTGGGTGCTGATCTGGCTGGAGGAGCTGTCCAGCCTGGGGTGCTGGCTGGGAAAGCACAGAGACCGCTGCGGAGGATGCTGGTCCCGGCTGGACGCAGAGTGGACCACAAAGAGGCTGCTGCCTGGGGCTGACACTGAGCTTCCAGTGTCTCGTGCAGACCATGCGAGTGGCGAGAGACACTGGGTGAAGTTCTACCCCGGAAGCTGTGCTCAGTCATTGGAAAGGTTTTTCTTGAGCTCCAACTATGTGACTGGCATTGTTTAGGGTTCAAGCTGCGTGAGAAGAGCAAAATCTGAAATTGAGCTGAAGATTTAGATTTGGTGAGCGTCATCTGGCGTTGGAGTGAGGGGACAGTAGATCATGGCTAGGAAGACGGTTGATAAAGGCAGGTTAGGCAGCCCTGGCTGGTGTGGCTCAGTGGCTGAAGTGCTAGGCCATGCACTGAAGGGTTTCAGGTTCCCTTCTCAGTCAAGGGCACATGCCCGGGTTGCAGGTTCAATCTGGCCTGGTCAGGGCATGTGTGGGAGGCAACCGGTCAATATTTCTCACATCACTGTTTCTCTCTCTCTCTCTCTCTCTCTCTCTCTCTCTCTCTCTCTCAGTGGGACAATGAATTGAAGTTGAAATAATAAATACAGAACAAAATTGGCATTTTCACACAAATCTTCTCACTGGCTAGTGTCATAGTCCCAAACAGGCCTGGACTGTAGCCTTCGTATTAATTAGCTCTCTTACATATGAATCCCAGAGGATTTTCTGTTCACTGTGGTAAGTGTAAAGGGAACACCCCAGCAAAGTATTCCAGGAAATATCAGACTGAGGAATGTTTGGTGAGGATGGCTTCTCCAGTTCCCCCAGTCCCTCCCAAAGATGCACGGAATTGGTAGTGATAGTGGTCGGCCCGACCAGGGAGAGGTCCTGATCTTTGTATTCAGCCCACCCCTTACCCCTGCTGGCTACAAATTGGAAGCACTTGATCAAACAGTCACCTTGGGAATGAGAGACATAAGGGCAGAACAAGACAAAGGGAACCTGGATCCTTAAGATTCATGTAATACGGCCAGCATTTAAGCCCAGGACTGACGTTCTCTAAACTGGTGCAGAGGATAAATAAGCATGCCTGTGTAAACTGCATTCAATGGTAAAGGTTGTTCACGGAGCAATTCCAGGGACCACAGTGTAGTCTGTGTGTCCAGCCACATACCACGTCACTAAAACGTCCTTTCACCATAAAATTCAGTTGTTCAGCATCCTTGTGATTCATGGCCAAATACTGTCCTAATTGCTACAGAATATAATTCAGGATAACCAGTTTGGAGAGAAATTTAGTAACATTAGTAAAATTGAAAATACACATATCTTATGATCCCTATGATAAACCATAGCAGTGGTTCTCAAAATATGGTCTGCAGATTCCTGGAGTCTCCCAACATTAGCAAGATCAAAATTATTTTGTCATAATTTTGCCTGCCACTGTGCTGTCGTTTGTGTCGATGGAGCAAAAGCAATGGTGGGGAAAACTGCTGGCTGGCTCCTCCTACTAGTAACCATCGAATTCTTTCCCTGCCACATGCTCATGGGGGGAGGGGAAGAAGCACTTTCACTTAATAATTTCGTTGATGAAGCCATAAAAATTATTAAACCTTGACAGGTAATTCTTAATATTCAGGGTAATGATGTAAAGCACCGCGTATGGAGGTACAATGGCTATTGCAACTGATTACACAGTTGTCGAAACTGGCAGCTGAACTAGCCACTTTTTTCATAAAACACAATTTTCACTTGAAAGTTGACAAACCACAGTTATTTTGACGTGGCTATTTGACAGAAATAAAAAGTGAATGTGGCACTTCAAGGAAAACAATGGTATTTGTTGCCAATGATACAATTTGAGTTTTGAAACAAAAACTAGAATTTTGGAAAATCTGTGTCATCACTATGAGCTTAAAGTTTCTCAATATTTAAATATTTTTCCAATGAGAGTGGTGGTATGTTAACAAGTGACATTATATAATAAAATATGTCAAAATTTGGAAGATCTACATAACTCCATGAACCAATATTTTCCAAATGACCCAGGAAGGCATGATGTTTCAAAATTATGCATGAGTGAAAGACTCACTCAGCATGCAAGGCAGGCCAATGGATTTTAATGTAAGAGGACAAAACGGTTCACTGATATGGTTTCAAATTCCAAATTGCAACTTACCTGAGTAACTACTTTTTGTCTGGTCTTGGTGTATAGTCTTAACAAAGATGCACAGTTATCTGAAAAAGCTTTGGAAAAGTTACCAACTGTAAATTTATGTTAGGCTGGATTTTCTTCATATATTTGAACCAAAACAACATATTGCAAGGGATTGACTGCAGAGACAATTATGGGGAACCTGTTATCTTCAACTAAGCCATATATTAACAAAACTTGAAAAAATGTAAAAAGGCCACCCTTCTCATGAATTTTTTTTATAAAAGTTATTTTTATAAGATATAATTTGTGTTAACATGTAAGGGTTTATTATCATTTAAATGAATAAATAAATCATTCCCCCTTGAATACACCATACTTCAAGTATTCAGGCAGAAAAAAACAAATCACGTTCAAGGGAGAAAAATTAGGCTGGATTCAGAAATTTTCAACTGCAATATTCAAGGACAAAATGGGGTGATGAGCTGAAAGCTGTGAGGGAAAGAATTCATGATGGTGGTGGTTGAAGAAATGATCCCCCAAAAGATACCTATGTCCTAATCCCTGGATCCTGTAAATGTCACCTTATTTGGGAAAAGGGTCTTTTCAGAAGTGATGAAGGGTTTTGAGATGAGGAGATTACCCTGGGTTATCTAGGTCAGCCCTAACTGCATCACTGTTCTCACTTGGTGTGGAAGCAACCAGGCAGACTCAGGTGCATCGTGCCAGTGCCAAGCCAACTCCTCATTGCCCATTGAGTAGCAGCAACCCTATCTCCTCAAAAATAATCAGGAACAATAACCTCTCCTTTGCCTGCTGGTGCACCAGCATGAGGCGCTCAGTGACTGGTGGATTTCAAGGACTCAGATTCAGTGTTGTGTCCTTCCCTGGAACCAGGGGAGGTGCCCTGTGGAAGTGCTCCCTACCTGGGACCCAGGGGCTGTAATCCAGCAGAGCTCACTCTTGCAGAGACAGAACATACAAATTCTACAAGTGGGCCATCAAGAATAATGGTGAGAGCCCTGACCGGTTTGGCTCAGTGGATAGAGCGTCGGTCGGCCTGCGGACTGAAGGGTCCTGGGTTCAATTCCAGTCGAGGGCATGTACCTTGGTTGCAGGCACATCCCCAGTAGGGGGTGTGCAGGGGGCAGCTGATCGATGTTTCTCTTTCATGGATGTTTCTAACTATCCCTCTCCCTTCCTCTCTGTAAAAAAACCAATAAAATATATATATATTTTTAAAAGAATAATGGTGAGAGACAGTTCATCCCAACCCCTACTACTTGGACATATCTTTATTTCTGGATTCACATATTATATCTACTGGAGACACAGATCCATACACTGGGCTTTAACGCAAGTGTACATACCCCAGCTCCTCAGGACACTGTCCAAGAACTGGCTCCTTAGCTAAGTCTTTTTAATATATTTTTATTGATTTTAGAGAGGAAGGGAAGAGAGATAGAAGCATCGATGATGAGAATCATTGATTAGCTGCCTTCTACATGCCCCCCACTGGGAATTGAGCCCATAACCCAGGCATGTGTCCTTGACCGGAATCAAACCCTGGATCCTTCAGTCCGCAGGCCGATGCTCTATCCACTTATCCAAACCAGCTCGGGCCTTAGCTAAGTCTTTAAGAGATCATTCCATCTTCCTATGAGACTGGCTGCTTGGAGACAACACAGAAGGTTGGAGAAGCACGGGATCCTGTGGCAACCCACACACTGTGTACCTTTCACTGTACCATGAGTTTCTGGGCCCAAGGTGATGTTATATACGATTCCATGCTGGTAAATTGTGTACTCTCTAAGCTCCTGCAATGTGATGCCACGCTGAGACACTGTGAGAGGAAAGAATAACCCACACCTAGAGGTGTTGACTCCTGGGTGAAATCACGGGTCAGCAAGTCAACTAAGGATGGTACCATACCAGGAGCCCAGCACTGAGCATGGCTGCTAACAGGTCAGAAACCCAGCAGCAAGAATAATTAGACGGACCTTGATAAGAGAAAGCCCATTTTGGCGAACATACCCAGCACCTCTGCCACCTTGGCAACTCCATTCACAGGCCCACTGCACAAGCATGGGGTAGCCAAGGGCAGAAGCTTGGACATCTGCCCATCCACTTTGTGGTTGAGTGACCCCTCTGCAGGGGGTATAACATGAGGCACAAAGATGCATCCACTTGTGACCGCTCCCATAGGTCCATCTTCTTCTCCAGCCCTCCTTGTCTCCAATAATCCCTCTTGCTCTTTCTAGTTCCCTGACCAACCAGCAAGACATCTGTCAGGACCCAGAAACCCACCACTCCTCTGTCCACTCCAGTGTCTGCTTGAAGCTCTGCCCGGGAGGACTTGCCCTCATTACTGTCTCTTAGAGCCACCCCCACCCTGAATGGGACTTCAGGGCAGCAGTGGTTTTTCAGTTCATATCTACACAGCAAGCTAACCCATTTGTGAATCAGACATGAATTTTCCTTCCTGTAAAAGACTGCTGCCCTCTGGACAAGCCTGGGTTCAATCGTTTTGCATTGTGCAAGGAGTTGCTACTGAGCCTGCCTAACCTATAGGTGTGGTGATCAGTCAGTATCTAGCTCAGGACAGGCAAGATTCAATCACGTGGTCATCTGATGTCCCATCATCAGGCACTCAGTCCATGCTTGAGCCCAGTAGTGTTGCACAAGTTGGTTTCAATCAGTGAGTAGTTCTCCACTGCACCAGGTGTGGTCTTGCTTCAGACCCCTAGGAGTGTGCACTGCAAACCTGTTGGATCCTGCCAAAGCTGTCGTACAGGGTCCCTATCGACTGCAAATAAGCTCAACTGTCATCCATTGGTTCTAAGTGGCAGGGGAACCCACCCTGTAATCCGGACCTTCAACAAAGCCACCCTTTGCTCTGGGCCCCTTCCTAGTCACCCAATAAATGGGTCACAACAGCCCTAACCGGTTTGGCTCAGTGAATAGAGCATCAGCCTGCAGACTCTAGGGTCCCGGGTTCGATTCCAGTCAAGGGCATGTACCTTGGTTGCAGGCACATCCCCAGTAGGGGGTGTGCAGGAGGCAGCTGATTGATGTTCCTCTCTCATCTATGTTTCTCTCTATCCTTCTCCCTTCCTCTCTGTAAAAAATCAATAAAATATATTTTTTAAAAAATAAAAAAATAAATGGGTCACAACAGTATTCCCAAGTGTGGTACGTGCTGACTCCAAAATCCAGAGCTGCATCAAGTGCCACGCCTTCTTCATGCAAGACACAGCGATATCCTGATCTTGGAGGCGATGCCCTGGTTTGCCCTACAACACTGCACCCCTTAGAACCCCTGCTGACGGGCTCCAGAACTTCTGAGGACTTAGTTCTCATTCTCTGGCATGCATTGTCTTACCAAGGATAGAGCACTGGTCACTTCTTTCTGCACCATGTCCAATTAGCGTGTCATCGATGTTATGTGGGATGCCTGGGTGATCAAGGTCTCAGTGGATTATGCTGTGACAGAGAGTTACAACAGCCGTGAAGCAAGACAATGCATCTGTTCGGCTCTCCTTCTCATATAAATGTGAACTGCTTTTGGAAATTCACTCTTCACAACTAGAGACTGAAAAGACCATTCACCACCCCAATCAGTGTCTGATCAAAGCCAGAGGTATGCTCATCGGTCCCATTAAAGACCCTTCATCTGACACAGCTGCTGTGTGACGGGCCACCATCATTTACTTGAATCCATCTGGCTTTTGCAAGGGCCATCCAGGTGAACTGAACGGGATGAACTAGGGGCTACCACTTTGTCTTTGAGAGTGACGCAACCTCCGCAATCCCACATGGCAGCTGTTTCTGATTTACTATCCTGGATTGGGTGAGTGCGCTGGGGAGTTCCAGGTGTTCCCCTCGATCTTGTTACCATAATTCTCATCCTACAGGCCAGGAATCCATGTACAGGCTCTGCCCACAGCGAGGTACAACCACCCCAAGTGTGCACTGGGGCCAGAAACAGAACCCTAGGGCTTAGGTTCATCACCTGACTCCCAGAACCCCTCTTCTATCCAGTGGCTCACCATGCTTCAGGGGTCCTGCACAGTATCAGCGCAGACCCTGAATCTAACAGCCCTGAAAGGTCTGGAGGGGCCCTTTTCCAAAGTAAATCAGTTGCTTTAAGAGGCTCTTGGTCCCTTAGGGGAACGTTTTTGTATATACTTATGGTAACATGGTAAGATCCTTCCTGGAAGGGACCAGGCCTCCCTTTCAGCCGGTGAGCTGCAGGTTTCCGGTCTGGCTCAGACTTAAACAGGGCGAGGGGTTGTGCTTTCCCGCTGCGGCAACCGACGTTCATCTTCTGGTCACCGATTCTTGATTTCTCTCTGATTATTCAAATCAAACCACTCGCCAGCTGCCCATCCCCCACAAAAACCACACACACACACACACACACACACACACACACACACACACACACACGCCACGTCCAACAGGCCTGTCCGTCACCGATCCCCGGGGCCAAGGCCTGTGGTTGCCGGGCAGCAGCGGAGGCCCCGGAGGCCCAGGGGACCTGGCGCAGCTCCAGTGTCTGCTCCGCGGCGGCCGAGCCTTTCCCTCCTGGATTAGACCTTGTAACTGGTTCTAGGCCTGGAGACAGAGGGGCAGCGGGTGGGGCAGGGGGCACTGGTTTCAAGCAGGACAAGAGCTTCACCCGACAAGGGGTCTCAGCGGCGGTTAGGAATCCAAGGTTCGTGGCGTCATTAGAATTGTCCCAAGGGTCACAGTGTTTCCTCACATCCAGTGTTTATTCGGCACCTCCACGGGCCACGCCCGCTCAGCCTCCCCTGGGTGACCACGCTCGGGACCGGCCACGCTCATACGGGGGCTCCCTTCCTCGCCGCAGCCTCAGGGAGACGCAGGGCGGCCGGTCCACTCCGGTTCCCGGCGAAGCCCGTCTTCCCTTAAACACACCCGCCCACGCACTCCTAGGACGCACCACCCACCCACGTGATTGGTCAGCGTGACCCTCCGCTCACGACAATTGGCCGGCGTGACTCCGCTCAGGACGCCTCTGATTGGCGACGCCGCTTCCTTTTTTCCCAGCGGCCCCGCCCGGAGCGGGAGCGAGCAGGGGCGGGGCACGCGAAGACGCGCAGAATTTGGCCTCGGAAAGGGCTCGGGACCGGGCCACGGAGAGAGCCGAGTGGCGCCGCGAGGAGCCGAACAAAGCCGGAGGGGCCCGAGCGCGACCGGAGGGCGCCCGCGGGCCGGAAGCGGAGCCGGGCGCAGCCGGGCCCGCCGAAGAGGCTGAGCGCGCCGGGCGTTGGGCCGGGCCGAGCCCTCGGCATGGCGGCTGAGGGCACTGCGGTGGCTGGAGACGGGACTGTCGGCGGCCGCCTGGCCAAGGACAGCGTGCGGCAGCCTAAGTCCCCGAAAGCGGCCCCGAACCAGCGGCGGGTCTCAGCGCAGTCGCGAGACACCGAGCGCCGAGCCCACCAGTGGTGCCGGGAGTACCTGGGCGGGGCGTGGCGCCGGGTGCGGCCGGAGGAGCTGCGGGTTGACCCCGTGAGGTGGGAGGTCAGGGGTCAGCCCCTGCCAGTGGCGGGCCGGGGCGGGGGCAGGCTCGGGCTCCGAGGATGCCCCGCGGTTCCGCAGCCGCTGCGTGCGGGGCAGGGGAGGACGGGCCGGGCGGGGAGCCGGCGGCGGCTGAGACTCCGGTGTGGTCCGCAGCGGGGGCCTCAGCAACCTGCTCTTCCGCTGCTCGCTGCCGGACCACCTGCCCAGCGTCGGCGAGGAGCCGCGGGAGGTGCTGCTGCGGCTGTACGGGGCCATCCTGCAGGTGAGGCCGGAGCGAGGGCTGCCCCCGGGGCCTGGCAGGCGGCACCGTCCCGCCGAGGCTCAGGGCTGGGACTGGCGGGTTGTGGGCTGAAGCTTGCGCCGTGCTGGGAGCGGGACGCAGACCCTCCGCGCTGCCCAGCCGCTGGCCGTGCGACTCCCGCCCCTCGCTGTCCATCTTGCTCCAGGGCGTGGACTCCTTGGTCCTTGAAAGTGTGATGTTCGCCATCCTTGCGGAGCGGTCCCTGGGGCCCCAGCTCTACGGAGTCTTTCCAGAGGGCCGGCTGGAGCAGTACATCCCAGTACGAGGCACCTCCTTCCCCAGCCCCCAGTCCCTTCCCGGTGTCTGCCCTCAGGTCCCTGGCCGCGAGACCCTGACCTCCCCCGCTGCCCCATCCCTCCCCCCTCCTGCCCCAGCCCCCTCACCACCCTGAGAGGTTCCTGGGTGCAGAGCCTGCCACTGAAAACGCGAGACCTTCGAGAGCCCATGCTGTCAGCAGCCATCGCCACGAAGATGGCCCGGTTCCATGGCATGGAGATGCCCTTCACGAAGGAGCCCCACTGGCTGTTTGGGACCATGGAGCGGTGAGTCAGAGGCCTCCGCAGGGCTCCTGCACACCTGGCTGGACCCTCAGGCTGGGCTCTGACAACGTGTCCATGACTCTGTCCAGCTGGCCCCTCAGTGGATCTGGTGTCCCAGGGCCTCGCATGGCCTCTCACAGAACGGGCTTCCAAACATTTGCCAGAGAAGCCATGCAGTGACAGGGAAATGGCTGGGACAGCCTGGCCCAGGGCAGACAAGAGAGCCGGTGGAGAGGGACAGTGGAGTGAGTGTATCCTGTTCTTTGGACTTCAGGTACTTAAAGCAGATCCTGGACCTGCCCCCCACTGGCCTCCCCCAGATGAACCTGCTGGAGATGTATCGCCTGAAGGATGAGATGGGCAAGCTCAGGTGAAGGCCGGCAGGACAGGACGGGGGGGGGGGGGGGGGGGGGGCAGAGAGCGCAGGCGGTGCTCCGGGAACCGGCTTTGCCTGAGGGGCCGCACAGGGGTCTCTGACCCTCCTCTAGTCACTCCTACCCAGACGCATGCCCCTGTGCCCTGCAGGGAGTTGCTCGACTCTACCCCATCACCGGTAGTGTTCTGCCACAACGATATCCAGGAAGGTAGGAAACGTCATCTGAGTCTTCCAACCTAAGGTGCAGGGGCCCGAGGGCCCTGGAGTGACCAATACCCCACTACATCCCCCAGGGAATATCTTGTTGCTCTCAGAGCCAGAAAATGCCGACAGCATCATGTTGATCGACTTTGAGTACAGCAGCTACAACTACAGGTGAGACCCATGGCCTCCCGTGGGTCTGTCCTCACAGAGCCCTGGATCTCAGACCAGGCCTCCATCTCTGCCGCCCAGCAGATTTGGGGACTGAGTGTCCACCTTATTCCCCCAGGGGCTTTGACATTGGGAACCATTTTTGTGAGTGGGTTTATGATTATACGCACGAGGAGTGGCCTTTCTACAAAGCACAGCCTGCAGACTACCCCACGCAGGGACAGCAGGTATGCGGCTGGAGGCTGGGGAGTAGAACTTGGCCTGTGAACAGGAAGGTGAAGCCTAGATGGAGTGGTGAGAAAGGGGGTTAACTAGGAAGTGCTCCGTGCTCCCCACTTCCTGACTCTGGTCTGTTGATCTTAGCTCCACTTTATTCGCCATTATCTGGCAGAGGCAAAGAAAGGCGAGATCGTCTCCCCAGAGGAGCAGAGGAAACTGGAAGAAGATTTGCTGGTAGAGGTTAATCGGTGAGGAAAGGTGGCTGGGCGGGGTAGAGCAGGGTGCCGAGGAAAGGGGGCCTCGGAAGCGGTAGATGGTGCCGGTGCCAGTGCAAAGTGGGGTTTGGGGAGCAAGGCTGATGGGAGGAGTTGGGACGGTAGGGGTTAGGGCAGTGGGGGAGAAGTTGGGGCTCTGGGATTCAGGCGATGTCAAAAGTGCTCCCAATCCCCCTGCTTTCCCCACCTCCCTCAGGTATGCTCTGGCGTCCCACTTCTTTTGGGGTCTCTGGTCCATCCTCCAGGCATCCATGTCCACCATAGAGTTCGGTTACTTGGTGAGTAACCCAGCTGGCCAGTTAGGTGGGGGCGGAGGAGTTCCAGAGGCTCTGGTCCTGCCTCAGGACAGCCCTGGGAGGCTGTGGGCAGATGGGGGCTGTGGGAACTCCTCCCAGGCCTGCTCACCGGTGTGTGGGGTGGTCTCCTCCCCAGGAGTACGCCCAGTCTCGGTTCCAGTTGTACTTCCAGCAGAAGGGGCAGCTGACCAGCCTCCAACCCCCATCCTGACTCTCCACCCCACAGCTGCTTGGATGTTCCCAGAGCCTCCCCTGCAGGACCTTGGGGGGGAGGGGCAAAGAGCAGGAGGCCCTGGGGACCCCCGAGCCTCCAGTGAGATGGGCAAGGAGGGTGATCTCTTCCCCCAGTTTGAGCAGGTCCCCAGGAGCGGGAACCCCTGGACTGTGTACCTTGAAACAATAAACGAGCTTCTTCCTTCACACCCTACTCTAGCCCTGCTCAGTCCAGCAAAAAGTACCAACAGGGATGCACACAGACTGACCAAGTGACCACTGCCCTGAGCCTCTGTCCCTCCCGAAAAGCATGGCTGTTCAGTGCTCTAGGCTTGAAAGTGGTTCCGGGTCCATCCTGCCGATTGGAGGCCCCTCCCTTTTCCCTCGCCCCGGGTCCAGCTTCGAAGTGATAAATCCTCGGAGTAATGGTGCAAAGAGCGCCCTGGGTGGGGCTGCTCAGCCCTGCGCCCTGGAGATCAGGACACAGGCCGCAGGGCTGACACGGGTGACCTTTCCCCTACATTCGACTATTTTTAGCTCCAATGCCACCCGCTCACGTGAGACCCAGAGCCCCGCCCCACCCACCACCCGCCGGGTCCCCAGACCTCTGAGCAATCTTCACCTTGCGGGAAGCTGCCCTCCCACTCCCGACTTCCGCCATGGAGGGGAGGGTTCTGGTTGCCGCCCCGCATCTGTTTTCTCAACCCAAATTTGGGAGAGGGTGTCAGGTTCCGGGGAGGGCGGGGCGGGGTGGCCGGCCTGAAGGACGCGGGGACACGGGCCAGAGCGACCGGCCCCACACGCAGGCAGCAGTGAGCCCGAGCTGTGAGTGGAGTGGGGGGCAACACAGGGCCCCCCCCCAGGCGGCCCAGAGCGCAGTGCGGTGGCGAGGACGCGACGGGCCCCCTGCGGTCGGGGCTGGGGGCCCCGGACCCCGCCGCGCTCCGGAAGACAACGCTTCCCCGGGCACCTCGCCTCCACCCGAGGCCGCCCTTCACTGCCCTACGGGAGCCTGACGTTTTCAAGGCCTTGACCCCCTTCCTGACTCCTGCGCCGGTGCAGCGGGCCCTGCCCTGGACGCGGGCGCGAGGGTTTGCCACCGTCCAGCCGGCCGGCCGTTGGCAGGGCTGGGAGGCCGGGGTCGGGCGGGCCTGCGCCGCTGGCTGGGCGGCCACTAGCTCGGTGGGGGCAGGGGCAGGCTGGGGGCGGGGCAGACCTGAGCCCACCCGAACACCTTTCTGCTCCCTCCCAGGTGCCAGCCAACCCCCAGGATGGCGGAAGCGCACCAGGCTGTGGCCTTCCAGTTCACTGTGACCCCAGATGGGTTCGACTTCCGGCTCAGCCGGGAGGCCCTGAAACACCTCTACCTGACTGAGATCAACGCCTGGAAGAAACGCCTGATTCGCATCAAGGTGCGCCCAGGTGGTCTCCTGGCCTCTTCCTGCCAGCAGGTGCAGAACAGAGCCTTGTGGAGGCGGGGCCGGGTGTCAGCTGCTGCTCTGTAGTCAAGGTCCTCCACCCCAAGCTTGGCTGGCAGTTCTGCTGAGGAACAGGCTCCAGCAGTGCAGAAACCAGAGGTGTGCTCAGGTGTGGAGGGGAGACAGGTGTGCAAGAAGTGGCATCAGGCGCTGAGTAACTGGGTGCTGCAGGTATGGGGGTGTGGAGGAGGGGAGAACCAGGCGTGAAGTAGTAGGAACACAGCAGGTGACCAAAGGAGAAAACCCAGGCGAAGACCAGGACCTCACAGGTGCTTGCTTGCCGGTAAGCATGCCTGTTTCTGCTCCACAGAATGGCATCCTTCGGGGTGTGTATCCCGGCAGCCCTACCAGCTGGCTGGCTGTCGTCATGGCAACAGTGGGTTCTTCCTACTGCAATGTGGACATCTCCAATGGGCTGGTCTATTACATCCAGAAACACCTCCCTGAGAGGTGAGGAGCAGGGCCACAAAAGAGGCTGGGTGAGCCTCAAAGCCAGGGTTCCTCAGCTGGGCAGGCACAGGGCAATAGCAACTAGAGGCGTAGGAGCAGCCCTCCCCTGGGCCACCATCATCTCAGTCCCTAGTCCGTGTGTGTGTGTGTGTGTGCGTGTGTGTTGCACTTAGTTGTGAGTGTGCCCAGGAAGGTGCCTCCCCCGAAATGGTTCACAGCGGTGGAGGGTGCAGGGTTAGAATTCCCCTGAGGCTGGCCTCCGTGCACCCCCTGCAGCCCTTTCCCCTCTCCCCTCCTCCTACAGGTATGTCCCCTACCAGACCCCACAGACACGGGCAGTGGTCAGCATGGCCATCTTCTCCACGGGGGTCTGGATCGTGGGCATCTTCTTCTTCCGCCAAACCCTGAAGCTGCTGCTCTCCTACCACGGGTGGATGTTTGAGATGCATGGCCAGACCAGCCGCAGCACCAAAGTCTGGGCGGTGAGCAGACGTGGTGGAGGGCTTCAGGCATCTGGTCTGAGACCTGGGCGCCCCCTTTGGGGCCCTGAGCTGGAGGGGACAGGCAGGGGGCACCGGTGCCTGCACGTGGGTTTGTCCTAGTTCTGAGAGCTTGGGACTCAGCTCCTCGGGTGTTGGCTAGTTTGTTTCCATTCTGTCCCCTGGCTCCCAGCCCGACACACTCTGCTCTGCACCCCAGGCCTGTGTCCGCCTTCTGTCCAGTGGGCGGCCCATGCTGTACAGCTTTCAGACGTCCCTGCCCAAGCTTCCCGTGCCCAGCGTGCAAGCCACCATTCAGCGGGTAAGGGCCGGTGTCAGGCATCATGGTGGGCAGGGTAGGCTGGACTCGGGACTTGTCCCCTTCAAAGAGTGGATTTGGGGCTGGGTCAGAACAGGGTTGGACAGAAGCAGCCACTGCTGTCTGGCCCCCACACTGACAGTAACCTGGCTCGATAGTACTTGGAGTCTGTGCGGCCCTTGTTGGATGACAAGAAGTATCAGCGCATGGAGATACTAGCCAAGGAATTCCAGGACAAGACTGCCCCCAGGCTGCAGAAGTACCTGGTACTCAAGTCGTGGTGGGCAACTAACTATGTGAGTCCCCTTCTGGGCTTACCCTCACCCCCTTCATATCCTGGCTGCCTGCAACCTGCCCTCTACCCCAGCCCTAACCTCGCACCCACCCGCAGGTGAGTGACTGGTGGGAAGAATACATCTACCTTCGAGGCAGGAACCCCCTCATGGTGAACAGCAACTATTATGCGATGGTAAGAGGTAGCCACGTGTCCTGAGCCCTGGTGGCCCTTTCCGCAGACAAGGGGGGATTCTGGGGTGAGGCCTGAAGGAAAGGGAAGATGGGGGAGTCCCTCGGAGAATAGTCAGGAAGCAACTGAGGGGCGATGGGATACTGAGGGTCCGGAGAATCCAGTAGCCCCTCGCAGGGTCCCTCGGGCTCACTTCGCTGTCCAGCCCAGGCGCCGTCACTTCCTTCCTGGGTTCCCTCAGTGGCCTCCTGGCCGTGGTGCCATTGCCAGGGAGTCCCCTGGACAGGCTTGCGTGACATCTGTGGATCCAGAGCTGACGCTCTCAGCACTTGGGAGGCCACATTGGCCCCTATGTTGCATGACTGGCCCTTGTCCCGCCCCAGCACCGGCCTGTGCACACAGCCATGTGCCCTCGGTGCTCTCCCACTGTCCAGAGCTCACTTTCTAAAAACATGTTTTTATTGGTTTTAGAGAGGAAGGGAGAAGGAGAGAGATAGGAACTTAGATGAGAGAGAAACATCAACATCAATAGGCTGCCTCCTGCACACCCCCTCCTGGGGATGGAGCCCGCAACCCATGCCCTGACCAGGAATCGAACCTGTGACCTCTTGGTGCATGGGATGATGCTCAACCGCTGAGCCACACAGGCTAGGCCACAGCTCATTCTGAGTCGCATGCTGTCCTTCCCTTCCTCCCCACACCTGTCCTCCCAGAAACTCACACACAACTCATCTGTACCTGAGGTTTTAAGCTGTTTATTTTTTGTTTTGTTTTTTGTTTTGTTTTTAGTGGTGGGAATCCCTTTCTCAAGGCAAACTAAAAAAAACACAAGCAAATAGGTTATGGAAAAACAGCTCAGGTCAGAGCTGGGGCCGAGGAGTGACAGGGTCAGGGGGGCATCTCATCTTTGGCAGGTTCACCTGACAGTGAGCACAGGATGGACTGGGGAAAAGGGACAAGATCCCTCAGGCCACGAGCAGGGAAACCAGGTGGCACCGCACACCTGTCATGCTGCCCCTGCCCTGCAGCCTCGGCTCTCTCTCGCAGGACTTTGTGCTCATCAAGAACACGGACGTGCAGGCTGCCCGCCTGGGAAACATCGTTCACGCCATGATCACATACCGCCGCAAGCTGGACCGCGAGGACATCAAGCCTGTGAGTTGTGTTGGGGTCGAGGGCTGGAGGGAGAGGAGGCCTTGTCTTAGCCATGCTGTGCCTCCCTCCTAGGTGATGGCACTGGGCATCGTGCCCATGTGCTCCAACCAGATGGAGAGGATGTTCAACACCACGCGGATCCCGGGCAAGGAGACAGGTATGGCCACCGCGTCTGTGGTGAGGCCGTCAGGGAGAGCCCCTTCCCTCCCGGCTATGGGCCGCCACGGCTAGGTCCTGCCACCTGCTTGTCACCAGCACCCCCGCTGTCTCGGGGTGTAACTGTCAAGATGGCCAGTTTTTTTACCAAAACGAGCCGCCTGCTGCTTACAGGCATGACGCTAGTGCTGGGACCCTGAGTCCCCTCTGCGGGGCCCCCGTGCAGGGCAGGCCTCCTGAGTGAGGAGCACCCGCAGGGGTGCTGCTACCCTTGACTGACAGGGAGGGCAGCTCGCGGGTTTGGCAGGGGCAGGAGCAGAGCCTGTGCTTCTGACACTGGGAGTCTGTGCTGTTTCCTCGAGCTTGGTTTCCTCTTCTGTGAAATGCCCCTGAGGACTGTTGTTGGCATAAACGAGAGGCATGGGAGCAGCCAGCACAGGCCCTGGTGGAGGGAGGGAGGGAGGGAGGCCCAGACGGAGGCCTGGCTCAGCAGGAGCCACATGGGCCACGGAAGGCTCATGGCGGGTGGGCCCCACCCAGGGCTGCCGGCAGGGAGGTGCTACCTGCCCACGCCCTGGCTCTGTCACAGACGTGCTGCAGCACTTCAACGAAAGCAGGCACGTGGCCGTCTACCACAAGGGCCGCTTTTTCAAGGTGTGGCTCTACGAGGGCTCCAACCTGCTCAAGGGCTCCAACCTGCTCAAGCCCCGGGACCTGGAGCTGCAGTTCCAGAGGATCCTGGATGACCCCTCCCCGCCCCAGCCCGGGGAGGAGCGGCTGGCGGCCCTCACTGCCGGTGGAAGGTATCCCAGTGGCATGTCTTCCTGGGGAGAGGGGCTTGGCCCAGCCACAGCCAGGTCCGGGGCGGGCGGTACCCTGTCTGCGGCCTGAGTGGCCCCACCCCAGGACTTGGAGCCAGAGGCATGACCGAGGAAGAGGCGCGCCAGGCACAGCATCCCCTGTGCAAACTGCGCCCGCAGTGGTCAGGGCATTGGTGGCAATGGCAGCGGGGTGGCTGCCATAACCTCTAACTGGGGGGCAGGGACACCTTCTGGGACAGCCTGGCAGCCCACCATGCTCAGCTCCAGGCCCAGCCAGGTCCTGGGTGGTGCCCTCGTCCCTGGCCCGACTGGCCCTGCACTCACCTGCTCTCACCCCAGGGCGGAGTGGGCACAGGCGCGCCAGACCTTCTTCAGCTCCGGCAAGAACAGGGCTGCTCTGGATGCCATTGAGCGCGCCGCCTTCTTTGTGGTCTTGGACGAGGAGTCTCACAGCTATGACCCCGACAACGAGGCCAGCCTCAGCCTCTACGGCAAGGCCCTGCTGCACGGCAACTGCTACAACAGGTACAGCCCCGCCCCGCTGCAAGCAAGCCTCCCCCAGCCTCTGTCGTCACCGCATCTGCTGTTCCCGCAGGTGGTTCGACAAGTCCTTCACCCTTGTGGCCTTCAAGAATGCCCAGTTGGGCCTCAACACGGAACACTCGTGGGCAGACGCCCCTGTCATGGGGCACCTCTGGGAGGTAACAGGCCAGAGAGGAGTCCTGTGGGGCAGGCTGTGGGGGGCAGCGGGGGACGAGGACAGCTCTGAGCCCGACCTTCTCCCTGCAGTTTGCTCTGGGCACTGACATCTTCCACCTGGGCTACACGGAGACTGGGCACTGCGTGGGCACACCCAACCTCACACTGACGCCGCCGCAGCGGCTGCAGTGGGACATTCCCGAGCGGGTGCGTAGGCCCAGAGGGCATGGGGACAGGCATGGGAGAGTGACAAGTACCTGGATGCTCTGCGGCCCCCTCCCCTCCAGCCCAGCCCCAGTGGGTGTGGCAGAGCTCTCCAGTCCAGATTGGCCACAGGGTGAACGGACATCCGGGGCCAGTGGTGGTTAGAGAAGCTGTGAGGGATGAGCCTGGTGTTCACGGGGCACGTGTCAGTACCTCTCTCCCCCCGAAGGTGTTGAGAGCCCTGAGACTGCCCAGCACAGCCTCCTGACCCTCCTGTGTCTCCGCAGTGCCAGGCGGCCATTGAGAGCTCCTACCAGGTGGCCAAGGCGCTGGCCGACGACGTGGAGCTGTACTGCTTCCAGTTCTTCCCCTTCGGCAAAGGCCTCATCAAGAAGTGCCGGACCAGTCCCGATGCCTTCGTGCAGATCGCCCTGCAGCTGGCTCACTTCCGGGTAGGGGCCCTCGGGCTGGCACCGTGCAGGCAGCGCCGGGCGCAACCTGCTAGGCTCACCCCTCCGTGTTTCCCAGGACAAGGGCAAGTTCTGCCTGACCTACGAAGCTTCGATGACCAGACTGTTCCGGGAAGGACGGACCGAGACTGTTCGTTCCTGCACCAGCGAGTCCACAGCCTTCGTCAAGGCCATGGTGCAGGGGTCCCACACGGTGAGGTGACACCCCCCGCCTCTGCCTCATGCTACCTAGAGGATCAGGGCTGCTCACTGCTTCCCTTCTGCCCCCCAGAAAGCAGACCTCCAGAATCTCTTCCGGAAAGCCTCAGAGAAGCACCAGAACTTGTACCGCCTGGCCATGACGGGGGCTGGCATCGACAGGCACCTCTTCTGCCTGTACGTGGTCTCCAAGTACCTGGGGGTCAGCTCCCCTTTCCTGGCTGAGGTCAGTTCCGTTGATGGGTGTGTCCCCTGTCCCCAAGACCTCCTGGAGGGTTGGGCCAGGCTTCCCGCTCCACACCTCCCAGGCCTGTGGTCCTGGCACTGAGCATGGAGTTGGTGTTGTTGTGAGGGGGATGGACAGACGAACGTGTAGCATGTCAGGGGTGATGGGTGCCCTGAGGAAAGTGAAGAAGCTAAGGGGAATCAAGCTGGCAGCACGTTCCTGTGGAAGGGACCTCCAGCGTCCAGACAGTAGGAGGGGAGGGCAGAACCGATGGAGGAACAGGTGGAGGAGGGGAGGCAGAGGGGCGGGTGGGGCAGCTGTTTTGTGCAGATGTGATGGTGAGAACTGATGGGGGTGGGGCAGCGGTCAGGGAGGCCCTGTACCGTGTTCCTCTCGCTTTCTCAGCCAGGACAGTGCCTGGCTCATGCAGGTGCTCAGACAACACCTGTCAGCAGGTGTGCACTGAGCACAGGTCTCTGAAGGCCGCAGCCTCCCGTTGCAGGTGCTTTCTGAACCCTGGCGCCTCTCCACCAGCCAGACTGCTCAATTCCAGATCGGCATGTTTGACCCAAAAAAGTACCCCAATCATCTGGGCGCTGGTGGCGGCTTTGGCCCGGTAAGTGACCTTGAAGGGGGATGAGTGGATAGGACGGGGCCCGGGGGTTTCAGTGGGGATTCCAGGGCCTCAAGGTCAGACCAGATCAGGAACGCAGCCGTGGCCCTGCCCTGCGTGGAAACAGGTGCCGGGGACCCCACTGGAGCAGGACCGCGCCAGGCCGGCTTCCCTTCTGCGTACAGCTCTCCCGCTGAGACGCTCACTGGGCTAGTCAGTCAGGGTTCTAGAGACACCCCCAGAGTGAGGCAGTGACCTGGAGCCTCCTGAGGGAAGCTGAGATCCTGGATGGGGGGGTGGGGGAGGGGAGGAAGCTCTTGGTTTTCACACTTTCCTAAGTGTGGTCCTGAGCTC
Organism: Myotis nattereri; assembly: GCF_964212035.1. Classification (NCBI taxonomy): domain Eukaryota; kingdom Metazoa; phylum Chordata; class Mammalia; order Chiroptera; family Vespertilionidae; genus Myotis; species Myotis nattereri. The sequence continues at coordinate 216,071,990 of NC_138076.1, read as the reverse complement.
AGGAAAAGTGAAAATGCAGCATCTGGTGTGGGGCCCCTCCTGGGAATCTTGTGGGGATCCCCAGGCAGCCTCAGCTCGGCCTCGAGTGCTCAGTCTAGCTTACCTCTTCTTCATCCCGGTGCTGCCTCAGGTGGCGGATGACGGCTATGGGGTTTCCTACATGATCGCGGGTGAGAACACCATCTTCTTCCACATCTCCAGCAAGTTCTCCAGCTCAGAGACGGTGAGTCTCCTGCTCCCACTCAGCCCTGAGCGGGGGGGCACCACCCTGGGCCCTGCCTGGCTAGGGAGAGTCCTCTTTGGTGGGGACAGAGGGTCTGAGTCTTGGCTCCCACAGAACGCCCAGCGCTTTGGGAACCACATCCGCCAAGCTCTGCTGGACATCGCTGATCTTTTCAAAGTGTCCAAGGCTGACAGCTGAGGGCTGGGGAAGTGCCAGCTGCCCTTCCGTCCCCACGTGTGGAGGAGTGGGCCTGTGGTCAGCTGGCAGGCCCCAGGGGTGGCCATGCACAGGTGCCCAGGCTCCAAGGACAGCTCTGGCGGCGGGCGTTCCCCAGGCAGACACTGCTCCCTGAGGACCCACCAGGTGGAGGTGGGGTTGGTTGGAGCAGGGAGGGACTTTCGATTTTTTCTTGCTAGATACTAATAAAGATAAGACTGTGGGATCCTCCCTGAGCCCTTGGGTTCCTGTGTTTTGTGTGGGAACTAGGAGGCTCTCCCCTGCCCCAGCTCAGGCCAGAGAGGTGGCAAGGGAGGAGCTGAGGCTGGGAGACTGAACGGCTTTGACCTGCTTGGAAATGTGTGTCTCTGCTGAGGTCACTGTCCACACCCTCTATGTGCACTTGGAATAAATTATGGCTTCAGAACTTTCACCTGTTCCCTGAGTTCACTTCTGTTTGTCTGCTGGGGAGTGGGGCCGCCTGCTTCCTCTGCACAGGCGTGCCTCCACAACCCTCTGCACCCTCTGACTTCGAGCACATCCTCGTGGGGCCTCGGCCTCCCCGCCGTGCTGCAGCCAGGCCTGAGGTCAGGGGTCAGGGGGTCATGCCCATGAGGCACACAGGATAGTCTGCAGCAACATATGCAGCTTCCCTCAGGTCAGCTTCTCTATTAAAGCAACATTAAAAATAAACAAAAAATAATTTTTATGGAAAGTACAAGTAGCCCTGGCTGGGTGGCTCCGTTGGTTAGGATGTTGTCCCAGGACAGCAAGGTTACGGGTTGGATCTCTGGTTAGGGAACATATAAGAAGCCACCAATGAGTGCGTAGATAGATAAGTGGAAAAACAAATTGATGTTTCTCTCTCTCAAAAAATCATAAATTACATAAAAAAGAGCAAGTATGAGTAGGCACTCCATTACTGTTGCTGCATGCTTGAGTGAATCCAAACATCAGCATTCTGTAGGTGCTAAAAACCCACAGTGAATTAGCTATAGTCCTGGGCCTTCTCTGATGAACCCAGTGTCTATGGAACACCCCCCACCAACTTGGCTCTGTGCTGGGGATTCAGTGGTGAACAAGGCACCACCGACCCCCGTGGAATTCACCGCCAGGTGAGGCAGGCATGGGTCAGGGGATGGAGTGGCTGGCAGGGAGACCAGGGGGCTTTTGGAATAATCCATGTAGCAGGTGCTTGCTGAGTACCACAGTGTGCTAGGCACTGAGCCACAGCAGTGAGCAAAATACAGAAAGTACCCCTCCCTGTGGGGCTTAGTCTAGTAAGGAGACAGGCAGTCACCAAGAAGGATAAGTTACATAGCAAGTCAGAGAGTAATAAGTGCTAAAGAGAAAAGTAAGTAAGGGGATGGGAGCAATGGGGGAGGGGGACAAGTGGCAAAGGCAAGGAGATGAGGGCACGAGCCATGTAGGTACTGAGGGCAGAGATTCCTAGCTGTGGGGACAGCAGGAGCCAGGGCTCCCAGGTGGGTGGTGCCTGCTACAATAGAGAGGCAATACTGGAGGCTGTGGCTGGGGTGGAGTTCGGGAGGGAAGAGCAGGAGGGGACAGGTGGAGTGGGGAATCAAGGGGCTCGTAGGCTGGATTCCAGCTTCCTTGAATGATGGGGGAAGCCGCTGCGGTTAGAGCAGAGGTGACATAATCAGTCCTAAATTTTAATGGGAATTTCTCTGGCTAATGGGGATATTAGAACAAAGTGGGGTACAGTAAGGATAAGAAGCAAGGACTCTCAGAGGGTGCTGCTCATGGTGGCGGCAGGGTTGGGTGAAATGACAGAACTCAAACAAACTGAGGATCAGGAAGCCAAGACCATCAAAGGTAAGACTGATAAATCTGATAGGGTGACATTGAAGATAATTCATGTTTTCTCTTTTGGGTAATTGGATGATTAAATGAGTTTTCTTTAATGTTGAATTTGACATGTCCGTAAGAAATATTGGCTCAGCGGATAGAGTGTTGGCCTTCGGACTGAAGGGTCCCAGGTTCAATTCCGGTCAAGGGCATGTACCTTGGTTTCGGGCACATCCCCAGTAAGGGGGTGTGCAGGAGGCAGCTGATGGATGTTTCTCTCTATCCCTCTCCCTTCCTCTCTGTAAAAAATCAATAAAAAATATATTTTTAAAAAGGAAATATTCATGGATTCTTGAAAAATAAAGTAAAAGCTAAGGAAATCACCCTGGCCAGTTTTTCCCAGTGGTTAGAGCGTTGGCCCAAAGACTAAAGGGTCTCTCGATTCTTGGTTAAGGGCATGTACCTCGGTTGCAGGTTTGATCCCAACCCCGGTCCTTCACATCAATGTTTCCCCCCCCCTCTCTTTCTCTCTCTCCTCCTCTTCCCTCCTTTTTATTTTTCTCTCTAAAAATCAATGGAAAAAATATCCTCAGGTCAGGATTAAAAATAAATAAAATATTTTAAAAAGCTAAGATCTAGGCTCCTGGCAATAGCTTTGAAGGAAGTTAAAACCCTGAAAGTGCATGGGAGGACCCAAGGGCAGAGGCTCCTAACCTCTTGGGAGTCTCCCTGAGAGGTTTATAAAAGTACACCTGTGCTCACAAAATGTTGCCTTCCATTGCAGAGCTTTCTTCCCAGACCTCTGCCTTTCTGGTGCCTGTGTAACCTACCCTGGGGAAATGTCCATTTGGGTGGGCTTCTGGGCACATCAGCTTGCCCAGCCCTGGGAGAGCAGCAGTGAGCAGAGTTTTTATCAGCTGGCTTTTAATTAATGGTAAAATTCAGCCAAAGTTATCTGACCTGTTCTAGGTTAAATAACCACTGTGCACAACCAGGGCATAAACCTCTGGTGAGCACCTATCAGACCCAAACAAGCTCCTTGTGCCCCATGGTTTCGCAGATCTGACCTAGTTAAGGTTAGTCACAACAGATACACCCTGAAATCTCAATAGAAGTTTAATTCCTGCTCAGTTGGCTGAGACAGACTCTGCTCCAGACATTATTCAAAGGCATGTGCTGACAGCCCTCCCTGACTTCCTCGGGTCACTCCCAAGTTGCCTTGGGCTCAACCTCTAGCAGGTATATAAGGCAAGACAGAGGATCACTCATGGGAGGCTTTTATGGACCTGGCCTGGGTGACACAAAGCACTTCCATCTACATCCCTCTAACCAAGACTCACAACATTGCAAGGGAGGCTGGGAAATACAGTCTAGCTGTGTGCCCGGGATATAAAGGAAACATTTGGTGAACAGTTACCAGTTTCAGAAGCACAAGGGCATGGGCAGGTCAGACTGGCATCTCTGGGCATCCTGAGAGCCCATTCTGGGCCTGGGTTCTCCAGGGTGTTTGAGACAGTCCACCTCCCTCTGCTGGGCAGGGTACTCCAGGCCCCTCACATCCCAGCTCAACTGGTCTCTGAGTCTCCCTGTCACTCCCCACGAACCCTGAGCCCAACATACTCTCCACTAAAGTTGGCCTTTCCTTCACTGAACTGGCTGCCCAGAATCCTGTGCCCTTCCTCAGCCTGGTAAACTTCTCCTGAAGCCGCCTTCATTGCGTTATTCCTGATTCATGTTTTTCTGGGCAGTCTAAGCAAATGGCGGAGTGAAGGAAGTATGCAGGGTGGCTCACAGGTGGGAAGGGACAGGAAGGTGGCAGCTTGAGGAGGGTGTATGGCCCAGGCAGCAGACTCCTCAATAGATAGGCAAGGACTCATTCTGTGCCCAGGCGATCCAGCTCAACTCTAGTTGTTTTTTCTGCTCTGCAATCAGTCTGCTAAGGATCGGAATTCCTGAGCGAGAACTCAGTGGGTCCCAGTTTAGGAATTTCAAACACAAGGTGTTTATGAGGCTAACTATCTTCCAAATGGGCTTCTCTCCCCCACTTCCCCATCTCAGCCAGTGGCATCACCCTCTAACCAGTAACCAATTCCTTCCTTCCTCCTGAACTTGCCACATTACAAACCATCAAGTGTACTTTCTAAATGGCTTTACTTCCTTCCACCGTGACCACCACCTGCCCTGTCCACATCTCCATCATTACTCATCCAAACATCAGCAACAGCCAACTCCCTCTCTAGCCTCCCTCCAGCAGCCCGAGAGGCCTCTTCACCATGTCACCGCCCCGCCTACCACCCTTCTAAGGTGTCCATCCCCGTCTAAAGACTGAGCTCCCTGGACTGGCTTACCGAGGCCCGAGCGGTCTCTCTGGCCTCCTCCCGACCACAGCCCTATGCGCAGCCTCTCGAAGGGCAGGCAGGGCCTCTCTCTCCCCGGTCCCTGCTTGGTGGTTTGTGTTCCTACCGCCTGGAGGCCAGCGGCACCTCGCAGACCTGGTTTGGAGGCTTTGCACGCTCAGCTGCATGTACTAGTACCTGGGCCCTGCCTGCCTCATCTCCCCGAGCCTCGGCTTCCTCTTCTGTTAAGACAGATGCAACAATGACGATGTGGTAGTTGTGAAGACTGTCAGTGTTCAGGCATCCAGCTATTCGTTGAACAGATGTTTATTAGCGCCTGCTGTGCCAAGTGCTGCCTGGACACCGCCGACACAGCGGTCCAGTGAACAGGGCCGCGCACGATCTTACCCTCAAAAAGCCAAGAGGAGGAACGCAACTATCAGAACAGGGAGCGCCCTCTCCGTGCAGCTCTACGCCCCCACCTTAGCCCCTCCTCCCCCGGAGCCTGCAAGACTCCCGCGCCGAGGGACCAGCCTCCGGTGGCCCCGCCCCTTCGACTCTGGACCAGCCTCCGGTGGCCCCGCCCCTTCGACTCTGGACCAGCCTCCGGTGGCCCCGCCCCTTCGACTCTGGACACAGCCAATGAGACCTCGAGGCTGGAACTCGGAGCAGCCTGGTGGGCGCAGCCATGTGCTGGAGGCCCCGCCCCTTCCTCTCCAGAATATTAGCCAATGAGAACAAGAGGCCAGCTCCGGGGGGCGGGCCTGGTAACGGAAAGGGGCTGGTCTTCCGGAAGCGCCTCCTCAGGCCCCTGGCCCTGGCGCTTTGGCGGAGCTGACAGAACCTGTGCCCTGGCGGAGCAGGAGGTGAGTGGCTCTGACGCCCTTGTGCCGGCCACCCGCCGGACCGGCAGAACCCCCGCATCAAGGGGCCGTCACCCCTCACCTCCACATCCCACCCAGTCCCCTCACCCCTCACCCCAGTCTCCTCACCCCTCACCCCCCTCCTCAACCCTCACCCCAGTCTCCTCACCCGACTCCTCACCCCAGTCTCCTCACCCCTCACCCCTCATCCTAGTCTCCTCATCTGACCCCTCACCCCAGTCTCCTCACCCCTCACCACAGTCTCCTCACCCTTCACCCCTCACCCGTCTCCTCACCCCTCACCCCAGTCTCCTCACCCCTCACCTCAGTCTCCTCACCCCTCACCTCAGCCTCCTCACCCTTCACCCCAGTCTCCTCACCCCTCACCCCAGTCTCCTCACCCCTCATTCCAGTCTCCTCACCCCTCACCCTTCACCCCAGTCTCCTCACCCTTCACCCCTCACCCCAGTCTCCTCACTCCTCACCCCTCACTCCAGTCTCCTCACTCCTCACCCCTCACCCCAGTCTCCTCACTCCTCACCCCTCACTCCAGTCTCCTCACTCCTCACCCCTCACCCCAGTCTCCTCACACTTCACCCCTCACTCCGGTCTGTCTCACTGCATCTTCTTTAGATGGCTGAATCTGACCCTGGGGAAAGAAACTGCGACAACATGCTGAAAATGCTGTCCGACCTGAATAAAGACTTGGAAAAGATATTGGAAGAGATGGAGAAAATCTCAGGTAGGCTGTTTTCCCAGGCAGGGTGCCTTGGCCCTTCTTTCCAGTAGCTCACATCCTCCCTATACTTTCAAGCTCAAATCCAGTGCCTTCTTACTAAGCCCTTCCCTGACCACCTCTCAACTTCTATACCATGTAACAATTGTACCACAGAAATTGACACTTTCCACTGAATAGTGCCTTGAATTATTTTCTAGTTATTTTATGTGTTTGCATCTAATTACTGCAATTGGACTGTTATCTTTTTGAGAGCAGAAATAATAACTAGGCACACACACAGTACCAGAGCTAAGCTCAAGTATTCAGCAAATGACAAATGATCCTATCTAATAAAAGAGTAATATGCAAATTGACCATCACCCCAACACACAAGATGGCCAGCAGGGGAGGGCAGTTGGGAGGGACCAGGCCTGAAAGGGAGGGCAGTTGGGGGCGATCAGGCCTGCAGGGGAGGGCAGTTAGGGGTGACCAAGCTGGCAGAGGAGGGCAATTGGGGGGGGGGGGACCAGCCCTGCAGGGGAGGGAAGTTTGGGGGAACCAGGCCTGCAGGGGAGGGCAGTTAGGGGTGACCGGGCCGGCAGGGGAGGGCAGTTGGGGGCAACCAGGCCAGCAGGGGAGGGCAGTTAGGTGTGACCAGGCCTGCAGGGGAGGGCAGTTAGGGGTGACCGGGCTGGCAGGGGAGGGCAGTTGGGGGCAACCAGGCTGGCAAGGGAGGGCAGTTAGGGGTGACCGGACCAGCAGGGGAGGGCAGTTAGGGGCAACCAGGCCGGTAGGGGAGGGCAGTTAGGGGCAATCGGGCCAGCAGGGGACAGTTAGGCGTTGATCAGGCTGGCAGGGGAGTGGTTGGGGCAATCAGGCAGGCAGACAGGCAAGCGGTTGGGAGCCAGCAGCCCTGGATTGTGAGAGGGATGTCCGGGATCGGGCCTAAACCAGCAGTTGGACATCCCTTGAGGGGTCCCAGATTGGAGAGGGTGCAGGCTGAGCTGAGGGACACACTCCCCCATGCATGAATTTTGTGCACTGGGCCTCTAGTATTAACATAACATGTGTGAACAAAATTGCCTGGTAAAATGCCGTGAATCATCTAAATAAAGAGTTCAGAGTAAAAGTGCTAAGAGTGGTAAGATGCTGATGAGAGGTACAGCTCAGTGGAATAAAGCAGCAATAGAGTTGAACAAATGTCTCCATTTTTATAAAAAATATTAGTCTGTTATTTTATTCACCACTAGGGGCTCAGTGCATGAATTTGTGCACCTTGCAAGGAACTGTGGGCCGTTAGGCTGAGGTGGGCACAGGGGTGGGTCTTGGCCCATCCTCCACACTCCCGCCCAACCCCTCCTGTCGCAGACCCGCTCCCGCTGCTCCCACTGATGGCGCCAACCTGCTCACACCCGCTGACAGTGTGGAGCGATTGGGACCAGCGCCAGCAGCGGGTGTGAGCAAGGTTGGCACCATCAGTGGGTGCCAGTGGCAGCTGCTGTCCCTATTGCCCCTCAGGAGCAGGGGGAGGTGGAGAAGACCTCAGGTGATTGGGCCAGCAGCCGCCACTTGCATCCACTGATGGTGCTGAGCGATCGGGGCTGGCGCTAGGCACTGGCAGTGGTTGCAAGCAGCAGCTCCAGTGCAGCTGCAGATATGAGTGGGGCTGGCACTGGTAGCAGGTACGAGGGCCGGCCAGGACCGTGGCATGGGGGAGCAAAGAATTTTCAGTAACCACCAAAGGCTCACCCCAATGACAGCGACTGGCACCCCGCCTTAGTCTGGCACCCCCACTCACTTGCTCCACCATCCTGCTGCAGCCGACACCTGTCATGTTCTGCGTGCACCCCCTGATAATCAATGCACATCACAGCGACCAGTTGTTCGGTTGTTCTGCCATCTGGTCTATTTGCATATTATGGTTTTATATACATAGATGTTTCCACTAAGTGGTAACCAGCAGTGGTAGTAATACCATTATAATTTCTTTGATTTGTTCTTTACTAATTCAGAATATGTATAATTCTTATAATTTGTGAGCCTAAGTTTTGCTAGAGAAAAGCATAATGTAAAATAAATTTTAGAAATCATGCATACTCTATTCAAATGAAAACGAACTATTTTTAAAGGCATTATTTGTTTGAAAATAATCCCCATTTATTACAACAGCCTATAGAAAATTTCTACTTAGAAATGTTTGTAATATTTTTGCCTGTGTACTTGAAAATTTCTTATATTTTTTAAAACTACCTTTTTAAAAAGTTGTAGAATTCATTTTCTACTATAAGCTATGTAGTAATTCCTTCAGTCTAATTAAATATTCTCTTATTTAACAGCATTTGCTGAGCATCTACCATGTGCTATTCTAGGAATAAAAAGTTGAAGAGATGCTCCTTCATTAGTGAAGTGGATAAAAGCCAGAAACAGGCATCAAGATAAATAAATATAATTTAAACATATAAATTAAACTTAGAACACAATTTTATATATAAAATCATAATCTGGCAAATGCTAATGGCATACATTGAGCACTTGGAAGGGAGCAGAGAAAAAGGAGAAGCTAACTGGGGAGGCAAGAGAGGCATTAAACAGAGCATTTGTGAGGTCAATATAATTTCTGTTTCCATATCTCCTTTATTGGTAAGTGGGGTCCCACCTGGGCTCCTCTCTACATAGACTTTTCTAAGTAGCTTCCACAGATCAATTTGACTTTTACAGGAATAATTAAGACATTTGTAACTCAAGTTGGTAACACTTTGAATCTGTGCTTCAGGGTAACACAGTGCAGATCAGAGACAGTAACTAGTGGATTCTGTGTCTTTGGTGATGGTACAAGCTTCACCCTTTCATCAAACTCTGTTTTCTTTAATTTCACAGTCAGTAGATCTTTGTTATCTGCATGGATCCATCTTTTTTATGGTCCAGCCTGTAGTGCTTTCGTGAGATTGGATTTTCTGAGCAGCAAAGGTGCTATTGGTGGTGGAGGTAGAGGCAGAGAAGGGGGCGGAGAGGGTGCAGGTGGTGATGAAGGAGAAGAAAGATGGTCAGGTGACTGTGGCGGCAAGGGAGGGCATACGGCTCAGGATTCTCCAGAGGTTGTCAGAGCACTGGAGGGCACATTTGTAGGTTTACCACTCATGTGGCATGTTTGACCACAGGTTGTACAGGAAGAGTTTTCCGAGACAGTGTTCAGTACTTCCTGAAGCCAGCATAATTCACTTTTCCTTTTTTTTTTTTTTAAATATATTTTATTGATTTCTTACAGAGAGGAAGGGAGAGAGATAGAGAGTTAGAAACATCGATCAGCTGCCTCCTGCACACCTCCCACTGGGGATATGCCCGCAACCCAGGTACATGCCCTTGACCGGAATCGAACCTGGGACCTTTCAGTCCGCAGGCCGACGCTCTATCCACTGAGCCAAACCGGTTTCGGCACTTTTCCTTTTTTAAAAAATTCAATGTATTGGGGTGACATTGGTCAACATGATCATATAGGTTTCAGGTGTGGGTTTCTATGTTAAAAGATCTATATATTGCACCATGTGCCCACCACCCAAAGTGAGATCTTCTCCTGTTACCATATATTAGGAATAATTCACTTTCCAAAATGCAAAACTGTTGTTTAAGACTATGAAGTTCTCAGTGGCTAAATGGGATGGAAAGATGGTATCTTTCAATACTTCTAAACTCTGGGCTATGCAGTTTTAGCACCATTTGTATATAGACCATCGTCTATTTGTCCAGTGTTTTACTGCATCTTTGAAATTGGGAAATTTGAAATTCCAGGATGATCTCAGCCAGCTTCTGCTAAGGAGTGTGTGTATCTGTTGAAGGAATAACCATGCTTTCAGGTGAGGGTGGCAGGATAGGGAGGTTGCAATTAGCTTGGACACAACTAATAAGTTGCTTATTAGTTGTGAGAGGCTGCTTTAAAAAAAAAATTGTTTGCTTTCCGCTTTCTTCTTCATTATTTGAACTTGGGCATGATTTTAATCTAAGAGCCCAGGGAAAAGATAGAGTCCAGGTAGTAGCCTCACCCTTGCCATAAAGAAAAAATCAAAATTAAAACCTTATGGTAAAGAGACCAATTCTAACATGGTCTTTCCACAATTAGTTCTCCCTATAGCTTGTATCTTACTTTTTAATCTCAAGACTATATTATGAAGACCTTTTCTGGTATCCATGTGTTCATCTTATTTACTACTTTTAACTGCACTATAATATCCCATGGAGAGCTACTACTTTTTGCTTCTCCATTCATCCCAATGATGGACACTTAGATTGCCTACAACTCTTCATCACCAAAAACAGTACTGCAGTGAACATCTTCATACATCTATGCCCATGGATCAATACTTTTAGGGGACACTACCAGATAACCTCACAGAATGTCTGATTCAGAACTTACTTCCACCAGCAGTGCCTAGGGGTTCTTAGATACCACAAGCTCACAAACACTTAAAATTATCCAGCTTTCTAATTTTGCCAGTATAATGCGTGTAAAATGATAGCTGAGTGTTTTCATTTTTATTTCTCTGATGAATTCCAGACTCTTCTCATATGCTTGTTAGTCTTTTGGGTTTCCTCTTATGGAACATAAGAAATAGTATACCGTAAATACTTAAAAATATGGACACTGGTGCTTGATTACCTGGGTCAAATGCTGCCTGTGCCACTTATTAGTTGTGTAATCTGGCTAATTCCACTTCTGAAAAGTAAAGATAATTATACTAGTAGTATCTACAGCTTGAATTTAAATAATTTTTTATTAAGGTGAAATGTACATAACATAAAATTAACCTGTTTAAGTATAAATGTGATGAAATTTAATATATTCACAATGTTATGCAGCCACCAACTCTGTCTGGTTCCAAAACATTTTCATCACCCATAAAGGATGCTCTGTACCCATTAAGTGGTCGTTCTCATACCTCTCTATCCTTGGCCCCTGGCAACCACCAGTCTGTTTTTACTTTCTATGAATTTACCTATTTTGGATACTTTATATAAATGATTCATATAATAGTATGTGACACTTTGTTTCTGGCTTCTTTGACTTAATGTAACATTTTCGAGGTTCATTTCTATTTTAGCATGTATTAGTACTTTACTCCTTTATGTCCATGAATAATATTCCATTGTATGAATGTCATATTTTTAATTATTCATTCATCCATTGATGGATATGTCCACCTTTTAGCTATTGTGAATAGTGCTGCTATGAACACATGTGTACAAGTATTTGTTTTGAGTACCTGGTTTGCAATTGTTTGGTGTATTACCTAGGAGTAGAATTGCTAGGTCATATGGTAATTCTATGTTTAGCTTTCTAAGGAATGTCAAACTGTTTTACACAATGGTGCACCATTTCATAATCCCTCCAGCAGTATACAAGATTTCTCCACTTCCATGCTAATACTTGTTATTTTCCAGGGTTTTTGTTTTTTAAATTATTGAATTTCCTGTCTTATCAATTTGAAGTCGTTTCTTATTTATTCTTGATATTAACCCATTATCAGCTTTATGCACTGTAAATTTCTTATATTTTACCATTTTTATGAAAACTTTGTCCATATTGTCCTTAGTTTTAAAAATTTTATAAAAATAAATCCACCAAATTTTGCCTTATGGTTTGTGTTTTTTAAGAAGTCCCTACACCTGCTAAATTTTGATCTATAAATGTTATTTGTACCTTTCATACTTATATCTTTAGTATATCTGGAGTACACTATCCTTTTTTCATTGATTTTTTGTGTGTGTGTGTGTTATTTCATCATGTGCTAAATTCCCATATATACTTAGGTCTATCTCTGAGCTTACTTTTTTCTTCCATTGGTCTATTTGTCTGTACCACACTATTTTTAAAATAGGAATTTATAAGTTGTCTTGATATCTAATAGGGCATATTCCCCCTTTTAACTTTTATTTTTTAAGATTGACTTAGTTTTTAAATCTTTTTTTTTTTCACACTAGAGACTCAGTGCACGAAATTTCATGCATGGTTAGGGTCCCTAGCCGCTGCTGGCTACCAGCTACCGGCTGCCGGCTGCCGGCCGGGGCCACCCTTCCCCCGGCTGCCTGCCACCACCACTAGCCAGGGAGGGGCCGTGGATGGTTGGCCAGTTGGCCCCATCTCTGGTCAAACTCCCAGTTGAACTCCCAATTGAGGGGACAATTTGCATATTAGGCTTTTATTATATAGGATACATTTTTATAATTTATAAATACTGATAGTTTTACCTTCCAATCCTTACACCATTTATTTCTTTTTTTCTATTCCATTTACCAGCATATCCAATAACAGTAATATTAGTAGAAGCACCCTTGTTTGATACCAGTCTTATAGGGAATGTATCCACAGTTTCTCCATTACGTATGAGTTTGCCATAAGTTTTTGGTATATCACCTTTAGTAAGTTAAAGATGTCGCCTTCTCTTCCTAATTTGTTAGAGTTTTGATTGTTTAAAATCACAAATAGGTATTATTAAACTTTATTACCTGCCTTTTTTGCATTGAGATATTTCTATTATTTCCCTCTTTTTATAAATGTGGTTAATTATAGTGATTGAATTTCTGATATTTAAGCATCCTTGAATTTCTTTCACAAATCCTGCTTAATCATAACACATTATCTTAGTACACTGTTAGATTTCATTAGCTCATGTTATATTTAGGATTTCACATCTATATTCATGTGAGGTAGGCCTATAATTTTTCTCATGTTGTCTTTGGTTTTGGAATAAACCAGCTTAGAGAAAATTACATATTTACTAGAGGCCCAGTGCATGGATTCGTGCACATTGAAAGGAAATTAATTAGAAGAAATATTTTAGAGGCCAGGGAGGGATCGCAGGAGGGTGGCTCCAGGGAGTGTCCAGCCTCTCTCGTCCAGTCCTGATCGGCTGGACCCCAGCAGCAAGCTAACCTACCAGTCAGAGCCTCTGCCCCCTGGTGGCTAGTGCACATCATAGCGACTGGTCAAACGGTCGAATGAACAGTCAAACACTTAGCATATTAAGCTTTTATTATATAGGATTTTTTCTTATCTCTATTCTCAAATTTTCTGCTATATAAGTGGAATGCCACTAGGAAACGCTTTTCTTAAAAAATTACACCAGCCCATATAGTGAGATTATTAGTCTTCCTTCTTTTCCTAATTTTTTGAATTACTTGTATTAGATAAGCATTAACTGTTCTTTAAAAATTTGGTAGAATTTCACCCATTTACATTTTAAAACGTTGCTTGGTCTGTTTTGCCAATTATTTGAATTAGCTTGTGGCCTGTCACCTCCAGGCTTGTCATCATCCCATTTCCTGGTCAGCTAGCCCTCTCGTCTCATCCCTGCGCTCTCTGTCTTCCAGTTCTACTTTCCAGACTCCCAAAGCAAATCCACTTACTGTATCACTAGTTAGTTCTCCTCTCTCCTAAACAGATTTTTGGGACACTGTCCTCATCCTTTACTAAATTCTGCATCTAGGTGCTGTCCACCAATGGTCATTGGTGCCAATTCAAATGCTAACAGGAATCCCCAGTTTGGAGTGAAGAAAGAAACTTTCTTTGGTGCAAACAGCTGCACGGTAATACAGCATGACTATGAACACAGTACTGCTGTGGAAAAGCTCCACAGGCTGCGTCACAGCTGCCCTGGGCCAGGCCCCTCTTCAGCAAGGAAGCTCTGCTGTGAGGTGGTGTTCAGGGGCAGTCTTTGGTAGGCTGGGAGCTGGCTTATATAGACAGAAGTCCCAGCCCCTCGTCCCTGATTGGTCAGAATAGAGCTGCTCCAATTGGTCTGAGCTGCACAGCTCTGATTGGATTGTGAAAGCCTCAGTCCTAATGGTTGAAATAGGATTCCAGGAACTCCTTTATAAGGGCTGGCTCAGCTAGCAGCAATACAATGCAGGCAGGCAGGCAGTTCAGTGCAGAGGATTCTCCTTGACTTGAGAACCCTTCTATGCAGAATTCTATGCAGAATGGCTGCTAGGCTCTGCTTTTTTTTTTTTTTTTTTTGCCCAGGTAGCCACCAGGAACAGTTCTTGGTCCTCGGAGTTCACAGCATACAACTTGGCCATTGTTTCTTAATTTCCGTGCAAGGACCTTGGCTTTACCCAGTGGGTTTTCAAAGTGTACAGGCAAGTTCTGATTAGCCTCTCAGAATACCTGCTGTTCAGGCCCCACCACTGATTATGACCTTGGCTTTGCTACTGCACAATCCTTACCAAAAAACCCCAGAGGGGGCCTGCCCTCACTACCTGACTTGTAATATGACTCCTCCTACCCCATTTCTCTATCACAACACATACTACTTATTTCCTTCACAGCACCTTTCACAATTTGAAATTGTCTTGTATGTTTATCTGTCTCCTCCCACTGCAACTAGTATAGATAGATACTGCATGAGGGTAGGGGGTGTCTATCCTCTGTACAGCTTTATTGTCATGGCTGCCTGATAAAATGCCAGCATAAAGGAGGTGCTCAATAAATACTGAATGAATGAAAACTTGAGACATATATTGCTTGAGAGTGTTCTGGTGATTGAGTTCTGTTCTATGTATTCTATATACTTTTTCTTGGATCAAATCAGAAGAGAGCTGTGCACTTGCTGTTGTGTTTTGGAGTCTCATTGAAGTGCCTTTTCTGAACTGTGCTTTGTTGCTATGCCACTAGCTTTCTTTCACCTGTGATTACAATTATAGTCATGGAAGAATACCTTGCGTTTAAGGTAGGATGTCATCAAGGGCATTTTCAACTACATTACACTTCTCATAAAATATACCTATAGGACAGGTTTTTTTCCTTAGGATAAAAGATTCTTATACAGTGAGTTTGTTTTTATTTTATGGTCACTGAGTCTTGTAACTGAGCATGTTTCCTTTTCTGCTTTGGCCTTAGGAAACTCAGCTGGAATTCCAGCTGCATTATAGGATTATATGAGATTCATTTCTGTGAGCATTTTTTTATCTTGAATTTTAATTTCTTACCTACCCTAACTCTTTGCCCTAACTACCTCAATTATTTATTTTATAGTAAAAGTTCCTTCTTTCTTGAGCACCTAAAATGTGCTAGGCAGTTTACTTAATCTTCAAGGGGAGCCATGAGATTGGGACGTTGTCAGACCCTTACAGATGAGAAGGCTGAGGTGAACAAGTTTAAGTCGCTTGTAGGCTCCACAGCCAGCAAGTGGAGAGTTGGAATAAAACTCTGACTCTCAGTTCATGTTCCACCTGCTGTCCAGTTGGTCTGAAAGAATGGTCAGCAGCCTCCCCAAACACCAAAATTATCCAGATGCTTGTTAAGATGCAGGTCCCTGGGCACCATTCCCAACTTGCTAGACAGAACCTTTGAGTTGTAGGAGGGGCCAGCAGTCTACATCTTAACAGGTGTCCCAAGGAACTCCCATGCTTCTGAAAGTTCAAGAATCCCTGCACTTGCTGTACAGTCATAGCCCTCCGTCTGTTGAGACACTGCGCACACCTTTTCTAACAAGCCTTCCCGTCATGCAGAAGGGCTAGGACCCTCGTTCTCTGTAGTTCTTGAGGGCAGAGCCATACTAATGGGGTGGGTACTACAGAGAAAAGGGGGTGGAGTTTCTGTACAAGCAGCACATGTTCACCTGTAGGCCTGGGGACACTGCCCTCAAGTTGCTCTTAAAGGGAAAGGGCAAGGAAGTCGGTCAGTGTAGTGTGAGCACCAGAGGACACCTAATGTGGGGTGCAGCAAACCTTCCCAGAAGGAGAAGCTCTGGACTGGCCTTTTAATTAAAGCACAGAGATGCCTGGGTGGAGGTGGACAGGCATTCAGGCCACTGAGCACGAGGTAACATGAGACTCAGGACCTTGCAGGAGTGGGAGTGGTCAGCCAGACCTGAGCCTGTGAGCTTGGTGGGTGTTAAGACTTCTTAAGGGTCACCCTTCAGCCACTAGCTGTGAACTGTGGCTAGGTAACGGTCTTTGTTTGCTCTCATTTTTCCTAGCATTTCATATCAGACTGGCCTGCAGCCTTTTAGTGCCATGGCTGATATATCCAGAAGTTAAGACTTGTGTGAGATTAGGGAAGTTTCATTACTGCTCTGTGAAGGGAGTAGTTTTAATCAGGGGGGGTGGGGGTAGGAGGTTGCGAGCCCTGTATCAAGTGGCTGCCCAGCTTTCTCTCCTTAGAATAGTTGGATCACTCAGCCTGGTATGGTCCCTGGGGTGCTCCGGCACCACAGCCCCATCCTGGGGCCTGACCAGGCCTGTCTGGTTGTTGCAGTGCAAGCCACATGGATGGCCTACGATATGGTGGTGATACGCACCAACCCCGCCCTGGCAGAGTCCATGCGCCGGCTGGAGGACGCCTTCCTCAACTGCAAGGAAGAGATGGAGAAGAACTGGCAAGAGCTGCTCAGTGAGACCAAGCGCACGCAGTAGGCCCCCGACCCCACCCCGCAGCCACCACGCTGGGCCTGTCTGCGTGCAGAGCCACAGCGGGTGGAGCCTTCTCTGCCTGGCAAAGAAACAGTGACCCAAACACACAGCTGCATGCATTGCACCTGTTTCTCAATAAACTTATTTTCAAGCACATCCTGAGGACTCCTTTCTGCCCCCCCCAGTTCCATGTGAAACCTTGTGAACAAAATGTGGGGAGTGGAAGATGCAGATGCTGCCAATGAATGAAGCATATGTAGTGACAAGCATAGAATAAAAAGCAAAAAGGGCCAGCCAGGGACAAACCAGGTCAGAGGGTGGGACGGGCTGCCGTATTCAGATTTATTTTCCTTCCTGTGGAGGGTTCCAAAGTGGGCTGTGCCAGGTGCTCATATATGTGACCTATGTTCTCAGAATTCCCCTGAGTGTCATGCCCATTATCCCCACTTCACAGGTGAGAAGACAGATGTCTCGCCGAAGTCCCACAGCTAATAAGGGGCAGAGCTGGGGTGCGCCCAGGTCTCATGTAAGAAGAGAGTTAGTGGGAGGTGGGGTGGGAAATGGAGGGGCTGAGCAGGTGGGAGAGTCCCCACAAGGCTGCAGAAGGACATGAGCCCCAGCAGTCCTGGTCTAGGCTGGGGTTATGGGCAGGGGCTCCAGACAGCAGAGCAGTGTCACAGACAAGGGTTTCAGACAAAGAGGACCTAAGAGTTGTTTCTGGGAACAGCCAAGCCAGGTTCCCCAAGGCCTCAGGACGGGCAGAAAATCCCAGAGGCTAGAACGTTTTTCTGGAGACATTTGTTCCCTGTTCCCTCTTCCGGCCCCTCATGGGCCTCTTGCCTAGCTGGGAGCCCTAGGGAAGCCATCTCCTTCCTGGGCTCAGCAGTTGCGGACTCCTCAGCCAGCCAAGTCCAGGTTCATGGGGACCCCGGGGTCCCTGGCAGATTATTTCCAGGCAGTGTGGTTGGTGCTGTGACAGGAACCTGGCCGGTGGGAGTCCTTTGCCCCGAGGAGGGTTCCTGAGAGCAAGCTGAGGCACTGGAGCAAGGACTCAATAATAAAGCAGGAGGCACATGGGTGTGGTAGGGATGCCCGCCACCAGCTTCCAGGTACAGGGAGCCTGGCTCTTGCAGGAGGGGAAGGAGGGCCAGACATGAGGCTCATTATAACAGAAAAGGAAAGTTGTCCCCGAAAGAAGAGCAGCCCCTTTGCCCTGCCCCACCTGCCTCACAGCCTGGCCCAGAGTCTGCCTGAAGAGGGGCACGGCAGTCCTGGCGCAGCTCAGAGGGAAGTCTGTAGCGGGTCCGAGGCGGGCAGCGTCAGGATGAAGGGACAGAGGACCCCTTTGCTCCCCAGGGGGAAAGGCTGCAGCTCCTTGGCCTGGAACTGGGCCGTCCCCTCGGAGACCGTGAAGGTGGCCGTGACCTGGTGGTTGAGGCAGTAGATGGTGTTGCCCAGCACGGCGCAGCGCAGCGGGACAGGGTCCGGCAGGGGCAAGGGGGCGGCCCTGCTCCAGGAGCCTGTCACAGTGTTGTAGCGCATCACAGCGGCACCCACCCCCCGCAGCAGGTCAAAGCGGTACAGGAAGCCCCCCAGTGCCACCATGTCGCTGGAACGCCGGTGGCTGGCGCTGTAGGGGCACTCCTCCCAAGCATCCTTCACCGGGCTGTACCTGAGCAGGCGGTAGAAGAGGTGGCCCCCAGTGACATAGATGTCCCCACGGCAGGCCACAGCCTCGTGAGCCACAGGGAAGGTGCCTGCGGGGAGGGGCGCACGTGAGGTCCAGGTGTCTGTGCGGGGGTCGTAGCGCTCCATGCTGTACAAGCACTCGCCACCGATGGCGTAGAGCAGCCCGTCCAGGGCCACCAGTTTGAGCTGGGCCCGGGCCTGCTGCATGGGCCGCACCTGGCTCCAGATGTCGGTCAGAGGGTTGTAGCAGAAGACCTCATTGGAACAGACGGCCTTGGAGCCGGAGCCACGGATGCCGCCTGCCAGGAACAAGTAGTTGTGCATGGTGCAGAGGCCACAGCCCCGCAGCGGGGCCTCTTCTGGCACCTGGGTCAGGAGCCGCCAGGTGTTCTCTTGGGGGTTGAACACGTGCAGGTGCGATGGAGGAGGCAGGGGCGCAGGACCTGTGGCAGGAGCCTCTTCCACTCGAGGGCCCCTTGTGAGCCCTGAACGGCTCACCTGGTAGAGGCTGGGCAGCACGAGGACCCCCAGCACAGCCTGGCCCCTGCCAGTTCGAAGGCTCAGGATGCGCTCCCGGTCGGCCCCACTCAGCTGCCGGTAGAGGTTCGGATCGCCCAGCACGTGCAGCAGATTGTCGCTCATCAAAGCATAGGTCTCCTGGGCCAGGACGGGCTGCCCGTGCTGCTGGGCAAAGGCCAGGACATCCAGGCAGCTGCCCAGGTCCAGCCGCCGCTGCAGAGCTGCTGCCGAAGCCGGCTCCCGGGCAGGGGAGCTGGGCTTCCGGGGCCCCTCCACCACCCCCCAGGTCCCAGGCCTCTGCAGAAACACCATGAGTTTGCGGGCCTCTTTCTGCTCCTCTGTGAGGACCTCCCTGCTGCCCACAGGGCTGGGCCCCTTCCCTGGCGCCTCTCCTGGGGCCGCCTGGCTGACCTTCAGCTCAGAGCTCTTGGCTAGTTCACACACGCTGAGTTTCCGTGGCTTGGGGACAGGCTGTGGGTCCCGCCTGGCAGAGGGAATGGGTGCAGGGCCAGGCTTCCTCTGCTCCGACAGCGACAGCGGAGCTGGGGCCCTGGGCACTGCAGCCTCGTTAGCCTCAGCGCTTCTGGGCTGCGGCTGACATCCTGCCTCAGCCAGGTCCCCTGTGCCAGCCCCTGTAGCCACCCCAGCTGGGGAGCCGTGCCTGTCCTTGAGACTAGGGATGGCCCCTTCAGGGAGAGGACCAGACTCCCTGTTCTCCGAGGCTGTGGAAGTGCAGGGCTCT
Source organism: Myotis nattereri (assembly GCF_964212035.1). Taxonomy (NCBI): domain Eukaryota; kingdom Metazoa; phylum Chordata; class Mammalia; order Chiroptera; family Vespertilionidae; genus Myotis; species Myotis nattereri. The sequence continues at coordinate 216,052,471 of NC_138076.1, read as the reverse complement.
CTAGGGCTCTCTGGAGCTGCCCTTAGGGCTGTCCCTTGGGGCCTCTCTAGCCTGGGGAAGGGGTGACTCCTAAGAACCATTGAAATAAGATTTCCCCAGCTAGTTGAGATCTGCCCCTCCTGGTTGCCCTTGCGAAGAGTCACACTAGGCTCCTGACTTGCAGGCTTTGACTTACTTGTGGGGACTGGGGCTGGGGCTGAGGCTAGGGCAGGGCCTTGGGCTGAGGCTTGGGCTTGGGCTTGGGCTTGGGCAGGGATTGGGGCTTGAGTTGGGGCTGGGGCAGGGGTTACAGCTGGGGCAGGGGCTGGGGCTGGGGCTGGGGTTGCAGCAGGGGCTGGGGTATGGGTTGGGGCTTGGGTTGGGGCTGAGGCAGGGGCTGGGGCTGGGGCAGGGGCTTGGGTAGGGGCTGGGGCAGGGGCTGGGGTAGGAGCTGGGGTAGGGGCTGGGGCTGGGGCTGGGGCAGGGGCTGGGGCAGGGGCTGGGGTAGGGGTTGGGGTTGGGGCAGGGGTTGCAGCTGGTACTGGGGCAGGGGTTGTAGCTGGGGCAGGGGTTGCAACAGGGGCAGGAACTGAGGTGGGAGCTAGGAATGCAGCAGCAACTGGGGCTGTGGCTGCAGCTGGGGCAGGGGTTGAGTCAGGCGCTCGGGCTGTAGCTACAGCTGTGGCTGGGGTTGCAGCTGGGCCTGGGGCTGGGGCTGGAGCTTGGGTTGGAGATGCAGCTGGGGCAGTGGCTGGAGCTACTGCTGTGGCTGCGACTGGGGCTGGAGCTGTGGCTGTGGCTGGGGATGCAGCTGTGGCTGTGGCTGGGGATGCAGCTGGGGCTGGGGATGCAGCTGGGGCTAGGGCTGGGGGTGCAGCTGGGGCTGGGGATGCAGCTGGGGCTGAGGCTGGGGATGCAGCTGGGGCTGTGGCTGGGGATGCAGCTGGGGCTGGGGATGCAGCTGGGGCTAGGGCTGGGGGTGCAGCTGGGGCTTGGGATGCAGCTGGGGCTGAGGCTGGGAATGCAGCTGGGGCTGTGGCTGGGGATGCAGCTGGGGATGGGGATGCAGCTGGGGCTAGGGCTGGGGGTGCAGCTGGGGCTGGGGATGGAGCTGGGGCTGAGGCTGGGGGTGCAGCTGGGGCTGGGGATGCAGCTGGGGCTAGGGCTGGGGGTGCAGCTGGGGCAGGGGATGCAGCTGGGGCTGGGGCAGGGGATGCAGCTGGGGCTGGGGATGCAGCTGGGGCTGGGGATGCAGCTGGGGATGGGGATGCAGGTGGGGCTGGGGCTGGGGCTGGGGATGCAGCTGGGGCTGGGGATGCAGCTGGGGCTGGGGATGCAGCTGGGGCTGGGGCTGGGGCTGGGGCTGGGGCTGGGGATGCAGCTGGGGCTGGGGCTGGGGCTGGGGATGCAGCTGGGGCTGGGGATGCAGCTGGGGCTGGGGATGCAGCTGGGGCTGGGGATGCAGCTGGGGCTGGGGCTGGGGCTGGGGCTGGGGATGCAGCTGGGGCAGGGGATGGGGATGCAGCTGGAGCTGGGGCTGGGGATGGGGATGCAGCTGGGGCTGGGGCTGGGGATGGGGATGCAGCTGGGGATGCAGCTGGGGCTGGGGATGGGGATGCAGCTGGGGCTGGGGCTGGCACTGCTCTGAGATTTTCATCCTTGGCAGGACCCTGGTCAACTCTGAGGAGCAAAGAGTGTGAAGGAGAGATCAGACGAGTCGAGGCTGCAGGTAAGAGACCTCGGTTGGGAAGTGCTTTGGTCAGGGAAGCTGAGGGAGAGAGGGGCTCAGGCATGAGTAGGGGGGGTGTGGCTGAGGGATGCGGGGAGGGGACACAACTGAGGCCGTCTGTGGCTGGCGTCCCTGTGTCCAGACAGCCAGCCACCTGTCCACTGCCCGGCTCCCCCTGGCCTCGCCCGGATCCTCTCCCTTTCCCAACACTGCGGGCCCCTTGCTTTTCTGTCCTGCCTGAATCTGAGCGGAAGAAAGAGTGGTCTCCAGAGCCGTTCACCCCAGCCTTTCCCATAGTGCAGATCACTGTGGTCCCCTCTTGGGACAAGAGTGGGCGTCCCCACTGCTGCCCCTCTGGCCGTGGTTCTATGAAGCTCTTGGTGACAAGGACCTCCCTCCTTGCCCAGGGCCAGCCTTCCACAGAGGCTGGGGACCCCTGAGACTCCCCGGGAGCCCAGGGCCCACCTTCCCTGCTCTCACCAGGTTTGGTCCCTGAATCCAGAGCTAAAACTTGGTCTGGCTGGGGGCTGCTTTTCCCGCACCCCTTCTCTGAGCCATCTGTCAGACGTCCAGTCTGCACAGAGTCTGGTGGGGGAAGCTCATGCCGGTAACGGGGCCTCTGGGCACCTGCAGGGAAGGTGCTGGCTGCATCCACAGCGTCCCACACACTCACCACCGCACCCAGGCGCAGGGGGTCCAGCTTTGGGAGGCGCCGGGTTTTCTCTCCTGAGCTGTCATCCACCTGCCACCGCCGGCTGCCTGGCCGCCTCCCCAGTGAGCCAGGTGGCCCCGCTCCGTGTTTCCAGGAGCCGGTGTCCTGTTCCACCGTGTGGATCGGGGCCGGGTGAGCTGGCGCCTTGGCTGCGAGGCCTCCTGCCTCCGCCTGCACCTCCATGTCTCTGTCCCGACTCGGAGGAGTGAAGTGTATCAGGAGCGGGGCAGGCGTCCCCCCTGCTTTGCTCCTACCCCGGGGGGCAGCACCCGGCCTGGGCGTCTGCTTTCCTGCACCTCGGGAGACTTCAGGGCTGGCGTTGCCATGCTGCTGTCCCAAGGCCCCTCCACTGGCCGCCTCGCTGGGTGTCTTGGGTGGAGCTGCGGCCGTGGCAGTCAGATCTTCACTTCCGTGGGGCTGGTGGTCCTGGGCACTTGCTGTAGCTGGACTCGCCTGGCTAGGTCCTGGAGGCTCTGGCTTCCTCTGCCCGGAGCTGTGTCCCTCGATGCCACCACTGACCTTGGACTTTGGGGTCAGGGCTGGCCCAGCTCCTCCCGCCTGAGAAGGCTGGGCACTGGGGCCGGTGGATGCTGGTCCTGCTGCCTCCTGGTCCTGCCCAGAGCCAAACCAGTGCAGGGCCAGGGCCGTGGCAGCCACGACAGCCAGCGCCAACAGGGTGAGCACAGCACTGTCCCAGTCATCGTCCCCGTCCCCGTCCCAGCCCCAGCCGGGGCCACCAGGTTCTAAGGCGCCCTGGATCATGGTGCTGGGCCACCTGGGAGCAGGCTGGAAGCTGTGTGTGCCTCGCAAAGCCAGTCCTCCGCTCAGGCCTGTCCTCCTGAAGATGGCATCAGCGGTGTGCCCCGCCCAGTTAAGGTGGCCCTGGACTGGGAGGGGTGGCTCTCTGTGCCTGTACCTGGGCTTAGGGGCTTGTCAGCAGGACCCAGCTGGAGGTACCAGGAGACAATTAGCAACAGCTCCAGGGGCCTCTCCAGGCCCCCCACCCAGCTCCAGCCCCCATGTTCCAGAAGCTCCAATGGCAAGCAGCATACCTCAATACGGTTCCAGCATCCCAGCCAGCCTGCTTCTGCCTCATAGACCATCGTGCCCCCAAACCCAACCCACATCCCAGTGCCCCTCCTCTGAGCCTGGGTCCAGCCTCAGGGGGCTCTAGCAGGGAACAGTTACCCATAGGGAGATGTTATCTGTAGTTTTAGCAACACGATGCAGCCCTGATAAAATTACCAGAAACTCGAGAAGACGATTCCACTGTAGGCCAGTGGGGGATGGGTGGTGGTAGGGCCATAGCCTTGGTGCCAAGCCACAGGCTGGTCTCAGACTAAGGAGGGAGGGTGTGGGTCCAGCACAGAGAAGACTAAGCCTGCTCCAGAGGGGCAGCCTCCGACCTCCGCACTTCAAGGTGCGCAGAGGGGGCTGGCACTGTCCTCTCCCAGGAAACTTCGGGGCTCAGGAGGGGGCCCCTCACCCTCTCCTCTACCAGCCTCGGGACTTTCTCTTGCCTGAGCTCAGCAGACACTGAATGGTTTTCAAAAGCAATTTCCTGAGTTGTCAAGAGAAAAAAAGTGATTTAAATAAAGAAAGCCCAGAAGTTTGTATTTCCCTTTATTTGGCCGGAATGATTACAGCCCACCCAGCCCTTCTAGAGCCCCCTGGGCCTCCAGTGTCTTGACTGCCCAAGTGCTGCTCTCGCCAGGCCCTGGAGCACCGAGTCCAGGCTGATGCCACTCCTGTTACCTACTGTCATCATCCAGCCCCGAGATCCCCCAGAAACCTTCCTCCCGCCCTGGGTGCTCCATCAGCCTGACCCCTGGGTGTCCTGTCTCAATCCAACCTTCCCTTGTCCTGGCTGAATCACTCCACTCCCCCCTTCAGCACTGGGACTCAGGGCCCCCCCCCCCAAGGCCGGCGGGCAGAGGCTCCCGCTGGGCAGGCAGCTTGCCTCCCCTCTGGGCCTGGTTTCTCAGGGAAAGAGCTTTGCCTCTTCCATCTGCTTCTCACTTAAGCTGATCTCAGGTGTAAATCTTAAGACGGTGCCAGGTGGGGCCCAGACATGAAAAAGGGACTGAAGTCCCTGGTACAGAGCAGGGCCCCCCACAACGTGTATTTGTTCCTTCTTCTGGGACAGGGGACTTCTCCCTGGCATCAACGAGGTGGCCAAGATGCGTCCCTGGCACCCAGCCTGGGCTCCGCTGAGCCTCAGGTATCTCACCCATCAGGTTGCCTCACAGCTCCCCGAGCATATTAGATGTCAGCAAGAGGGTGGAAGGTGGGCCCAGGCCTTAAGGTGGCCCTCAGGTGGGGGCAGGCCTCCTGGACACGGCCCTTATTCTCTGTCCTGTTTCCAGGCTCTGCCTCTTGGTTCAGTTTGGGATCCGAAGACCTTGAGAGGATGTAGATGACATCCTTCCATGCACCCCATCAGGCACCTCCACCCAGCTTCTTAAGACCCCTGTCGCAGGTCTGAGCTGCAGGCTACTTCAGAGAACAGGAGAGGTGTCCACCAAGTGATCCTTTCAGACGCCAAGGCAGGGAGGCACCGAGCACAGGAAATCATCGCTACCAACTTCGCAAGGTGCTAAGGACCACGATGGGTCCTGGAGACACAGCAGTGACCAAGGAAGGGTCTAGTCCCATTCTCTGTGGAAAGAAAACACCTCCCTTTGTCCAATCCAGATCGAGGGCAAAACTCGGCCCTTGGTGGAGACACTATTGGGAGGTGGGGACATGTTCCCTCCCTAACTTCCCAGAGAGAGTGAGACTGCACTGCTGGGAGGAGACACGTTCAGAAGCACATGTGATCACACCACAAACCATGAAACCTAACAGTTATTCTAGTTGTGCTATGACAGCATAGAGGTCACGAATTACCATCAAGGTGAAAATGAAAATCAAAATGGGTCCCTGGAACGTCCCTTAGGTCAAGAGGTCCTTTTTCCAGCTGCTGTCCTAGTCAATACAAGGAATAAGGAGGGAATCGGGCCTAGGTACTGGGAGCTTCCATTTCCTCAGAGCTGACACAAGCAGGACAAGAATGGAGACAGTCTCCCCCTACCAGCAACCATCACCACCCACAGGCCAGGAGCTGGGGCGGGGAAGGACATCCAGATGTGAGCTGGGCCATTGGAGCTCACAGAGCCCACCACACGTGATCCTCAAGCCTGAACACAGCTAGGTGGTGCCCCAGCCACCACTGTGTCCTTTCCCATTTAGTGGAGGAAAAGCATAGTGAAATGGAGACATAATTCCAAGATTAATACAATGGACAGCTAATGTACATAAGATGGTAGAGAGCAGCAACCCTATCAAATAGAAGGTTTCTCTGTTATTGGAATTTTTTTAAAGCAACAAAAATATTGTATAATCAGCTGGTGTGGCTCACTTGGTTGAAGCGTCATCCCATACACCAAAAGGTGGTGGGTTCGATTCCCAGTCAGGTGAGGATTAACCATAAAAACAAACAAACAAACAAACAAACAAACAAACAAAAAAACTAAAATAAAAAGAATGAAGGCAAAATAAACATATTTTCAGACAAATAGTGAGCGTCTTCACTAAAGGAAATTCTAAACTATCTATGTATTTCAGGTATAAAGAAAATCAGACCAGATCAAAGAACTAAGAATGCCAGAAGGAAAGAAAAGCAACAACAACAAAAAGTGGTACATTAATAAACCTAAATGAACATTGACTTTAGAAAAAAGGAAAAAGACAGAAATAACTAAAATAAGAAATGAAAGTGGGAACATTATTACTGACATTACAGAAAGAAAAGTACAAGAGAATACTATGAACATTACATCCCAATGAATTAGATAACCTAGATGAAATGGAAAAGTTCACAAACTAGCCAGACACACACCACCAAAATAGACTCAAAAGAAATAGAAAATCTCAACAGACCTATAACAAGTAAAGAGATTGAATCAGTAACCCAACCTTCCAACAGAGAAAAGCCCAGGACCAGATAGCTTCGCTGGTGAATCCTACCAAACATTTAAAGAATAATCCTTGCCCTAGCCAGTTTGGCACTTTGGAAAGACCATTGGCCTGTGGACTGAAGGGTCCCAGGTTCGATTCTGGTCAAGGGCGTGTACCTCGGTTGCAGGCTCGAGCCCCAACCCTGATCAGGGCATGTGCAAAAGCAGCCAGTCGCTCTATCTCTCTCACATAGATATTTCTGTGTGTGTGCCTCTCCCACTGTCTCTAAAAGTCAATGGGAAAATGTTCTCAGGTGAGGATTTAAAAAAAACAAAAAAGAATAATCTTTAACATCAATCCTTCTGAAACTCTTACCTAAAATTGAAAAGGCAGGAACACTTCCCAATTCATCCCATAATGTTAGCATTATACTGATACCAAAGCCAAATAAATACATCACAGGAAAATAAGATTACGGACTAGTACCCCTTATGAATATAGATGCAAAAATCCTCAACAAAATAGGAGCAAATTCAGTCCAATACCATATTAAAAGTGTTACACATTATAACCAAATGGAATTTATCCCAAGAATGCAAGGTGGGATTCAATGTAAGAAAATCAATCAGTGAGGTATATTGATTAGAATACATTAATTTTAGACGTCATTAATGAACTAGAGAACATTAATAGAAGAAAGGGAAAATACCCATGATCATCTCAATTGACACAGAAAGTACAAGAATTATTCTTTAAACCCAGTACCTGTTCATGAAGAAAACTACTAATAAGAATCAAAGGGATAAAGGGTATTTAAGAAAATCCCCGGCTGACATATTCAGTGGTGAAAGACTGACAGTGTTCCATCCCCTACGGACGGAAACAAGGAAAGTGCCTGCTTTCGCTGCTGCTCTTTAACATTGTACTGGACGTTCTGGTCAGAGCTGTTAGTGAAGAAAAAGGAAGAAAAAGGCATCCAGATCTGAAAGGAAGAGGTAAAACTATCTCAATTTACAAATGACATGATCTTATACTAGAAAATCTCAAAGAACCAAAAAGAAAGCAACTTGAGCTAATGAACAAATTTAGCAAAATTGCAAAATACAAGGTCAACACACAAAAATCAGTTGTGTTGCTATACACCAGCAGCAAACAATCTGAAAAGAAAGCAATTCCACTTACAATATAAAAGAATTAAATACTTGGGAATAAATGTAACCAAAGAAGCTGAAAACTAAACAACATTGCTGACATTAAAGGGGACTAAATAAATGGAAGGACAGCCTGTCTTCGTGGATTGGAAGACAATATTGTTAAGATGTCAATACTGCCCACGGGGACCTACAGGTTCAATGGAACCTCCATCAAAATTCCAATGGCCTTTTTTGCAGAAATGGCAAAGCCCGTCCTCAGATTTATTGGAATTGCAAGAGGTCCTAAGATGTGATGACCCACGTCCCGTGTGGTTCAGGGTTCGGGCTCTGGAGAAGGGCTGCGCGCAAATGACAGAGACGAGACAAGAAATAATAATTTGGAAATTAGGGGGCCGGGCGGGAGCCCAACACAAGAGGGAGGACTCCACTTGTGCTCAGGCCTTGCCATCCTTCTATTCAGTTTGGGATACACCTATAGCCCTTAGGCAGGCAATTCCATAACAGACAGACAATCTTATCAGTAAGGATTTACGTGACTATCTAGTCAGGAAATTGCTTCAGCTACCATTGTGTTGACTAAACAGTCGGTGCATAGTTCCGACCTTTGCCAGGGCTCAAGGTTCACCAGCGTTCTGGGCTCCTTGTCCACACCTCTCTGCTAGTGAAGACAATAGGCAGCTTCCAAAACTGAATAGCCAAAGCAATCGTGACAGGAACAAAGTTGGAAGACACACTTCCTAATTTCAGAACTCACTACAAAGCTACAGTATTCAAAGCAGTGTGGCACTGGCATAAGGATAGACATATACTAATAGATGAATACAATAGAACTGAAAGTCCAGAAATAAACCCATGTGTCTCTAAGCCAATTGATATTTTTATTTTATTTTATTTTTTATATATCTTTTATTGATTTCAGAGAGGAAGGGAGAGGGAAAGAGAGATAGAAACATCAATGATGAGAGAGAATCATTGATTGGCTGCCTCCTGCACATCCCCCACTGGGGATAAAGCCTGCAACCCAGGCATGTGCCCTTGGCTGGAATCGAACCTGGGACCCTTCAATCCCCAGGCTGACGCCCTATCCACTGAGCCAAACCAGCCAGGGCCAATTGATTTTTTAAAATATTTTTATTTAGCCAAAACCGGTTTGGCTCAGTGGATAGAGCGTCAGCTTGCAGACTGAAGGGTCCCGGGTTCGATTCCGGTCAAGGGCATGTACCTGGGTTGCGGGCACCTCCCCAGTGGGAGATGTGCAGGAGGCAGCTGATCTATGTTTCTCTCTCATCGATGTTTCTGGCTCTCTATCTCTCTCCCTTCCTCTCTGTAAAAAATCAATAAAATATATTTAAAAAAATATTTTTATTTATTTCAGAGAGGAAGGGGGGAGAGAGAGAGAGATAAAAACATCAATGATGAGAGAGAATCATTGATCAGCTTCCTCCTGCACGCCCCACACTGGGGATTGAACCTGCAACCCGGGCATGTGCCCTGAACAGGAATTGAACCGTGACTGCCTAGTTCATAGGTGGATGCTGAACCACTGAGCCACACCAGCCGGGCTAGCCAATTGAGTTTTTACAATGGTGCCAAGACCATTCATTGGAGAATAACAGTCTCATCAGTAAAGGCGCTGGGACAGCTGGCTATTCACACGCAAAAGAATGAAGTGGGATCCCTACCTTACACTGTATACATAACTCAAATGGATCAACATTCTAAATATAAAGCTAAAACCATAAAACTCTTAGACGAAAACACAGGCGTAAATTTCATAATCTTGGGTTTTGCAATGGATTCTTAATATAACACCAAAAAAAATGAGCAGCAATGCCAAAACCGGTTTGGCTCAGTGGATAGAGCGTCGGCCTGCGGACTGAAAGGTCCCAGGTTCGATTCCGGTTAAGGGTATGTACCTGGGTTGCGGGCATATTCCCAGTAGGAGATGTGCAGGAGGCAGCTGATCGATGTTTCTAACTCTCTATCTCTCTCCTTTCCTCTCTGTAAAAAATCAATAAAATATATTTAAAAAAATGAGCAACAAAAGAAAACCATAGATAAACCTCAACAAAATATAAAGCTTTTGTGCATCAAAGGATATGATTTTTAAAAGTGACAATTTGCAGAATGGGAGAAAATGTTTTCAAATCATATATCTGATAAGGGTCTGATATACAGAATGTATGAAGAACTCTTAACACCTCAACAACAAAAACACACAACCCATATATTTTAATGGGCAAAGGTCTTAAGTAGGCATTTCTCAAAAGAAAATATATAGATGACTAGTTAGCATATGAAAAGATGCTTAACATCATTAGTCATTGGGGAAATGCAAATCTGAACCACAACAATGTACCACTTAACATCCACTAAGATGGCTATAAATTAAAAATAGTAAATAAAAGTGTTGGCAAGCCCTAGCTGGTTCGACTCAGTGGATAGAGCGTCAGTCTGCGGACTGAAGGGTCCTGGGTTCCATTCCGTTCAAGGGCATATGCCGGGGTTGCAGGCTCGATCCCCGGTAGGGGGTGTGCAGGAGGCAGTCAATCAATGATTCTCATCAGTGATGTTTCTATCTATCTCCCTTCCTCTCTGAAATAAATTAAAATATCTATTTTAAAAAGTTTTGGCAAGACTGTGGAAAAACTTGAACTCTCACATATTGCTGGAGGGAATGTAAAATAGTTCAGCCACTGTGGAAAATAATTTGGCAGGTCTTCATAAAGCTAAACATAAAACTACCATGTGACCCAGCAATTTAAGGCATATATCTAAAAAAATTAAAGACAAGTACTCAAATGTGTTTATGTACACACATGTTCATAGCTCTGCTCATTCACAATAGCCAAAAAGAAGAAACAGCCCAAATGTCCATCCACGGGGGGATAAACACATTTATGTACTGAATTGAAGCAGCCATAAAAAGGAAGGAAATTCTGACACGTACTACAGCTATTCACCTTGAACACAGCATCCTAAGTGCAATAAGCCAGACGGAGAATGACTTCTCTGTATGATTTCACTGTAATGAGGTACTTAGAGTAGTCAAATTCATAGAGACAGGAAGTAGATTAGAGACTACCAAGGACTGGGAGGAGAGAAGGACTTATTGTTTAATGGGTACCGAGTTTACGTTGGGGATGATGAAAAAATTTTGGATATAGATAGTGGTGATGGATACACAGCGTTGTGAATGTATTTAGCGCCATTGAATTGTGCCCTTACAAATGGTTAAAATGACAAATATTATCACACAGTGCTCAAACTGTCATTATTCTGCATCATGGGCCAGCCGTAGATGTTCTAACAGAACCATGTAAGGTCCCCACAGGGAGGGTGACCAGGAGCACGGATCACATTACACATTTGCGTGTTCCCACCAAAGGGACTTGGCATATCTAGTTTCTCCAAGTATCAAGAAATGCATTAAAGAATTTTCAGACCTGGGAACAGCCCTCAGGACTGTGTTCCCTGAGAGCTAAGGTGTGCATACAAGAGTCCTGGCAACAGGACACTGACCTCAGTCAAGGCCTGCTGTCTCTTCGCAGACTGGCTCTGTCCAGATGAGTCTGTTTTCAGCTAAGTCACCTAAAGCAGGAAGGAACGTCAGAGTCATGTCTCAACAATTTATAAATTAAGAATCATTAGGTCAGCATCAACAACCAATATTTATTAATAATCAAAGCAAGAATAACAGTTGTGGGAAAAAATCAAGTGTTTTATTTAGAAGTATTTGGTACCAGAGAAGGAGGCCTCCCGTTGAAGGTAGAAGTCATACACACCATATGTATTTGTTTTAATTTTATGAAAAGAACAAAGTAAATCAAAATAAAAATTATATCTCTTCCTTGTCACATATTACAAAATATTTCCCCGATGATAAACCTTAAAACTAGACAAACGACCTTCAGTGGGAAGAGGAGGGGAGGGGCCAAGTGGCGCAGTGTATACAGAGCGCCCTCTGGTGGTAGGTGCTATGCATACCATCCTCCAAAACAACATCTAAAGGTTACAGAAGGGGCCACAGAAATCTCTTTCAAATGTATGTAATCTGAGCGGATGTAAACTGTTAAGTGGCTATTTTAAAACTGTATTATAGGTCCGGCCTGTGTGGCTCAGTGGTTGAGCATCGACCCATGAACCAAGAGGTCACCCATTCGATTCCAGTTTGTTGTGGATGACACTCAGCAGCATAACATCAAAATGGTTCACCCGCTCTGAGAAGTTTGGCAATTTCTTAAACACAAACAAACACAGTTACCATCCACCCAGCAATAGTCCTGGCATTTATCCCAGAGAAACAAAATGTCTACACAAACACCTGCACAAAGATGCTCATAGTTTCATTTTTAATAGCCAAGCTATTTTTAAAAATTAATAACAATAAGAATGTTGTGTATCAAAAACTACAGATATAACTAAAACCATATTTCCTGAAAACCCATGGCCATAGGTTTTTTTTAAAATATATTTTATTGATTTTTTTACAGAGAGGAAGGGAGAAGAATAGAGTTAGAAACATCGATGAGCGAGAAACATCGATCAGCTGTCTCTTGCACACCCCTACTGGGGATGTGCCCGCAACCAAGGTACATGCCCCTGACCGGAATCGAACCCAGGACCCTTCAGTCCGCAGGCTGATGCTCTATCCACTGAGCCAAACTGGTCAGGGCAATTTCTTTTTAATTGTTTGGGGTTTTTTTTTAAATATGTTTTTATTGATTTTATTATTTTTTTAATCTTCACCCGAGGATATTTTTCCATTGATTTTTAGAGAGAGTGGAAGAGAGAGGGAAAGGCTGAGAGAAACAGCAATGGAGAGAAACGCATCGATTGGTTGCCTACTGCACCGGCCAGGACTCAGGCCAGGTAGGAGCCTGCAACTGAAGTACATGCCCTTGACCGGAATCAAACCCGGACCCTTTAGTCCCCAGACTGACCCTCTGTCCATTTAGTCAAACCAGCTAGGACTCATGACCATAGTTTTAAATGTCCTTATAACTAAATAAAGACTGAAAAGTAAATTGACTAAGCCTGGGTTCCTAGGAAAGCAACGCTGAGGCAGAAACTTTGAACACTGCTTGATTAAGGTGTGACCCCAGGGAGAGGGAGAGGGAGAGGGAGGAAGCCACTATTGGGTGCTGAGCCAGCTGCTCCTTCTCAAGGGACCAGCCTCCAAGAGGCCAAATAAATTCATCATTTCTCAGTATTGTCCTTTAGGGGAAGAATTAATCCAGTCAGAGCTCTTCCCCTTGGCCCTGGCCAGGTAGCTCAGATGGTTAGAGAGCATTGTCCCAATATGCCAAGGTTCACTCTCCGGACAGAGCACATACAAGAAGCAACCATGTATGCACCAATGAATGCATACATAAGTGAAACCGTACATCAACGTTTCTCTCTCATCAGTAAATAAATAACTTTTTTAAAAATATATATTTTATTGATTTTTTACAGAGGAAGGGAGAGGGATAGAGAGTTAGAAGCATTGATGAGAGAGAAACATCGATCAGCTGCCTCCTGCACACTCCCTACTGGGGATGTGCCCGCAACCAAGGCACGTGCCCCTGACTGGAATCAAACCTGGGACCCTTCAGTCCGCAGGCCGACACTCTATCCACTGAGCCAAACTGGTTAGGGCAATAAATAATTTTTCTTAAAGGTCTTCCCCATGGAGTGTGAATTTCCCGCATTTCCAGGCTGCCCTGAGTGGGGAGCAAGGTGCAGCTGGCCAGTCACCACAATCCATCTTGGTTCTCACTCCTGGACTGGCACCCAGGGCTCGGCACTCACTTGACAAACACCAGGAATTCCCACCAGACCACTGGACACCCCTCCCTGACCTTTCTCCTCTAGGAGCTGGTGGGAGAGTGCCAAGTTGGGCAGAATAGACCCATGCTTTCTGGATCTAAAGAACGGTGCACTTGACTGTTCTTTTTTCTAATATTTGTAACATGTTTAAATTTTTTCTTCATTAATAATGAAATCAAGGAAGACTTTGTTTCCCTCTGAACACAGCTTTAGCTATGTCTATAGAGCAGAGTATGAAGACATGCACCTTTGCAGTTTTATATATAAAGGGTGTCCCAAAATTCACGCAAGAAGTAATTTTGATAGAAAACACAGGTTTATAATTAAAAGTTGTAAATTTTTTATTGATTCACAAAGTATACAGTATAGGGTTATGTATGGAATAGCATATCGGGTAAATGGATTATCATGTCGCGATAGCGAGCACCATTAACTGTTATTGCCTGACGTTGTGGATGCATTTGTTTCTCAATCACTCGTGGATTTTCTGAACCCCAAATGCGACAATTTTGTCGATTAACCAAGCCATCCACAACGTGTCACTGTTTGGTGCGGATTTTGGGGTGGAGGCATCATCAGACCATTCTTCTTCGAAAATGCGGCTGCTCAGGCAATAAGTTAATGGTGCTTGCTATCTCAACTTGATAATCCAATTACCCAATATGCTATTCCATACATAACCCTATACTGTATACTTTATGAATCAATAAAAATTTACAATTTTTAATTATAAACGTGTGTTTTCTATCAAAATTACTTCTTGCGTGAATTTTGGGACACCCTTTACTTTGAAACTTCATATTTGAGTTTTTCTTTGATTCAGGGGTTTTTTTTTAAGATAATTTGCTATTTTCTAACTATTTAGGTTCTCTTGGTTTTTTAACATTTTACTGTTTGTTTAGAATTGCTTTGGATTACGATCAAATCATCTGTCCTAGTTTTTCTCTTTATTCAATTTGCGTGCGTGTGCGTGTGTGTGTGGCCTGGCACATAATATTTTGCAAATATTCTGTGGGCTTAAATAGATGCAACGCTCTCTCTCTACACATAATAATAAACTGAGCCTGCTGATTGTATTAAAGCTTTTTGTGCTCATACCTGCTTTTCATCTGAATATCTGTCTATCCTGGAATGGGTGTATGAAGCCTGGGGGAGCCTGAGGCCCGCGTGCTGGTCCTCGGCCAACGCCAGGCTCCCAGGAGGAGAGACCCAGGGAGAGGCAGGGCTGGGGGCGGGGCGGGGCCAGCCCGCCGGGTTGCCAGGCGGCAGGACGGGGACACAATGGGGTCTGGGAGTTGGCCCGGACACCCCACTTGCCTTCCCAGCCGGTAGCCACAGGAGCAGGTTAGTGCATCAACTTCAGGCCCCTCCAGGCGCCCGGTCCCAGTTAGTGCCCCTGCTGCGGCATCTTCCCCAGACGCCAACACACCGCGGCCCCCAGAACCCCGGGGGAGTCCCTCCGGCGGTGCTGAGTCCAAGCTTGGCGTGGGCACACACACACACACTAAACTCACTCAGTTTGGGGGTGGGGGTGGAGAAGGCCTCGAAGCTGGGTCCCTACCCTGCGCCCCCCCCCCACAGAACTGGGATACCCCCCACACACACACACACACACACACACACGCCCGAAGCTGGGGTAGCCCCCCCACACCCCCACACCAGAGCTGGGAAAGCTACTGTGTTTTCCTGGCGCCTGGGAGACGGCTGGGGCCCCGCCTGGCTCGCCCCTGGAGTTGCCGGGATGTGTCGTCGTCCCCCACCTTCTGTCCACAGGTGCTGCGGGCCGTAGAGCACCCACCGCGCCATGGGCTCGGACCTCTGGGTCGGTCCCTGGCGACCGCACCGGCCCCGCGGCCCCATCGCGGCGCACTACCGGGGCCCGGGACCCAAATACAAGCTGCCCTCCAACACCGGTACCGGCGCGCGTCACTGCGCGGGGTGGGGTGGGAGGAAGCGCTGGCGAGGTCTGTATCGGGAGTGGGGTGCTGTACCCCAGGCCGGAGAGCGGAAGGTCCGTTCTGGGGGTGCTGTTCCCCGGGCCGGAGAGCGGGAGGTCCGTTCTGGGGGTGCTGTACCCCAGGCCGGAGAGCGGGAGGTCCGTTCTGGGCGGGGGTGGGGGGTGGGGGGGGCTGTGCCCGGGCCGGAGCGGCCGGACCGGGTGACGCTGGGTCGCCCGCAGGTTACGTGCTGCACGACCCCTCGCGGGCCCGCGCCCCCGCCTTCACCTTCGGCCTGCGCCTCCCCAAGCAGCAGGTCTCGTGCGGCCCCGGGCCGGGCTACTTGGTGCCGGCGCGCATGACGGTGCGCGGCTGGGACGGCACCCCCGCCTTCTCCATCTTCGGCCGCCAGCGCCACGCCGCGCCCAGCCTCACTCCCGGACCGGGTCAGGACCCCTGCCCGCTCCCCAGGGCCAAGCGACACCCAGAACCCCCACCCGAGCCCGACCCCGGGGACCCTCACACTCCAAGTTCGGGGCTCCGTATCGGACCTCCAAGAACTGCAGGCTCCACGGGTTTTGACCAACCGCGGTTCGGTGTCCCCTAATCCCAGAACCCAGGCCTGGTTCTGCCGACACCCCCGGTCCGCCCCACAGGCAGGTACTTCCCGGAGCGAGCGGGCAACGCCACGTACCCCAGCGCGCCTCGACACACCATGGCCCCCCGAAACTGGGGCGTGCAAGCGGAGCACAACACCCCAGGTGAGACCACGCGGGTCCGTTACCGCTGCGAGGCCCTTCCCACCCGGCCCGGCGGCCACCGGGCTCACCCAGGCCCCCTCGCTGGCTGCCTCCCAGGTCCCGGCACCTACACGGTGCCCTCGGTCCTGGGCCCGCGAGTCATCAGTAAGGCCTCCGCGCCCACCTACTCCCTCTACGGCCGCAGCGTCGTGGGCAGCTTCTTCGAGGACCTCAGCAAGGTGAGGGCGCAGCGGGCTCCACGTCGGGAGGGGCAACGGGGCAGCGGGTGAGGAAGCCAGGCGCTGGGTCAGTGGCCAGCGGGAATGGAGGCCCAGCCCAGCACCCCTCCCGCAGACCCCAGGTCCCGGCACCTACCACGTGGTGAACCCCGGCATCTACAAGTCTCGGGCCCCCCAGTTCACGATGCAGCCGCGGACGGCGCTCCCCCAAGACAACAGCCAGAACCCCGGGCCCGCAGCCTACAATGTGGACCAGGTGATCCGGGGTCCCGGGGCCAAGGGTCAGATCCGGGGGATGAGAGTCCGGGTCCAGGATGGAGGGTCCGAGGCCCGAGGTTTGGGACCGGGGCAGGGGTGGGGGTAAAGGGGAGACAGGGCGGGGACCCTGGCGCGGAGCTGCAGGGTCGGCCTGCGAGGTCAGCGGCGTCTCCTGGGCCCCCAGCACCGGAAGCCCCGCGGCTGGAGCTTCGGGATCCGACACTCCGACTACGTGGCCCAGACCTTGGCCGAAGTGGATGACTGATGGGCCGGCGGGCGCGGCCCCACAAACCTTTGCTTAAAGCTTCGGGAACCAGCCGGGTGTCCGCCTCTCTGTGCGCCCGGCCCGGAGAGGGCGAGGGGGCGGAAGGGCGGGGAGGGGGGGCGGCGAGTCCGGGAAGTCGAGTCCCGGGGGCCTGTGATTGGCCGGAACCAAAGAAACCAAAATCGAAAGTCGCGTCTCCAGACCCCGGTAGACGAGCTGGTGCGAGCTTCCTGCCCGGGTGCCAAGCTTGCAGTTTGGACCGTAGTCAGGGCACCTACAAGTCAGCCAATGAGTGCATCCATAAGTAAAATAACTACTTTATGTTTCTCTTTTCCTCTCTAAAATCCAATAAAAAAATATCCTCGGGTGAGAATTGAAAATAAAAAAACCTGGGGGGATGGGGGGGTCATGTGGGGATAAGGACACGTATGTAATAACTTAATCAATGAAAATTTAAAAAATAAAAATAAACCGCCCTGGCCTGTGTGCTCAGTGGTTAGCGCGTGGGCTTGCGCACCGAAGGGTCGGGGGTCGCGGGTTAGACGCTGGTCCGGGCAGGTCCCTGAGTTGCGGGATTCTCCCCACCCCCTCCCTTCCTCCCTCCCACTCTCTCTGGAGAACAATGGAAAAGATATCATGTGAGGATTAACAAAAAACACGTAGTTAGTAGTTTTTGAAAAACACATCATCCCGCCTCCTCGAGGCGGCGATTGGCCCAGAGTCCTATCCGTGTGAGGCCCCGCCCACCTGCCGTCTAGGGCAGCCAGTGACCAGCGGGTCCGCCCCTCCCTGTGGGGAACTGCCCCTGCCTGTCGGGAACTGCCCCTGCCTGTCGGGAACTGCCCCTCCCTGTCGGGAACTGCCCCTCCCTGTCCGCGAGTCTAAGCTCCTGGAGGGACAGGGCGGAGGCCGGCAGGAACCGAAGCAGGAAAGGCGAGGGCCGCTGTCCGGAACAGGTAGGAGCCGGGGTCCCGTTATGAGGCTGAGACGTGGGAGCTGGACCCAGAGACACGCACGTGGGCAACACAGACCAGGCGGCGGCGGGCGGGGCGGACAGGAGGAAGGAACGGGCGGGGACGAGCGCACCTGGCTGCTCGGATGAACACAGGGTGGGGCGGGTCCCAGGTGTGTCTCCCACCCCGCAGGCTCGGAGCAATGGCGACCCCGGGAGCCCCAGTGGGTGGCGTCTCGTCCGGAGGGCCCCAGTGCCCTCCTGACCCAGCGCTGGAGCCCAAGCAGCTCCCGGAGCTGATCCGCCTGAAGCGAGACGGAGTCCGCCTGAGCGAGCGAGACATTCAGAGTTTCGTGCGCGCCGCGGTGGACGGGAGCGCGCAGGGCGCACAGATAGGTGTGTGGGGCAGGTGGGCATTCCTGACTCCAGCGAGACCTCCTACCCTTGGCACCCCACGGCTCCGCACCACGTCCCTGGCCCCAGGCTAACCCATCCCTGTGAGCGCGCCCCCTCATGCTGCCTACACCACCGTGTCCCATGTTTAGGGGCCATGCTCATGGCCATCCGACTGCAAGGCATGGATCTGGAGGAGACTGTGGCGCTAACCCGGGCCCTAGCCAACTCCGGGCAGCAGCTGGAGTGGCCAGAGGCCTGGCATCAGCAGCTCGTGGACAAACATTCCACAGGGGGAGTGGGTGACAAGGTCAGCCTGGTCCTGGCACCTGCCCTGGCTGCCTGTGGCTGCAAGGTGAGGTGCCTCCTCTCCAAACCCGAAACTCAGGCCTCAGAGGCCAGCAGCTCCCAACCTCTAATTTGGTCCAGAAAGAGCCCCCAAAGGCAGGACCCAAGCTCCTTGCCCCCCACCCCCCCGCCATTCCCAGCAGCCCCCGTAACAGGACCACGCTATCTAGCGCCCCTTCCTCTTCAGTACCCGAGAAAGGACCCCCAAAGGAAAAGCTGGGTACTCCTCCCTGGGCAGATACCAGCCTCCTTCCTCAGTCCCAAACCAGGACAATTTCCTTCCCATTCCCTCTCCACCAGGTGGACACCCACTACCACTTCTAACTGCAGCTGAAGTCCTAACCAGGGAAGTGAGGGAGGAGGTGGAGGGTGACAGGGCAGGTGCACTCAGACCCCTGTCCAACAGGTACCCATGATCAGTGGGCGTGGTTTGGGGCACACAGGAGGCACCTTGGATAAACTAGAGTCGATTCCTGGATTCACCGTCATCCAGAGCCCGGAACAGGTACGTGGAAGCCACTGATCAGTCATTGACCTGGATTATTGATGTAAACATTAAAGAGAATCGCTGAAGGATCACTGATGGGTTATCAGTCAGGGTCACTAATGAGGATATTCATAAAAGTTATTCATGGGTCTTTGCTGATCATTGGACTTTGGTCAAAGTTACCAACAGACTTTTGGTTGGAGCCATTAATAGGGACTTGGTAAAAATCCCCGATGGGCCATAGGGCATTGATTAATGTCACTGATGGGTTGAGCCAATCATTAATGAGGACTTATCAGAATTGTTCCTAAGTTACTGGTCATGGTTTTGACATTTGTCAAGGTGGCTGGTGAGTCCCTTGATCAGGGTTAGTGATGGGGTCATTGACCAGAGGTCACTGGGGGTCCTGACATACGGGGATTTGGCCAGATGCAAGGTCTGCTGGAGAGAGTGGGCTGCTGTATTGTGGGTCAGAGCAAGGAGCTGGTTCCTGCAGATGGAATCCTGTATGCAGCCCGAGATGTGACAGCAACCGTTGACAGCCTGCCACTCATCACAGGTGACCTGACCCCACACTCCAGGGTCCACCTTCTGCATGTTAAACATCCCTGACTTCTGATGGACCAGTCAAGGGTCCTCTCCTAAGGGGACTGTGGGGCCTCCCCCAACCCCAGGGCAGACGTCCCCTCACCACTCAAGAGGGAGACCTGGCTGAAGCACAACAGTCCAGGCCCTGTGACGCCCATCATAAGGGACTTGACCCTCAATGTTCAGAGTCCCTGACTCCTCATGTCTGACCTGAGAGCCAGGATGCCCTGCATCTCTCAGGAAGCGCCAAGCTCTCCTGTACCCAAGGCCCCCTCTGCCTCCCTCACAGCCTCCATCCTCAGCAAGAAGGTGGTGGAGAACCTGTCTGCACTGGTGATGGATGTGAAGTTCGGAGGGGCTGCCGTCTTCCCGAGCCAGGAAAAGGCCCGGGAACTGGCTAGAGCGCTGGTGAGCGCTGTGCCCAAGGAGCCTCTGCTGGGGAGGGTCTCCCCCTACGGGCCGGTCTCCCCTTCATAACCGAGCCATCTGCTCCCTGTTGCCTCAGCCACATCCACTCAGCAGGCCTGTGTCACCTTGGCCTCTGCCAGCACCTGGCTTCCCCACTCCCGGTTCCTCCTTCACCCCCTACTCACCTTACCAAGCAAGGCTGGCATGGCCCCGGGTCTGGGGGATCCTCCAAGGCTCTAGGCCCCGGGCCGGCACACGGTCTTTCTGACCCCCACCTCTGAAGTCGGGCACATTGCCTGCTTCACCGCTCCCCCCACTCCAACAACCAAACCCTTCTGGGCCCCCCTCACTCCTGGGGAACTGGCACCCGAGAGAGCAGCACCGGCTGGAGTTTGGTAACAAGCTGCCCCACAGAATGCAGGGCAGGGGCCACACTGAACCATGTCTCCGAAGGTTAATGTCGGGGCAGGCCTGGGGCTCCGGGTGGCAGCGGCGCTGACAGCCATGGACCATCCCCTGGGCCGCAGCGTGGGCCACACCCTGGAGGTGGAGGAGGCGCTGCTTTGCATGGACGGCGCAGGGCCACAGGACCTGCGGGACCTGGTCGTTAGGCTCGGTGAGTGGACCCATAAGGTGTCGGGGTGGGAACTACAGAACCGCCTCCGCGGCACCTAAACCCCAGACCCACGCCGGCAGGGGGCGTCCTGCTCTGGCTCAACGGACAGGCGAAGGCCCAGGCCGAGGGCGCAGCCCGGGTGGCCGCGACGCTGGACGACGGCTCGGCCCGGGACCGCTTCGAGCGGATGCTCGCGACGCAGGGTGTGGACCCGGGCCTGGCCCGAGCCCTCTGCTCCGGGACCCCCGCGCAGCGCCGGCAGCTGCTGCCCCGCGCCCAGCAGCAAGAGGAACTGCTCGCGCCCAAGGACGGTGAGCTCCCGCAGACCCGCCCCGCCAGGCCCCTTCACCCCCCAGGCCCCTGCCCTTCCTCAGCCCTGCCCTGCCCCTCGCGCCCACCCGCTCAGCACTCCCTCCCCGCAGGCACCGTGGAATTGGTCCGGGCGCTGCCGCTGGCGCGCGTCCTGCACGAGCTGGGGGCCGGGCGCAGCCGCGCCGGAGAGCCGATCCGGTTCGGGGTGGGCGCCGAGCTGCTGGTCAGCGTGGGCCAGAGGCTGCAACGCGGTGAGCACGAATCCCGGCCCCTCATTACCCCGCCCACCGCCCCGGCCTCCCCAGCCACTAACCGCCCATCCGCCGCCCGCAGGGTCACCCTGGCTCCGCGTGCACCTGGACGCGCCCGCGCTCAGCGACCCGCAGCGGCGAGCCCTTCAGGAGGCGCTCGTGCTCTCGGACCGCGAGCCCTTCGCCGCCCCCTCGCCCTTCTCTGAGCTCATCTTGTCGCCGAACGACGCGCAGCAATAAAGCCGAGAGCAGCAATAAGGCCGAGCGGCAGCAATAAAGCCGAGCGCAGCAATAAAGCCGAGAGCAGCAATAAAGCCGAGCGGCAGCAATAAAGCCTAGCGCAGCAATAAAGCCGAGAGCAGCAATAAAGCCGAGAGCAGCAATAAAGCCGAGCGGCAGCAATAAAGCCTAGCGCAGCAATAAAGCCGAGAGCAGCAATGAGGCCGAGCGGCAGCAATAAAGCCGAGGGGCAGCAATAAAGCCGAGCGCAGCAAAGCCGTGTCTGCGCCTGATTCGCTCGCGGGCAGGGGCGGGACTCCCGAAGCACCGCCCCGTTTGGCACGTGACCTTTGGTGGGGGGGGGGGAGCCACCTCCTGCGCGCACTTCCGGCTGCCATCCGGACGCCCGTGCGCGACGCGTTGACGCGTGCGCAGTGGAATCCAGCGTGGCGACCCGGCAGCGGGCCCTGAGAGCAGGGCGAATCGCCCGAGGTGCGGACCCCGGGAAGACTGGGTGCGAGGTTCGGAGGGGCGGGCGGGCAGGCGCCTGCGGTGTGCTCGGCGCGTGGCCTGCGGCAGGTCCAGCTTTGCGCGTGCGTGGAGGGCGCCTGGAGGCTCAGGGAGTCTCCGCAGGGGCCGCCGCCTGCCAGGCACAGCTCGTGCAGCGCTCAGAGCCCATTTGGTAAAGGAGGCGGGTACAGAGGCTAAGGGACGCGCCCAAGGTCACCCAGCCCGGAGCCCAAGCCCAGGAATCGAGGGAGGAGGGTGGGAGCCAAGCGGTTAGTCCTCGGAGGCCCCTCAGCAGCAGCTGAGCAGGTGAGGGGTCCTCAGACCCCCGCCGACACCCCTCCAGGAGCCCCTGTAGAAAGGCTCGGCCGCCGGAGTTGTCGGGAACCCGGATGTGAAGCGGGTGCGACTGGTGGCAGGTGGAGACCTTTTCTCCAAGCGGGTGGGCCAGCCAGGGAGTGGCCCAGGTTCTGCTGTAGGCGGGGAAGGGGGGGTCTGCCGAGTCTGCCTTTGAGGGTTGAAGCCAGACTCACCGGCCTCCTTTCTGAAAAGGGGGCTCATTGCGAACAGATACACGTGCTGCGGAACCCAGGCAGCTGTGCACGCCGAGTGACCTCAGGCGGCTCCGATGCTGAAACACAGGTGAGTGCTGCCCTGTCTGTAGCTGCGGGGCCGGGCCGGGGCCGGGGCCGGGGAGGGAGGAGGCAGAACGAGGCACTCGCCTGAAGGACAGCAGTGACAGGCTGGACTTCTGATGACACCTAAGCTTGGAGCTTCTGCCTTCAGAGGTGAGACGGTTGTGAGCTCAGCGGAGCCCTGGGTGGCCATCTGGGACAGCTTGGTCCCCCAGGTGGAGACCCATTTCCCCGGTGATGGGAGGCGACCCAGGAGGCCAAGGCACCTTCCAGCTCCTGACCCGTTTGCCCTCTTCCAGGAGCATCAGGCCTGTGCTGCGGCTGCTGGCTCCGCTGCCCAGGGCTCAGCACGCGCTCTCTCAGCTCAGGGCCTCCTCCCTCCTGAAGACTCCTGGAGGCGAGGCCCTCCATGGGAGGTGCCGGCTCTTGTCAAGGCAGGGCCCTGCAGAGACAGGCAGGCAGGGCCAGCCCCGGGGCCCTGGGCTGCGAACTAGGCTGCTGGTCACGGCCTTATTTGGGGTGGGGCTGGGTGGGGCCTGGCTGGCCATGAGGGCTGAGAAGGAGCGGCAGCAGCAGCGGCGGCGGACAGAGGCCCTGCGCCAGGCCTCCGTGGGCCAGGGAGACTTCAGCCTGCTGGACCACCAGGGCCAGGCTCGCTGCAAAGCCGACTTCCGAGGCCAGTGGGTGCTGTTGTACTTTGGCTTCACTCACTGTCCCGACATCTGCCCTGACGAACTGGAGAAGCTGGTGCAGGTGGTGCGGCAGCTGGAGGCCCAGCCCGGCCTGCCCCTGGTGCAGCCCGTCTTCATCACTGTGGACCCCGCGCGGGACGATGTTGCCGCCATGGCCCGCTACGTGCAGGACTTCCATCCGCGGCTCCTGGGCCTGACCGGCTCGGCTGAGCAGGTTGCCCAGGTCAGCCGCAGCTACCGTGTCTACTACAGTGCCGGCCCCAAGGACGCGGACCAGGACTACATCGTGGACCACTCCATCGCCATCTATCTGCTCAATCCCGACGGCCTCTTCACAGACTACTATGGCCGGGCCAGGTCGGCCGAGCAGATTGCAGACAGTGTGCGGCGCCACATGGCTGCCTTCCGCAGCGTCCTGCACTGACCTGGGTCATTAAAGGGTGTGGTGGAGCTGCGTGTGTGTCTGAGCCGTACCAGCTGCCCTGGGAGGCCACGGACGAGAGGAGCCCAACACCTGGCTGTGGGCTGGATGCTGGAGATGGGCAGCTATCTTCTCTACACAGGAGCCTTTTAAAGGGATGGGTGGAGTGGCAACACCACTTTATTAGGCTGGGCCAGCCAGGAAGCAGGTGTGAAGTGAGCAGACGTGTGCCCAACATCATGGGGGACAGGGCTGCCCACTCAGGGCTGAGCCATGGAGGGGGCGGTGTAGGTCTGGAAGCGCTTGTGGGCCCGCTGGTGCGTGAGCAGTCGTAGGGTCATGGTGTCCACAGCCGCCTCCAGCCCTGGCTGCTGGGTGATCTCTACCGTGTGGTCATTGGCCTGTAAGGACAAGGTGTCAGCAGAGCCAGGGACCACTCCCCTCCCAGGCCCAGGGCCACTCACCAGTTGCAGAGAGGCCAGCATGGCGCGGCACACCTCGAAGGCAGGCTGGCCCGCCACCAGCTTCGCAAAGGGACACCACTGGTTGAGCTGACTGAACCTTGAGACCATCTGGTCCCCATACAGGTGGATGTCAAAGGGCACGTGCTGCTCCTGCAAGAGGGAAGAGCAAGGTCCTGGTCAAACCCTGCAAGCATCGGGCTCCATGCCCGAGCAGAAGCCGGCCCAGCCCTCTTACCTGCTCCTGGAGCAGGGGCTGGATGCTGTCCTCCCAGTCCCTGACACGCTGGCTCAGCTCCGTCTCTTGAACGAACTTCTGAGACGTGGTGATGAAGAGCTCCTAGGAGAGGACGGGAGCTGCTGCCTCTGTCAGAGCCATCACCCGGGTCCCCCCGCTCCAACCAGGGCCTACCACGTTCCTCCGGACCAGCTCCTCGTAGCTCAGGGATGCCGGCATGGCCTCTGCTTCTGGAAAGGAGGGCAGCGGAGGTGTGGACCACACCCTCCCTCCCTTCACCCTTGAGGAGCACCCTCATGAGGGCCTGGCCAGCAGCCCACTCCTAGACCTACCCAGGTCTGCAGCGTCCTCAGGCTTTGCCCCGTCAGGCTCTGCATACTCTTCAGGCTCTAGAAAGTCATCTGCTGGGAGGTGGGGTGGAACCAGCAGGAGGCAGGTCAGCAGGCAGCCTGTCCTGAGCCCTCTTCCTCCCACCACCCTGTGAGCACCCACCTGCTGCCCCCAACTCCTCCAGGGAGTCCTCCAGGCGGTCCTCCTCCACAGGCCACAGCCCCTCCTCGGCCCTCGGCAGCCACCGCTTAGCTGCCTGTGCAGAGAATCTGTGAGCCACTGCTGTCTCCCACCACCCGGGGCTGTGAGGCCAGTGGCCAGTACTTGCCTCCCTCCTCTGCAGTTTCCGGAGGGTCTCCAGCTGCTCCCTCACGTGTTTCCAGTACAGAACCTCCATGTCTACACATAAAAGCCTCGTGAGGGGGTGCCCGCATCCTGCCTAGACCACCCTGGTCCACCTAGGGCCTTGGGCACCCCCAGGCGGAGGGAGGAGGGCAGAGCATGGTGCCATTATCCCTCAGAGGAGCACACAGGGCCCCAGTCACACCTGCAAAGGACGGGCCCTTTTTCCGGAGCCTCCTGCTATCAGCATGGTCAGCATCTGCAAGAGAACTGGGTTGTCAGGAGCCAGACCAAGTCCCTTCCTGCCCCTCCTGCACTGGCCTGGCCCAGTCCCACACACCCACTCACAGGTGGCCAGGTACCACTGGTGGAAGTCCTGCAGCTTGGCGGCCCCCTTCCTCTTGCGCTTCTGTCCCGGAACCTCCTCCACGCAGGCGGGCACGGAGTAGGGTTTACCTGGGGGGCAAATGGACTGTGTCTCAGGCACCACTGCAGGCCCCGGGGAAGATCACCAACACCCCTGAGAGCCATCACACGAGGGAGCACAGCCCCACCAGGCTCTCCATGGGTAAAGGGCACACCCCACCCACCACCTGTACCCCCATGAACCCAGCCACAGACAGTGGGTACAGCTGTCCCTCCACCCAATTACCTTTCTTGAAGGGCTTAGAGTCCAGGGAGCTGAAGGGGTCCAGGCTCTGCCAGGGGTCTGGGGTCTCCTAAGCACGGAGAACAAGTAGACTCAGGGAGAGTGGGGGACACACGCCCTTCCCCCAAGGCCAGCACTGACGGCAATGACGGCCAGGGCACACTGGCCACACGGAATCCAGGACCCAAGGGTGGAAGGGCCTCAGTCAGGTGGGAGTGAAGACGTGGGTGGGGGGCCTCAGGCACACACCCTCCCTGCCAGTGGGCTCGGGTCGGGGCCCCACCATCTCACCTTCAGCTGGGACACAGGCTCCAGGGCCTCCCGCCTCTCCCTCAGCTCAAACCTCCTGGGCTGGGCAGTGCCCTGCAAAGAAATGGCCTCAGGGATGTCCCCTCCTGTGCTCTGGGGACAAATACTCTCCAGGAACCAGAGTATTTGAGCAGGAATTTCAAATAGTTCAAGGGCTAAAAGTAACACTGCTAGGAAAACTCCAGAGAACACAAACTAGTGAGCTAGTGGTCACGGGGAAAAACAAAACAGAACAACATGGTAATATCCACGGAGCTACCAGCCCAAATGAACACTAACATGCTTCCTGTGTGAAGTTCGCGTTGTAAGGAAAAAAGGACGTCTTCGCTCTAGGGCCGGAGCACAGAGCCCACCCTTCGGGGCTGAGGGGACGGCAAAGGCCTCCAAGGTCCCCCTTCCTGCCAGCCTGCCCTCGGGAGGCAGCTCCAGAGACCAGCTGCCATCTGTGGCTACAGGGGCACCACAGGCTCAGCCAGCCCTGAGGAGCAGCAGCTGCTCTGCAGGGTGAGGCAAGGGGCAAGGAAGCCACTGCCCAAGAGCTGGCTTAGGACACGTGGGGCTGCCCAAACCCAGGGCTTGCCCGATGGACGACTCAGGCTTTGCAGGCCTCAGTGTGTGCCCCACCTGCTGTGGGCTCCTGGACTCCTGGGGCTCCAGGGGGACCTCAGGGAGCTCTGCCACCCCCTCTGCATCCTCATCCTCATCCCCACCTGCGGGCATCGGGCCTTCTGGAGACGTGCCTGGGCAGAGGAGCAAGAGACCCGTCAACCCCGAGGAGCCCGCAGACCAGACAGCAGGTGAGGGCTGCCCTCTGGGCCGGAGCGCCCCCCGTCTCAGCTTCTTCCTTCATTAGACCCAGAGGCTGGAGCACGGCGTCTCACACTCGATGTGCTGCTGTGCCGTTGGTTTCATTCTACTTCTGAGCTACTTTCCTCTCAAATGTTGCCTCTGTGCCTGCCCAGAGGAATGGGCAAACAGGGCAGCGGGCTGAGTGGGGAACGAGGCCTGGGCACAAGGGCAGCTCCAAGGTCTCATGGCTCCCATGGCTCCCATGCCTCCCCAGCACAGGCATAGAGGGGTGAGCAGGCTGGGTCCCTTGAGCACAGAGTCCTGTCCCCACCCCCACTAGTCGGTCCACCAGGATGACCTCTTCTCACCTGACTCCTGGGAGATGCCGGGCACAGGGACCGGACTCCTGATCATAGAGACTTCCATTGGCTGCTCCTCAGCGCATCCAGCTGAGAGAGATGGCGTGAGACAGGTCAGCCCAGCCCCCGCCTCCCTCCAACTCTCCCAGGGACTCAAGAGCCAGGGCTGGGGAGGGAGAGCAGGGCCCTGCACTGAGCAGCTGTGGGCAGACGGGGCAGCAGAGGGACCAGCTCCAGCAGGCCGGCCTGTGGGGCAGGTGACTGGGGAGGGAGGATGCCCAGTAAGGAGCCCCAGACCCACACCTAGGCCCACACCCGCGCCCTCACCCGTCCTAGGCAGCAGAGTCTCCCTGGGGGACAAGCCCACTGGCTCCAACATGAAGGCTCCTCGGGGGTGAGGGGTGCACGTGTTCATCCTAAAATCCTTCCGACTGGCCAGGACCTCCCCCTGACAGCTGTGCTGGCAAAAACACAGCCTCTGCAGAGACCATCCCCAGCAGCCGCCCTCCCCCACCAGGCCCAGGCCCGGCCCGAACCTGTACAAGGGGTGGCTGTTCTTGTCCATCTCATCCAGGGCTACCAGGGCCATGGGCAGGAGGGGGACGATGGCGACCTCCTGCACAGGGGCCGAGAGGAGGTGAGCGTGGGAACGAGAAGGGATGCCCACACTGTACAAGCAGCCCATCAGCTACGCTCACCCCACCTACGGGGAGGGCACTCACACAGGGGGCCTGCTCATTCCTCAGGTCCACGTTAGCACGGGTGTCGGGCAGGTCGTCCAGCGACAGGAACTGTGAGGAGACAGTGAGCTCAGCAGCAGCACCCAGCAGGCACCCAGCGGGCAGCAGCCAGGCACCCAGGAAACCTCACCTCATCCTCCACCCGCTGGGAGGCCCTGGAGCTGGCGTCCCTGCTGGCCCCGTCTTCCTGCGCCGCGAGCTGCCGGGCCCTCCTGGGAGAGAATTAACGCATGGGAGTTTGGAGGCTGCAGGGGCTTCCCAGCCACACGCAGGGCACACGGGCCTCCACCTCCTGGCTCGCGCCTCCAGGACTCACCTCTTGCCAGAGATGAAATCGAGGGCCTGGTAGACCAGCGAGTAGAGGTATTCAACCTGGAGGCCGGAAGCAGGAGGTGAGGACGCAGACAGGAGCCCACCCACATACCCAGGGCAGACATCGTGCACAGAGAAGCCGGCTGTCCCCTCCCAAACCTCCGGCACAAGTCCTGCCAGTGTGGCCATCAAGAGCACTTCTCCAGTTGACCAGAACTGCTCTGACAGCCTCATGAGCCCCCTCCCCCACTCTCAAGGCTATGCATCCCACCTTGCGCCTCTGTGCACACCGGCCTGCAGGTGGTCCATTCCCTCCGTGGCCTCAGCCCACCTCCCGCCTCGACGAGTCTCTGGCACCTGACACCACTCCAGCCACAACCCAGGGGCCCCACCCTTAGGGGGGGGGATTTGGAGATGCTGACCACAACGCACCACCAGGGGGCGCGCATGCTGCCTCTGGGCCACTTCCTCTGGGCCGGTGATCGGCAAACTGCAGCTCGGCTCGCGAGCCACATGCGGCTCTTTGGCCCCTTGAGTGTGGCTCTTCCACAAAATACCATGTGTGGGCGCATGTACAGTGCGACTGAAACTTCGTGGCCCATGCGCAGAAGTCGGTTTTCAGCCTGGGCGAGTCTATTTTGAAGTGCTGTTGATATTTGGCTCAGTTGACTAATGATTTGCTGACCACTGCTCTGGGCGAACCCTCTGCTGGGGGGCCTTTTCTCTCATGCACTGGACACTGACACCGTCGTGAGCAAGAGACCCCATTTATTAGGAATAATAAACATTAACTTTCCTAAGTGTGTGCCACACACACAGAACCTTGCTTCATGCTTCATCTCACGTAACCTGTCTGAATCAGGTGCCACTACCATACTTACTTTATCAGAGAATAAACTCAGGGCGCACCCTCCCTCCCTCTCCCTCCCCCACATGCATGCCTCTCCTAAATCCTCAGAGACCCCACGGGGCTTGCCGCCAGGGCAGCAGTGGGCAGCAGCGGCAGCTCTTCCCAGGCTCACCCCACACCTGTCGCCAAGGCCCCCTTTTCTCTGGCCGCCAGTGAGCTGACAGCAGCCCCCCTAGGCCACCTCCTTCACTGCGACTTTTTGCTCCTCAGTGGCCCCAGCAGCCCCACCTTGGCTCTTCTGTTGCTGCTTCTGTCCTAAGCCCTTCCTTGTTCCACTGCCCCCAGCTTTAATAAATGTGCTCTCAAAATAAAATTAAGCCATAACCGGTTTGGCTCTGTGGATAGAGCGTCGGCCTGCGGACTGAAAGGTCCCAGGTTCGATTCCGGTCAAGGGCATGTACCTTGGTTGCAGGCACATCCCCAGTAGGGGGTGCGCAGGAGGCAGCTGATCGATGTTTCTCTCTCTCATCGATGTTTCTAACTCTCTGTCCCTCTCCCTTCCTCTCTGTAAAAAATCAATAAAATATATATATAAAAAAAGTTGTTTTAAAAAATAAAATTAAAATTAAAACATTAAAGAGAGAGGGAGTAAACTCAGACTCAGAAACACAGTGACCTGGCGCAGTGCTGGGCCCAGGCAGCGTGGCTCCCGGCGCCTGTGAGCCTATCGAATACAGCGGCCACCAGCCACAGGTGGCTATAGCAACTTATATGAGTTAACAGTTAATGAAACTCAAGATTCAACTTCCTTAGCCATGCTAGTCACAGCTGAAGGGGTCAGGAGCCACCTGCAGCCAGGGGTCCCCACCTGACCACAGATCCAGACCATTCCCAAAGCCCGCTGGGCCGACTCCAGAGCCCGAGCCCCACCCCTCGGCTTCACTGCAGGCCACACCTCCGTTCCTGCCTCATCACGGATCTGCCCATCTACCTGCCTATTCGTCCCCTTGTACTGGTGCCTTCCAAGTCAGTTGCAGACATTCCTTCTTAGGATAAACATAGGGAAAAGGAACTTGGTTCAATGGGATTATCTAGGACAAAATCAATAAAATCTTAGACTGTCTTAAAGCTCTGCAGTGCCCAGAGGCACATCCACCACACCCCGTGCCAGCCAACCACAAGCAGATTCCTATCCCTTCTGTCGCTGTGGACCCTGGAGCTCAGCTCCTCACAGCTCTTCTAACTCCTACCTCCCACCCCTAAACTCCCAACGCTGGATCAGCACCATGGCCCACTTGCAGCCCCCACCCCCAGCCCAGCCCCGGGGACCCTAAGCCCCCTGGGGAGGTGCCCAGCAGGTAAATTCCATCTCTATTAGACCACGCTTTCCATTCACCTTTTGTTTTGCATTCCCCTCAGCAAATACATTTAACGCTTGCCAAACTGCACTCTCCAAATGTCCTATCCAGTAGTTGACTCTCAGTACCTAACTTAGAGCCTCCGTTACGGAAATTGGGGCCTTCGGCATCAACTCCCCAAATCCCTGCGTCCAACTTCTCTGCATCCATGTTTACATATCCCTCCAGTCACCAGGGATGAGGCAAAGCCATCCCTGACCCACTCTCACTTCTTCTGGGATTCTGTTCATCTGTTCTCCCCCCTCCTCCCTCCTCCCTACCCCCTCCCTCCACCACCACTTCCCCAGCTGCCCTTCTACGGGTTGGCACCATGGTTCCCAATCCCCACTGTCAGAGGATGTTTTAAGAAATCCTGGTGCCTGCACCTCCCCCGTTCCAATGTATTCAGTCTGGGTAAGGCCCAGCCACTGGGAACGGCTGGGATAGTGGCCTCGGTTAACAACCGCGCTTTAGTTACTACCTCGTCTCTTTCCTCCCCTTTTCAATAAAATTTCTCAAGAGACGTCCACACTGACCTGGAGCACCTTCTCGTGCCTCTATTTCCTTCCGCCAGTGGTCCAGCCCTCCTCTCACTAAATCCCCGTGACCTGCAGACCCAGAAGGTACTTGGAAGTCTTTAGGTTATGGGTCCAGTTCCCTGAACTCAACATTTTTGGCCATTTTTCTTCCCTCTGGACATTGTCTACTGCTCTAACTTCCTGGCCAAGACATTTTCTCGATCACCATCTCTGACTTCCCCCTTGAGGACACTCCCTGAACACTGGCTCCCCACGCTTTCCCTCTCTCTACAACACACTCTCAGCCTGGGGAGCACACATGGGGGCTGGATGATTCTCTGCAGGTGGGGCTCTCCTGGACGTTGTCGGGTGTTTAGAAGCAGACCCTGCAAGTTTAAATCCAAGCTCTTGTTCAGTGTTGAGATGGCGAGAAATCCGGGAAGGAGACAGGGGGCTGGCAAGGCAGGTCGGAGTGAGCCGGCCACCTGCCCCGCAGCACACACGACCTCGGTCCTGCTAGCCCCTGAAACACCCAGGCCCGTGGCCAGGGATGCCCACCTTCTTACTGTAGACACAGGCGGAGCCCTGGATCAGCAGCGCTGCCTCCACAAAGTTCATTGTGGTTTTGCCTTCATCAAAAGAAATGCAGATCTGGTCCAGCTGCAAGACACAAACCGTTCTGGGGGAAGCCGAGCGCGGGCACCTCCCGCAGGAGCCCACCCGCCGCCCCGCTCTGGCCCTCAGACTGACAGCTCTGGCTTTGCCTGGGGCTCACTTGTCTGCTGTTCTGGGAGGGTCTCTGTGCTTTACCCACTTCCTGTGACCTCTGAGCCTGGTATTTGGAAGAGGGAGACCCCAACCACACAGCCAGTGCTGCACACAGCTCCCTGAAGGTGCTCCATCCAAGTCAGGGCTGACTCAGACAGACCGGCAGGAAGACCCCGCACCCCGAGAGAGGAAGGGGCCTTCAGAGGTGGGGAAGACAGAGACGAAACACCAAACCTTTGAGCAGAAAACTCAGGAAACACTTCCCAGTGAGTCCTCCTCCTTCTTCTGTGGCCCCTGAACCCCAGCTCCTATCAACCACATGCCAACAACTCCCAAACCCGTGCAGAGCAGCGCCCTCTCCTAGGTTCAGGTGCGTTTGTAGCTGCCTAGCAGGTATCTCCATCGAGACGCCCCCCAGCCTGGCCCCTCCTGCAGTCCCAGCCAACAGCTCTTCAAAGCCCTTACATGCCTGTCCAGCTCTGTGCCAGGAACGCCCACCCCAGCCTGGCCCAAACTCCTCTGCAGTCTCCCTTGGGCTTCCTGCCACCTGAGGGGGGTCTGGCCACGCCCGAGTCTCTCCTCCCTCAGTGCACAGCGAGCAGCATCCGGGCAATTCCAGCCTCCAGCGCAGCGCTGGATGCCGGTGCCCAATAAATGCTCGGTGGACAAAGTGGTGGCGTCGGCTAAGCCGTGTGGTCCACTTTCCGAGATGAAGGAAATGGCTTTTCGGGAAGAGCAGCCGCCACACAAAGGCGGTTTGCTGACAGGGTGCATATACTTAGGAAAATGAGTCTTAGGTGATCACATCCAAAGCGTAGGGCGTGCTGGGGGGTGAGGAAGACATTAGGCCTGTGGCGGTGCCGAGAAGGGGGGTCTGGGAGGACTCCACCAGCGCCAGGCGGCTGCTCCTCACTCCGGAAGGAAAGGGGGAGCGCGTTGTTCAGGTGGGCGGGGAGGGGGGGAGGAAGCAGGAGCAGGACAGAGCGAACAGACGTTGTGCAGCCAAGGTGGCCCTTCTCTTCGGTGATACTCCAGCCCCAGCTGGGCACCCACTCCCAGGACCTCACTCTCCATTCTCCTTCTCACGACTCCCAGGTGGGACCTCCCATCTATGCCCAACCCTTTTGGGTGGCTTACCCGAAAGCCACACTGAGACAGGTCCACGCTAAGCCCTAGAGAGTCCCCTCCCCAAACCACCTCCCCACATCCCAGGGCCATAGCTCCCACCCTGTTCTCACCTCCCCCTTCACCCCATGCCCAGCTCCCAGCTCCACCCTGGCCTGTCGGTTCCTGCCCATGGTGGCCCCGTTCTTCCAGCCCTTCCCTCCGGTCTCCTCTCACATCAGCCAGGGCTCGTCTGAAGACATCAGCTAGACTACGTCGCTGTACCCACTCTTAGGGAAAACCCCAAGACCCTAAGCAGAGCCCTCCACACTGACCTGCTTCCCTCTCCAGTGGCCCGCCCTCCCCTGCTGGCTGCACAGGACTCACACGGCCTGCTTCCCACCTCAGAACCTTGAACACTGTTCCCTGAACCTGGGTCTTTCTTCAGCTCACTATGACTAAGCAACTCCTCACCCCAAAGTGAGGTCCCCCAGTCAAACTCTCCATAGAACCCGCGACCTTTCTTTCAAACCGCCCGCCCGTCTGTGACTGTACAAAGGCGCCCACAGTGGTGAGGAGGGCGACAGCTGGGGCGTGGTGCAGTCACCTAACCTCTTTGGAGAACTAACACCAGCACCCGCACGGGCAGGGCTCCCGGGAGGGTTAAGTGAGTTCATATGTATAAAGCACACGAAACGGGGTGGCTGAGCACATGCCAAATGTGTGATGCTCATTCCAGCTCCTGTGTTGACACCTAGGACCCAGCTCCCACAGAGTGCAGTGGGGACTATTTCCTCAAGATTTAACAGGTCCTTAGCATACAATGGCCCAGGGTGTGGAAAGTCCAGCCGTTGGGCCTTATCATTGGGTCTGGCCCTGCCAAGACATGAGGGGTGAGTTAGTTAAATGTTTGACCAAATAGGGCAGGCTAATGTTTACCTTGATGATTTTGTATGGCCTGGGAATGGTGTTATCAACATCCAAATGGCCCTTGGCAGAAAAAGGGTTCCCAACCCCTGCAACAGACACTCAACAACAACGAATAAATAAGTGGCTGAAAGAAAATAGCTACATAATAAAATCTGTTTAAAAAGAAAAAAGAACATTCTGGTAGCTGTGTGGAAAAAGAAACAACACAAAACTAGAGTCAGGACGTGGGAGCAAGGGGAGGGGCAGGGGAGAGAAGGTCTGAAGAGCAGACAGGAGCAGGAAGCAGACTGAGCAGGCATCTCCAAGTACCCTGCTCGCAACCTGAACCCACAGTCACCCGACCCAGCACAGCTCTCGGCATGTTCTCAGCAGGGTGTGTCCAAGCAGAGGTCACTGACATATCAAGTGTTCATTTAACAAGCGTTTATTCTGCACCTACTAAGTGCTGGACATTCTGCTAAGCAAAAGGAAAAGAGCATAAACACGGTCCCTGCCCTTGAAGAGCTTACATTTTAGGGTGGCAATAGACCATAAAGAAGTTAATAGCTCATGATACGCATTCTATTCTTTATTTTTTGTTAATCCTCACCTGAGGATATTTTTTCCATTGATTTTTTAAATTATTATTGATTTCAGAGAGGAAGGGAAAGGGAGAGAGATAGAAACATCAATTATGAAAATCATTGATCAGCTACCTCCTGCACACCCCACACTGGGGATCGAGCCCTGCATCCTGATCATATGCCCTGACCAGGAATTGAACTGTAACCTCCTGGTTCATAGGTTTACGCTCAACCACTGAGCCACGCCAACTGGGAGATTTTTTTTTTTTTGAAAGATTGGAAGGGAGGGAGGGTGGGGGAGGGGGAGAGAGAAACATTGATATGAGAGAGACACATTGACTGGTTGCCTCCCAAACGTTCCCCAAACAGGGCTGGGGAGCGAACCTGCAACCCAGGTATGTGCCCTTGACTGGGAATCGAACCCAAGACCCTTGCGCACATGGGTCAATTCTCTAACCACTTAGCACACTGGCCAGAGTGTGATAAACATTCTAAAGTACTATGATCGAGAGAACTATTTTAGATGGGATAGTCAGCTCACATTTAAACTGAGACATAAAGGATGCTAAGTAATTAGTCATAAAACAACCACACACACACAACCATACTGGGTGAAGAATGCACCCCAGTAGGCACAGAAAATATAAATACCCTCAGTCAAGAACGAACTCAGGTCTTACAGGCTGACTGCCTCAAAAAAGCAGGTGAAGAGCCCAAGCGAAGGCTAAGAACATAAGCAGGACGAAGGCGAAGATGCAGAGGAGGAAGCTGGGTTCACCCTGAGAGCAGTGGAAAGCCACGGAGGGGTGCTGGGCAGGGCAGTGCCCCCGCCTCCCCCGAGTTGTAGAGTCACACTTGCTGCTGGATGGGGCATGGACTGGACGGGGCCAAAGCAGCAGTGGGGAGCCCAGGAAGGAAGGGAGGAAGGTTTTGCATGAATCTGAGCCCGATGGTGGCCTGGACCACAGAAAAAGGAGAGAGGAATTCAAGTGAAATGCTGGTGGGATCACACAGGCTTCGTGGGGGGCTGGATGTGGAGGGTGGGGTTTCACTAGATGAGCTCTTGGCTCTCACCTTCGGTTGAAGAGTGGTGCCATTCGCCAACATCAGGAAGACTGGGATTTGCACATTCAATATATCTCCTTCGAATGACTCCCAAACGCACGCTCCCAGGTGGGACCTCCCATCAATGCCCAAACCTTTTGGGTGGCTTACCCGACAGTCACACTGCAACAGGTCCACGCTAAGCCCTAGACTCTAGGGGGCCTAGAGGGTCCCCGCCCCAAGCCACCCACCCGGCATCCCAGGTGACATGTGAGATCCTGGGAGTAAATGAGAACGTGGAGGGGAAACGAGTGAGGAGATGGCCCAGGACGCACCTGCGGCGCTAGGCACGGAAGGCTGGGTGGGAAAGAAAAAGCGGGCACTGAAATCGGACGAACAGGAGACACCGAAACCTGCTCCAAAAAGGAGGGCGTGGTCAGCCCCACAGGCGCCGCAGAGCCGCGCGGACGGCCCTTCCCGGGCGCCCGGGGTTTGACGGGATGGAGGTCGTTACCGATCAAGACGAGGGCAGCCCAAACCGTGAGCGCGAAAGTCAAGGGCGGAGACGGAGCGGACAGCTCCTCGCGCTGCGGCGCTCCCGGCACTAAGACAACATTGCATGTCAGTTACCGTTAAAGGTGAATTTTAAAACAGAAGGGAATTCTCCCATCCTGGCCCAGAGCTCTCACACACCCAACGTGCACACACACCCCATTGCATCGGAACCAATGCCGGTCCCACCTGCTCCATCGATCGCGGAGCCCGCTCACGGGTAGCGAGCGACCTGTCATGACAGGCTCCCCTCGCAACGATGGGGGCGGGGACGGCGCCGGGAAAAAACACCGCGCCCGAGGCCCAGCGCGGCCAGAGCGCCGGATGCACCGACCCGGAGGGGGCGGACCGCCCGGAGCCCCCGGCCCGGCGCCCCGCCCGCCCAGCGCCTCCCCCGGCCGCCCTCACCTCCTCCAGATATTCGCCCAGCTGGGCCGCCACGTCCACCTCCCAGTTCTTGGTGAGGTCGCGGATGGGCTGCAGGAGGTGGGCGAAGCGCGCCTCCACGTCCTCCATGCCCGGCAGCGGCTGGGGCGGCCCGGGGCCCGCGGGGTTGGCTTCGAGGGGGGCCAGCGCCCTCAGCCCGCCACCACTTCTGGCGCCATTTTGCGGCTCCCGCCCAGGACGGCGCGAAGCGCGCGGCGCCGGGCGCACACCTATGACGCACGCGCCTAGGCGACCCCGGGCGCTGCGCCACCTACGCGCCGGAAGTGCCTTGGCGCGCTGGGGGCGGAGCAGGCTAGGGGGCGGAGCGTACACTTCAGGGGGCGGGGCGTGAGCTTCAGGGGGCGGGGCCAGGGCGGGGACTCGCAGTTGCCGCCGGCCGGGCGGGGCGGCGCCGGGTGGACTCGCGGGCTCGCGTCCAGCGGACCGCGTAGCGGACATGGCGGGCTCCCGGCTCCCGCGGCAGCTTTTCCTCCAGGGCGTGGCTGCCGTCTTCTTGTTCGCCTTCGCCTCCCTCTACACGCAGATCCCGGGTGAGGGCGCCGATCACCGGACAGCCCCCGCCCGCGCCCAGCGTCCTCCCATCTCCCCGCCGACCCTACCGTCCTGGGCGGGAGCGCAGTCCAGGCCTGGATGCGGGGATGGGGGCTGCGTTCGTGTCCTGCGGGCCGCAGAGTGGGGGGGTAGGGGGACTTGCCATGGTCCTTTCCCGTAGGGCTCGGGTTCCCACCCGGGGCGGGGAGCAGGACCCCGAGGTGGGGCCCGACCTGGTGGGGTAGGTAGGACTCGGGCTCCCACCTGGAGGAGAGGGGAACGGGACCAGCCCGCTGGGAGGCCCTGGCTGGGGAGCCCGCGTGGGGTCGGGTGCCTGGCCTGGCGAGGGGAGCGGTCACCGGGTTCTGACACGTGGGCTGAGAGCCTGCGTCCCGGCCTGGGGGGGTTCGGGAAGGACTAGCTGTGGGTTGGGACCTGGGGAGGCAGACACGCGGGCCCTGGGGCGGGGGGAGTCCGCCCTCGCAGGACTGTGCCCTCCCACAGGCCTGTATGGCACCGAGGGCATCCTGCCCGCCCGACGGACACTGCGGCCCCAGGGCAAGGGGCCGTGGCAGCAGCTGTGGGAGACCCCGACGCTGCTGTGGGAGGCGCCCCGCCTGGGGCTGGACACAGCACAGGGCCTGGAGCTGCTGACCCTGCTGGGCACCCTGCTGGCCCTGGGCGCCCTGCTGCTGCGCCGGCTGCGCCACCTCCTCGTCTACCTGCTGCTCTGGGCCGCCTACCTGTCCGCCTGCCAGGCACGTGGGGGTTGCCTGCCGTCCCCTCACCACTGGGAACCTGGTCCCCAGCTGACTTCAGCCCCATCCACCCTCCCCCATCCCTCGCTGCCTCCCCAGACATACACCCCCTGCTCCCTGACAGCCCTTCTCTCTGCAGGTGGGCCAGGTGTTTCTTTATTTCCAGTGGTGAGTGACTGGGTGTGGGGCTTCAGGAAGCTGGGGGGCGGGGGACGGGATGGGGGGTCGGCCTCTCCTGGGGGGAAGGGCCCTCTGAGGGGAGCAGCCTTGATGGGGAGGGGCTCTCTGTGCTCTTCCTTCTCCCTGTAGGGATTCCCTGCTGCTGGAGACTGGCTTCCTGGCGGTGCTGGTGGCCCCCCTGAGGCAGCCCTCCCACCATAAGCAGCCCCCCCAGGGTGGGATGGCAGGGGCCTCGCCCCACGAAGGCCTCCCCTTCTGGCTCGTGCGCTGGCTGCTGTTTCGCCTCATGTTCGCCTCGGGTGTGGTCAAGCTGACCAGCCGTTGCCCCACGTGGTGGGGGCTCACTGGTGAGGGTCCCCGCCTGCACACGGGGCAGTCTCGGGGGCCGCTGCCCAGCCCTGACCACCCACCGTCCCCCGCAGCCCTCACCTACCACTACGAGACGCAGTGCCTGCCCACGCCTGCTGCCTGGTTCGCCCACCACCTGCCCGTC
The DNA here is from genome assembly GCF_964212035.1 of Myotis nattereri. Classification (NCBI taxonomy): domain Eukaryota; kingdom Metazoa; phylum Chordata; class Mammalia; order Chiroptera; family Vespertilionidae; genus Myotis; species Myotis nattereri. Next base: position 216,014,215 of record NC_138076.1, on the reverse strand, counting down.
TGGCTGCACAGGCTCAGCGTGGTGGCCACCTTCCTCATCGAGATTGCGGTGCCCCCTCTGTTCTTCGCCCCTGCTCGCCGCCTACGCCTGGCTGCCTTCTACTCCCAGGTGAGTGGGCCACCCGCCGTCAGGAAACAGGCGGGAACTGGCCTTCTGCACCCCCCGGGCGTCCCGTTGGGGACTGGGTCGCTGCCGCCGGCAGTCAGGAGGTCTCTGGGCAGAGGCCAGGTTAGCTCTAGGTAGGAAGGTGTGCCTTGGGGCAGAGCACGGCCTCGCTGGAGGATGTCGGGCTCAGGTCGGCAGGGGCAGGAGGTGTGCTGAGCTTGCGCTTTCTCCACGGGGTGCTGGGGAGCCATGGTCCATATGAGCAGAGGGGACAGAACAGAGACCAGGGACGCTGCAGCGGGGGAAGGAGGCCTGCAGGAGAGACCTAGGCGGGCGTGGGGGGCAGGCTCTGAAGGGCCCAGACGGGGCGCTGGTTGGAGTTCTGAGCACAGACCCTCCTGCAGGTCTTGCTGCAAGTCCTGATCATCATCACTGGGAACTACAACTTCTTCAACCTGCTCACCCTCGTGCTCACCACCTCCCTGCTGGATGACAGGCACCTAGCGGCCGAGGCTGGCAGCAACCGTCGCAAGAAGACACCTGCCTGTGAGTGTCACCTGTCCCAGCAGCCAGCCGTCCTCACCCACGTCTCCTTCCCCCAGCAGTCCCCACTGGCCTCTGCTCTAGCTCCCCAGCCTCCTGGCTGCCCACCCTCCGCCCCGTTCCCAGCTGGCCAGGACTGTCTTGCCCTGCAGCCTGGCCCAAGGCCCTGCTGGCCCTGCCGGCCCTGTTGCTGGAACTGGCCGTCTGTGGGCTGCTGGCCTACGGCACCGTGCACTGCTTTGGCCTGGAGGTCGACTGGGAGCAGCGCACCGTCCACTCTAGAACCAGTGAGTGCCAGCTGGGTGCCCGGGGGCAGGGGCTGGACCGGGCTTCCTGTCCTCACACCCCTTCTTTCCACAGCCTTCACCTTCCACCAGTTTTCCCAGTGGCTGAAGATGGTGACCCTACCCACCATGTGGCTAGGGGGCGCCTCCCTCGCCTGGGAACTGCTGGCCGCCCTCTGGAGGTAAATGCAGGGGGGCGGGGGGCGGGGGGCGGCGTGGGCTGTGGAGCTGTGCAGAGCAGGGCTGACTGCACTTGGCCCCTGACCCTCAGGTGGACCCAGGTGCAAGGGTCGCTACGAAAGCTCTGGACTGCAGTCCAGCTGTCCATCTTTGGCACTGCCACCGTGGCCATGTTCCTGGTCAGCCTGGTGGGTAGCACTTCACAGGGCATCGGGAGAGGGGCCGGGCGGGGCGGGAGGGGCAACACTGAGCCTCCGCCCACCGCCTCCAGGTGCCATACTCCTACATGGAGCCCTCCACCCACGGGCGCCTCTGGACTGGGGCCCACCGCCTGTTTGGCGCCGTGGAGCACCTGCAGCTGGCCAACTCCTACGGCCTCTTCCGACGGATGACCGGCCTGGGGGGGCGGCCTGAGGTGGTGCTGGAGGGCAGCTATGACAAGCAACACTGGACGGTGAGCACTCCACGGGCGGGGAGCCCAAGGGGGGATGGGGTTGGCGGGGGGTATGGGGGAAACCAGGTCTAGCTGCTCTCCCAACCCGGCTGGGTGTGGCGCACAGGAGATTGAGTTCATGTACAAGCCTGGGAACGTGAGCCGGCCGCCCCCCTTCGTGGCGCCCCACCAGCCGCGCCTCGATTGGCAGATGTGGTTCGCGGCCCTGGGCCCGCACACGCACAGCCCGTGGTTCACGAGCCTGGTGCTCTGCCTGCTGCAGGGCAATGAGCCAGGTGAGGCTGGAGCAGAGGGTCGGGCTTGCTGGGGGGCTTATGGGCAGGGCTGGGGGAGCAGCCAGCTGAGCCCACTCCCCCGCAGTGATCCGCCTCATCCAGAGCGACGGGGCCAGGTACCCCTTCCACCGGCAGCCGCCCACCTACGTGCGAGCCCAGCGCTACAAGTACTGGTTCTCACAGCCCGGGGAGCAGGGGTAAGGCTGGGGCACCCGGCGGGGGCTGGGGGCTGGGGGCTCGGGGCTCCCCATCGCCTGAGCTGCCCGTCCTGTTTCAGCCAGTGGTGGCGACGCCAGTGGGTGGAGGAATTCTTCCCCCCCGTGTCCCTGGGGGACCCGACACTGGACACGCTACTCAGGCAGTTTGGTCTCCAGGTAGGAAGGTGCTAGCCAGGCTGGGGGTGCTGACAAGGATGACCTCCACCCCCAGGGACGACCCCTACTGACCCCCCTCAATCCTGCCCCCACAGGACAAGGGCCCACGCCGGGCCCGCAGCTCCAGCAACGCCCTTGCCCAGGCCCTCCAGTGGGTACGGAAACAGCTGTCGCCCCTGGAGGCCCCCACCCTGCTCTGGGGACTCATCCTCGCGGTGGGGGCCATCAGGGTCCTGCAGGCTCTGCTGGGGCCCCGTCCCTCCCGAGCCTCCCCTCCCCCCAGGGAGGAGAAGCACAGGCCGGCACCCAAGAAGGACCCGGGAGCGGCCACGGACCAGGCTGCACCAGCCCCCAACAGCAGCAACAGTGGCTCCCAGACTGCCCGGCGGAAAAAGTAGCCGTGTTCCGTCTGCCACACGTCCGGAGGGTCGGCATCCCCCACACCTCTGGCCTCTGAAGCTGGACGTGGCCCAGCCACAGTGCCTTCGCCAGTGGTCCTGGCAGACGCAGGCTGAGGTGCTGCCCAGGGGCAGGCTCTGGCTGCCCTGCTGCTTCAAGGGTCCACTTGTCCCCCACTGCGCCGACCACGTCCCTTCCCAGGGCCCCCTCTGGCCTGGACAGTGGCCCCGGAGGTGGGTGTGACCAGCTCAGAGCCCTTCCCAGGACGTGGTGCAGGACTGGGGGCCCAAGTCTGCAGAGGCCCGAGTCTGACGCCAGCCCAGCCCATCATTTGGTTCATGAGCCAATAAAGGTTCTTCATGCTTGACCCGTGCCGTCTCCTTCCCGCAGGGAGGCCTGCGGACAGGTCTCTGTTGTGGGCACAGCCCAGCTGCTGTCCAGCTGCTGCTGACCTGGCTCCTTGGGTGTCTTTGCTCTGCCCTCCTCAGTGTTTCCCTCTGTAAAATGGACGCAAGGACCTGGTCTGGCACCGCTCAGGGCTCCAAGCCGCAGTCAGCACAGCCTGGCCCACCTGTCAGGTCTGCGCATCAGAGCTGCGAGGCCAGTCAGGGAATGTGGGGCCTGGAACCCATCCAAACCCCGCCCCGTCTCCTGCTCCAGCTCCTCGGGTCACTGCCCTGGGGAAAGAGGTGAAGACTCTGGGCACTGGGCACTGCTTGGGCCAGGAAGGCGAGGTGGGGCGGGGGCCGGGGGCCGCAGGCGGCCGGTCAGGGAAGGTCTGAGCACCACTGAGCGGAGGGAAGACCTGAGAGGCCAGAGCAGGAGAGGGTGCGGTCGGGAGGGGAAGAGGAGCCGGGACCCTGGGTCAGGCGGAGGAGGGCACCGTCCAGGTTTCCATTTGGGGGTTGGTTGTCAATCAGGTCACTGCCATCTGTGGGCACTTGCAGCTCAGTCTTCCCTCTGCCCCTCAACCCCCACCCTGCAGGCTCACCACAGAGCCCCGGACAGCTTGCCCAGGTGTGCCCAGCTCCTCTCCACATCACTGACAGCCTCTGACAAACCCACAGCCACTGGTGGACTCAGGTGGACCTGCGACCTGAGTTTTCGGGAGGGTTCAAAAGTGCTCTGGCCCTGGCCAATGTGGCTCGGTTGGTTGGGCATCATTGTGGGCACTGAAAGGTTGCCAGTTTGATGCCTGGTCAGGGCACGTGCCCGGGTTTTGTTGGGCTGGACCCCAGTGGGGGCGTGCAGGAGGCAGCCAATCCATGATTCTCATCGATGTTTCTATCTCTCTCTCCCCTTCTCTCTTCCTCTCTGAAATCAATAAAAATATATATATTTTAAAATGCTCTGGCCCTAGCCAGTTTGGGTTGATGGACAGAGTGTCGGCCTGTGGACTGAAGGGTCCTGGGTTCGATTCCTGGTCAGGTCACATGCCCAGGATGCACACTTGATCCCTAGTAGGGGGCATGCAAGAGGCAGTTAATGATGTTTGCAGGCGGCTGAGCCATGGGCCTGTCTATACAGGGCGCTGCCGGCTTCCACCGACTCTGGCCACTGGACTTGGCCATTCTCGGGTCCAGCGGTTCCCCCGCACCTGTTCCGCACAGCCCTTCAGCCTCCCGGTCAGCAGCCCTTTCCCGGCAGAGGTGAGCGCCGGCTCAGCCAGTGGTGGAGGCGCTCAGCACAGCCACGTGGCTGCCGGTGTCTGGGAACCACATTCCACAAGGAGCATCACAGGAGGCACCCAGACACCGGCAGCTGCAGCAGTTTCACCGGGGCTGCTGGGGGCAGGAGTGAGACGCACTTCACCCATCCGCCCTGGAAGCTGTACTGTGGGCTCAACACAGGCATCTTCGCAGGCTCAGTGGCTGAGCATCGACCTATGAACCAGGAGGTTACAGTTCGATTCCCTGTCAGGGCACATGCCCAGGTTGCAGGCTCGATCCCCAGTGTGGGGCCTGCAGGAGGCAGCTGATCAATATTTCTATCTCTCTACCCCCTCCCTCTCTCTAAAATCAATTATATATGTATATATACACACACACATACACACACATATATATATATTTTAATGTTGACTGGCATCCATGGACCCAGTCATCTGGTCCAGGACACCTTTATTCTTAAAAGTTATGGAGGACTCCAAAGAGCTTCTGTTTATGAGGGTTATATCTATCAATATTTACCGCCCTGGAAATTAAACAGAAATTCTTTACATATTTACTTATTGACTTTATTTAAACATAAAATAAATTCATAACATGTTCCAATAATAACAAAATGTTTAATGCAAATTAACTATTCCCCACAATAGTAAGTGAGAAGAGTGGCATAGTTTTACATTTTTGCAAAATCATCTTTAATGCCTGACTTCTCATATCTGCTTCTGGTCAACCTGTTCCAATATCTCCTTGGTCGAAATACATGATGAACATCGGGCCTCACACTGATATGTAGTTGGAAAGGGAAGAGTATTTTAGAATATTCTCCAGGCGTTGCACATATTCTGACTCCACATCATGACTCTAAGGAGTCGTTTCTTAGGGGCTCGTTGCAATGTGGGGTGTGAAGCCATGCCAGAGAAGTTTCTGTTCTCTGTCACATGACAATCCACTGGTGCATTTTGCATGATTTTGGAGCATCACATGTGGGTCATTTGGAAAATAATAGTTCATGGAATTATGCAGATCTTCGGAATGTTGACACGTCCGTCCTATTGTACAATCTCAAAAAAAAATCGTGTTCATTAATATCACCGTCCATCTCATCAGAAAAGCCTTTAACTGTGAGTCAGCTGTCAAGTTCACAGCAGTGGACAGTGATGGACACGCCTTCTGGTCTCAGTCTATTGATAGTAACGCTGTCAGCCAGAAATGCCTGGGGGACACTCAGCTGGGCCCACTCACCTGGCCCAGGTGAGTTTCCCACAAACATCTCCCTCCCAAACCTGAGTTACCACCGGACAGATCCTTGTGGTTATTACGATCACAATGTGACCTTCATGAATAACCACTGGGAAACTTTGAAAAAAAAGTTTATTTCTCACAGGACATGCCAGGGGGCACACAGCAAGGTGAGAGAGAGCACTCTGGGCGGGGGAGGGGGGGCTGTTTTTATTGTGTCGAGGTGGGTCCTAGGGTTTTCTGGGCTCACTGTTCGGTAAAGTTAAAGCATAAGAGGAGTAATTAGAGTGAAGGAAGAGATATAAAAGACAAGTAACTAGAATGGTCAGTTTCCAAAATCAACCAATATCTCTTACAACAAAGGAGCCTGGTTGGAGGGAGTTGGCCCTTTACCCAGTCCTGTGGCTGCGTTGTGTCTATTCCAGACGCCGCCTCTAAGCCAGGCCTCTTTGAAAGGTGTCTCTGCAATCTGAGCTTAAGTCAGGCACTTGCTACAAAAGCCAAATGTCACGGCATTCACTACACACAATTTCCCCAAAATCCTAGTATTTGCTCAGAAGCTAAATGTTACCGTTGGCAACCAATGCTGTCCTTGTCTTCCTGAAGTGACAGTGTCCTCTTCTTAAAGTGTAAAAAGATGCCTGCTGGCCCTGGCCAGGGACCTCGGTTGGTTGGAGTATTGCCCCAATAGGCCAAGGTTGCTGTTTCGATCCCTGGTCAGGGCACATGCAAGAATCAACCAATGAGTGCATCAATAAGAGCGGCAAGTCAAGGTTTCTCTCTCTCTTTTTCTCACTCTCTCCCTTTCTCTCTCTAAAATAAATAAAATAAGTAGCCCTAGCTGGTTTGGCTCAGTGGATAGAGCGTCAGCCTGTGGACTCAAGGGTCACAGGTTCAATTCCAGTCAAGGGCACATACCCGGGTCACAGGCTCCATCCTTAGTAGGGGGCATGCAGGAGGCAGCCAATCAATGATTCTCTCTCATCATTGATGTTTCTATTTCTCTCTCCCTCTCCCTTCTCTGAAGTCAATAAAAATATATGAAAATAAATAAAATCCTATGTAATAAAGCGGTAATATGCAAATTGATCCTCATTCCATCACGCCATCACAAGATGGCTGTGCCCACAGTGGAGGTGGGGAAGGGGACCTGAGGCTGTGACCCCCCCCACCCGATGGTGCTTGACGGGGGACGTCAGGACACGCCCCCCACCTGGCAGGGCTTTACGGAGGTGGGGCTGGCCAGGTCTGGGTCTCACATGATTTCAAGGTGCATGCGGGTGGGTGGGGACTTGACTCTGGGTCCCACGGTGTGCCCCAGACTCTGACAGGAGGAAGATTTTCATATACATTTTACTAATTTTCTCTCATCTTTGACACTTCTGTTATAGAGAAAGGGCAAATAGCAATATTAAAATATTTCCTCTAATTCCCTTTTAATGTGCACAGATTTCATGCACCAGGCCACTAGTAAGTAAATCAATAATAACATTTTAAAAAAGAAAAGAAAGACAGCCTGCTAAGTAGCCAAGACTGAATGACTGTGGTTTATCTATCGGTCCGAGTAAAACTGTCAGGGCACATGCCCAGGTTGAGCTGGAAACTCAACCACCCAAGGACTTTTCCTTGAGGCAACTGTCATGTTTCGTACTCAGCAGAAGCATTCTTCTCATTTTTTGTCACACGAAAGATTAAAAAAAAGGACCCATATTCAAGGATAGAGAGAGAATTAAGAAAAATAGTAACTTACTCCTTGGTCAAAGACATTCTTTTTTAAAAAATATATTTTTATTGATTTGTGAGAGGAAGGGAGAGGAAGAGAGAGATAGAAGCATCAATGATGAGAGAGAATCTTTGATCGGCTGCCTCCTGCACGCCTCCCACTGAGCCCGCAACCCCGGCATGTGCCGATTCCCGTGACCTCCGGCCGGTCAAAGACATTCTCGAGCAAATGACCTTTTCTTAACTGGTGGTGTGAGGCCTGAAGGACACAGGACTAGAGCTTTGGGGCACCGTCTGGATCTGTGCAGGTCGGCAGCCATTTTACCACTATTGCATGTATGTTGTCATGGTGAATGTCATCCCAGTGACAAGGGCGAATAATGTCTCAGTATATTGCACCAGCATCGACCCTCCGGGCCCGGAAAGGTTCTCGCGCTCTTCAGAACCGCTGTCAGAGCACAAATCAGCCTTGGGCATGGGCTGGCATTGAGCGCCTTGGACTTGTCATTGTATTTTCGTGGGCCGTTTGCACCTTTAGAAGCAACCAGCCTTCCTCTAGGGCCTCTCAAAGTCCCCAAACCACAGCAAGTCCCTAGAGTCACCAAAGGAGAAGAACCTTTTTTTAGGGGGGGAAGGGCGGGGGGATTTCCGGGCTGTTGTAGACAGAGAATCTATTGGAGGAAACTTGGAGTTGAAAGTGTCATGGCTTTCCATTGGCTGAGCTGGAGCAGTCTTTCATTGGCTGAGTAGTTGCCCATCTTCTTGCCGGGTAACCGAGGGCTAGGCTGAGAGCTTCAGGACGGACCCTGCAACTCCATCTGTTTATTAATCTTCGCACCCTCAACAGCTCCTCCGTCCAGAGTAGCAAAGGCCCTGATTCGCTGCTCTGCTCCCGCAGGGCGTGGGCTGCCGGTTTCCAGCACCAGTAGGGCTTCCCAACTGCCGGCCCCAACAGGCCTGGAAACAAATTTACACTCTCCGTTACCTGCAACCCACTTTCTCAGAGTAAACTCGCTCCTTTAAAGAGAAATGTTACCGATTGGAAGGGTGTTGGCCGACCAATTAGGGGCTGCTGCCCTAATTGCAAAGGAAGAGCTGGAGGAGGGTTGGAGGGCGGGGGGCAGAGGAGTCAGGGGGTTGGATGCAGCACGGCTGGAGGGAGAGCCAAGCTTGCCCTCGGTGGGCTCCTTAACTGTCCCAATGCCCCAAGGCCCCCACAGAGGCCTGACAGTTCCCTGGGTGGGCAGAAATATGGGGCCCTGGCCTCCACTGCCCTCCCCCAACCTGGGCCAGTTTAGGGTCTGACAGGGGTACAAGGAGGCTCTGGGGCCTGGGGACAGGGGCAAAGGCGGCTGCTCCCACCCTGCACTGGGGAGGCTCCACAGGGGTGGCATCAGGATGGCCACTTTGGACCCAGAGGGGCAGCCCACCGAGCACTGCCCTCCCCCAGCTCTGGGGCTCATTCTTCTCCCCACCCCAGCCTCCTGCCAGACCTGCCTGCTCGCTGACCTGACCTCCGGGAGGCAGAGGCCCGTCCACCCTGAGGCATGCCCTCCATGGCCCCATCGCCCAGGTCTCATCGAGACTCAGCTCCCCCCTCCCTGCCTCGCCAACCCCCACACACCCATGGAGCAACTCCAGGAGGGACCCACTCGACGTCCTGTACCTGCGCTGCCCTGCCCGCTCTCACAGGCTGGGAGGGCGGTGGAGAAGGGCAGCCACCCCTCCTCCCCATGCTGCCCAGCGATGGAGGGAGCAGGTCAGGTTGAAGTTTCCTGAGAGGAGAAGAGCTTGACCTTGTTCTCTCCTGAGGTCAGTGCACAGGGGCTCTGGGCACACGGGGAGGGACAGTGGGGTTTGGGCAGGACAGGGGGCTGGGCTGAGCACAGCCTGAGCCGGGCAGGAAGGGCTGCAGCCAGCACCTCTGATGGCCACAACGGGAGGTCAGAGTGGAGGTGGACGTTCAAGAGGTGATGGAGTTTCCAGCCCCTACGTGTGGATTTGAAATACCATTTCCCACTCAAAGAAACCAGGGTTCCTTGAACATCGTCCCAGACACAAGGTTGCGGGTTCCATTCCCAATCAGGGCGCATACAGGGTTTTGGGTTTGATCCCCAGTCCGGGTGCTATGGGAGGCAACCGATTGATGGTTCTCTCTCACATCAATGTCTCTCTCCCTCCCTCTCCCTCTCCCCCCTCCCATATATATCCTATATAATAAGAGGTAATGTGCAAATTGACCCTCACACCCTCGTGCACAAGATGGCCACCCCCATGTGGTCACAAGATGGCCACCCCATGTCATCACAAGATGGCCGGCAGGGGAGGGCAGTTGGGGACAATCAGGCCAATAGGGGAGCAGTTAGGTGTTGATCAGGTTGGCAGAGGAGTGGTTAGGGGGCGATCAGGCAGGCAGGCAGGCAGGCAGGCAGGCAGTTAGGAGCCAGCAGTCCCAGATTGTGAGAGGGATGTCTGAATGCTGATTAGTCCAGGGATCGGGCCTAAACCTGCAGTCGGACATCCCCCAAGGGGTCCCAGATTGGAGAGGGTGCAGGCTGGACTGAGGGACACCCCTCTAGTGCACAAATTTTTGTGCATCAGGCCTCTAGTGTGTATTTATATTTATATTTATATTTATTTATATTGAAAAAGAAAAAGAAACCAGGTCTGGGGCAGCCTCTGTGTAAGCTGATAAATGTCCCCCCAAAACATATCCACACCAAACCCTTGGAACTTGTGTGACCTTATTTGGGGAAAAAATCTTGCAGAGCCTGACTGGTGTGGCTCAGTGGTTGAGCATCCACCTGTGACCCAGAAGGTCATGGTTCAATTCCCAGTCAGGGCACATGCCTGGGTTGTGGGCTTGATCCCCAGTAAGGGGTGAGCAGGAGGCAGCCAATCAATGATTCTCTCTCATCATTGATGTTTCTATCTCTCTATACCTCTCCCTCCTTCTCTGAAATCAATAAAAACATATATTTTAAAAATAAAATAAAGAATCTTGCAGACATGATTAAGGATCTTGAGGCCATCCTCAATTATGGGGTATGGGGACTAAATGTCATGAGAAGTGTCTTTATAAGAGAGAGGCAGACACAGAGAGGAAGCCGTGCGAAGGGGGCCAGGATGCAGCCAGGGCTGGGGGATGCTGGCGGCCATCTGAAGCTGGAAGCAGCAAGAGGCCTCGTGGGAGCCTCCGGGGGAGCAGGCCCGGCCGACACCTTGATCTCAGAGGTCTGGCTCCCAGAACTTGAGAGCATAAATGTGTTGCTTCAAGCCAAGAGGTTTATGATCACTTGTTATGTCAGACACAGGAAGCTCACAAAGTGGGAGTCTCGACGCAGCAGACAGACAGCTAGACATCCCCTGAGGCCGTTGCTGCGGTCGGGTCATGGGACCAGTGAGGATGGGGCTGTCTGAGCACTAGTAAGAATGATAACTTCAGCCCTGGCTGGTTTGGCTCAGTGGATAGAACGTCGGCCTGTGGACTGAAGGATCCCGGGTTCGATTCCAGTCAAGAGTACATGCCTGGGTTGCGGGCTCCATCCCCAGTGTGAGAGGCAGCCCATAAGTGATTATCTCTCATCATTGATGTTTCTGTCTCCCTCTCCCTTCCTCTCTCGGAAATAAATAAAAATATTTTAAAAATAACAATAATTCCATGACTTGCCCCAACTGGCATGGCTCAGTGATTGAGTGTCGACCTATGAACCAGGAGGTCACGATTCGATTCCCAGTCAGGGCACACGCCTGGGTTGCAGGCTGGATCCCCAGTGTGGGGCGTGCAGAAGGCATCCAATCCATGATTCTCTCTCATCATTTATGTCCCTATCTCTCTCTCCCGCTCCCTTCCTCTCTGAAATCAATAAAAAGACATATTTTTTTAAATCCATGAACTGAAGCCTAAACATGCTGAAATCTGTTTGTTCTTAACACAGAAACGGACGACTTGGCCACCGTTGAGAGATGTTGCAAACGGGTAACTTGAGAGAAAGATGAGCATGTACTTGCCTTTCCTACACAAACGGTAGCCGTAGGCAGTGGGAGGGGCTTCTGGGCCCCACCGGTCCGAGGAGGCTGGAGGGCGGGATGCTGTCCAGACCTCTGATGGGTGAAGGATGCCCTTAGATGACACTGAGCACAGCCTGTGAGGAGCACTCCGCCACCTCCAGAGCACCCTTGCCCCCAACAAGCCTCACCCGATCTGACCAGGCCGCTACATTCATTTACCAAAGACCAAAAATCGTGAGGAATTATTTCCTCCAGCCCCGGACAGAAGGAAACTCCCTGAGACAATGAGCCACTTTCTTCAAAGAAATAAACTGCCCGGGGAAGCCAGCCAAGCTGTGGTCTTGAGGGCACACTGGGGGGATGAAACCACATGGAAGGGAGTGATGGCCACGTCAGGATGGGGCTGCTTCGTGGTTCGTGTTTGTACCCTGTGCACTTGTTATGTGATTCTGTAGTGTGTTCTTTAGCTGTGAGGTGTTTCTTTCTTTTTTAAAAAAATATTTTTATTGATTTCAGAGAGAAAGGGAGAGGGAGAGACAGAAACATCAATGATGAGAGAGAATCATGGATCGGCTGCCTCCTGCACGCCCCACCCCGGGGATCGAGCCCACAGCCCGGGCATGAGCCCTGACCAGGCATTGAACCGTGACCTCCTGGTTCATGGGTTGATGCTCAACCACTGAGCCACACCGGCCGGGCAGGTGTTTCTTTTTATAAGACGACCAAGCCCAGAGGACTTGGTGACTGTTTTGAGAAAGGGGGGGTGGCGACTAGGGTGACCCCAGGTTCTCACTGGGGAGCTGGGAGGGCGACAGGCACAGCAGGACACATGTCCACGAGGCCGGGTACTGCCCCCTGCACTCAGGCTGCCCTGCACCCAACACACAGGGCTCGGTGAGGTCCAACTCCAGCTGCTTCTAGGTCTTTTTTTTTTTTTTTTAGTTTTCTTTTCTTTCTTCCTTTTTTTTTTAATCCTCAAGGATATTTTTCCATTGATTTTTTTAGAGAGAGCGGAAGAAAGAGGGAGAGACAGAGAGGAACATTGAAGTGAGAGAAACACATCGATGGGCTGCCTCCTGCACGCGCCCCGACCAGGGCCCAGGCCAGGGAGAAGCCTGCACCCGAGGTAGGTGCCCTTGACCGGGATCGAACCCGGGACCCTTCGGTCTGCGGGCCGATGCTCTATTCACTGAGCCAAACAGCTAGGGCTGCTTCTAGGTCTTTATTGCCACCGAACGAGAGGCCACGGGTGGGGAGCAAGGACGGCAGGCGGGTCCCCCGGGGAGGCTGGGGTGGGGTGTCCCCGTGCCCGACACCGGCTGCCCCCAGGGAACCCGGGCAGGCCTGAGCAGGGCGGGCGGCCGGTCACCAGCTCAGGACCCCGGGACAGTACTTGTCAATGAGGCCCTGGTAGTAGGGCCGCAGCTGGTCCACGTCCGGCAGGTCGGGACACTTGGTGTAGAGGTCAAACTTGCTGCAGCGAAGAAGGGACGGTGACTCAGGGGAGGCCCACAACCCCCCCCCCCCGCCACCCCTCCCCAGTCTCCGTGGGGTGGCTGTACTTGAACTCCTGCACCCAGGGCAGCATGGCCAGGTCCTGCTCGCTGCACAGCTGCCGGTAGTCGCCCCCCGTGTGCCACGGGTAGAAGGAGTGGAACCGGATCATGTAGAAGGCCTGGGGACAGGAAGAGGCCACCCCTAGTGAGCGCCAGGCTGGGCGGGCGGGCCGGCGGGGGCCCCTCCCCACACCTACCTCGGGGGGCAGGGAGAAGTTGTTGAACTTCATCACCTGGTACATGTACTCTGTGGGAGAGAGGGGTCACCACCAGGCACCCAGGGGGGCGGCCCCCTCCTTGGCAATGCCAGCCTGTCGCCAGCCTCACCATCGTGGCCCCAGGACATGAGGACGTTCTCGAGCCCACAGTGCGGCTGGTACATGCCGAGCTCCGAGCTGCAGGGAGAGAGGGACGGTGAGGGGCTCAGAAGCGCCCTGGGCCAGCGTGTGTGGCTCAGTGGTTGAGTGGCGACCTATGAACCAGGAGGTCACGGTTTCATTCCCGGTCAGGGCACAAGCCTGGGTTGCGGGCTCCATCCCCAGTGTGGGGCGTGCAGGAGGCAGCCGATCCGTGATTCTCTCCCGTCATGGATGTTTCTATCTCTCTCCTGCTCCCTTCCTCTCTGAAATCAATAAAAATATATTTAAAAAAAATAAAAATGTAATATATTTTTATTGATTTCAGAGAGGAAGGGAGAGGGAGAGAGAGGCTGAAACATCCATGATGAGAGAAGATCACGGATCGGCTGCCTCCTGCACGCCCCACACTGGGGATCGAGCCTGAATCCCGGGCATGTGCCCCTGACCGTAATCGAACCTGGGACCTTTTGGTCTGCAGGCTGACACTCTATCCACTGAGCCAAACCAGCCAGGGCTGTACTATATTTTTTAAAAGAAGATGAAGAAGCACCCCGTAGAGGACCAGCAGGGGGGGGGGGGCACCTGTATCGAGGATCCTGGAGGTCGGGGTTGTCCTGGAAGGTGGAGTCGTAGAAAACCACAGAGGCCTGGGGACGGCAGCCCACGGGGAAGGTGTCGCCGACGACCGCCCACTGGGGAGGGACAGGCAGCCATGGGTGGGCACGACTCGCTTGCCCGCCAAGTGGGTGTCCCAAGCCCAGAGCTAAGGCTGTCCGGGCCCTGCCCACGCGCCCTCCACCCCTGCCCTCACCTGGGGCTCCCCCGCCAGAGCCAGCACCTTCCCCAGGTCGTGCAGGAGCCCCACCAGGTGGAACCAGTCTGGGAGGAAGAGGGACAGGGGGTGGTGGGATCAGGGCAGGGGAGGGACAGGGGGTGCCAGGATCAGGGCCTGCAGGGAAAGGGCACCCGGTCTGCCCTCCCAGCCCCAGAGGCAGTGCCTCCCCCACCATAGCCAGGGAGGGGCAGGTGGGGGCGCACCCTTGTCGGGGTGGGCCTGCCGTATGCCCTCGGCCGTCTGGAAGGCGTGGAAGGAGTTGGGGAAGTCCACGTCTGGGTCCGACTCGTCCACCAGCCCATCCAGCATGTCCACAGCCTCCAGGACGGTCATTCTCTTGTAGGAGAAGCTCCTGAACTGGGCGTGCTGGCCCGGAAGGACCGAGTCAGCAGGCCCACGGGCGGGGCCGGGCCCACGCACTGGGGGCGGGGCGGGGGGGAGGGCATCCCACCCTCAGCGCTGCCACGGAGGGGTCAGCCGGGCACCTTCTTCCGGACGAAGTCCACCGTCTGGTGCGTGTGCATGAGCTTGTAGGTGGCGAGGACGCGGTCCAGGAGCGGGCCGGACTGCAAGCCAGAGGGTCAGCCAGGCGGCGGCCAGCCCTGCCCTTCACAGCCCAGGTCCACTGCCCCCTCTCCCTGGGCTGGTCCCACAGGTGTGAAGGGGGCCTTCCCCAAGGACCAAGTGTTGCCCTCCCCAGGGAAGGGCTAGGAGGGGTGGGGTGGGCCTGAAACATGGGGTGGGGTGGGGCCAGAGTGGGGCTTGAGAGGGGTGTGTGGGGGGCAGGGAGGGGTCGCAGGGGTGATAAAGCTGGAGTGGGGGGCTCGGGGTCCTGGACCCATGGGTGAGGGCAAGGCGGGGTCCTCACGGTGTAGTTCCGGAAGCTGCCCTTGTCCTTGGCTGCCTCTGGGTGCCCCTCCGGCCGGTAGACCAGGGAAGGGTCTGGGCCCTGGTTGGGGGGGATTGAGCCCATTTCACCGTGATGCCCGCTCCAGGAGGCAGTGGGGACCCCCTCGAGGGCACGAGACTAACTAAGTGGGGGGTCGGCAGCAGAGGCCAGTGGTCGCCCCAGAGCACAGCGCCCGCAGCACACCCCTCTCCGGCCCTGGCACCCGCCGGAGGCCTTGGCGCGTCCTGGTCAGCCGAGTGGATGTCAGCCGGGCGCCTGCTTCTGGGGAGATGCTGTGTAGGGGCAGACCCACTGAGCCGCCCTCCCAGACCTGGGCGCTGGGAGCCCGGGGGCGGCAGCTGGCCCTTGCCTAGCGGGACCACAAGAGGAGCAGCGGGCTGGCGGGCACCCGCAGGGAGGGGACACCGAGGAGTGGCCAGCAGGGCCCGTGGGCACTGGGCCTGGGGACTCACCACAGCCACCTTCATCCTGACAGGGAGCAGCGCTGCAGGCGGGCAAGCGTCCCCAGGCCTGTGCCCTTATATATGCCCACGGGTTACATAAGCGGCCGGACACCACCCAGCCCCTCGGCCGGGGCCCTTGGTAATGAGTGACCATCCACCCTCCTCCGGGCTCAGCGAGTTGATGGGTCAGCACAGGAGCGACCCAGCCCCTCCTGCCTGAGCTCCGGACTCCCTCCCGGACAAGCGGCCGCTTAGGGTGACCTGCGCTGTGTCCCACAGGCTCCAAACCCGGCCTCACCGGCCCAGGGCCCTCCCCACAGGCCGTGGGACCCCGCCACCCCCATCCCTCAGGCACCTGGGATCCTGGGCAGGGCCTTGTTCCAGAAACACTTACTCTTCCCAGCCGGTGTGGCTCAGTGGTTGAGCATCGACCTATGAACCAGGAGGTCACGGTTCAATTCCCAGTCAGGGCACAGGCCTGGGTTTCGGGCTCCATCCCCAGTGTGGGGCGTGCAGGAGGCAGCCGATCAATGATTCTTTCATCACTGATGTTTCTTTCTCTCTCTCCCTCTCCTCTCCTCTCTGGAGTCAATAAAAAATATATTTTAAAAAAAAGAAGGGGGGAGAGGTCAATGGGGAAAAAGGAGACATATGTAATACTTTAAATAATAAAGAAATTTTTAAAAAAGAAACATTCTAACACTTCTTTTATTTATTTATTTTGTATATATTTTTATTGATTTCAGAGAGAAAGGGAGAGGGAGAGAGAGATAGAAACATCGATGATGAGAGAATCATTGATTGACTGCCTCCTACCCGCCCCACACCGGGGATCGAGCCCGCAACCCCAGGCATGTGCCCTGACCCAGAATCAACTGTGACCTCCTGGTTCATAGGTCGGTGCTCAACCACTGAGCCACACCAGTCGGGCTATTCTGACACCTCAAATGGGAAGGAAGACGTTCCTAGCTGGGCTCCCCCAGAACACAGCCAGGACAGCCAGGAGCAGAGGGCAGGGCGTTCCCACACGCAGACCCAGGGAAAGCCCCGCTGGAAACCACCTCTGCCCACGGCGGGCAGGGAAAGGCCAAAGCAAGAGGCTGCCGCTCACCAGAGGGGTGTGTGAAGCGACATGCACACAGGAGGCGAGCCGTGGGCGGCTGCAAGACCAGACGCATCCCTACCCCGTTCGGCAGGGGCCAGAGCGCGATCGGGCCGGGGCGAGGAGTCCCGGTACTAGTACCGGAATGCTCCCTGGTACGGAAATCACGGTACACGCGTGACCAGGGCCAGACAAGGGCCTGTTCCAGGGACCGGCCCACAGCGGGCGCAGGGAGGTGCCAGCAGGTGTCGGAACCAGCACCAGCTGTGATCAGCCGCTGTGGGGTCTGCAGCAGCCTCTCCTGATCTGGCCCAGTCTCTCCTGGGGGAGGAGGGCGGAGGGTCCGTGGAAGGAAGATGCCGAGAGCGAGGGGAGACACCAAGCGTCGGGGGTTCTTGCTAAACTGACCGGACAGGATTCTTGCTGAAGGCAGGGCAGGGCGCTGAGACGTCAGGGTGGGGCCGCTGCGAGTACCAGGCGAGGCCCCGGGAGGGCGGGCAGGAAGCTGAGAGGAGCCTGGCTGAAGTCTGGTGAAGGGGGAAGGTGGGTCTCTGTTTGGCTCTTAGGGTGAGAGGTTCTGTCTCGAGTCCGGGCAGAGATGAATTCAGGCGGCACTGGGCCAGGTCTGGTACCTGCAGACACAGCAGGGTCCGAACGCACAAACGCACCTGCCTGGCAGGGACGTTCTCCACAGAAGAGGCAGGCACAGCAGCACGAGTTGTGCCGGCCGCTTGGCTCCGTGGCTGAGTGTTGACCCATGCCCAGGAGGTCAGGGATCGATGCCCGGTCAGGGCACAGGCCTGGGTTGCTGGCTCCATCCCCAGTGTGGGGCATGCAGGAGGCAGCCGACCCAGGATTCTCTCTCATCATGGATGTTTCCATCTCTCTCTCTCTCTCTCTCTCTCTCTCTCTCTCTCTCTCTCTCTCTCCTCTCTCTCCCTTCCTCTCTGAAATAAAAAATACATATATTAAAAAAGAAATACGACTGAGCTCTTGCTGCTCGAATGTGGCCTGAGGCTCCAGAAACAAAACCACTTCCCGCTTCTGTGGGCCTTGGTCCACGGGGATGAGCCTGGAGACCAGGGAGGGACGCGGGCGGGACACACCCCAGAGAGCCCCGGGCAACGAGCGAACGAGGCTGCTCTCTGAGGACGGACCAGGAAGCTCCCAAAGGAAGACCTTGATGACAAGGGGGGATGTGGACAGAACCGTAAATGGAGCCGGAGGCGCTGCCTGGCACCTCTTATGCCTCCGATCGCTGGATGTGAAAACGGGGCACAGTCACCTTTGCACGGGGCCCAGAGCAGCCTGTGTCCCAGAGAACTGTGTGCAGAGACGACGAGAAAGCAGGTGTGACGACCCCTGGGCGGATGGCGGCAGGACTGGAAATGAAACATGGTGGGAGTCAGCGTCCCTCTGCCAAGCTGTCGGCACCGACAGCCACGCCTTCCTTCTGCGGACGTCACGGTCCCTGCCCCCTCATGAGCACCCCTCGCGTGGTCTCCTGAGCAGAGCACGATCTGGGCTTCTGCCAGAATCAGTGACTCGGGAAGAGCTTTTTAAAAAAATCTCAAATAAACGCTCGTCTCTCACGTTGAAAGGCCTTTTCTTTTTTAGGTTAACAAGAGGTTTGGCCAAAGCAGGGGCTGCCAGAAGGCTGTGGGTAGGGGCTGGGAAGCTGGGGTGCTGCGTCCGGACTCCAAGGGGGGGTGCGAGGTCGGTGGCCGGGGCATGGCCTGGAGCTCAGGGGCCGGGGGACACCAGGTGTGATGCTTTGACCACAGCAGGTGACCTCGTGATGCGGCACAGCCAAGCGTTAAGGTCAACAGTCCGTCCCGCCTGGAGGAACAGCCGCCCAAGGCTCGGGGGAGGGCGAGGCCGGGACACCACGGTGCTGCCCCGGGGCCTGGCAGCCTGGCTACCACGAGGGGGTGCACCGCGGGGGGCATCGTGTGCAGGACCGGGCCACAGGCAGGCCAGGACTTTGCCCCTACTCTGCCCTCCTCCTTCCCGGCCCCTCTCCTACGCCCTCCCTGCCCGCCTGCCTCGCCGACACCCCTCGGTGACCGCAGGCACTGGCTCTGAGGCCGGCCCACCAGTTCCAGCCTCTCTCAGCTGCTTTGGGGCGGCCTCTGCACTCTCTGTGGGTTTGTTGTTGTTGTTTGTTTTTTGAATATATTTTTATTGATTTCAGAGAGGAAGGGAGCGGGAGAGAGAGAAACATCGAAGAGAGAGAATCATTGATTGGCTGCTTCCTGCACGCCCGCTATTGGGGATCGAGCCCACAACAGGGCATGTGCCCTTGACCAGAATCGAACCCAGGACCCTTCAGTCCGCAGGCGGATGCTCTATCCACTGAGCCACACCAGCCAGGGCCTGACTGTGGTTTTGTCCCTGACCTCTGTGGCTGCAGTGTCTGCCCATAGAGTTGGGATCATGATTGTGCCCCCGTCACAGGGTGGCTGAAGGGGTGACAGGGGCAAATATGGGCAAATTCAGTGCCATGTGAGTGTTTGCTAAATACAAGAAACCACCTTCCTGGGCCCCGGGTCATGCCCCTGGGACGTGGGGTGTCAGGACTTCGGACCACTGACAGGCTGAGTCGTAAGGCGCCCCATGCACGCTGCTGTGCGCCGTACCCCTCCCCGGGCCCTGACAAGCTGGGGACAGCAGGTCCCGGGGAGTCCCCACAGTAGGCAGGGCAGGGGTCAGGGAGCCTGGGGTGCCCGTGGAGCCCCCTCTCTGTGTGGCTCTGAGTCCATGGAGCTGTTGGACTGGGAGGTCTTGACCACAAGCCGTGGTCCGTGACCATGAGCAGACCTCTTCCCTCTGAAGCCCTTTCCCGCGTGGGATGCTGCCCCTGAGCATGTGCGCTCCTGGGTGCACAGACCCCGGGGCATATGGACTCTGCCTGCAGGCCTGCCTGGGACCACACATGTGCATCGTTTGCGGGTCCAAAGCAGTTCCAGGTAGCTCGCTGCAGCCCCTGGTGGGTAGGTTGAGGGGGAGGTCTCTGCTGTCTGCGGGGCCCTGGGGCTGGACTGGGGCTGGGCTGAGCTGCTGCTCTGGGGTTGGGGTGCAGCATCTGGCTAGGGCGTGGCCTGCCCCACCTCAGCCATAGCTGTGGGGGCTGCTGGGGTCCATGGGGGCCGGGTCCCGGGGGCCGGCCGACGCCACCAGCTGCCACAGGCGGTGGCTGAGGTTCTGCACCTGGCAGGTGCTCAGCACACAGCCTGCCCGCAGGAGCTGGGCTCTGGGCCTTGGGGGGCCCAAGTGTCGACGGGGACCACTCCGGAGAGGCTGACCCGCGGCAGGGGGCAGACTGGCGCCCCTCTTTGGCTGCAGGGTCTGGGGCGGCTTGTGGATCATAGGCCGGGGTGCAGGGTGCTGGGGCTGCAGGCCGATGGCAAGGGTTCTGGCTGGAGGCGCCCTGCAGGGGAGATGGAGGAAGTAAACGCGACAACCCAGCCCTTCAGGGACCCCGCTTTCTGCCTGGAGAATGCCAGGGGGAGCCCCAGGTGCTCCCCCTGGCTACTCAGCCACTCAGTAGCCCAGGTCCCTGCCCCATTCACCCGCGCCTCCTGGGAAAAGGGCACCCCTGGCTTCTAAGGGTCACTGTGCTCAGGGCCAGGGGCCCCCCCTCAGCCCTTCCTGCAGAGCGGGGAGGTGGCAGGCCTGGGGACCCTCCAGCCGCTGTGCCCTGGCCTACCTCTCTGTTGGGGAGGGCTACTCGGCCGGGGGGAAGGAAGGGAGCCCTGAGAGGGAGGCAAAGAAAGAGGGGCCCTTGCACTGACCAGGCTTTGCTGAAGGCTGGGGGCTGGCCCTTGATTCTGAAGGTAAGCCCTAGCAGCAGGGGGTTTCCCCAACGCTGGGGGGGGGGGAGCGGGGGGGGGGCGGGGGGGGTGCTGGGGAGGGGGCTGGGCAGAGGGGCCTCCCAGGTGTTCTGGTTTCTGCAGCTTTGGCCAGGGGACGGGCTGGTCTGCACCCCACTCACCTGGGCCGGGCGGGCTGCCGGCTTCCACCCTGGCCGCGGGGCAGCGCGCCTGGGAGCTGCAGGTAGAGGAGGCTGAGGCATCCGAGGGTGACGGGCAGGAGCCGGGCCATGGCGGCGGGTGGCGGGTGGCGGGTGGCGGGTGGCGGGTGGCGGGTGGCGAGCGGGCAGGTGCGGGGAGTGGAGGGCTGCAGCCACCCTTCCCGGGGAGCCTCCGCGTGGGGCGGGCGGCTGGCACCTGCGACCAGCAGTGAGTGGGTCCTGCTTAGGACGGAGCCCGGCACCTCCGGACCCAAATAGCCTCCCCAGGAGTGGACAGGGCGGGCGGGGCGGGGCGCCCTCCCCAGGCCTCCCCAGCCCCCCAACCCCCCCTTCCGCCGGCTCCCCAGCCTCCCAGGCAGAAAGAGCAGGTGCTGGAGGGGTGCGGTCCGCAGGGCTGGTTCCCACCCACCACCTCTCCTGGGGGGGGGGGTCCCAGCCGCAAATGTCGGGGCGGAGGAGCAACTCCGGGGGCCTGGCAGCAGCCCTGCGGAAGCACAGAGGCTGGGCACTCGGTTCCCCACGGAGGCGAGTGCAAGACCCTCAGCCCAGCGGCTGGCCTCCTCAGCTGCACCCTGTCCCCTCACGGCTGAAGGACGAAGGGATGTCTGTGAGCAACTTAAACAAGGAGAGAGTGAGGTCCCCCCCCGCCCCCCGCGGGCTCCTGCACCGCCCGGTGGGCACCCCACTCCTGACTCCTGCTCAGCAGGCCTGTGTGAGCGTCACCTGAGTACACAGGCACGAGCAGCTAAAAACACTTGTCCGCACAGCGCCCTCCCCACGCTCCCACTGTTGGCCCTGCTCCCACGTGCAGGTGTTCTGTGGCTGACTTCATGGATCCTTTTCTTTCTTTCTTTTTCTTTTTTTCTTTTTTAAAAAATATATATTTTATTGACTTTTTAC
Source organism: Myotis nattereri (assembly GCF_964212035.1). Classification (NCBI taxonomy): domain Eukaryota; kingdom Metazoa; phylum Chordata; class Mammalia; order Chiroptera; family Vespertilionidae; genus Myotis; species Myotis nattereri. Next base: position 215,992,824 of record NC_138076.1, on the reverse strand, counting down.
AGAGAGGAAGGGAGAGGGATAGAGAGTTAGAAACATCGATGAGAGAGAAACACCGATCAGCTGCCTCCTGCACACCTCCTACTGGGGATGTGCCCGCAACCCAGGTACATGCCCTTGACCGGAATCGAACCTGGGACCTTTGAGTCTACAGGCCGACGCTCTATCCACTGAGGCAAACCCATTAGGGCTCTTTCTTTTTCTTTTTTTTCTTTTTTTAAAAATGCAGTGAGTTATTATAGATATTTTAAATTCCCAAAAGCTATACAGAATCTCTGTTCCCAGAGTTCTGTGTGGGAATCTGAAGGCTGGCCAGTGGTGAATTATGTCCAATGAGACAATGCTAGACCAGTGCTAGGATCCCATCCTCCTCTTTGGCTGCATGATGTTTGTGTGGATAGCAGGATCCTTTATTTTATTTTATTTTATTTTTTAAATATATGTTTATTGATTTCATAGAGGAAGGGGGAGGGAGAGTTAGAAACATCGATGATGAGAGAGAATCATGGATCGGCTGCCTCCTGCATGCCCCCTACTGGGGATCAAGCCTGAAACCCAGGCATGTGCCCTGACCAGGAATTGAACCATGACCTCCTGGTTCATAGACGGACACTCCACCACTGAGCCACACTGGCTGGGCCCATCGCCCTTTCTTGGATGATTGAGCACCTCTGAGTCTACCCCTCGCTCCTCATCCTTCAGACCCTCCCCGGTCTCCTCCCCTCGGTCAGGCTCCTGTGAATGACCTGCCCCCTCCAGGCCTCCTGCTGAGCACACCCTGGGAGCTCAGGGAACACGTGCTGGATGAAGGAGCCCACAAGTGTTGAGCAGGTGCCACAGCGAAGAGCTCGGTTTGCACCGGGGAAGGTAGGGAGCATCGGTAACCCCATTGCTATTTGTTGACTTTTACAGAGTAGGGAGCGGGGTGAGTGGTGCAGTCACATGTGCAGTAGACAAGTGGAGTTCAGCAGGGAGGTGGGGGCTGCGGGCGGGGGAGGGTGCAGGGGGAGGGGGGACAGAGTGGATGGGTCAGAGAGGAACTGAGCCAGGCAGGGAGTCACTGGAGAGAATGGAAGGTTAGCTGCCTGGGGCCGTCCTGGCAGAGGCGTCTCACAGGCCCAGGGCTGCAGAGGGGCAGACGGGACAGGAGAGACGGTGCTGGGAGTTACGGACGTGGCCAGGTTGGGGCGGGTGGGCGTGTGAGCATCGCTAAGGAGGGTGCAGAGAGGACAGAATGTGACATGCCAGCTGTGAAGGGACAGGCAGGGAAGGGGCATGGAGGACCCGGGGACATGATTCTGCACCAGCTTCTCCTCACCAGCCCCCGTCCCCCCACTCCTCGCCTCAATCTGTGGTCCACACCGTTGCCAGATCGTCCTTCCAAACCACAAGTGTGATCCTATTCCTCCCCCCACCAACGATGGAAATTTCCTGTCCCCACCAGGTGCTTTAAAAAAAATGTTTTCATTGATTTCAGAGAGAGAGGAAGGGAGAGGGAGAGAGAGAAAAAAGCATCGATGGAGAAACATCAGTCTGCTGCCTCTTGCACACCCCCTGCCAAGGATCAAGCCTGCAACCTGGGCATGCACCCTGGCTGGGAATCAAACGCGACCTCTTGGTGCTCGGTGCACGGGACAGTGCCCACCCAGCTGAGTCACGCTGCCAGGACACATAGGAATGGGAGGTGCAGGTGAGGCTCAGTGAGGTGTGGGCCCAGGGCTCACTGCATTCTTCGTCAGATCACTCGCTGCCACCATGGGCCCAAGGTCCCATCTCCCCAAAAGCCCACAGACGGGGCGCCCTCTGGGCACAGGCTGCTTATTTTGCCACTGGATTAGCGGCCCCTCTGTGACCTCACAGCCCCCTGCACAGCGCATGGGGCACTTGTCTGTGATGTCCGTGTGCCCTCGGGGGTTCCTTCCTTCGGCCTCAGTCGGAGGAGCTATTTCTGGAGAGTGGTGGGCTGGCTGCTGAGAGCTGCCCACCGATGGAGGTGCCCCTGGAGAGAGGGCCCGGGCCACAGCCGGCAGGTGGTGCTTTAGAGAAAGTCATGCGAGGCAAGAAAAGCCAGGGTAGCCACTGGCTGGGCTAACGTCTTCGAGGGCAGTTTTAAATATATATATTTTTATTGACTTCAGAGAGGAAGGGAGAGAGAGATAGAAACATCAGTGATGATAGAGAATCACTGATTGGTTGCCTCCCGCATGCCCTCCCCGCCCCCCCCAACTGGGAATGGAGCCCGCAACCCGGGCATGTGCCCTTGATCAGAATCGAACCAGGACCCTTCAGTCCATAGGCCAATGCTCTATCCACTGAGCCACACTGGCTAGGGCCAGGGCAGTTTTGTAGAGCACCTTAAGGTGGGAGAGAGTGCGTTTACCTCTGATGGCCAGGATCCCTGGAGAGGAAATGCCTGAGCAAGAGGCAGAGAGGAGGCTGGCAGAGCCTGCAGTAGCGGTGGAAGGAGGTGGGGGTGAGGGAGGCGGGCTTGGGGTTTGGTGATGCAACGCGTGGCTGACCATGGGGTGGCTCCTGTGTTCTCTGTGGAGGAGGGCCGTGGGGCTGGGGGCAGAGGTTTGAGGAGACTGCGGGGTCGTCCATCAAGGCTGGGCCGTGGTGTCACGGTGGCCATCTGCACTGTCAGTGGAGCAGGGCTCCAGGAGACGGGTGGGCAGGACCGTGTGTGTCTGGGGTTTGCCAGACGGGGACAGTGAAAGCCCAGGCCGAGAGGTGGGGGCAGGGCATTGGCCGCTGACAGGTGAGGGCGCCACACTGGGTGGAGGCCGCCACGGGGCGGGGCTGGGGCCAGGGAGGGTGGCTCCCTGCAGGAAGGCCGCGGGAGAGCAGGGAAGGCACAGCCCCTTCAAAGGGGAGGGGGCGGGCAGGAGAAGCACCCGAGGGGGGCCTGTTGAGTGTAGAGTGCAGGAAACCCCATGGCAAGAAACTCCGGTGGGGCATCATGGTCCAGAGCGAACCCCCAAACCTGCCCGTGACCCTAAGGTGCCTCTGAGAGGGCTGCAGAAATGGGGTCCAGCTACGTGCCTGCCGGGCTCGGGGAGCCCGGGACCCTTTTGGCTGCAGTGACGGAAACCAATGCCGACAGAAGCAGGGGACCCGGCTGTGCCTGGGCCTGTGCGCCCAGGTGGGGTGGGGAGCCTGGCGGGCTCCGTTCTCGTCTCTGGGTTTGGTTTCATTCATTCTCCCCGGCGGCCCCAGCTCGAGGGCGGGGGGCACTGTCGGGTTCTGGGTGTGCGCCCAGCCGGGCCTCCTGCGGCCGCGGGTCATGGCCTCACCCTCCTGCCGGGGATTCCAGGGGGAGCCCCCCTCGGGCTGGGAACCCTACGGGCAGGGCCAGGGTCCGACCCGCCGCCAGGTAGGCGGGTCCTGAGGGGACGCCCCGGGCCCCCCTGTGCGCATCCGGGGGCCCCGCGGGCAGGGCCAGGCCCTCCAGCCTCCCGCCGGCTGACAGCGCCGCGGCCGGGGCACTGGGGAGCGGGCTGCGCCAGCCGCTGACCCGCCGGAGCCGCCGTCGCTGTCCCCGCCCCCGGGGCTGGACCAATGGGAGCGCGCCTCTCCGGGCTCTGCCCAGGGGGCGGGGCCTAGAGCCCGCGGGGCTGGACCAATGGGAGCGCGCCTCCCGGGGCCCTGCCCAGAGGGGGCGGGGCGAGGCCGCGCACGCGCAGGGCGCGCCCGGGCGGGCCGGCTGGCTGGGAAGATGGCGGCGGGAGCCCTGGCTGCCGCCGCGGAGCGGGCCCCGGGCGTCCGGAGAGCGCGGGCCGGGGCGGGGGCCGGGCCATGAGCACGCCGCCCTCGCGTCCCCGAGCCGCGGAGCCCGCCCGCCCCTCGCCATGGCGCGGCTCGCGGACTACTTCGTGCTGGTGGCGTTCGGGCCGCACCCGCGCGGTGAGTGCCGGGGCCGGAGAGGGTCGGCCGGGGCGGGCGGGCCGAGGCCGCCGGGCCAGCGTCGCGATCGCCCGGGGCACCTGCCGCGCCGGCTCGGGTCCGGGGGGCCTGGGTCGGGGGCGGGCGGGCGGGCGGTGAGAGGGATCGGGTCGCGCCGCCGCCGCACTCGGGGCAGAGCCGGGGCAGGCAGCGCCTCGGCGTTGCCGCGAGGAGAGCGGGCCCGGGCGGTCGCCTCCGACTCCCCGTGGGTGGGACGGGCTCCCCGCCTCGGCCGGCTGCCGGCGGCTCTGCCTCCAGCGACGCGATCGTCCGCTCACGAGCCCCTCGCCGACCCCGGTGCCTCCGGCCTGCAGCACAGGCCCGGCGCGGGGTGTCCCCGGCCCAGGCGGTTGGGCGGGTGCAGGCGAGGGCGAGGGGTTCGGGGGACACGGCACCTGGAGGTGGTGGCGGAGCTGGAGCTGGAGGGTTTCAGGAGGAAATGGGGGAGAGAAGAGCCTTCCTGGCAGAGGGCCGCGTCCGCAGGCCTGCAAGCCCGGCCGGGCGGGGGTCAGCGCGCTGCCTGCTGTCCGTCCGCGTCCGCGAGGGTCTGTCCGCGCTCAGCGCCGTGTCCGAGAGCCCAGCCCGGCCATGACATCAGCAACAGCCGGGCGGCAGCGCCTGGGGAGCAGCGCCCGTGCCAGGCCCTGCACAGCCCTTTGTGTGCCTGACCTCACCCTCTGGGGCAGCCCACCCAGCTCTCCCGGCTGGTGCCCCGGGCACAGCGGGCACAGCGGGCTCGGGAGAGAGGCTGGGTGCCTGGTCCTAGGCCCGCGAGGGGGGCTGGGCGTGCTGTGTCGTCGGGGGTGGCTTGTGGTCAGGCTGGGCTGAACCCTGCGCCTGCGGTCCACCCTGCAGCTTGTCAGTCCTGCTGTCAGTCACCACCCAGGACCCAGGCTTCCTCTCCTGCTCGCCTGCTGGGCCCTGCGCCCGCAGACCCTCCTCAGGGCCCTCCCGCTCTGGACTCGCTCCCCCGCTCTGCTCCCGGCTGTCTGAATGCACCCCTGACACCGTGTCCGTGGGGAGCGTGTCTTCTCCGGAGGTGGAGTTCTCAGGGCAGGAACCATTCTGCACACGGGGGACGCACTGTCAGCGGCGTACAGGCCAGAGGGGTGCATGGGATCCAGGGAGCAAGGCTGGCCCCTGTGCGGGGCTTGGGCTGGGTGCTGGGCAGGGGCTGCGTGTGCAGAGCAGGCTTGGAGGCTGATGGTGCTGAAGGTGGTGGGGGTCGGGCCCGAGGAGGCAGAGACGTGCTGCCGGTGTGACAGCAGACGTGGGGCGCGGAGGGCGAATATGAGGGAGGCCAGAGGAGGCATGGGTGGGCTCCGTGACCAGCTGGCTGTGACGCGTGTGCTCATCGGTATGCACCCCACAAGTATGTGCCGTTGGACCAGGACGGGTAAGGCGGGAGCCCACAGTGCCCACTTACCATGAGTGGCAGGAAGGAGTGATTCCCAGGCTGTCCACTGCCTTGGGGGTGGGGCTCTGGAGCCCCAGGACCACTGCTCCAGGCTCCTGGCCAGCCACCAGCCTCAGGGCTTCCCTTGGCAGGACTCGCCCATCCCTGTGAGGAACAAGCCCACGAGCCGGGTGCGTGCCGTGGGGCCAGGGGCAGAGGAGCACTGTGTGGGGGTCAGCAGGCCCCGCTTCGCCACCTGCTAGCTCTGTGACCTTGGGCCGGTCTTTAGGCCTCTGCACCCCAGTTTCCTCATCGCAGATGGGATGAGTCACGCAGACCTGCCAGGCTGCCATGAGCATGAGATGGACACACACATGAAGCTGTTTGCATGGCGGCTCCAGGAAGTGGTGGGTGTCTTGTTAGTGGCGAGCAGCAGGTGTGTGGACACCCCTGGGCACAGATGGAACGGACCCCTCTGTGGGAGGAGGAGGGGCCTTGCGTGCTGGAGGCCTAGGACATTAGGGCAGGGATGCGGGGTCCTTGGGTTCGGTGCAGAGGGTGGGGAGAGGTGGATGTCTTGGCCTGGACCTGGACATCCTGTCCAGAGCTGCTGGATGCAGGGCCTGGGTGCTGAGTCCCAGAGTCTTGCCAGAGGGAGAGCATCTTGGTTTCATGGTCACGACCTGGCGGACCTCTCCAGGGGGGAGGAGGGAAGGAGGGACCCCTTCTGTCATCGAAGAGGGTGCATGCCCCTCCCCTGGTGAGTGGGAGCATCTCCACACCAATACAGGCACCCTGTGCTGGTCTGGTAACATCTCAGGTGCCAGACAGATCACCTCTGTCCACCTCCCGGCCTGGCAGGGCCCTGGCAGTGTCTGCTGACTTAACGCCGCGTGGCCAATGCCGGGTGTGTCTTTGGGAGCCAGAGATGCACTTGACCTGACCAAGTGGCCGAGGGACTAGGGGCTGGACCCTCCTGGTCCCCCCTGCCCCGGCATCTGAGAAGACCCCTCCATCCCATGGCCTGGCCTCTCTCGGTCCCGACGGAGCGGAGCTGCCACATTCCTGTGCCCCATCGCTCTCCCCACCCATGTCCTGCCCTCCCTCTGGAGCAGGTTGGGGCTGTTTGGGTGGCCTCGGTTGGCTCCCAGCCCCCACCTGGGAGTCGGAGGGTCCTAGCCGGTCTGGCCTGACTGAGGAGGCTGCGAGCAGTGGTTATGGGGCTCCAGAGCGCCAGCCCCTGTGAGGCCACAGCCCCTCTGCACGGATCCTGTGCTGTGGCTGGCCGGGGAGCAGGAGGGCGCTGCCTCCCTCTGCTCTTCCTATGGCTGGGCTGGTCCCAGGGCGTGTGCACCCTCCCTGGCCTCTGCCCACAGTGCAGGCTAGCCCAGGCGGCCTCCAGGCACTCAGCCTGGCACTGGTGACGGGCGCTGCCAGCAGATGACAGAACGCATGCCCTGTGTTCTCCCGCCCCCATCAGCCTCAGCCCACACGGGACTGGCTGCTGGGATGTGGCTGTGGGAGGAAGTCTGGTCCCTGTCTGTGTCTCAGGGGACCTAGTGCCCTTCCTCCTAGGGCCCCCACCCCCACCCTGTGACGCAGGGCTGTGCTGGTCCCTGGGGTAGGGGCAGCTCTGCTGGGGCGCGGAGCAGCAGCAGGTCACCTCCATGGCCACAGGGCTCCCTCGGGTGGGGGTGCTGGGAGATGGGGCAGAACCCAGCCTTGCCTCAGGGTGGGGCCCATCGCCACGCTGCAGCCTGGCCCCTTGAGGTGTGGGCTGGGGTCTCAGAGGGGTCAGGAGGCCAGGCCTCTGTACCGCATGTCCTTCCGGGAGGCTGCATGCCTGGAGCGTCCGGGCTCCGGAAGCTGCCCGCACTCTGACTGAGGAACCTGTTTGCTTGTGGGGTGTGAGTGGGGCTGGCTGTGGGCGGATGGCAGTGTAGCCGGTTGTGTGCATTCAGCGAGCGCTAATTAGGCTGTGGTCTGTGCCAGGCTCAGGTGTGCGATGGGTACACAGTCGTGGCTTCTTGTTCACGGAGCTCCCATTGGCTCAGCCCCCCAACAGGTGTACCGGTGTCGGGTGTGGTGGAGGGAGGCAGGGCCTGCAGGCCCCAGGCTCGGGCAGCAGACAGCTGCCTGAAGGAAGGGACGCTGTTGGGCTGAGACCTGAAGGTCAAGTTTGGGGTCATTGTGGCCCAGAGAAGGTGCTGGTGCCATGAGCATCCCTTGCCCTGCCCAGCCACCTGCCCCTGAGGTAGTTGGGACAGTTCAGGAGTCGCCTCCAGTTGGTTCTTCGGAGGGTGGAGCCCTGCAAGTGAGAGTTGACGTTTCATACGATGAAGGGAGGGAGGGAGTGAGGGAGGGGACGGTGGACAGTGGCCAGCTACTCTGTCCATGTCCTGGGGGAAGAGGCGCCAAGAGAGCTGCCTGCCTGCCTGGGAGGGGGGCTGTGGGGCAGAGCTGCACACCCCTTCTTCCTCCGCCTCTGCCCCATGGCAGGAACTGGGTGAGCCCTGGTGTCAGCCAGACCTGGGCCCAGATGTTGTTTGGAGCCCACACCCGTCGGCCCTCCAGGGAGCTTGGGGGAAGGAGCCATCCCTTAGGGTACCCCAGCCTGGGCCGCGCAAGGGTGGCCCTTGGGCGGGGGGCTGTGGGCATGTGTGTAGGTATATGTGGCACCAGCAGACATCTGTCCCTTTTCCCCACTTCGTCTTGTCTGCCACCTTATCTCCGAGTGTCGTGCTCAGAGGGGGAGGGGAGCAGGAAGCTGAGGTTTTGTGAGTCAGTCATGGCCCCTCACCGCCACCTCCAGCGCCAGCCAGAACCTCTTGTTGCCGACTTGGTGCTGCCTGGGACCGGGAGGTGGTCTCCTGGGAGGGCGCTTTCTGACCTCAGGGCCGGGCCCACCCTCGCCTGTGGCCGGGCTCTCTGCTGCCCTGGGCAGTGGTGAAGCTGCGCCGAGCAGGGGAGGGCCTGCGGGTCGAGTGTGGGAGGTGAAGGTGGGAGGCTTGTGTTTTTCCTGCTTCGCGCTGCTGCCCTGCGGGGCGGGAGCTGGAGGAAGAACAGAGACTGTGTCCTTTCTCCCAGAGTCCCCAGAGGCCAGGGTCCCCCAGCAGGGCCCGGTCATGCCTCCAGTTTGGTTCTGGGATGAGTAAGAGCCACAGGTGTGACCTTGACCTGGAGCAATGCCTGGGCACAGAGTGGGGGAAGCAGACGAGAGGGGCATAGTGGGCCCTGGGGTTCCAAGGAGTGGCTGGGTCTCTGGGGAGCACCCTGGGAGTTAGGCTGGGAGGCAGCTTCCCTGGGGCACAAGCAGGGATGTGGGCCTCCTGCCCCAGCCCTCCTCCCTGGCCCTGGGTGGCTGTGCACAGCGGCCTCCTGTGCACCCTCCGCTCTCCCCTGGGGGTGCTCTGTCGCTGAGGCAGTGGGCACCGTGGTCTTTCCCTGCCACAGACACTGCGTGTGCCTCTCAGGTGAGCCTCGGCTGACGGTGAGGCAGAGCCAGGGAGCAGGGCTGGACGCTGGGCTGCGGGCGCCCACTGTCCTGGTGCCAGCTGTCAGGCCGGGGGCATCGTGAGGGCCTCATGCCTAGGCTGGGGGTTGGCTGGGGGACAGTCTGGAAGGATCGCCCCTCCTGGAGGGGGTGCGCTGTGCCTTCAGCTGCGTGCAGGCTGCAGTGGGCTCTACGGGGGGTGCTGACCCTGGGCCAGGCCTGGGAGTGGGAGCGAGACAGGGAGGCCCGTCCACCGCAGGGCTTCTCCCGCCCTCTGGTGGCCCTGGGCTCTGTGGCTGCCTGATGGCCTCTCTCAGGATTATTTTTAGGGAAATTGTAGGTCTGGGAGCTGAGGCCAGCCTGGTGCCAGATGAGGACGGGGGCGGGGACGTTTCCACCCTGGGCTTCGAGGCTCCTGCCTGGTGGGGGGTGGTGGTGGCAGGTGCTCTGACCCCCTGCTCCTGTCCTCAGGGAGTGGGGAAGGCCAGGGCCAGATCCTGCAGCGCTTCCCGGAGAAGGACTGGGAGGATAACCCCTTCCCTCAGGGCATCGAGCTGGTGAGTGGGGTGTTGGCTGCTGGGGGCCAGGCCCTGCTAGGGACAAGGAGATGTCTGAGCTGCTTCGGGGGGTGGGGGGCAGGGGCACTGGCTTGGCTGGCAGGGTGCTCGGTACCCACATCCTTTCATCCTTCCCTCTTCACTATGGGGACCATGTCCTGCATCACAGGGTCTTCACCCCACCTAGACTATTACTCCCTTTTGTGGGGGGCAGGCTAGGTCAGGAAGTGAGGTGCCCCCGGTGGCCCAGGGAGGTGCTATCTGCTGCTCTGGCACCTGGCATCCAGGCCCTGGCTGTGCGTATACTCCGTGGCAGCGTGCAGAGGGAGCTGACCCCTGACCCTTCCCTCCCACAGTTTTGCCAGCCCAGCGGGTGGCAGCTGTGTCCTGAGAGGAACCCACCGACCTTCTTTGTTGCTGTCCTCACTGACATCAACTCCGAGCGGCACTACTGTGCCTGCTTGACCTTCTGGGAGCCGGCAGAGCCCACGCAGGTCAGCTTGGGGCTGCGCCCCTGCCCCTGCCCCTGCCCCTGGGTGTGTCTCCCTGTCTGCGGTTGTCCTGGCACCTAACCCCATGGAGCTTGGAGTTTCCGGAAGAGTCTCCCGTGTCCTCCTGCTGGGTTCACGGGACCTGCCTGGGAGCCAGGCGAATAGGCTTCTGTCCACAGGAAGCCGTGTGCTCGGAGGACGCTGCCGGGAGGGAAGAGGAAGCCGCCGAGGGAGGCTCAGGGCGACTGTCACCGGGCACGTCTGGCCCTCCCGGCCAGCTGTTCGCTCCAAAGACTCTGGTGTTGGTGTCTCGGTTGGACCACGTGGAGGTGTTCAGGGTGAGGCGGGCAGCCAGGGCCGAGGCAGGGCGTGGGTCTCCCGCCAGCTGCTGCCATGCTCGTCTGTGGCTCTTGCAGAATAGCCTGGGTCTCATCTACACCATCCACGTGGAGGGCCTGAACGTGGGCCTGGAGACCGTGGTCGGGAACCTGCTCACCTGCACCATCCCCCTGGCCGGGGGCTCACAGGTGGGTCTGAGGCAGCTGCTGGGCCCTCCTTGTGCCGTGGCTGTGGGGGTGGGGCTGCAGGCACTCCAGAGTCGAGCCTGGGCGGAGCCCGGCCCCAGGCCTCGGACACGTGTGTGTCTTGGTGCCACTGCCAGCCGCCATCCCTCCTGGCCTGCCTGCTCGCCTGTGTGTCCGTGTCGCCTGGCTCTGTCTGGCACCTGTCAGTGTTTCTGTCCTCTCGCTCCTGGGGTGTGCTGTCTCTGGATGCTCAGCCTCTGTCCGAGTGCCGTGTGCGCGTGTGTCTAACTGTGTCTCTCTGCCCGTCTGTCCTGTGCAGCTGGACTCTGTTGAGGACGGAGTGGTACGGACTCTTTGTTTCTTCTGCCCACCCAGGCCCATCCCTGCCCAGGTCAGAGGCCCGAGCTCTCTCTGCAGCACTGCTCGGGCCAGCAGAGGCTGGTGTGGCCTTTCCCTCGGGCCCTGTCAGCCCTCCAGGCCTGCTGAGGCCACGGAGCTCTGGGCTGACTCGGGACTGGGCGATGCCCCTGAGCACCACTCTCTCTCTTCCCACAGAGAACCATCTCTTTGGGGGCGGGTGACCGGCAGGTCATCCAGACCCCACTCACCGACTCCCTGCCCATCAGCCGCTGCAGCGTGGCCCTGCTCTTCCGCCAGCTAGGTGAGCCCGCCGCTCCGGGCCTCCCTTTCCGCCCCTGGCCGGGGTCAGAGGTTGAGGCTGTCACTGTGCGTGGGGTGGGGCGGGGCGGGGCGGGGCCTGCCAGCCTGTCCTCTCCCTTCAGGCATCACCAACGTGCTGTCTTTGTTCTGTGCTGCCCTCACTGAGCACAAGGTGCTCTTCCTGTCCCGGAGCTACCAGCGCCTCTCAGACGCCTGCCGAGGACTCCTGGCCCTGCTGTTCCCGCTCCGATACAGGTGCCTGCCCGGGCCCCTCTGCCACCCAGCCCCCTCCTTCCTGGCACCCACCTCACTGAGCCCTGGCCTTTGCAGCTTCACCTACGTGCCCATCCTGCCGGCGCAGCTCCTGGAGGTTCTCAGCACACCCACGCCCTTCATCATCGGCGTCAATGCAGCCTTCCAGGCAGAGACCCAGGAGCTGGTGAGGACCACGCTGTGTACGCCCCGCGCTCCAGGCCCTGCTGGCTGGCCGGCGGGTCCCTGACCACCCACCGCCTTTGGTCCGCAGCTGGATGTGATTGTGGCTGACCTGGATGGAGGGACGGTGACTGTCCCCGAGTGTGTACACATTCCACCGCTGCCGGAGCCGCTGCAGAGCCAGACCCACAGCGTGCTGAGCATGGTGAGACCACGGGGAGGGCAGGAGGACGGGGCCTCAGCGCCTGGGCTGGTGCACCTGACCACGCTCCTCTCCGCTGCTTAGGTCCTGGACCCGGAGCTGGAGTTGGCAGATCTCGCCTTCCCACCCCCCACAATATCCTCTTCCTCCCTGAAGATGCAGGTGGGGTCATGCCTTCCTGTGCCCTCTCCTTAGGCCTGCCGCCAGCACAGTGCAGCCACCCTGGCCACGGGGGAGGTGGGAGGGCAGGCGCTGAGCTCCGAGGGCCCTGGGCAGGAGCGGGGTCAGTGCTGTCGCAGGCATCCCTGCGCTCTGTGTGGAGGGGCTGGAGGGAGAGGAGGGTCTGAGGCACCTGGGGAGGCTTGAGCAGGGCCCCCACAGGGTTTGGGTTTGAGGAGGTGGAGCCTGGAGTGGGTGGAGGGTGAGGGCTGCCTGTGCAGGGGCCGGGCACTCACCTGCACTCACCTGCAACCCAGGACAAGGAGCTGCGGGCTGTTTTTCTGCGGCTCTTTGCTCAGCTCCTGCAGGGCTACCGTTGGTGTCTGCACATGGTCCGCATCCACCCGGAGCCTGTCATCCGCTTCCACAAGGTGGGCATCAGGGCGGGCACAGCGGTCGGGCAGCAGTCTGTGCCTGCGGGCTGACCTCCTCATGCACCCCAGGCAGCCTTCCTGGGCCAGCGTGGGCTGGTGGAGGACGACTTCCTGATGAAGGTGCTGGAGGGCATGGCCTTTGCGGGCTTCGTGTCGGAGCGCGGGGTTCCCTACCGTCCCACGGACCTGTTTGACGAGGTGTGCCCTGCCCCAGCTGGGAGGAGCCCCCACCCCGCCCCGTCCTGGTCAGGGCCTGACGCCCTTTCTCCATAGCTGGTGGCCCACGAGGTGGCGCGGATGCGGGCGGACGAGAGCCACCCCCAGCGGGTCCTGCGTCACGTCAAGGAGCTGGCGGAGCAGCTCTACAAAAACGTAGGTGGGCGGCCCGGGTGGGTGGGGTGGGTGGCCGCTCTGCGGCCCAGCCCTGGGAGCTCAGGGAGCCCTGGTCTGCGCGCCCACACCTCCTGTGCCCCCAGGAGAACCCGTACCCCGCCGTGGCTATGCACAAGGTGCAGAGGCCAGGGGAGGCCAGCCACCTGCGGCGGGCGCCCCGGCCCTTCCCCCGGCTGGACGAGGGCATGGTACAGTGGATCGTGGACCAGGCCACGGCCAAGATGCAGGGAGCACCCCCCGCTGTGAAGGCCGAGAGGAGGACCACCGTGCCCTCGGGGCCCCCTATGAGTGCGTAATGGGGGGGAGGCCCTGAGTCTGGCCCGGGGGGGGGGGTGAGGTCAGAGGTGAATGCGAGCTCTGCTCCCCAGCTGCCATCCTGGAGCGGAGCAGCGGGCTCCATGGCAACAGTGCTCGCCGCCTGGAGGTGGTTCGGAACTGCATCTCCTACGTGTTCGAGGGGAAGATGCTGGAGGCCAAGAAGGTGAGGGCGCTGGGCGTGGGGGGTGCTGGGTGCAGGAGCTCTGGGCCCCAGCTGGGCCTCCTCACCTTCCATCAGTTGGGGGAGCTGGGCTGGCAGGGAGGGCAGTGGGTGCCAGGGCTCAGGTCCCTCCAGCTCAGTGGGGTTCAGTGAGAGCCGTTTCTTTCAATTTCCTCTTTTAAATTCACTGGAGGGACGTTGGTTGATGGCTCACATGTTTCAGACGGGCACTGTGACACGTGGCCTGTAGATTGCGGTGTGTGTGTGCCCACCACCCAAGGTCAGATCTTCCATCACCATATACTTGGCCCCTTTATCCTTTCCTACGCCCCCCACCCCCCAAAGGTTTCTTTATCCTCCACAGAAAGTGTTGACCCACATGTTTTTTAAAAAACAGATAGAAAAGGGAACCCACTCACTGCTTTTGGTGGTGCTCGTGACAGCTGGGGGTCTCGGGACAGCTGTCGGTTCCTCCTGCCACAGCGGCGTGGCCCGGGGCGGCAGCTCCTAGTCGTTCCCCAGGGAGCAGCAGGCCTGTGCTTGGGAGGGGGCCCGGCGGGCTCGCTGAGCGCTGTGCTGTGCTCAGGGCCGTCTGCGCCCCAGCTGATGAGCGTGCAGCCTGCGTCCTCCTGCCCCGCCTCCGCGCGCGGTCGCGTGTAGAGCCCTGAAGTCCCAGCCCCTGGCACACCTGGCCTGGACACCGAGGGCCCTGTGTTTACAGCCTGGGCCCCGCCCTCCAGGGCACAGTGGGTGGTCCCTGTGTGGTCAGTCACCTGCCCTCAGCCTCTGTGCTCCGTCCCCAGCTGCTCCCTGCTGTGCTGAGGGCCCTGAAGGGGCGTGCGGCCCGCCGCTGCCTGGCCCAGGAGCTGCACCTGCACGTGCAGCAGAACCGCGCCGTCCTGGACCACCAGCAGTTTGACTTTGTCGTCCGCATGATGAACTGCTGCCTGCAGGTGAGGCGGCCGGCACGGGGCCCGCAGGGGGCCTGGCACTGCCAGGGGGTGGGGGAGGCCCTGGTCTGTGGGTGGGTACTGGGTTGTCCTGCCCTGAACCTTTGAACAGCCCAGGGCAGCCTGGGGAAGGTTCAGGAACCGTAGTGATTGGTGCCCTGGGAGGCGAGGCGAGGCGTGGAGGAAGGTCTGACGGCTCTGCCGCTGCCGCAGGACTGCACCTCTCTGGACGAGCACGGCATCGCAGCCGCTCTGCTGCCCCTGGTCACGGCCTTCTGCCGGGTGAGTGCTGGTGGCCCCGTGTGCCCTCCCCCCCGCCCCTTCCCGTTGCCCCTGCTGACACCCGCCTGGCCTCTGTAGAAGCTGAGCCCGGGGGTGACGCAGTTTGCGTACAGCTGCGTGCAGGAGCACGTGGTGTGGAGCACGCCCCAGTTCTGGGAGGCCATGTTCTACGGGGACGTGCAGACCCACATCCGGGCCCTCTACTTGGAACCTGCCGAGGACCGAGACCCCTCCCAGGTGTGTGAGGACTCCCGGGCCTGGGAGTGGGGGGCGGGTGCTTGCCCGTCCCAGCTCACCCTCGGCTATGGCAGGGCTGGGAGGAGCCTGCAGAGGAGGAGCGCTCGGCCCTGGATGTGGCGTCCGAGCAGCGGCGTCTGTGGCCCATGCTGAGCCGCGAGAAACAGCAGGAGCTGGTGCAGAAAGAGGAGAGCACGGTGTTCAGCCAGGCCATCCACTACGCCAACCGCATGAGCTACCTGCTGCTGCCCCTCGACTCCAGCAAGAGCCGCCTGCTGCGTGAGCGTGCAGGGCTGGGCGACCTGGAGAGCGCCAGCAACAGCCTGGTCACCAGCAGGTGGGTGGGCCTCCGTGGGCCTGGGGGGGCGGGGCTCGGTTGTGAGGCCTGTACCCACCATGCCCTCCCGGCCCAGCATGGCGGGCAGTGTGGCCGAGAGCTATGACACGGAGAGTGGCTTTGAGGACGCAGAGACCTGCGACGTAGCCGGGGCTGTTGTCCGCTTCATCAATCGCTTCGTGGACAAGGTCTGCACAGAGAGTGGGGTCACCAGCGACCACCTCAAGGGGCTGCATGTCATGGTGCCAGGTATGGGGGGTCTGGGTCTCGACACGCTCCCCGTGGGCCCTGGGCTGGGCCCCGGGTGAGGACTGTTGTCTCCCAGACATCGTCCAGATGCACATCGAGACCCTGGAGGCTGTGCACCGCGAGAGCAAGAGGCTGCCCCCCATCCAGAAGGTGCGTGGGGCCTGGAGGGGCTGGGCCCCCGGGCCTGGGCTGGGTCCTGAAGTGCCGCTTCTGTGTCTGCGCAGCCGAAGCTGCTACGGCCTCACCTGCTGCCCGGCGAGGAGTGTGTGCTGGACGGCCTGCGTGTCTACCTGCTCCCCGACGGGCGTGAGGAGGGCTCTGGGGGCAGCGGGGGTGGCCCTGCAGTGCTCCCGGCCGAGGGTGCCGTCTTCCTCACCACCTACCGGGTCATCTTCACGGGGATGCCCACTGACCCCCTGGGTGAGCCTTTGGACACGCCTCTGCCCTGCCTCACACCCGGGGCTGTGGGACGAGTAGGACTCTCCCTGCCTCTCCTTCCCCATCTCGGGTGCAGGTCACTGCTTCCCTCCCCCTGCCCGGCCCCCTTAGCCCTGGGACCCCAACGTTGGGACTGTCCCCTCCCGTCCCCTGACTCTGTGCCGCCTGTCACAGTGGGGGAGCAGGTGGTGGTCCGCTCCTTCCCGGTGGCCGCGCTGACCAAGGAAAAGCGCATTACGGTCTCGACCCCCGTGGAACAGATCCCGCAGGACGGGCTGCATCTGCGCTCCTGCACGTTCCAGGTGGGCCCGCGGGGGGGGGGGGGCGGGGAGCAGGACGCAGTGGGTGATCTGCCAGCTTTGGGGCGCTCCTGTTTGCTCTACGGGGCCCCCATCTTTGAGTCTGTGTCTGGAGTGTGCTGCATAAGCTCAGCACGACCCAAATGTACACAGAGGAGGAGGAAGCACGGTTAGAGGCCGTGCTCCGTGGCCTGCCAGCCGCACTGGCTGGTGGCGAGGGCCCACGTGCCCAGTGCTGGCGCTCCCTTGGAGCGACACGCCCGCCAGCCCCAGGTGTGCCCAGCACGACGCAGAGGCAGGGGGCCCTTCACAGCCGGGCGCTGGGCCTTCCCCGACCCCCGGGGCCCATCTGGTCGCAGGGTGTTGACCATCCATCTCATTTGGGAGGCACAGGGCTTCCTGTAGGCTCGCCCGCCTCTGTGGTCGTGGCCGCCCAGACCTCAGAGGCCTTGTGTCTGACGCAGCTGCTGAAGATGGCCTTCGACGAGGAGGTGGGGTCCGAGAACGCCGAGCTCTTCCGCAAGCAGCTGCACAAGCTGCGGTACCCGCTGGACATCAGGACCACCTTCGCCTTCACCCAGGGCTCCGCGCTCACGCCTGGCCGGCCGCCCCGCGCCACCAAGGACAAGGGCCCCTCTCTGAGGTGTGGGGGGGGCCCGGTGCCAGGGGGCCACGCCTCCCAAACCGCTGGGCGCGGGCCTGTGCCTGTCCGCTCACTGCCGGCCTCGCACCCCAGGACCCTGTCCCGGAACCTCGTGAAGAACGCCAAGAAGACCATGGGACGGCCGCACGTGACTCGGAAGAAGTACAGCCCCCCCAGCTACGAGCACAGGGGCCAGGCCCCCGAGGACCAGGAGGATGAGATCTCAGGTGGGTGCGGGCAGCCCTGGGTGCTCGGGGTGAAGACCCCTGTGCAGGGGCCCTGGTGCTGTGGGGGTGACGACTCCTGTTGCCGGGCCTCCCCAGTGTCAGAGGAGCTGGAGCCCGGCACGCTGACCCCGACCTCGGCCCTGAAGCCCTCGGACCGCATGACCATGAGCAGCCTGGTGGAGCGGGCCTGCTGCAGGGACTACCAGCGCCTGGGCCTGGGCACGCTGAGCAGCAGCCTGAGCCGCGCCAAGTCGGAGCCCTTCCGCATCTCCCCGGTCAACCGCATGTACGCCATCTGCCGCAGGTGCGTGCTGGCCTGGAGGAAGCCACGGGCTGGGGTGCTGCCTGCAGCCGCCTCACCTCACGCCCCCCCACAGCTACCCGGGGCTGCTGATCGTGCCCCAGAGCGTCCAGGACAATGCGCTGCAGCGCGTCTCCCGCTGCTACCGCCAGAACCGCTTCCCCGTGGTCTGCTGGCGCAGTGGACGCTCCAAGGCTGTGCTGCTGCGCTCGGGGGGCCTGCATGGCAAGGGTGTCGTCGGTCTCTTTAAGACCCAGAACACGCCTTCTCCAGGTACCCTCCCTCGTCCTCATGCGTGCCCTGGTCCCGTGCCCCATGCCCACTGCCCACTGCAGCTCTGCCTCCTGCCCCAGGCCAGTCCCAGGCGGACTCCAGCAGCTTGGAGCAGGAGAAGTACCTGCAGGCCGTGGTCAGCTCCATGCCCCGCTACGCCGACACATCCGGCCGCAACACCCTCAGCGGCTTCTCCTCAGCCCACATGGGCGGTCATGGTGAGGGGGCTCATGGGCCAGAGGACTTTGGGGGTCACGGTGACATTTATGGAGGGCAGGTCAGTGAGGGGGCAGAATGTTTGGGGTCTGAGACGAGGGAGAAGGTCCAGCATGGGACCAGGGAAGTCCCCTGAGCCCCTGTTCTGACCACTCCTATACCCCCCACTGCGCTCCCCGACCTCCTGGCCGTCCACGGACACGGCGTCCCTCCTGCATCCCCTCAGGGTCCCCATGGCCCACTCCATCCAGCCATCCTCCCTCTTGGCTTCTCTCCTTATCTGTCCTGGCCCCTTGGGCCTTGTCTGCACTGGTCTCCCCATCCCTGTCCCCACCACGGCCCCCTCCGTGCACACTGGACCCGCTGTCCCCAGGTGGCCCATGCTGGCGGGACTCGCCCTCCCTCTGTCCACGCCAGCCCTGCCCAAGAGCCCGCCCCCTTCTGTGGCTCTGCCCTGCACGCAGAGAAGGCCCCAGGCCCTGAAGGTCGGGCGGAGGGCCTAGGGGCCATCAGTGGACCCTGCCCTTTGCTGCAGGGACACGTGCAGGGTGGCCCCTGTAGAGGGGTGGTCTGGCCGCCTGGGCAGCAGGTGGGGAACCTATTGAGGAGGTGAGCCAGGTGGGTGCGGGGTGCGGGGAGAGGCTCAGATTTCGGGAACCACCCCTGCGGGCCTCATTCTGTAACGAGGGAGGAGTGTCTTCCTCGGGGTCCCACTCCAAGGCACTTACTTCTGCATCCCCTTTCCCACCTGATCTCATAGGCTTCTGCCTGACCCCAACCCCCCCCACACCCCCACACCGTGTCTAACCCTGTCTCCCCTGTCTGCCTCCATTTCTTCCATCTGACCCCGTCTCTCCATCTGACCCCATCTCCACCTGACCCTGTCTCCCCCTGGCTGCCGTGGCTCAGGTGCCACGTGAGGGCCACTTCTCCGTGAGCCCCGCCCCATTGGTGCAGAGGGGATGTGGTGGTTGCTTCTTGGTCAGACCTCTCTGGTTCCCTCCATCCCTACTCTCGTACTTGTCCGCGTTTTTCACTGCAGTCCACACGCTGGGGTGACAGGTGGGTTTTGGGGGCTGGTGGTACTCCCCCCAGGCCAAGCCTTCCAGAAGCCCGTACGTCCTCCTTGATTCTGAGTCCCTAGGTCTGCCATCCTCCACCCCTGACTGTGGAGGAGGGGCTCCAGGTGCACGAGGGCCTCGCCTGCCCCTCCTGCCCTCACACGCTCCCTCTGCTGTCTGAGCAGCCTCCCTCCCAACCTGGCCTGTAGCCTCAGCCCACACTTCAGGGCTCATGTCCCCTGTCTGTCACCACTTACTGGGCACTAGGGACAAGGGGGCTGGGAACGGGCAGCCAGTCACCCTGGTGGGTGCTCATGGGGATGTCCTCTGGGGCACAGGTCTGACCTTCTCAGTGCTCTGGTTCGTGGCTTCTGCTTTTCCACACATCAGAGGCCACCTTTGCATGCGATTGTGGGGACATGGTGGCACTGCCACCCACCCTCCCCTGGTGCCTGCACCTCTCTGTGGCCACCTGGGCACTTCTGGCTCCACAGCCTCCTGGTCCCCCAGCTTCAGGGCAGCCCAGGCTCCGTCCACGTGACAAGGACACCTGTATCCTCCCTGGGTGTGCCTCCTGTCCCCGCGTGGAGGGGTGCGCTAGTGGGCAGGGCTGTGTCCCTGCTGCCTCCTCAGCGACCAAGGCTGGATGCAGGCTTTGGAGCAGCTGCCTGGCGAGGTTCCCTGGGCCCCGAGCTGGGCCGGACCAGCCCATGAGCCTGGGGCCTTCTCCCCGGTGGACAGCACCGCTCGGCCTGGGGCTGGGCTGGGCCGTCTGTGTCCTTGGCTGCACGAGATCCCGGGCTGCGGCTGGAGCTCCCGGATCTGGTGGCTGCTGGGAAGAGGCTGCTTGGTGGGATGTGCTGTGAGCGGCTTGGGGCCGTGCTGTGGGGTCCAAGGGCCCAGGGACAGGTCGTAGAGGGGGTTCTGAAGCGGGGCCCAGGGTTCCTGCTTCCTCTGACCTTTCCTACCTGCCCCTGCCAGAGGACCTGGGAGAACCCTGCAATTTGGCCCTGGAGTGGACCCTGCTGTCTGGGGGCTTCTGGGGGGCTCGGTGGAACCCAGTCCTGCATGTGGCCCCTTTGGTCCACAAGACCCCCATGCTGGGCACCCACGTGGGCCTGGGCCAGGCCTGAGCCTTCTTTCTGCTGTGCCCCCAGTGCCCAGCCCCAGAGCCAGGGTCACCACGCTGTCCAACCCCATGGCGGCCTCGGCCTCCAGACGGACCGCACCCCGAGGTACCGTACCATCCACTTAGGCTGGCTCCCCACACCTGGCACAGATGCCCCCGTGTGGCTGAGTCGTCGTGGGCACTAACGTCCCCCCACGCCTGCCACTAACGCCCCACACAACAGACTGGCATAACCGAGCCCTCCCACAGCCCTGGGCACTAACCTGGCCCCCGAGTCCTGCCCCTGCCCCGGCCCTGACGCAGCTCAGGCCCCTCAGGGCCCTGCTGGCCTCCCCGCCTCCCCGGGAGCTCAGCCCCAGGTAAGTGGTGCCCGGCCCAGCTCGGGGGCTCACCTGGTCTCTCCGTGCAGGTAAATGGGGCAGCGTTCGGGCCAGCGGGCGCAGTGGTGGGCTCGGTGGTGATGTGGGCTCCCGGCTAGCAGGCAGAGACATGCGGGGGCCCCCCCAGGCGAACGGGGCTCCCCCAGACTCAGGCTTTCTGCGGCCCCAGCGTGCAGCCCTCTACATCATTGGGGACAAGGCCCAGTTCAAGGTGACTGGTCGGGGCATGGGGCCAGGTGGGGCCTGGAGCCGGGCAGGTCTCACCATGTGCCCTCCTCCAGGGCGTGCGACCAGACCCCCTGCAGCAGTGGGCGCTGGTGCCCATCGAGATGTTTGAGGCCCGGCAGGTGAAGACCAGCTTCAAGAAGCTGCTGAAGGCATGTGTCCCGGGCTGTCAGGACTTCGAGTCCGGCCCCACCTTCCTGCGCTCGCTGGAGGATTCGGAGTGGCTCACCCAGGTCTGCACTGCCCCTGCCCCCACTGTGGCCGAGGGCCCTCTGGGGGTGAGGAGATGGTTCTGGGCCCTTCACTCACTGCTGCCAAGGGCAGAGGAGGTCTTGGCTCACTTATCCAGCAGGATTGGGCCCTGGGAGGGAGTGATGGCCACTTCCCACCCCGGTCAGGGCCAAGGCTGTCCTTGGCGGGGTGCTGTGCATCCCAAGGACGGGCCCCCTCTCCAGTGCTGGGGGCTGGGAGGGCGGGAGGCAGCAGGGTTCAGCTGTTCGTCGCTGTGCCTACCTTGCCGGGTACCCTGGGTGCATTGCCCACCTGGCTGCCCTCCTGGGGGCGTGTGGGTCCTGGGCTGGTCGGGGCCGGTCCGAGGCTGCTGGTCCCTGCAGATCCACAAGCTGCTGCACGTGTCGGTGATGGTGGTGGAGCTCCTGGACGCGGGCTCCTCCGTGCTGGTGAGCCTGGAGGACGGCTGGGACGTCACCACGCAGGTGGTGTCCCTGGTGCAGCTGCTCTCGGACCCCTTCTACCGCACCCTGGAGGGCTTCCGCCTGCTGGTGGAGAAGGAGTGGCTGTCCTTTGGCCATCGCTTCAGCCACCGGGGGGCCCACACCCTGGCCGGGCAGAGCAGCGGCTTCACGCCCGTCTTCCTGCAGTTCCTGGACTGTGTGCACCAGGTGAGTGGGTGGCGGTGGCGGAAGGCTGAGCCCCCGGGCCCTGGTCCCTGGCTCCTGACCCCGAAACTCTGACCCTGCACAGGTCCACCTGCAATTCCCCATGGAGTTCGAGTTCAGTCCCTTCTACCTCAAGTTTCTTGGCTACCACCACGTGTCCCGCCGCTTCCGGACCTTCCTGCTGGACTCGGACTACGAGCGCATTGAGCTGGGTAGGGTGCAGGAGGCGGTCGGGCAGGGGGGGGGGGGGCTGGCTGGCGGGACTCAGTGCTGCCCCCTGCAGGGCTGCTGTACGAGGAGAAGGGGGAGCGCAAGGGCCCGCAGACCTGCAGGTCTGTGTGGGAGTATGTGGACCGGCTGAGCAAGAGGACGCCCGTGTTCTACAACTACATGTACGCGCCCGAGGACACGGAGGTGAGCTGGGCAGGGCCTGGTTGAGCCAGTGGCCTTCTCCTGGCCCAGCTCCTCATGCCACGCCTGCCCCCAGGTCCTGCGGCCCTACAGCAACGTGTCCAACCTGAAGGTGTGGGACTTCTACACCGAGGAAACGCTGGCCCAGGGCCCCCCCTATGACTGGGAACTGGCCCAGGTGTCCCCGGAGCCCCCGGAGGAGGAGCGGCCTGACGGCGGTGCTCCCCAGAGCCGGCGCCGCGTGGTGTGGCCCTGCTACGACAGCCGTCCCCGGGCCCAGCCCGACGCCATCTCACGCCTGCTGGAGGTAGGCGCGGGCCCCACCCACCGCATGCCCTGACACGGGGTGCGTGTGTGTGCGTGTCCAGTGGCCCTGCCCTTCACCGGCCTGCATGCTGCCTGCCCGCCTGCCGGGGCCTGCCCTGCCCTGGCTGCAGGCAGTGGTGCTCTGGGCCTGTGCACGCTCCCTGCCACCGGGTGTTGGCCCTGAGGAAAGGCAAGGTTCTCCCAGGTCCTGGCGCGCCAGCTCCCACCCCTCTTCTGGTTCA
The DNA here is from genome assembly GCF_964212035.1 of Myotis nattereri. Lineage (NCBI taxonomy): Eukaryota > Metazoa > Chordata > Mammalia > Chiroptera > Vespertilionidae > Myotis > Myotis nattereri. Next base: position 215,970,558 of record NC_138076.1, on the reverse strand, counting down.
CCTGCCTCGTGTCCCCTTCCGAGAAGCGTGCCTATGGGCCTGGGAGCGTGGGGTTGACGCCAGGCCTCCTCTCCTCGGAGGTCATGTCTGCTCTGCCTCAGGAATCGGGATCTATTGGGGCCAAGGCCCTAGGGCAGGGAAGAGCCCTGTGAGTTGGGGGGTGGGGGCTGGGTGGCAGGGACGCCCAGCAGCCAGAATTCTCCACGGTGGCCAGGCAGTCAGGAAGGCTGGGCTGAGTGGCTGTGGGGGAATATCTCGGCATCTTGGAGCTTCTGTTTCCTTGTGGGGAGAGTAGAGGTGCTAATTCCTGCGTCTCAGGGAGGTGGTCGTGCAGACCAGCAGGAATAGGTTTCAGCAGGGCCACACTGGGCCTGGCCTGCGGGCACCTGCCACCAGGGGCTGGGGGAGCACAGGGCCATGGGTTTGTGGGTGAAGGTGACCCACAAGCACGGGGAACAGAAGAGAGTCCCTCTTTATCTCTGGGAACACGAATAGACTTGGGGTCTGGAGTGAACTGTGCCACTGACTTCCTTACAACCCACACCCGTGTGGCACGTTCTTGTCTATACTCGGACTTCGACTGCGTGTGTGTCTACATTTGAGTTTCTTTTACTCAGAATGTGGTTGGGTCTCATCTCTTCTGACGGTTCCTTTTATTGGAGTTTTTACCCTGTTTACACTTAATTGTTGATGTCGTTTGGTTGAAGTCTAGCATTTTGTTATTTTCTACTTCATTTTTTTTGTCCCTTTCCTAACAATCAGTTGTTACTGTTCCGTGTTATCTACTTACCAGGCTTTTGAGCTATGCCTCTTTGTGTTACTTGTAGTGGTTGTGAGGGACCCCAGTGGTCCTCCCTTATCCATCCATGGTTTCAGTTACCTGTAATCAACTATGATCCAAAAATAACAAATGAAAGGTTCCAGAAACAAACAGTTCATCCATTTTAAATTGCGCATTATTCTGAGTCGCGAGATCCTGCACCCGCTGTCCTGCCCAGAACTCCACCCCCACCCCCCCACCCCCTGCAGATACTCCTTCCTGTTAGCCACCTGGGTTGTCAGCTTGACTCACAGTATTGCAGTGCTCGGTTGAAGTCACCCTTGTTTTACTAAATAACAGCCCGAACCCATTCACATAACTTACTACAACGTATAAGTCACCTTATTACTATTGCTGGTAATCTCTTAGGATGCCTGATTCATAAGTTCAAGTTTATCGCAGGAATGAATGCACAGGAGAACACATAGTATAGATGGTAGGTTGGTACTGTTCACGGTTTCAGACATCCCGTGGGGGTCTTGGCACGTGTCCCCGCGGATAAGGGGCTGACTGAACAATCTTGTCTTGAATTCTCTGTGCCACCTGACACACAGACCCAGTCAGCACCCTCCTCATCACCCCTGTCTGTCATGTTGTCATCCTGCAGTTTACGTTCACCTGTGTCACAAATACACAGGAGGGATGGTGTTTACATCGTCAACTTGGTTTTAAAGAGATGAGGAAATGAAAAAGCCTCTGTAATTGCCATTTTCAGTATTCTTTCTCTTTTAGGGTAGATCTGGTCTAGTATTATTTCCCATTGGCCTAAAGGACATTTACTGTTTCTTGTAGTGCAGGTCTCCTCAGCTTCTGTTTACCTGAAAGTGTCTGTATTGTGCCTGTATTTATTAAAGGGTGTTTTCGTTGTGTATAGAATTCTAGATTGACAGCTTTTTATACTCAGTCGTTTAAAAATATGATTCCAGATGTTTTCTGTCTTGTAGTGTTTCTGATTAAGAGTCGGTCTCTTTCTTATGGTTGTAAACTGCATAAAGTGCCCTTTTTTTACTCTTACAACCTTTAGGATTTTTCTCATCATTTTTGGTTTCAACAATTTGACCACCACATGGTTTTTCTGTGTTCATTCTGCTTGGAGCTCTTTAAGCATCATAAATCTATGGGATGATAGTTTTCATCAAGTTTAATACATTTTAGGCTATTATTTCTTTTAAAAGTTTTTTTTCTTCACAATCTCTCCCTTCTTTCCTCTGGGACTTTATTTTGCCGTAGGTCATTGAGGCTCTTTTTCTCTCCTGTCTTTCCTCTCTGCAATTCATTTTGGAGGATTTCTATTACCTTGTCTTCAAGTTTATTTCTCTTATGTTTATGTGCTCTTAAGTCTATCTAATTAATTTTTCATTTTAGATATTTTTCAGCTCTAGAATTTTTTTTCATAGTTACATTCTCTGCAGAGTCCCCATCTCTTCAACCATTATGTCCATCTTTTTCTTAAAATCTTGAGTGGTAATTGAATACCAATTTCATTTGGGGGCTGTTTCTTTTAGTCTTTCCACTAAGTATGGGTCTCATTTTCCTGCATTTTTGTTGTCTAATCATGTTTTTATAAGCTGGACACTGTGGGTTCCTTTTTGAGCGTTAGGAATGTGTTGTCTTCCTTGAATGTGTCTTGAATTTTCTTCTTCCAGGCAGCTAATGGGCTTGTGTGTCAGCTGGTCTTCTCTGGGGTTGTTTCTAAGCTTTGTTAGGGCAGCTCGAGAGACACCTTCCCCCTGGTTCAGAGGGGCCCTGCTCCACAGGCGTGGCCCCTCCTGGGTTTCTGCTGACGGTGCGTGTGCTCGCAAAGAGCCTGGCTCTGGGTGTCTGGCATTGCTTCATCTCCCCGCAGTGTCCCCCCTCCAGGCTTGGATTTAGCTATAGCTCCTTAGTAGCTGCTCAGGCCTCGTGACATCTTGCCTGTCACATGGCAGTTGAATTTGGCCAAACACTCAGGAGGCCTCAGTGTGGGTTTCTGTGCCATCCCTCCCTCCATCGCCGCCCTGCGGACCCACACACATCGGCCTCCCCAGCCTCCTGGCGGCTGCCTCCGCAACTCGGCAACTCGGTGCTTGGCTCAGGCTCTGCCTCCCGATTGTGGCCGTGGCCCTGGTGTCACCGTCTCAGGGCCTCTGACCGCACTGGTCCAGCCCATGGTTGTCTACGGCGGCTAGTCAGGAGCTGATCACCGTTGTGACCAGAGGTGGACGTCCCGCCTTCGGGGGCACGTTAGCCGGCAGTTCCGTTGTGTTCTGAAGAGCGCGGCCTCTTTCCTGGTAGGGATTGGGTTTCCCTTTGAACTTGAACCATTTTCCTGCCGTAGCCGGTTTGGGTTTGCAGTGCCCTCGTTGTGTTGTGATGCCTCTTACTTGTGTGGTACCACTTCCAGCTGTTGTCTCTGAACACTGATTCTGCACCTCCCCACCCTGTCTTCCCCTTTTGTCCTGTTCATACACGTCGGCCTTTTCCTACTGTCTCACTTTCTTGGATTTTCTTCCTTTTGCTGTTTCACGTCCCAGGCTGGGTACTTCTGAATAACGCTAGCTCCCTGATTCTCCCCAGGAGCTGCAGCGGCTGGAGACCGAGCTGGGCCGGCCCCCTGAGCGGTGGAAGGACAACTGGGATCGGGTGAAGGCTGCCCAGCGCCTCGAAGGCCGGCCAGACGGACGTGTGAGCGGGAGTGGCTGTGGGGGGCTGGGTGGGCTTGCTGCCAGGAGGTGGTGGAGGCCGCCTGGCACTGACACAGGCCCATCTCCTGCCCCCAGGGCACCCCCAGTTCTCTGCTGGTGTCCAGTGTGCCCCACCACCGCCGCTCGCTGGGTGTGTACCTGCAGGAGGGGCCTGTGGGCTCCACCCTGAGCCTCAGCCTGGACAGTGACCAGAGCAGTGGCTCAACCACATCCGGCTCCCGCCAGGCCGCCCGCCGCAGCACCAGCACCCTGTACAGCCAGTTCCAGACGGCTGAGAGTGAGAACAGGTGCGAGGCACCGCCCACTGGGCTGTGGGCACCTCTGGGCTGGGGCCTCTCAGATCACGGACAGGTGCCTTGGGGAACTTCTGGTCATTCTCGGGGGGAAGGACTTGTGGGGGGACCCGACAGCGGCTTGAGCTTCAGCTCAGTTGCTAGGGACACAATAGTGGCGTGGCAGGGGTTTGGGATGTAGAACAGTGACCACAGGCCAGCCAAGGTGGCTGCAGAGCAGAGGGACAGGGCTGTGGGTACAGTGAGGGCAGGCAGGGTGCCAGGGGAGGTTGAGTAGGTTCCCGGTGGGGCCAGGGCCTGGCGGCTGCATCGCCCTCTGGGCCTGGGGAGCTGCTGGATGGTCCTCCCTGTCCACAGCACCTGCCGTGTGTGCAGGGCGGCTTCACGGACACCCGAGGCTCTGATGTGGGGGGCCCTTCTCCGCTTTTCTGGGGCTCCCTGGTCAGTGCTCAGCCTTGCTTCATTTGGGGACAAGGGCATTGGTCTTGCTGCTAGGACTGGCCAGAAGGGGAGGGGACAGCTGGGCCTGGCTGGGCGCTGATGTCCCTGGTTCCACTACCAATGCAGGTCCTACGAGGGCACCCTCTACAAGAAGGGGGCCTTCATGAAGCCCTGGAAGGCCCGCTGGTTCGTGCTGGACAAGACCAAGCACCAGGTGAGTGGTCAGTGGGCACAGGGTAGGCGGGGGCTAGGACCGGCCCTGACTTCCTGTCCCCCTCAGCTGCGCTACTACGACCACCGCGTGGATACAGAGTGCAAGGGGGTCATCGACCTGGCGGAGGTGGAGGCCGTGGTGTCTGGCACTCCCACCATGGGCGCCCCCAAGACCGTGGACGAGAAGGCCTTCTTCGATGTGAGCTGTGACCAGGGTGCAGGAGAAGGCGGGCGGGCGGGCAGGCAGGCAGGGAGCTCCGTGGGGTGGGCCGAGGACTCAGCTACCCACCCTCCCCAGGTGAAGACGACTCGTCGTGTTTACAACTTCTGTGCCCAGGACGTGCCGTCGGCCCAGCAGTGGGTGGACCAGATCCAGAGTTGCCTGTCAGATGCCTGAGCCCAGCCCTGCCCGGCTGCGCTGTGTCCAGTTACAGACCACTAGGGGTGGGCAGGGCCCCCCGGCCATGTTTACAGCCCCCACCCTTGACAGTATTGAGGCCCAGCCCCCGAATTTGTGTGTATAGCCCCTGCCAACCCCATCCTGCCCACCCCGCCCGCCTGGCCAGCTCTGACTTATTTTGGAGTCCTGGCTGAGCGCTGGCGGGAGGCGCCATGGTACAGCCCTCTCGGTGGGCCTGTAAATAGCCCAGCCCTGTCCGCGTGGTGGCCCCGGCGGCCCGCAGGCACCCTGTTCCCACAGAGTCTATAAAGAGAACTAACTATGTGCCACACGCCTGCGTCTCCTAAGCTTCCCAGAGGAAAGGACCCAGGTCGGCCACGTGGGGGTCGAGCACTCTGCCAGGCTGTCCACAGCCCTGGGGCGGCTCCCTCAGGCCCCTGCTCTGGCCTGGCCTGGCCTGGCCTCGGCTGGTTGTGGGGTTGCACAGCCTGGGGACCTCCCTGGTGCTGTGAAGAGGCACTGGTTTCCGTAAGGGGAGGTGGAGTCGGGAGGCTGCCCAGAGGGCAGACTGGGCGGAGGGGCTGGAGGATGGGGTCACGAGACATGGTGGTCGCGGGTCAGATGGAAGGAGGTGCTAGGAGGGGGGGCTGGGAGCGAGGGTGCCCGAGGATGTGGGGAAGAGGGTTCATACGTGGCGCGGGCATGGCCCTGAGGCAGGTGTGGTGGCTGTCATTGATGGCCTTGGTTCTGGGAATCGGTTCCACATGCCTATCCACCCCCCAGCACGTCTTGGGAGTAATGGGCTCCTTTCCCATTCAGACATGAGTCCCACCAGCCCCGGCCTCACCTGTGGGGTGGGCAGCAGGTGGGGTATGGGGGATGGGTGTCAGAGCTGAGAGAACATTGCAGTGGTCTGGGGGTGGTCACTGGTTCCTGGTCAGAGGGGCTGGTGGTGTGAGGGCCTAGCTAGGGGTGGCATCTGTCAAGTAGAAAAGCAGAGGTGGCCCTGGCTGGTGTGGGTCAGTGGAGGGAGCATCAGTCTGTGGACGCAAGGGTCCCAGGTTCGATTCCAGTCAAGGGCATATGCCCAGGTTGCAGGCTTGATCCCCAGTAGGGGGCGTGCAGGAGGCAGCCAATCAATGATTCCCTCTCATCATTGATGTTTCTCTCCCTTCCTCTCTGAAATCAGTAACAATATATTAAAAACACACAGAGGTGGACACAGGTGCAGGTGGGACCGCTGCCAGCACAGGGGGTAGAGGGTGGGGCCCTCAGGTCCTCCCTAGGCCACTGCTGCCGGCTGTGGGACCGTTTCCAATACCCAGGACACCTACAGGCCTGGGATCCTGTGCCTGAATGTCAGGTGGGGCCACGGGGCTTGTTCCCTGGGGTCAGGGGCAGAAGTCACCAACGCAGTGGCCCCAGGGCAAGGTCAGGACAGCACCAGGCCTTCCTGGGAGACCCTCCTCCCGGCCAGGAGTCAGGCACAGACCCTGGGGGGAGTCACTGCCCTTCAGCTGCCCCTCCTGCCTGGCCAGGGAGGACGGAGTGGCCCTCGTGTTTGAGGTGTTGGAGTCGTGAGCTCCCGGCAGAGGAAACGCTCAATGTGTATTGCACCTTGTTGCTCAGGTGTTGAGACCTGCAGCTGTGACGGGGTGGGCCTGGGGCAGCAGACACCCCTCCCTCCCCACTGGCCAGGATGGGCTCCAGGGTGTGCAGCTTCACAAGACGCGGTTGTCAGTAAGAATAACACAACTTTATTGGGAGTTGGGGTTTGGGTGCCCTGTCAGAGATCATCAGAACATTAAAAATGGACTCAGCATCACACACTCTGCAGGCCTTCCAGGACGATGGCACTGCCCCAGCGGGTGCAGACTCCACCCACCCAGCACTGCTGGGGCCAGTCTCCGCCCCTGCCCCCTCCTGCATGCCCACGGCCAGCTCTTGCCAGGTGCCCAAATGCACCGGAGTGCCAGGGCTGGGATACCCCTGCCGGGCTGTGAGGGTCTCGATATTTTTAAGGCAGTCAAATGTTGCATCCTGGCTTAGAGGCCAGCTCCCAGGGCCCCTGGGCAGCTAAGACCTGTGTGGCCAGCCCAGCTCTGGACATGCATCTGTCCTGAGTCAGGGAGACCCTTCACTGCAGCCAGATACAAAGTGCAAACACGGCTCTCTCTGCGTTTGTTTAAAAATCGGTAAAAACAGGCTGGCAGCCTGTGGCGTCCGCACCCATCGCGCCTTAGTCCTTGTGGCACCAGGGTTGTGGCCTGGCTCTGGCAGGCAGAGCGCACTCTGAAGCCTTATTGCTGTGCATGGGGTCAGGCAGGAGCGACGCGAGCTGGGCCGTCCGACTGGGTCCAACTGCCAGCTTTACCAATGCAGCATTTATTTTAAAATTAAATTAAATTAAAAAAGACAAATTGCATCACCAGGTAGGTATTGATTAAGGGCGCGCCCTGGCTGGGTGGCAGCATCACACGGGGCCATTGGAGGCGGCTCCTGCTGGCGGGGCAGCTGTCTTCCTGCAGGAAGAGGAGTGGGTCTTGGAACCTAAGGGTCCAAGGGTCCCTGTCCAGTCCCCTCCCCCTGGCCCAACCTGCTCACCTGTCCTTTGTCACGGTCCCCAGAACGGCCACTGTGGAGACAGCTGGGCTGGCTGTGGCTATGGTGGTGACGGCCACCATGGGCCCTGGGGGCACTGCCACAGCCAGCACCCCTGTGGGGGCTGGGGCAGGACTGGCCTTGCTCAGAGCTGTGGAGGCTGCCTCGGGGGGGACAGACCCAGCCAATGTGGAGGTGGCTTCTGCAGGTGCAGAGGTGGGACCTGGTAGCGTGCTGGCAGCCCTATGGGCAGATCTGGGCTCAGTGACCTGGGCTGCCCCAAGTTCCCAACATGCCAGAGCAACCTGCCTGCCCCCAAGGCCTCCACCCTCCCTCCAGGCAGCCCCTACCCTGCTCCCCGGGACCCTCAATTCTGGGGACCACACTTGGCCCTGGCACTTCCCTGACAGCCCACAGGCCATGTCTGCCCAGAACTCGCCCTCCCACACCTGGAAAGGGCCAGGGCATGATGGTGGCCTAGGGACAGCCTGGCCCCTCTTGCAGCCCAGGAGGGGGTTTGCCCAGCGGGGCCCACACCTGCCCAGCACTTGCTTCCACTGTCTCATGTCAACACCACCCTCACAAGGACCCCTGGGAGCCTGCTTGTGGGACCTCGTGGGGCTGCACCAGGTGCGGTTGGCAGCGTGTGGAATAGACCACACGAGCCTGCAGATAACTCGACTGGGAAGGCGCAAGCCCACATCGGCCAGGGCAGGGCAGGCAGACCGACGGCTTGCTTTTGGAAGGACATAACCCGCTGGTCAGAGGACAGCTGTTTAGGAGGGGAGAGGTCGGGGGAAAGTTTAAGAACTGTAATGCTGCTTTAAGAAGGAACTAAACCCCTCAGGAGCCCCAGGCTTGCCCCCTTGCCTGGCCACGGTTTTCTGTTCATCATAGCCCTGCCCCACTTCCTGTTGTGAGCCAGAGCGGGACCCCCACCAGTGGGATGCCCAGAGCTCCACCTCAGGTGGGAACCGGGGTGGGTGGGACCTGGCCAGGTGCCAGTCTGCCCGGCTTGTCGGGGCGAACAAGGGAAGGCCGGGAAGGCGCCATCTCACTCAGCACCACCTGCTGTGACTGCACCTAACACTGCCCACCACTCCTTCCCTAGTTTCCAAAACAGCTCCTTGTGCTGCCCTCCCCCTCCACCAACCCCCAGCCCAGCCTGGACTTTCTCCCTGAGTGTAGGGGTGGGACATGTGGGGGCTCAGCTTGCACGGAGGTCACCCCCCATCAGAGTTCAGCTACAAAGCCCTAACATCCCCCCCACTGTCTGAGCGCGACAGGCATTTCTTTCCAAGGCGCCTGGTTTAGGTGGGCACATGGCTGGGACTTGGCACATACCAGACAGGATAAAAGTTGAACCCCCTTCCCACCACCCAGGGCCACCCCAGAGCCTGGGGAGTGGCTCAGCAGGGCCTGGCCATTCTCTCTCCAAGGTGCGCCTATGATGGGGCGGCCCCATTCCCAGGTCCCTGGGGTGGGACATTCAGGTCCTCTGCTCACCCCTGTGCATCCCTCTCCACAGAGCCCACCTCTGAGGGTCACAGGGTCCATCTTCTGGGCAAGCGGAGAGCTGTGGACAATCGCACCCCCTCCCTCCCCCCCCAATCCTGCACACCTGGGGACCGGCGTGGGCAGTGGGGGGGCCTCCTGGCCGGGACCCATACTGACAGCCTCTGAGGTGACAGCCACCTGCTCGTCCTCATCACTGCCGGAGGCCACCAGAGGGGTGTCCCTGGAGACACACACATTCCAGGCGCACGGGGAGGCGGAGCTAACTGCAAGACAGGGGCCGGGGGACACTGGTGAGGGCAGGGGAGCCCCCAAACTCGGGCAGGCATGCAAAAGCTTCAGTTCAGACTTGGGACAAACCTGTCCGCACGCTGCCTGACAAGGGGTGTGTCTGCCAGCAAAGGAGCTCCCCTCCCTGCGTAGTCCTCGACCCCCTGGGGCTTCCCAGCCTCTGGACAGGCCCCCCAGCTGCCACCGAGGCGGCCCAGGGCGTGCGAGGCACGAGGAGGCTGCCAGGGGTCCCGGTGGCACAGACAGATCAGGGGCAGCCCCTCCCTCCAAGGGCGGCTCAAAGGCCATCCATCCCTCCTGGGCCTGGGCCACTCTGCCCGCTGCCCTGCCATCAGAGCTGCTCCGACTCACGGGTTCTCTCTGGGCCCTGGCTCAGGCCGCCCTGGGCATCGCCGGGTCCTACGTCCACCGGGGAGCTGCACCTGGGCCCCAACTCGGAGCTGTGAACAAACCCAAGGCTGAGGCCGTGCAGGGAGACGCTGCCCGACACGGGCATGGCCGCCGCCTGCCCTGCCTCCTCACCAGCAGAAGGGCTGGAAGTCAGGGAACTTGGCCCAGCCTTTCTCCTCCAGAGCCGTGGTGCTGGGGGCCCTGGCTGCCCACACACTGGAGCCCACGTCCATCGCCACTCCCGGGGTGGCAGCGGTCGGGCTCGCTGGCTCGTCAAACACCGTCCACGTGGCACCTGCCAGAGGAGACGAGTGAGTGGCCCTGAGATGCAGCCAGACACAGCAGTGGCATCGCCCCGACCGGGCTGCTGGGCGTGTGGCTGAGGGCCGTCAGGACTGAGCTTCAGCAGGGCCCCGGTCGCTGGGCACGGGGAGCCCTCAGGACCAAGCACTCCAGAGCGCAGACAGGTCAGCAGGAGGCAGACCCCTAGGAGCACCCGCCAGGGCACCCAGTCCTCTGTCACCTGTGCCCCTACCCAGCTTGAACGCTGCACCCCAAGCACCTACCTTCTGAGCCACCTTCCACATGAGGACCGCCCTTTTGGGCAGCGGCTTGAGAAGCCCCTGCCGGCGCCACATCTCCATTGGCATCCTCCCCATCCCGGTCGCCACGCGCCAGGCCGTTCTCTGGGCAGCTCTCTGTGGCGGGAGGGCCCCCAAACCTGGGGGAGCACAGTCAGCTCAGGGGGATGTCACGACCAGGCGGGGGGCGGGGGGGAGGGTACACACCCATCCAGGGGCCTGTGTGTCCCTCAGGGAAGCTGAGGCAGGGCGAGCAGGCACACACCTGGCTCTGCCCAGGCCCCGGGCAGCACAGTGGGCCTCCTTGTCCTCCCAGATGTCATCGTCCTCGTCGTCGTCAAAGGGCTGGATGTGGTCTCCACAGCAGGCCTCAAACAGAGCCGCGCTGGGCTGTGGGAGCCACGTGTTCACACAGCTCCTGAGGCCTGGCCCGCAGCCGCACAGGAGCAGCCCCTGGCCCCCGCTGCCCACCCACTGCCGTGTCCGTCCACCTCCAACAAACACTGAGTGGAGACTCACGCTGTCCTCGTCGGCGTCGATGTGGAAGTTTATCTCTGCGATCCTGTCGAAGGGAGCGCTGAAAGAAGAACAGCGCCGCTCAGTGCGTGGCATCTGGGTGAGCCCCTCACAGGCCGCAGCGTGGTGGGCGCGGCCTGGAGGCCGAGGGCATCTAGCCCAGAGCAGTGGGGCTGAGAGCACAAGGCCGGCTCCGCGGCTAGTCCAGGGCTGTGGGTCTCAGGGTGGCGCCCATGCCCTGGGCCCATCTGCTTTCTCCCCGGCTCTGAGGGCAGCTGGGGACTGGGGAGCAACAACCTGCCTGCCCTGAGGGAGACCCTCTCTGCCCGGCCCCTCCCACACAGCTCACACCCGGCTCAGCTGAGGAACGGGGCAGGTCTAGCAGAGCCCACCTCCACCCTCTGAAAGGGGCTGGGGCAGGGGGGGGGGGGGCGCGCGACACAAATCGGTGCTGGGTGTGCGAGGGAGGCAGCCGGGCACACTCTGGGCTCACTTGACGCTGTCGTCCTGGTCTGCAAACTCCTCGTCATTGAAGCCAAACTGGTCCACGAAAGTGGCCGTCATCTGCTGGACCTGGTACTCGGAGAAGGCCTGGGGGATGGGCGCAGCCTCAGACTCCTGCTCAGGGTCACACCCAAACAGCCTATTGAACTTGTCATTCACCCGCTGTGTCCCCAAGGGCCCCATCCATGTAAATGGCTTGGGGGGAGGTTCCCCTCATCACAGGCGCAAGGAGCACCGTTCCCCTTGCCATTTCCCTCGGCAGTTTGGTGAGATGCCGCTAGGACTGTGGGGAAGGGCCTAGTCACACGCACCTGCTGAAGGGACAGCTCGTTAGGGAACACGCCCTCCATGTCCTCATCCTCACTCGAGGGGTGGAGGTGGGTGCTTACCTGCAACAGCAGAGGGTGGGCATGAGTTGGCAGGAGTGAGCTGGCACCCGGGGCTGGTGCCCAGCCTGCTCCCCACCTGCAGCCCACACTGGGTCTGGGCACAGGCCTCGGAGACCACACTGGGCCTCCTGACATGACAGGGAGGGGACCGAGCGGCCACAGCAGCTCTGCTCGGGGACTCAGGACCGCACGTGGATGGCCCAGGCCTGTGGCCAGAGGGTCTGTGTCTGGACACGGAGCAGAGGCTGCAGCAAACGCTTGGCCGCAGGCGCACGCACAAGCAGACGAGACTCCTCACCAGGTCCACGGCGTTCCTGCGGTTGGTCTCCGTCAGCGTCTCCTCCACGAAGCTCTCCCAGCGCCCACGGCAGTCCGCAGGCAGCCCTGCAAGGGAAGTGCTGCCTGGTCCCGAGAGCCACTGCAGGGTCCCAGGCAGCCTGTGCGGGCACAGGGCCCGACTCGGCGGGTGTCAGAGCCCGAGTCTACTTGGTGCACAAGGGACCCCAAGGGGCCCTGACACAGACATGCCAGCATCGGCTTCTGTAACAAAGCGGCCGACTGCCCGGCCTCTGCACAACCCGCATGCCCCACCGGTTTTTCTGGCGAAGTCGGAGCCTCCGATTCACGCCCCCGGAAACGGTGAGGGAAGATGACAGCCAAGAGCTTCCCACTTGCCCATCGCCTCCCCACCTGGGCCCCCACCCTCATCGTGAGACCGATGGACCAGGAGGCCTGACCCCAGCCTGAGGCCACTGACTGAGAACACCCCCTTCCTGGGCTCACACCTGCCCTGCGACCACAGGCTGCCACGCGGAGACACACCAGCGAGGCCACGCCTGCGGTCTGGCTGACGACCATCTACAGGCTGCTTCCTCAGCAGCACAACTCAACTGAATGCCAGTGTACCCCGTGCCCGCTCTGGGCTCACAGCACCTGCACCGCGCCCCACCTCCCCCATCACACTCCACCGCCTGGCCACTGCCCAGTCCACCCACCTGTCTGCCCCTTGTATCCTGGGCAAACCCTGTTCAGTCTGCCTGGCACCCTCCTCCCCAGTGAGGCCAATGGGCCCTTCCCGGCTCAGCTGGTGAAGCCTGGAGCTGCAGACTGTGCCAGGACATGAGATGGAAGGGTAAGGCCACAAGCTGCCAGGGGAGTGGCCCTGCATCTCGATGCAGGAAGCAGCCCAGGGAGCAGGCCGAGGGCAAAGGTGAGGCCTGGCCGGGGAGGGGCTGCCTGGCTCAGAGAACAGCTGGACTGCGTGGTGTGCCCTGACCATGAGCAGACGTCTGCCCAACAGAACGGGCACCGGGGCCCACACCCAGCCGAGGGAAGACCCCGTGAGGCACGACAGCCAGACCCGGGCCAGGGCTCACCTTGGATAACCTCGCTGACGGGGGTCTGCATGGCACCGCTCTCCAGGTTCCGCACCACCGCGTTGGCGATCCGGGTGAGGTGGCCCATGTTCCCGCGCCTCATGCCACCTGCTGCCCTGGAAGTGAAGGGCAGCATGAAGACATCTGCCAGGCCTGGGCCTTGCCCACCGCCACCGAGTCCCTCGCCTGCGTTGGGAGGTGCTGCTCCCACCCCGTGCAGACCAGAAAACGGGCTCAAAGCCTGCACTCCCCACATACCAGCAGGGCCTGCTCAACACCTGCAGCCCTGCGACCCGTCTGGCTGCGCTCTCCCCTGCACACAGACACCAGCTGTCCCAGTGTCCAGGCCCTTCCAGCACAGCCCAGGGCCTGCTGCCCAGGGAAATGCCCAGTCCAGCAGCAGGAGACGTGGCCGGCTCCAAGGAGACAAGGACGACGCAGGGCCCGAGCGCCTGTTGCGGCCCTGGATCGGCGTCGCTCCCCTCACGGAGCTCAAGGTGTGGGAGTGCTCGCCCTGGCTTCTGTCCACCTTTGCCTCCCACGTTGCCATGAACTTCTCCACACCCACGGCCCAAAGCAGAGCACGTCCTATCCTGGCGTCCCTGACGCTCAGTAGCCTCCCTGTGAGACGGTCACACGTCTACAACACAGCCCTTGACGGTAGTGGACAGAGCCTGCTGCCAACCACATTCTCTCTCCAAAGAGCCTGACGAACCCAGAGGAGGACACGAGGTGAGCGAGTGAGCACCTGAGCTGGGGAGCCGGGCAGAGGCAGGCCCAGGAGACAGGGAGGGCACTGGCTCCTGGGGAAGCTGGGACAGGTGTAAGCTGCTGGGCACCTCAGACCCCCAGTGAGAGCCGTGGGAGCGCCCAGACCCGCACACGTGCACACAAACACACCATCTGCGAGCTCAGGTGTGGGGAGGGCCTCCCAGAACCAGGGGAAGCCGCCAGCCGTGGCTGCATTGACATTCGGGTTCAGTAAGAGCAGGAGGTGAGGGATAGACGTGGGGAGGGAGGTACCCCCAGGAGCAGCAGGCAGGGCAGAGGGAGGGCTGCCACACTGGGCCCTGCGGGCCATTCTGGGACCCGGGTGGCCAGGAGTTTCAGGCAGAAGTGACACCATCTGTGTTTCAGAAAGAGCCCAGCTGCTCACACAGAGGCCGCGTGGGACAGGGAGGAAGCAGGAAGTGGCCTGGACACTCTCTTCAGGGTTCAAGGGCTCAATGGTAGAAGTGACTGATGCTGGGATGGAGAAATGGGGGATTCGGGACACACTGTGGGCACAGGACGGGCGAGGGGGGAGGGTGGGCGAGTAAAGGGTGAAGGAGGCCCCAGAGCAGCCAGGCCGGTGAGGAGCCTGAGGGGAAGGAGCCCCGCCCAGCCCGGTGACTGCCTGGCTCCTGTCAGCTCAGGCCCCAGCCTCCCTGGCAGCCCAGCAGCGGTTTCAACAGCAGCGGGAGCCCCTTCTGGAAACCACACCTCCCATGGAGCCCCAGGGGTTCTTACTGTGTGTGGTCATTGGCCTCCCAGGCCTCCAGGATCCTCTGGACCAGGCAGCACTTCTGGAATAGCTGGGGGGACAGGCTGATTGGTCAGGCCCGAGGGGCTGCGTGCTCCCCTCCACCCTCTGTGAACCGAGTGGGCTTAGCAGGCAAGCAAGCAGGTGGCCTGGAGGTGAGCATCGTGCGAAGCACTCCCGGGTGAGTAGGAAAGGAGAGAGATGCATCTCGTCCAGGATTCATGCATGTGGACTCAAAGGACCCCAAGTCCCAGAATGTTTTCTTATGCCCTTTCTTTGTGATTTCCTCTCTCGTGGTCAAAAGGAGGGCAGCTCACCCAGGTCACGTGAGGATCAGAAAAGAAAACGCGGGGGGAGGGGCCTCAGCCATGTGGCCGGGCTCAGCACGCAGCGCCACCAGCGCCTGGTGGGACTCACATGGGTCACCATCGTGCTCTCGGGGTGGCTGGCAGCAGGCAGCGGGCTCTCCGAGTCCCCACTCTCGGGTCCACTGGCTTCAGCCCTGTCCTCCCGGGGGGCGTGGGAGAGAATCGCAGCCACGCACAGTTCCACTTGGAGGTGCAGGAAGTTATTCCAGGTGTACTTGAAAAACAGGTCCTGGGACAGGCAGGGAGAGGCCGTGGCAGGCGGCAGACGCGAGGCAGCGCCTGAGAGCCTCCCTGTGAGAAACCTCTGCAGAGCCCGCGCTCTGCTCTCATCTGAACATGCCTGACGGCCTTCTTTTTGTCTCCAATCAGAAGCTTAACTCATCTGTAGCCTATCAGTGTGTTTTTATTAAAAGGCTGTGTATTTCCTAGTGAGATCCCCGTTAGCTACATCCTACACAGTCTATTATGTAGGATTCCTATTCTTCCTTTAGGATTGTGTCTTGACCCATGAGCCAGTGGAAGTGTGTGAAATTCGCAAACACCCAGAGGGAAGTCACGTGAGGAGGTGCACGTACGGACACTCCCACAGGAGCCCCGAGGGGCCCGGCCTGAGCTTTACCAGCTGAAGCCCGGCCTCTTCCAGGCGAGGCACAAGCACAGCTGCCCCTGAATCTCTCACCCTGACAGGTGAGGGGGTGAGGTTCACCTGTCTGCACCCCCTGGCACCTCACACAGAGCAGAGGCCACAGCAGCCCACGTCCTGACTCTGCTGCCTACACAGAGGGAGGGAGGGTGCAGCGGGGCAGGATGTGCACAAAAATCCTCAACAAAATACCAGCAAAATTCAGCAGCACATTAAACAGATTACACACCGTGACTGCGTGGGTTTTATTCCTGGATGCAAGGACGATTCAATGTGTAAATCAATCAGTCATGATGGTCAGTGTCTACTGACCAAAGGACGAAAACCATATAATCATCTCAGCCGATACTGAAAAAGCAATTGACCAAGCTCAACAATTCTTAAAAATGAAAACACTGAATACACTAAGAACAGAAGGAAACCTGCTCAACATGACAAAGGGCCCCAGGACAAGCCCACAGCAAACACATGCTAACTGGTGACAGGCTGCAGGCTTCTCTACGCTCAGGAACGGGGCCTGCAGCCTGCTTCCGCCACTTCTGCTCAGCACAGTGCGAAGTCTTAGCGGAACAATGAGGAAAGAGAGAGATAGGAAAAGTGTCCAAGTTGGAAAGGAAGAAGCTGAATATCTCTTTTCACAGATGACACGATCTAATATGAAGAAAACTCTACACATTTCACAGAAATTGTTAGACCTGATAAACAAGTACCAAATACAAAACACACAAAAACCAGCTGCATTTCTATACACTAACAATCCAAAAAAAGTTTTAAGAAAATAACTCCATTTACATTAGTATCCACAAAACAGAAAACACTTAGGAATGAACGAACCCAGGAGGTGAGAGCCGTGCCCGCTGAAACTGCAGCACCCGGCCGGCTGAGGGGAGCACAGACGACCCGAGTCCCTGAGAAGGCACCAGGCTCAGGCGGGAAGACTGGTTCTGTGAAGCTGACACCACCACCAAAGTGACCAACAGACTCACTACAGTCTCTTCAAGATTCCACTCAATGGCTTTTTTTTTTTTTTTGTAGAAACAGAAATACCCATCCTAAGATTCATAGGGAATCACAAGGGATCCCCAAAGGAAAATCTTGACCCCCCCCCAAAAAAAGTTGGACTCACATTTCATTTCAAAACTTACTACAAAACGATAGTAATCAGCAGCGTGTAGTCCTGGCGTGAGGACAGACATGGAGACCACAGCAAGAGAGCTGAGAGTCAAGAAATAAACTCTCACGTACATGGCCCACTGATTCCCAGCAGGATGCCCAACCAGTCAACGGGGAAAGGACAGTCTTTTCCACACATGGTGCTGGGGAACTGGACACCCACAGGCAGTGGAATGAAGTGGAACCCCCACCATGTACTACATTAACAAATTAATTCAAAATGGATCGGAGACCTGACAGAGCTAAAATTATAGAAACAAACAAAGGGGTCGACTGCATGACGGTGGATTTGGCAATGATTTCTTGGATATGACACCAACAGAGAAACTGAACTTCATTCAAATTAAAAACTTGTGTGTGTCAAAGGACACTATAAGCCAACCTTCCTGATGCCACGACCCTCCAATACAGCTCCTCGTGTTGTGGGGACCCCCAACCATAGAATGATTGTCGTTGCTGCTTCATAGCTGTCATGTTGCTGCTTCATAGCTGTCATGTTGCTGCTGTTATGAATCGTCACGTAAATATCTGATCTGCAGGATGGATTTTCATTGTTCGTGACCCACAGGTCCACCTGACTCAACAATGGGCAAAGGGCTTGGACAGCTGTTCAAAGGAAATACACAAACGGCGAACAAGCCACACAAAAAGGTGCTTGGCATCACCAACCATTAGGGAAATGCAGATCAAAGCCACCACGAGACAGACCACTTCAAACCAGGACGACGGCCATCTTTACAGAAAAACGAAAACATGTTCGGCGAGGACATGGGCGTGAGAACCCCCCTTCACTCTCGCAGGAAGGAAAGCGGCGCAGCCACTGGAAAACCACTGCTTCCTCGTAGTGCTGGCCACAGAACGGCTACGTGGCCCATCAACCCCACTTCTGGGCACATGCTCACCAGAAGGGAAAGCTGGACTCAAACAGGAACCTGCACATCCACGTTTACAGCAGCATCATTCCAAACAGCCAAAGGGGCCCTAGCCGGTGTGGCTCAGTGGCTAGAGCGTTGGCCTGGGGACTGAAGGGTCCCGGGTTAGATTCTGGTCACGGGCACATGCCTGGGCTGCGGACTTGATCCCCAGTAGGGGTCGTGCAGGAGGCAGCCAATCAATGATTGATGTTTCTAACTCTCTCTTCCTCTCCCTTCCTTTCTCTAAAGTCAATAAAAACAAATAAAACAGCCAAAGGGGAAAGCAACCCACACATCCATCAACTACGGAATGGACAAAGTGTGTCTTCCTCTACAATGGAAGGTGATGCGGCCATAAAGGACATTCTGACACCTGCCGCAACAGGGATGAATGAACCTTGAAGACAATGTGCTCAGTGAAACAAGCAAGACACAAAAGCCCAAACACGGTGTGATGCTGCGTACATGAGGCCCCACAGCAGCCAAACTCAGACGCAAAAAGTAGGGTGGGGGACAGAGGGGGTGTGGGAAGGCATGGGGATTGACTGCTTAATGGTCAGTGTTTCTGTTTGAAGATAAAAAAGTTCTGCAAAAAGACAGTGGAGTCGTTATATAAACTGTGAATGTACTTAATGCTAATGAACTAATTGAACCCTTAAAATTATTAAGCTGCCGAAACCGGTTTGGCTCAGTGGATAGGGCTTCGGCCTGCGGACTGAAAGGTCCCAGGTTCGATTCCGGTCAAGGGCATGTACCTGGGTTGCGGGCATATCCCCAGTAGGAGATATGCAGGAGGCAGCTGATCGATGTTTCTCTCTCATTGATGTTTCTAACTCTCTATCTCTCTCCCTTCCTCGCTGTAAAAAATCAATAAAAAATATATTTTAAAAAAAAATTAGTAAGCTGGTAAATTTTGTTACGTATTTTTTTACCACAGTAAAAATAAAAAGAGGGTGGAAAAGAGAAAACAATTTTTTTTTTTTAACCAACTTAAAAATTAGCCTGCTCTATTTGGTCAAACATTTAATTAACTCACCACTAATGCCTTGGCAGAGCCAGACCAAGAGAGCTTTATATGGGCCGAGGGTCTGACGTTCCCTGCCCCTGATCTAGGGGATAGTAACTTAGTGGAGTTCCTGTGCATTATACAATTATAGGTCACCATTCATCCAGAAAACTAAGAGAAAACAATTTTTAAGAGAGGAAAAGGACTAAGTGAAATAAGCCAGTCAGAGAAAGATAAATATCACATGATCTCACTCATTTGTGGAATATAAAGAACAACATAAACTGATGAACAAAAACATATCCAGAGACAGAGAAGCATCAATCAGACCGTCAAACCTCAGAGGGAAGGTAGGGGAAGGTGGGGGTAAGGGGGAGAGATCAACCAAGGGACTTATATGCTAGCATATAGGCCTAACCAATGGACACAGACAACAGGGGGGTGAGGGCATGAGTGGGGGGGTGGGGGGGATGGGGGGTAATGTGGGGATAAGGACAGATATGTAATAACTTAATAAAAAAAAAAGACATAAAGCTAAAAAGAGAGAGAGAGAGGAAAAGGCAAGTCCTTCATAACCCACTGGGGTTTCCAAATCTGGAAGAGCCTGTAGAGGCCAGTACTCCAGGCCCAGCTCCAAGGCTGGCTCCTTCTGGGAGCAGAGGCCCAAGGGCAAGGCCCCAGAGAAGCCTGGGGACTGCATCTGCCTGTGGTGCCCCCTCAGAGCCACGCCCCACCCCTCAGCACCCCCTTCTGCCTGGCGGGCCCCCTCCTCAGACACCCAGGCATCTTCTAGGCACTGAGTGGAGGCGCCCCCACTGGCTCTGACGGGAAGTGCTGGGTGCCCTGTGGAGAGCGAGCAACTGCTCCTCTAAGGTGCTCTGTGCCGAAGGGCGAAAACCCAAGGCCTCCAAGAGGCAGGTCTGGAAGGGCGTGACCTCAGACAGACAGACAGACACCTGCCTCTGCTCGCAGGGCCATCTCCGCGAGCTGCACCGAGGCCGGCCGGGCTGTCCCACCTTCACTCAGGCTGTGGTCAGCCTGGGCCTGTCTCAGGACCAACCAGAGCTTCCCGAGGACAGGCCCACCCCCAGGGCTGAGGTCCAGAGGCCTGCCCACGGCCGCGTGGGGGAAGGAGGAGGCAGTGGCCGCTCACCAGCAGCAAGCCCATGGTGTTGAGCCGGCAGAGCTCCTGGTTGATGCTGGGCGTGTTGGTGTTCAGCAGGGCAGCCATGAGGCGGGCGCCGTGCAGGCGGGCGTTCCCGAGGGGCTCCTCCAGCACGCCGATGGTGGTCAGGATTGCGGCTTTCTGTAAACACAGAGCACCACTCACTGGCCCTGGCAGCCCAGCGTGACCACTGCTAAAGGGCCCGGCTGGGGTCCACGCTGTGGCACAGCTCGGGGAGGCGGGGAAGGGGCCTTCCTCGAGGCAGCACTGCCTGCGAGAGGGAAGGAGGCATCAGAGCGAGTGCGGGGTCTGCACCCAGAGGCTCACCCAGCCACAGGGGGGAGCACCCTGGAGTGAGAGATCTGTGCTGAGGCAGGACCAGCGTTCTCAGGGCCATCTGGAAACTCCTAGACTACACGCGGGTCTTCTCTGATCCCGCACATGCAGCCTCACGTAGCCACCTTTTTGTTAACAGAATGTTCCAGAATCTCTACCTTTGTGAAGCTTACTTTCTGGTGGGGGAGGCAGCCTGGGGGGCGATGAGAGAGCAAGCCTCCTCAGCGTGACCCCAGCACCCCCTAGAGCTGCTGAGCTGAGGCACGGGGCCTCCTCTGGGACCCCTGGCCCTTGGCTGGTGCCCTGACTCAGAGGCCAGGCCGACGGTGAGTGTGGGCTCTCAGAATGCAAGTCATCTGGGGGCTGCAAATGCCCCCCCCGCCAGGCCCCAGTGCAGATGGACATGCAGCAGGGGGTCTGACACAGGCCATGGCATCGGCCTGGTTCTCAAGTCGGGTCAGGGAACAGCAGCACGAGTGTGTCCACGCGTCCGCATACACCTTGGGCGCTTTGCTGTCTGAGGTCCGGTACCTTTGGTGGGTGGAGCAGGAGCTGGTGAAAGTCCTTCAGCCTCGGCTCAATGCCGTGCAGGACGCTGCCACTGACGGGGCACAGCCTCTCCAGTCCCTGAGAAAAGGCGTCCACCAGGCCCTCTGTCCTGTGGATGAGGAAGCAGATGGAGACGGGGACAGCCCTCGGTGGCATTTCCCTCCCCTGCCCAACGTCCCCCTCATCTCAAGAGGTTTGGTGACTTACAGAGAGGAGGGTGCCTGAGGCCTTGAGAGCACTTTCCCAGGCGATGGCCCATGCTCAGCCGCCTGCCGTGAAGGGTGGCGCCCAGTGCCGGGCAATGCCCTCCCCACGAGGCACTCACCCAGCCCGCCTGGCTTCCAGCAAGGTCAGCAGCACCTGCGTCCCGCTGACGAGGCAGCTCTCCGTCTGGTCCCCGTCAAACATGTTCCTCAGAAGCTGCTCCACGCAGTCCTGCCTGTCACACACGGTCACTGCCTGGAGCAGAGCAGACAGAGCACGCCTCCCTCCCCTGCCTCCCGTGGAGGTGCGCCCCTGCTGGCCTGCACTCGGGGGACCTGCCTGGAGACCTCCCGTGGGAAACAGGCCCCTCAAATTAGCTCTGGGTCCGGGTGAGCATTTCACAGCCAGCTCAGAGTCCGAACCAGAGGGAGTGGCTGTGTCTGCGGTTTACAGGGCCAGCTTAGAGACGCGCTCCCAACTCAGAGACCCCACCCACCGGCACCCGCCAGCACCCCACTAGCCCGCAGCACTCACGACTCCAGCACTGCGAGGAGGGGGTCCGGCTCCAGGGCCTCGGGCAGCTGGCTGCCCTGCTCCCTGCCCAGCCGGACAAGGTCACAGAGCGTCTGGGAAGCGTTGGACTGCCTCTGCAAAGACAGGGACATGGCGCTCCGTCAGGGCCGGGACACGTCAGCACCCACCAGTGGATGGAGCCTGCTGCTCATCTTCTGGGAGTTGGGGACGCCTCTAAACCGGGTCATTCCCGAGGGGTCTGCTCTGCTCCCACTGTCAGGGCGCACGGGACTGTCCAAGTGCCAGGGCTCTCAATGCTCCACTGGCTCGCAGGGACGACTGCCCCTCGGACCCATGTTGAGCTACACTACATAGGTGACCACCTCACTGATACTGCATTTTAAACTAAAAGGAGCTTCTGGTACTCAGAAGGGGTCCTGTGAAAATACAGACGACAAAGGACGCGGTGCTTGAGGGAAACGGACCCCGTGGAAATGTAGAACTGCCCAGGGCACTTGCGGACCACAGGGGTTTCCTCGGGGCCGTGGACACGGTTAGACATGCAGCCCTGGCCCCTTGTCGGGGCATCAGGACACGTGGCTAAAGGACGGGCTTGCACCATCTTAGGGAGAAACAGAAGCAGCCAGGTTGGCTCTGTGGCCTCGCACCTGCCTGTGGCCCGTGGACAGGCCCGTCAGCCCCCCACGCTCACGCGCACGGACACCTTGGTGGGATGAGGGACCAAGAGCAGAGTGGTCTGGAAGCAGCTGAGGCTCTCAGAGCTGCTGAGGAAGCGCGGGCCTCGTCACATGGAGAAAGGGCCTCTCAGGAAGCACCCCGCCCGCTCCCAGTGGTCACCACGGGGAGGGAGCCCACTGGCCCCCCCATGCTTCTCCCTGGCAGGGGACCTTCCAGCCAGAACCAGTCACTCCCCTGCAGGGAGCGGAGCACAGCAGAGCCTCGCGCTCCGCAGAGAGTCTGCAGGAGCCTCTCCCGCCTGCTCTCCCCGAGGGAAGCCGAGCCCCACTGCGGGCTGCCCTGCGGAGAGGCCCCGGGCCTGGGCTGAGACTGGCCTGACCAGTCGCCCTCAAGGACCTGAGTCCTGCGGACAGTCCAGTGACCGAGGCACTGGTGATCCTGGAAGCAAACCCGCCTCCCCCAGTTGAGCCCTGAGTGACCATGGGCAGAGGACCTGCTAGGCTGTGTCCACATCACTGACGCACAGAAACTGATAAAAAATACTTGTTGTTATAAGCAAGTAAGTTTTGGGGCAATTTGTTACTCAAGCATAGAAAACTAACACAATTCTGTGCGAGCTGCTCTGTACAGTGCGTGTGCATTACTCGTCAGTAAAGAAGTCTCTGAGTCAGTGCTCAACAGGAGGATGAGGTGCGCCATGGTTCTCCTGGGAGAAAAGGCTGCCGTGCCCCTCGGACGCAGCAGCAGGCGCTGCCCAAGGGGCTCCTGGCGAGGGGGGCTCTGAGGCGGGCACGTGTACTCACATCTTCGTCCTCCCTGGGGTGGATCAACTCCACGAGTCTCTGGATGATCCTCTCTTCATTGAGCCACTGGAAGGGAAAGGAGGCTGTGATGTCCCTGCTCACATCTAGCCACATGGAAACGCCCTTCCGTGCACAGAGCACCACCCACCAGGTTCCGGGGCACAGGCTCTTTGCCCAACACATGCCCCCAGGCCCAGAGAGAAAAGGCAGTGACCTGACGGTCATAGGGTAGGAAGCACCATCTGTGTCCTAACGGGGTGGACTCAAGCACACGCCAGCTCTGCCTGAGGAGCCCACCTGAGCACCAGCTCTCTCAGTGCTGGCTCAGAGCAGCTGCTGCTTTTTTTTTTTTTTAATCCTCATCCAAGGATATGTCTTTATTTTTATTTTTAGGAGAGCAAGGAAGAAACAGGGAGAGAGAGAGAAACATTGATTGATTGCCTCCTGTACATGCCCCGATGGAGGATCGAACCCACAACCTAGGTAGGAACCTGACCCGGAATGGAGCCCATGACCCTTGGGTGTGCAGGAAGACGCGCCCGGCCAGGGCTCAGCCTCTGCTCCTACAGCGCCGGAGCCTTTCCAAGATCAAGACCACCAGGATGAGGCCACAGGAGCCCTGCCAGGGCTGACGTGCTGGACACTCAGGGGTTCAAGGGCAAGGTGGCCAGGCAGCCTGGGTCATGCCTAGATCCCCCCACACCTCCTCACCTAGACGGTGAGGGCAGGGCAGCCTTCCCTCCAGCCTGAAGAGCAGATGTGATGCTGCGCCCACTGGGGGCGTGGGCTGTGACTGGTCTTAGTGGGAGGCTCACCGAGGGACGGACCATTAGCCTAGGACTGAGCCCTGCCACTTTGATGAGCACTGCCACCCGATTTAGTCTACTTTAAACTGCACAGCAACCAAACCCCACCAAGCACCAGGGAGAGGCTGCCAGGACTGACCTCCTGCCTCTCTGGGATAGAAGCCCTCCCCGCCCCCCTTTCTGGGAGGCCGTAAGCACCATCAGGACAGACCGGGCACACACCGCAGGACAAGCAACAGGCCTCGTGGTCTCTGCCCTTTCCCTGCATGGAGTCCCGTCTGCTCTGCCTTCCTCAAGTCTGCAGGGCACAGAGCTGCCTGGAGCTCCTGCCTGAGGCCATGGGGCGGGGCAGGGCGGTGAGGAAAGCAGGGGCAGCAGAGTGGGGGGAGAAGGAACGCTCTGCTCTTGCTTCTGAATGGACTGAGAAAGGACAATGGAAAAGGTGCAGAGTCCAGCCCAACCCTGACAAGAGCCCGATGGCCCCAGAGGGAGGCACCGAGCGGCGTGGGAAGCGGGGAGTGCCCGGCACCCAGTGCGGAGCCCCTTCATTCGGTCCAGCCTGCTGTGCAGGCTGTGACCACCATCGAGCATCTGCAGACACACCAGAGAGCGGGGCCCACACACTCACCCGCAGGACTTCCTGCCGGAGCCCAGCAGGCTCCACGCAGCTGACCAGGCGAAGCAGCAGGTCCATGAGGGCCGAGGTGCCGATGTGCTTCAGGACCAGGCTGATGAACGTGTCCTTCCTCCTCAGGAACGCAATCACCTGAAGCCAAACACCCTGGTGAGCAGGCGGCCGGCCCGCCCACGAGATGCCCCGGAGGGAGGTCACTCATGAGAAAGGTGACTTTCCCATCATGACAAGCAGAAACATGGGAAGACCGAAAAAGCTGTGAGAAAGCCTCTGCAAGGACAGCAGAGACCTGAACACAGGAAGTCCGCCCTACAGGCGGGGCGGGGGGGGGGGGGGGGGACCCAGAACAACAGGTTTGCTTGCAGGTGAGCCTCCATGGGAACATGACACCAATGCCCGCGTGAGACCACACAGCAGCCTGTGCACAGCAGCCACTCGGGACCCGCGGGATCAAGTTTCTTCAACAGAATGCGCAGCGTGGACAGAGCTGCCAGGACGCCAACCTGGAGAGCACAGAGCACACGAGCTGGCCAGTCACCACGGCCTGTGATGGGGGAAGGGAGCCAGGACCGAGGCTTCAGAAAGGAAGAGGCAGGGATGTGCGCTGGCTGGTGACCACGTCAACAAGATGAGAGCAGCTAAGGACGAAGCATGAAACCACCAGGGTAGAGGGGCGCAGCAGCCAGCACCTGGGTGGGCTGCTCAGAGGGGACTGCAGGTGAGCGAGCAGGTGAAGGAGGCAGTCTGGGCAAAGTCCCCCTTGGCTGTGTGTCTGCAGGTCACTGTGCTGGTCAGACCCAGGGCTCCACTGGGAACAATGGGACTCAGAGAAGAAGCCCCCGCTGGGGGAGGTCAGCCACACTCTTGAGCTGGAGGAAGGGGAGGAGGAGGAGGAACAGAGGAGAAAGAGGGAGAGGGGGGCACAGGACAAAGAGGAGAGGAAGAGGTGGAAGGAGGGCTCTTTGAAACGATTAAGCTCCTACAGAAAGATTATTGGGAATGATACGAGGGACATCACTACCGAGATCCAGAAATCAGCCGAGATAAACAGACTGGGGTGTGCATATGCCATAGCACACTACTCTGCAATAAAAAGGAGCACACTACTGTACTAGTGAAACACACAACTTGGAGGACGCTACAGGGAATTATGCTGAAAAAGAAAAAAAGCTAATTCCCAAAGGCTATGTATTATATGATTTAATTGAACGTTTTGAAATAACACAATTTTAGAAATAGAAACTGATTACTGGTTGCCAGGGGTTGGGGATGAGTGACGGGGTACGGGCAGGAGAAAGGTGGGAGCAGTTAAAGGGGCCACACCAAGGACCCTGGTGGTTTTGGAACTGTTCGGTACTTGACGGTGATGGTGGAAACACAACCCTACACAGGTAATAAAATGCATAGAACTTCTTTTAATCCTCACCCCTGGATATGTTTTTATTGATACAGGGAGAGAGAACGAGAGAGAGAGAGAGAGAGAGAGAGAGAGAGAGAGAGAGAGAGAGAGACATCAATGTGAGAAATATCGCTCAATTGCCTCCCGTATGCACCCGACTGGGGATCAAACCAATTATAAAATGAGCAGAGGACTTGAACACACACTTCTCCCAAGAAGACATACAAATAGCCAACAGATATATGAAAAGATGCTCAACTTCACTAGCTGTTAGGGAAATGCAAATGAAACCTACAATGAGATACACCTGTTAGAATGGCTTTTCTCAACAGGACAATAATAACAAGTGTTGGAGAGGTTGTGAAGAAAATGGAACTCTTTTGGGTGGAATGTAAATTGGTGCAGCCACTATGGAGGTTCCTAAAAAAATTAAGAATAGAATTACCGCCCTGGCTGGTGTTGCTCACTGGTTAGAGTGTCGGCCCTCACATCAAAGGATTGTCGGCTTGATTCCCGGTCAAGGACACATACCTGGGTTGCAGGTTCGCCCCCAGCCGCAAGTCAAGGCATGTGCGGGAGGTGGTGTCTCTCTCACATTGATGTTTTTTTTTCTCTCTCTCTCTCTCTCCTTCCCTCCCTCCCCCTCTGAAAAGCAATGGAAAAAATATCCTCAGGTGAGGATTTAAAAAATAATTGAAATAAAAAAGAACAGAGTTACCATATGACCCAGCAATCCCTCTTCTGGGTATCTACCTGAAAAACTTGAAAACATTTCTTCACAAAGAGATATGCAGCCCTTTGCTCATGACAGCATTATTCACAGTGCCCAAGACATGGAAACAGAAGTGTCCTTCTATAGAGGACTGGATAAAGAGGCTGTGGCACATATATGATGGAGTATTACTCAGCCATAAGAAAAGATGAAATACTACCATTTGCAACAACATGAATGGACCTTCAGAATATTGTGCTAAGCGAAACCAGTCAGTAAAAGTTTAGAACCATATGACTTCTCTCATGATGTGGGATGTAGAGCAAAGTCATAAACACAGACAACAGTATGGTGGTCATCAGAGGGAAGGGGTAGGGGTGTAAAGGTGATGGAAGATGATCTGAGTTTGGGTGCTGGGCACATAATGTGAAAAAATGTTAAATTATAAATCAACAGTGGTTACCTCTGGAGTGTTACATAAGACTGTTTTCTGTATTTCTGTCTTATTTGAATTTCATATAAATGTGTTATCTTTGTCAGTAGAAAAAATATTTTTTAAGAGTGCAGTCCATACTATTGGTAAGGGAAGAAGACAAAAGTGTTATAAGCAGCAGGAAACTTCAGACAGTGTCTGGAAGGTGAACACATGTGTGCAGGCGCTGGGCTGGAAGGCGGGCAGGACGTCTGTGAACCAAGGCCTGCCCTCCGTGCCAGCGCCAGCCCCACCAGCAGCACCGCTCCTCCTGGGACAGAGACTCACTGCTACACCCCTGAGTCTTCACTCGTCTCTGCCAGTTTCCAAAAAGCACCTGAGGTGAGACAGTCCCCTGAGGTCCCCTGCAAATCTCCCATTTTCAACCCCATGGAGGGGACAGTCCACTGAAGACTCCACACGCCACAGGGTCTCCTCCCGCCACCTGCTCTGCCCGGGCTGCTCCTCTCAGAGCTCCAGGCAGACACAGAATATGGGTCTGTTCCCTGCCTCGTACGTGATGACACCAAGCAGTCATGGTGAGGAGCCGTGGGTGTGATCGTGGGGTCTGCTCAGCAGAGTCTTGTCCCTCCTGAAGCTATATTCAAAACGTCCTTCTATTTTAGAGATGTATTTACAGGAATGAAATGTTCTGAAACAGGCCTCGGGGATACTGGGCACAGCCCGAGATAAGAGAAAGCCTGCTCTGCAGTTGTGCCGCAGGTCAAGGCTCTCGTCTGCTCTGTCTGCAGAGGGAGGCACTGAAGCAGGTGTCTGCTGGATGTGAGACAAGCAACACGGACTCCAGGAAGACACGCTCAGCTGGGAGAAAAGGAGTCACTCACTATTTCACAGAAGCTGATTACCAGAAGATTTTTTAATTTGCTTTAAAACAGTAAGTGCCCTAGACACAGTCACTGGCCATCACACAGATGGAGCCACATGCCTTCAAAGATGGACAGCTGACTGAAACCAAGATGGCGGCATAGGTAAACACCAGAAATTGCTGCCTCACACAACCACTTCAAAAATACAACGAAAAGACAAAACGGACATCATCCAGAACCACAGGAAGGCTGGCCGAGTGGAAATTCTACAACTAGAAGGAAAGAGAAAAGCACACTGAGACTCAGAGGAGGTGCGGTGTGGAAGTAAAGTGCAGAGGTACGGAGGCGCATGCGGAAAGGGCTGGCAACTGAGGATGCAGTTGTCTTTTTCAATTGGGAGGGGGACACAAGCTCCTGACTGCTCTGAACGCCAGTTCTGGGCGAGTCTCTGGGGACCCAGACTCAGACGGGGAGAAACTGGACTGTCTGGCATCGGTCAGAACTCGAGGGCGGCTTTCTCTCAGAGGCGCTTGCAGCGATTACCGGGACACTGAGACACGGGGCCCCTTAGGGCAGGGCTGAGGAGCAGCCATAGCTGTTTGTTCCGCCCTATTGATTCCCTGAGACCCTGCCCCACCCAAGCTGTGCCCAGAGGCTTTTGCATATGAATGCCCTGGCCCTTTGCAATCTAAAAATTACCTAACAAACTGAAGCTGGGTCAGAGAGACCCAGAACATCCAAAAAGAAGGCCCAAGACCCCACAGCAGCTTGCACTGCTTCACAGCTGGCCCTCATCGGGCCTCTCCAAACTACAAAAAAAGAAGAGAAATCTGCAGATCTCTCCATAGCTCCATAGCTGGGTAGCCTCAGGCAGAGGCTAAATTAGCACCTCCTTAGAGATCCAAGAGCCAGTGTACCCAGTGGTCAGAGTGGGACCATCCGGATTACAACTCCTCAGATCCATAAGGGACACACTCAGGGGGCAGACTCAGTGAGCACCAAAGCCCCACTGAAGCAAGTCTTGCCCCAGAAGGATGTCTCCAGCACAGAAGTTCTCCCACTGCAGACACGGCTGATTCTCACAGCCAACTGGCCTGGAGGTCAATTCCTCCCAGTGATACCTACAACAATCAAAGCTTAACTACAACAAGACTGTGCACAAAGCCCACAAAGGGGTGCACCAAGAGTGTCCACCTCAGGTAATTGGGGAAGCTGAGCCACTGGGCCCTATAGGACACCTAGCACACAAAGCCACTCTACTAACACAGAGAAGCAGCCAAAATGCGGAGATAAAAAAACAGGTCACAAATGACAGAAATGGAGGAAAGCAAACTACTGGATATAGAGTTCAAAACCATGGTTATAAGGTTTTTCAAAAATTTTCTAGAAACCACCGATAAATTTAGTGAGACCCTCGAGGATATGAAAAAGGACCAACTAGAAATTAAGCATACACTGACTGAAATAAAAAATATTATACAGAGACCCAACAGCAGACTAGAGGAGCCCAAGAATCAAGTCAAAGATTCGAAATACAAAGAAGCAAAAAACGCACAACTGGAAAAACAAAAAGAAAAAAGAATCCAAAAATATGAAGATAGTGTAAGGAGCCTCTGGGACAACTTCAAGCGCCCCAACATCTGAATTATAGGGGTGCCAGAAGAAGAGAGAGGGCAAGATATTGAAAACCTATTTGAAGAAATAATGACAGAAAACTTCCCCTGCCTGGTGAAAGAAATAGACTTACAAGTCCAGGATGCTCAGAGAACCCCAAACAAAAGGAATCCAAAGAGGACCACACCAAGACACATCATAATTAAAATGCCAAGAGCAAAAGACAAAGAGAGAATCTTAAAAGCAGCAAGAGAAAAATATCTAGTTACCTACAAGGGAGTACCCATACGACTGTCAGCTGATTTCTCAATAGAAACTATGAAGGCCAGAAGGGAGTGGCAAGGAATATTCAAAATGATGAATGCCAAGAACCTTACAACCAAGATTACTTTATCCAGCAAAGCTATCATTCAAAATTGAAAGTCAGATAAAGAGCTTCACAGATAAGAAAAAGCTAAAGGAGTTCATCACCACCAAACCAGTATTATATGAAATGCTGAAAGGTATCCTTTAAGAAGATAAATAATTTGATGAACAGAATAAACTGGTGAATATAATAGAATCAGGGACATAGAAAGGGAGTGGACTGACAATTCTCAGGAGAGAAGGGGTCTGGGGGGTTTGGGAAGAGACTGGATAAAAATCATACACTATGGATGAGGACAGTGGCAGGGGTAAGGGCAGAAGGTGGGGTGGGAACTGGGTGGAGGGGAACTATGGGGGGAAAAAAGAGGAACAACTGTAATAATCTGAACAATAAAGATTTAATTTAAAAAAAAAAAAAAGACGGACAGCTACAATCCTGCCAGGACTCGGTATGTCCCGAGCCTCACACCTGTGACCGGCGTCCTGCGTGGTTCCCAGGGGTGGTGGGAAGCACTGCAATTCCAGAGCCGGCAGCAGAAATACTTCTTGGGAAGCCACCTTCTTAGTCAAACTCCAACTCACAGATCAGCTGCCCACACTGCACCAATGAGTCCCACGACACAGCCAGGAACACTGTTCCCCTGCCTGCTGACACGGTCGCGCCGCAATGGCTGGCAGCGAGCTGTGTGGGCATCCTCCAGGCCAACCACCCCGACCACACAGGCATGGCAGGCGTTTTACCTGTTCCGTCTTCCTTGCGATGAGACTGCCAATGGTCTTGCTGAAAAAACTGGCGAGCAGAGGATTGAGAGGCGGCTCGTGGTCCAGGAAGTCATAGAGGAGGTTCAGCAGAGCCTCATCCCCACCCAGCCTGTCGTTGATCTGCGGCACATCGCACGTCAGCAGCTCACAGGCCGTGTTCGGATACCTACAGGGCACAACGCCAGCAACTGGAGGTGAAATTAGACTTCTCCAACTCTCGGGAAACAGCTTAAATAATCTGCCCTTAGGGTGCAGATCCATGGGCAACAGGAAAATATTGACAAACCTCTGACCAGAATAAAAATGCACTAGGCCTCAGATGACCGGCACTTCTGACGGACTACTGGAAGGCCACATCTGTTACTGCCACCTGCTGGACCTCGTGCCCTGCACTCTCTCCAGGCTCTGCTCTCGCGCTCACCTGCAGCTCTCTCACCTCCTGTCACCATCACAGCTACGGAGACATGCTGTCCTCCCTCCCTCTCCCCTCCCTTCCTGTCCCTGCGCATCCACAAGCACGGTCCCGTCTGGCCTGGACTGAAGCTTTACAGTGATGTCCTGGTTATGAGGAGGCAAAGCACAATATCACCAGGAATACCACCGATATACATGAACTATGTCCTATGCATCTGATAAAAGTGACCAGATACGAAATAATCCTCACCTCATTCCGAGTAATCCCATGACATCACCGAGTGCCCTGCCTTCCTGTGGGAGACCCTGGGCTCACTGCCGCCCCCTGGGCCAGACACACCCACCCAACACCTGCACATCCAGGACTGAGCCTGTGACCCAGTGCCTCAGCTGGGGAATGCAGGTGACGATGCCTGGCCCAGAGGAGGCAGGGACTCAGGGGGAGCATCCTGTGGGCTGGTGGCGTACACCTGGCAGCACGTGGGACACGTGGCCTGATCTCTGTGCCGGGGCTTCCTCATCTGCACACGAGGTGAGTGGCCACCTCCCCACAAGGCTGTGCAGCATCAAGTCAGCCACTGCGACTCCCTGCTCCTGGCAGCCCCAGCACAGGCCCCAGCACAGCTCCCCCCACCCCCCGCACAGACCCCCGCACAGACCCCAGCCCAGGTGGCCCTGGATCAATGAGAGGGTCCTGGGTTTGAGGCTCTTGAGGGAACAGTTGGTGAAGACCTCAATCTGGCTGTGGAGCCATGTTCCTCATCGGCCCAGTGACAGCTTCTTCTCAACCCAGAAACAGTGCCGGGTGTGCAGCAGGCGTGAGGGACCTGCGGATCCGCAGGGAGCCCAGCGTGGGCAGTTAACAAGCAGGCCCCGGCTTGAGAAGGGGCTCAGACAGAGGTGTGGTCAGTTCTAGGGGGGGTTGGCCAGCGACCACCTTGGGGATTGTGACCAGGATCAGAGGAGGTGGCTCAGCACTGCGGGCGTGAGCTGTGATAACCAGCAGGGTGGAGAGCGCACGGCCGCCAGGAGCAGAGGCCAGAGGGCGTGCTCGAGTGCAGGGCAGGAGGCCAGGTCAGCAGCCCTGGGCCAGAGCAAAGCCCCACGTCATGCAGGCAGAGAGGTGTCCACCCGTCTCCAAACAAGAAGATGCACCAAGTGCAGGACAGAACTGGGCCCAGCAAGCAGACATCTCCCTCCAGGAAGCTCTCCCAGAGCCGACAGGAAGGCCCCAGTCCCCCTGCACACACAGGCCACCACTCACACGTGGGGCAGGCTGAGCTACAATACCCTCACCTGCTCAGGGACGGTGAGGTGGAGGGACTGTGATTTTTATAAGTACTTTATTTTTATTTTTAATTATATTTTTATTGATTTCAGAGAGGAAGGGAGAGGGGGAGAGAGATAGTATCATCAATAAGGAGAATCACAGATTGGCTGCATCCTGCAAGCCCCACACTGGGGATCGAGCCCGCAACCCAGGCTTGTGCCCTGACCAGGAATCGAATCGTAACCTCTTGGTTCATTGATCAACACTCGGCTGGGCTTTATCAATATTTTATACGATTCTTCAAGAAAAGAATTACATTAGTAGTTTATAAAATGTGAGCCTCAGCTAGTCACAGAGCCGTGGCAGCCAGGCCTCAGGTCAGGGAGGAGGGAACTCTCAGAGCAGTGACACTTCCAGCCCCTCCCTGCTGCCGCCGCCCAGGCCCGGAGGTTCTTCCCAGGAAAACATGGTCCAGAGCAGCTCCTGACTCAAGGCCGCCTGGCACAGCTGAGGGAGATGGGACACTATCCACAAACAAGGCCTGGTACAAAAAACATTGGGGTCCCCCAGCCCCTCTTCCTGACTCAGGGCATGACAGGTTGACACCCACAGGTAGGAGCTGGAGGGATTTTTTCTGGAGAAACTGATGGGTCGGAGAGAAATGCCAGCCAGCTGTCGTCCTCCCCGGTGTGGGCACCTGCCACCCACAGGAAGGCATGGTGAGCAGCCCTCCTCAGACCCCACGCTCTGTGCAGGCTTTACTGCCTCTTGAAAGGAACACAGTGCTGATCAAACAACCACCCACCAGAAAACAGGGCACGCAGAACAGGGAAAGCGTGTGGAGAACAGAAGGAAACTGCCCAGAAAACTACACTCAGGCAGGATCCGTGAACAAGAATTGGAGGCTTGTCCTACCCGGTGTGGCTCAGTGGATAGAGCGTCGGCCTGCGGACTGAAGGGTCCCAGGCACATGCCCGGATTGCTGGCTCGATCCCCAGTGTGGGGCATGCAGGCGGCAGCCGATCCATGATTCTCTCTCATCATTGATGTTTCTATCTCTCTCTCCCTCTCCCTTACCCTTCCTCTCTGAAATCAATAAAAATATTTTTTTTAAACGGCCGGAGGCTTGTATTTAAAATATGAGAAATTAAAAATGATAGAAAACTTAAAAATCAACAAAAGGGAGGAAGATAAAATTTGAAGAAACTCTCAAGTGTAGAACAAAGGCAAAGGTAAGACATTAAGAGAAAAAATAAGAAGGAAGTATCAATTCGGGGGGGTCTAACACCAATTAGAGGTCCCAGAGAGAACAGAGGGAAAACTGGAAGGGAGAAAGTTATCGAAGAAATAACACAAGAAGTTCCCTGTGCCGAAGGCCACAAATTTGCAGATTGCAAGGGCCCCTGGGTACTGAGCACAATGGGTGAGAGCCCCACACCAGGGCTTGCCTTGGCGGGAACATGTAGGGTCTACAGCTGGGCACCTGCTCACTCTGGGTGTCTGCCTGCCTGCTTGTTTCCTTCCCCTAGAGCAGAGGTTCCCCATGTGGGGCACACGGTCCCCAGGGGGGCAATTTAATTTTTAAGGGGGGCAATTTGAGAATGAGTTATTAACAGTGAATGTTTTGCATTTCTTATGGTTCTAGGGGCCCCAAATACAGTCTATAAATATACATGTGACATATTGTGCATTTCAGTTCCCTATTATGTTTTGAGACTTTATTTGCTATTTTTTCATATCATTTCATATTATTTTTTAACAATTTCTTAGTGATTTCTTCCTCAGAATTTCAACTGTCCTTCCGTTCATTTTTCTCTTTCATGGATGCCATGTTCTTTTGGAAGCTGTTTAAACCAAGTTAATGGGCTTTTAGGCTTCCTCCACATGAATAGGAGTTTACTTTTAAAATAAGAATTATATGTCACAGGGCGGGGGGGGGGGGGGGGAGACACAGCAGGATTTTAGAGATGCTTAGGTGGGGTGTGGCCAAAAAAAGGTTGGGAACCACTGCCCTAGAGCGAACAGTTCCTCCTCGCCCTGTCTGCTTGGCTTTGTACTATCTGTCACTAATTTCTCCCAGACTCGGGCTAGAAAACTCCCCTGGCCCAGGATGCTACTCCAGGACCCCTCTGCCCAGCCCCGCTCTCCTCCCTCAGACCTGTCACCAACGCCCTCCAGACAGGGAGACCACAGAACAGTCACCAAGCAGGACACACTGGGAGCGAGAGGGTAAAGGGATGGGCTGTGAATGGTGATGACGGTGATGCTGAGCCCACACGCTGAGCAGGAGCATCCCCTGCACAGTGGTCTCTATCTGACCTTCCTCAGAGGGTCCTAGGGCCAAGGCCCCGGCTCCTCCACGAACCAGCTCTGCCTCACCAAGGACCGCCTCGCCCAGACCAGGCACTCCCTGCCCCCCACCGGCTAGGCCAGCACAGTCCTGTCCAGGCAGGGACAGTCTGGGCAGCCTCTGCTGAGCCACCGGGTCTGCCCTTGTAACCACAAACGGGTTACATGTGCTTCTGCTCCAACAGGACTTTCTTTGTGAACAATGAGATGTGAATTTGGTATCATTTTCAAGTGCAACAACCATTTAAAAATACAGACCCATTCTTAGCTTGCAAGTCACACAAAAACAGGATGTGACCTGCAGGCCATGGTTTGCTGACCCTGTTCTAAGACCTCCCACCGCTCACTGTCCAACTGCCCGTCTGTTCTGACGAGCTGCTCAGGCCCCAGTGGGCAGCCTCAGAGCCAAAGGCTGCATCCACTCTGCCCTTCCTGTCACCCAAGGTCCCTGTCCTCAAATTCCTCAGTCCTTATGCCAAGCCCTCACCACACCCCTTCCTTCTGACATCCTGGTCAACTGTAGAATGGGGCATTTTAGGAAAAACTGAGAATGGTCACTAATGACATATTCCGCTGAGCCCAGGACCCAGAGTGAAGCCAAGTCCACCGTCTCCCGAGCGGCCATTTACCAGGCGGGGCCCGCCCCCTATGGCGGTGCCGCCACCTGCAGCTCTGCCGGGGTCTGTCCTCTGGCACACTTTCCCTCAGGCTCCAGCACGCGTATGGCTGACCACAGCCCAGAATGCAAAGTCACCCCCAAGAGCAGCCTCCTCACTTGTCCATCAGGAAGCCATCCCCGCGGCCCTGCCCGGTACATACTTGAAGCGGACCTTCTCGTCCATGTCCAGGGGTGGGTCCTGTGTGATGAGGCTCACCAGCTCCTCCATACACTGCGGCCGACACAGGAAGTCCAGCAGCTTCCGGTTCTGAGCCTTGCACTCCTGCAAGATGTCATCTTCGTCCATTAACTCCCGCAGCGTCACGTCCTCCTTATCCAGCAGCTTGTCGACATGGGACGTGGTGTTCAAGTCGAACTTCCAGAACATGGTGACGGCCACAGACCTGCAAGCAAAGACCAGAGGGTCACTTCCCCCAGCAACTCAACAGGGTCCCAGAGTCCGTCCCATAAAGGCCTGCGCTGGAGAGGGTGCTCTTCCCAACACCCGTTCTGCCCACGCCCTCCGGGTCAGGCTCTCATGTCAGCAGGGACGTCACGTGCAGCACTCGGCTCCCTGCTGGCTGACCCACCTCCCTCCTGCTCCTTTCCCACCCTGGGTGCTCTCTTTCACTCCCTGCCCCCCTAGGAGAGGTGTCTCCGTGCCTTTGCACCCCAAGAAAGTTACTGATTCCCAAGCCACCCAGGCATCCAGCCCTCAGGGTGAACACTGGACCCCTCCCCCCGAATGTCCCTGGGTCGTATGTACTCTGAGTTTTCTGTAGATGACACACTGACATCTGAGAACACCTTTCTGGCTGGAGAGAGACGGCCCCTCCCTGGCTGGTCAATCTTAGGCCCAGCAGGGGCAGGCTTGTGCCCTCTGCACACTCCCATCCAGAGGGCTCCTCCACTATGCCCAGCCCTCCCCTGCCACACGTCCCTCACACTCCGCTGGGCCCTGAGAGGAAGGGAGAGGGGGAAGAGAGAAACACTGATATGTTGCCTCTCGTATGTACCCCAATTAGGGATCAAACCCACAACCTAGGTATGTGCCCTGACCGGGAATCGAACCCACAGCATTTTGGTGCATGGGATGATGCTCCAACGAACTGAGCCACCCAGCCAGGGCATCTTTTTCTAGCTTCTTAAGATAGAAGCTCAGATTTATTTTTTTTTAATATTTTTTTTATTTCTTTTATTTTTTAAATATATATTTGTTATTGATTTCAGAGAGGAAGGGGGAGAGAGAGAGAGAGAAATCAATGATGAGAGAAAATCATGATCAGCTGCCTCCTGCGCTCCCCCTACTGGGGATCAAGTCCACAACCTGGGCCTGTGCCCTGACCAGGAATTGAACCAGGGACCTCTTGGTTCATGGGTTGATACTCAACCACTGAGCCACACTGGCCTGGTCATATCATTGATTTTTTAGACCTTTTTTCTATTATAAGCATTTAAAGCTGCAAAGTTTCTTTCAAGCACTACTTTAGCTGCATCCCACAGATTTTTATATTTATAATGTTCCTTGTCATTTTTTTCTTTGACTTACACTTTAAAACAAGGGTCCTCAAACTACGGCCCGCGGGCCACATGCAAATACAAATATTGTATTTGTTCCCGTTTTGTTTTTTTACTTCAAAATAAGATATGTGCAGTGTGCATAGGAATTTGTTCATAGTTTTTTTTAAAACTATAGTCCGGACCGCAAACGGTCTGAGGGACAGTGAACTGGCCCCCCGTTAAAAAGTTTGAGAACCTCTGCTTTAAAATATAATGCTTAATTTTCAAATTATTTTGGGACTTCCTAAATAGCTCTTAGTTACTGGTATCTCATTTCTGTTGTACTCAGAGAGCAGGCTTATGTGGCTTCGTTCCTTTAACTGTACTGGCATTTGATTTATGGCCTTGCATGGAGGTCAACAAACTTCGGAAAGAGCTCAGCAAGAGTTATTTTCAGCTTTGTAGGTGCCATAGGGTCTCTGTTGCATGTTCTTTTCCTTCTTCCTAACAATTCTTTAAAAACCAAAAAACCACTGCTCTAGCCGGTTGGGCTCAGTGAGTAGACCGTCGGCCTGTGGACTGAAGGGTCCCAGGTTCGATTATGGCCAAGGGCACATGCCTGGGTTGCGGGCTCGATCCCCAGTGTGGGGTGTACAGGAGGCAGCCAATCAATGATTCTCTCTCATTATTGATGTTTCTCTCTCTCTCTCTCCCTTCCTCTCTGAAATCAATAAAGATATATTTAAAAACAAAAAAACAAAAAAAACACAAAAACCACTCTCATCCCTGGCTAGCGTGGCTCAGCTGGTTGAGCATGGTCCCAGGCACTGAAAAGTTGCTGGTTCCATTCCCAGTCAGGGCACATGCCTTGGTTGCAGGCTTGATCCCCGGCAGGGGACGTGCAAGAGGCTGCAATCGAACACTGTTTCTCTCTTTCTCTTCCTCTCCCTTCCTCTCTCTGAAAATCAGTTAATAATCTTAAAAACAAACTACTCTCCATCTGCAAGCTGCAGAGAGCAAGCAGGGGGCTGGACTTGCATGCAGGTGCAGTGTCCTCCCCAGTGCCTTGCCTATGACACAGTCCACGGTCCATCCTAGTGAATGTGGCGTGTGCCCTGGAAAACCCGGTTCACTCTGCTGCTGGGGGAGTCAGTCAAGTTGGTTGACAGTAATAATATAATGATAACTGATAAAATCAGCTGACAACTGCTTTTGTGACTACTTTCATCAAATAATGAGAGAGGATTACAGACATCAACTATAACTGTGGATGTATTCATGTCTCCTTTTGATTTGTAAGGTTTTGCTTCATGTACTTAGAGTTTATTTTATTATGTGGATACATATTTAGGATTTTATGTCTTGATGAACTGCCTCTTTGTTCATTTTGAAATGCCCCTTATTATCTCTGGCAATATAGGCAACCTCAGTTCACTGCGCTTCGCAGAGACGGCGAGTCCACCAGCTGAAGGCTTGTGCAGCCCTGCATCTCGCCAGCCCACGGGCACCACTTCCCCAACAGCCTGTGCTCAGTGCTGCTGAAGTATCACAATCCTTGTCATCATCAAAACCTGGTCATGGTGCTCGTGATCAGTGACCCTTGACCTTACTCCTGTCATTGTTTGGGGCCACAAACTGCCCCGTATGAGACCAAGAACCTAACTGATAAAGGCTGTGCTCTCACTGCTCCACCGACCGGCCGACCATCTCGCTCCCTCTCCCGGGCCCCCTATTTCCTGAGACACAACAAGACGGAAGTCAGGCCCATTCAAAGCCCACAATGGCCTCTAGGAGGCCCAGTGAAGGAAGAGCTGCACCTCTCACTTCAAATCAAAAGCAGAAACGACCAGCTTGGCGAGGCTTGTCCAACGCCAAGAGAAGCTGAAAGCGAGGCCTCTCGCGCCCAACAGGGAGCCTGCTGTGAAGGCCAAGAGGTTCTGGAAGGACATTCAAGCGCTGCTCCAGCCAACACGCGTGATGAGGGGGAACAGCCTATTGCTGGTGAGGAGACGGGTCCGTGCTCTGGGTCCAGGCCACACAGCCACAGCTCCCTGCAGCCAAAGCCTAATCCAGGGCCAGGCCCTGCTCTTCCATTCCGTGAAGGCTGAGAGGTGAGGAGGCGGCGGGAGGAACGTGTGGAGATGGGAGGCTGGTCGTGAGCTGAAGGAGGTGCCAGGGGAAGAAGCAGCAGGTGCCGAGCTGCAGCGAGTTGTGCAGAAGGGCCGCTCGGATGACCGTGGAGGGGACTCAGCAGGTTCCTCCACAGCCTCGGAGTGTGGAGGACACGGCCTCCTACGGGAAGGAGACGCCGCCTGGGACGTTCGCAGTGAGGGGAGGTCAGCGCCTGGCCTCACAGGACAGGCGGCTCCTGCTAGGAGCTCATGCAGCTGTGACTTTAAGCTGGAGCCAGTGCTCACTTTCATTTAGAAAATCCTAGGCCGGTAAGAGTGATGCTCCGTCTGCTCTACCTGTGTCTGAATGTGCCGCACGGCTTCCTGCATCGTGTGAGCCCCTGTGGAGACCTGCTGCTCAGAAAAAAAGGATCTTACTGCTCGCGACAGGCGCCTGGTCACCAGGAGCGCGGGGGGAGACGGGCCAGATGAATGTTGTTTTCATGCCTTTCTGCAGCTCTTGGGTCAAGGACTAACTTTGACTCCCAAGCCTCACTGGGAAGAAAAGCCACATTTGTAAGCGATTGCTGCCGTCGTGGTTCCTCTGATGGATCGGGGAGAATAAAGGAAAAGGTCTCCCCGTCCCAGCTGCCTCCTGGGAGGCAGTCACAGGCGTCTGGGAGAAGCTGATCCACCCTCGTGGCCGATCTGAGGGCTCCAGACCTTCGAGAGGAAATGCCTGCACGTGTGGTGGGAGCAGCAGAAGGAGCATGACGTGGAGCCTGAGGACGCGCTGAATCGCTGCAAACTCAGGACAGAGCTTGAGTGATGAGGAGGAGCTTGCAGAGGAGCAGGGAGAGGGGGTTTCGGGAGACGGAGCCCACCCTGTGACGAGGCTGTGAGGACGGTGAGATGGCGACAGAGGATTTAGCACAGTGGTTCTCAACCTTCTGGCCCTTTAAATACAGTTCTTCATGTTGTGACCCAACCATAAAATTATTTTCGTTGCTACTTCATAACTGTAATGTTGCTACTGTTATGAATCATAATGTAAATATCTGATATGCAGGATGGTCTTAGGCAACCCTTGTGAAAGGGCCGTTCGACCACCAAAGGGGTCTCGAACCACAGGTTGAGAACCGCTGATTTAGAGTGTCACGTGAGTGTGGCTGACATAGCAGTGCTGGGTTTGAGGACTGGCTGCAGAGAAAGAGAGAGAGAAAAAAAAGAGACACAAAAGAGAAAAGGAAAAGAAAGGGAAAAAATAAACTATCCTCTACAATTACCTTCATTTCAGAAAATAATGACTTTTAAATATCAAAAAAAGGAAAGCCATCATTTCAGGATTAAGGATAATGTCTCACTTTGAAAAAATATAGTTTTAAGGAAAACTCACCTCATTACATTTATTTTGTTCATTTCACCCATATTACAGACCAGCATTTGAGGATCTCTATTATTTTACCACCACCACATGACACATGAAATAAAAGTAGGTTACTCTTACAACCATTAACTTAAACCATAGCTCATGAGCTCACATCAGCACATTCTGCTATGCTATCAAGTCAAAAATCCCTGTATAAGAATATTTCCGTTTCCATCCGTTATCTATGCATTTTAAGAAATACTGATCGCATCTGTGGCTTCCTTTAAAATGGCACTGCAGCTAATTTCAATGTCAAAGGAATGCTCCCAGAAAATACTGCACTCCTTCTCCAAACGCTCCTCACGTCCCAGCACCACACACTGCCCCACCCGCAGGGAGCTCTCGCTCTCCTTCCCAGGTGACACATCCACGGCATCCCCACCCCTCAGGTCGTCATGAGACTGCAGGCCCCGCACCAACACGTGAGACGTCAGACTCCTGCCACACCCTGACAACACCTCCGCCCGCCAGGCTCTCTGGAGCGCCTAGCGAAGTATCACCAACATCTTCCTGACGCTTATTCAACAGCCACCGAAAGGAACTTGAAGCTCCACATCTCTATTTACTCTTTCTGGTCAGCATGATCTTCAGACTGAAGGTAGGTCCCCAAGAGAAATGCTGCCATATGATCATATAGTTCCAAACAAGCCCTTCACCAAAGAACACGGAGGTACAGACTGTTGCTAAGAGAAATTAGAATCTAAAAGACTGACAATCAAAGTCCTGGATCGGCTGTGTGACCTGAAGCCAGTTATGTGACCCCTTGTACTGGGAACAGTGAGCATCCCTGACTCTTGGAACTGCTGTGAGGACTGAGTTGCCCCCCTAAAGAGCCTGGAAGAGTGGCCGCACCTGGTGCCCTCACAGATCCTGACTGCCAAGGAGAGGAGGAAAGAGAACAGGCTCAGTGGTGCTGGGCGGCGGGCACGGCTCGCAGAGCTGAGTGTGTGCCTCCCCAGAGCCCACCTTCAGCGGCATCACACGGGAGCTTGCATCCAAC
Source organism: Myotis nattereri (assembly GCF_964212035.1). Lineage (NCBI taxonomy): Eukaryota > Metazoa > Chordata > Mammalia > Chiroptera > Vespertilionidae > Myotis > Myotis nattereri. Next base: position 215,929,326 of record NC_138076.1, on the reverse strand, counting down.
ATGAAGGAAGTGTTTGCACTGGATGGACAGACCCTACTCTCTCCCAAAGAGCAATGGTCACCCTTTGCCAGCACAGACTGGGACTCTATGTGGCTTGGAAAAAATGGTGACCCAAGTCCCTGGAGAGCAGTGAATATTTGTACAATCGACTGATTAACAAATGAGACCAGGTCTAAACCGGGGGAGAGACCCCAAAAATGGCCTAACTGAAAGAGATGAATAACAATCCAAAATCAGAAGTGAAGCCCTAGCTGGTTTGACTCAGCAGTTGGGGCGTCAGCCCATGGACTGAAGGGTCCCAGGTTCGATTCTGGTCAAGGATATGTACCTCAGTTGCAAGCTCGACCCCTGGCCCCAGGCGGGACACATGCAGGAGGCAACCAATCAATGTGCCTCTCTCCCATCGACTTCGCTCTCTGTCTCTCCCCCTCCCTCCCACTCTGAAAAAATAAATGAAAAAATATATCCTCAGGTGAGGATTAACAAAACATACACAACACAAAACAATTAAAAGAAGTTAAAAGAAGAAATAGCCCTAGCAGGTTTGGCTTAGTGGACAGAGTGTCGGCCTGTGGACTCAAGGGTCCCAGGTTCGATTCCGATCAAAGGCACATGCCCGGGTTGCGGGCTTGACCCCCAGTAGGGGGTGTGCAGGAGACAACCAATCAATGATTCTCTCTCATCATTGAAGTTTCTCTCTCTCCCCCTCTCCCTTCTTCTCTGATATCAATAAAAATATATTTTAAAAAATAGAAGAAATAGCCACTAACACAGAGGTAAATTAAAATGATTATAAAACAATAATTTATACTATCTATGCTCATACATTCGAAGCAAGCCTGAACCATCTAGCCCAGCGGTTGCCAACCTTTTGGACCTTGCGGACCACCGGCTGGTGACTGCTGATCCAGCCTCCTGGAAACACACCATCCAAGCCCAGTGCAAAGGCAGAATCAGCCTCTGGAACAGGCCTAGGCTCCACCTGGATGCCTCCACCACAGGCTGAGCGCTGCTTTAGGACGGGCTGTCTCTCTCAGCCCTATAACCCTGGGTCACAGCTTCAGGTTGGACATGCAGCTGACATGCTCCATGGGTTCACCACATCAAGCAGTAAACAAACTTGATACAAGTTCTTAAAGGCTGAGATGGGAGGGGGGTCCAGTGGGCAAGCAGGGCAAGGAGCCGAGCAGGTGGGAGCAAAGGGACAGGGTCCCCACAGCTCCCACCTGCGTGACTCAGCAGGTGTGGAAGACTCTAGTTGTGCCCAGCCTTTGTTGCCCCTTTCTTCAATAGTGACAGGGGTTTAGGTGGGCACTTGGCCACCTCCTTAAGCCTGATTTTCCCAGCCTCCCCTTGCAGCCAGCTATAGTCAGGTGATGAAGCTCTGGGCAGAGGGCTGGGCGTAGAAGTGACCTTGGAGCCACAGGCCTTCCTGGTGTGAGCTCCTGGGTCCTGCTGGCCCGCCTGCCTCCGGGGGGTTGCAAGAAGCAGAGCACCCTCTGACTCCACGAGTGAAAGCCCGAGGCTGAGGCAGGAGCTGCCAGACCAAACTACGTGAGAGAGAAGTGCAGTCCCCCCCCCCCCCCTCGTTTAAGCCACTGCTTCTTGGGACCTTTTTGTTGCAGCTCAGTCTGTACCTTAATACAATCTGAGCAAGTTTCTTAACCTCCCTGAGCTTTAGCGTTTTCACTATAAAATGATCACATTTTCTCCAAAAGGTTACAGAGTTAAGCAGTGCACCGGGCATATAATAAGTGCTCAACCAATACCTGAATTTACTGAATTGGGGAAAGAGATGTAATATCACTGACACATATTATAAGCTCAACTAGTAACTAGTGTTCACTCCCTGCCCCCCCCCCCCGCTTTTTCTTTTTGTTTCAATCCTCACCTGAGGGTTTTTTTTTTTTTTAATGATTTTAGAGAGAGGGGAGGGGGCTGGGGGGCTGAGAGAAACATTGATGTCTGAGAAAAACATGGATAGGCTGCCTCCTGTATACTCCCTGAACCCACAACGTAGGTACGTGTCCGGACCGGGAATCGAAGCAGCAGCAACTTTTGGGTGCGCAGTGCACAGGGTGAGACTGAGCCACACCAACCAGGGCTCATTCCCCCCCCTTTTAACATCAGTTTTAACAGGCGGAGTACAACAGCCACCCAGGTGGCTGCTCATGTTAAACACAGCAAGAGGGGAGGCGGCTGAGACGGCTACGTGCTGTGACTCCCCTGCATGAAGAGCCCCCGCCCCACGCAGGCAGGTGTGGGCTTGGTGCTGCCTGGTGCTCCATCCTGACCACCGTTTACCTGCCGCCGGCAGATGCTATTCCTTGGTGTGGAGCTGGATATTTGAAAAAATGTGTGCAACTCAAACAACGAAACACAAAAACTACAGTGGTCCATCCTTCCCAGGAACAGCAGGAGGCTTCCCAAGGCGCTCATGACAAAGGACGTGCTGCTAATGAGACCAGGGCCACAGGCAAAACCTAGGACTGGCCTGGGCAAACCAGGACTGCTGGGCATCCCACCAAAACCAGAACACCAGCACTCCAGCCTTTCAAAACCAGGTCTCAACCAGATCTTTTACCCATGGAATGAATTGGAATTCTTCAAAAATGTCTTGCGTTTTATGGACCCCTTCATTTCACATATTTTAAAGTCAGCTTGTCAATTCCAACCTCCGACCCTGTCTCCACACACACACCCTGGGGTTTGTAATTGAAATTAATGATGTATTTCTGGATCGGTTCTGGGAGAACTGGCACATTCACAACAATGAGTTTTCCAATCCAAAACTGTGGTGTAGCTGTCCGTTTACTCAAGTCTTCTTTAATTTCTCTAAAAACTTACCATGTTTTCCACAGAGGTTTCACATTTTTCATTAGATTTATTCCTAGGTACTTTTGTTTATAATGCTACTATATGCATGACTTTTTCACTGCAATGTGTTTATTGGTGGTATATGATAATCTTTTTATAAGCTGATTTTATATCCAGCAACTTCCTACATGATTACTGAGTAAAGTTATCTGTAGATGGTTTCGGGCTTTCTACATATACAATCACATCATCAGTGAATGACAACAGTCTTGTTTCTTTCATTCAAATTCTTTTATCTTTTTTCCCATTTTTCTGGTTTATTGGTTTGGCTAAAACCTCCATCGTGAGCCTCAAGTGATCATAAACAGACTATAAACAAGCATGCTTCTAACTCCCTCTCCCCTCCATGATGCCTACCTCTCTGTGCTCCCATCATCTTCTCCAGGCTTCCTCCTGCGGGATTTCCTGTTTTCTGGCTCAATGACTTCCTCTTTACTGTAAATGATTTGATATTAAACCCACATACAGGGTGGGGAAAAGTAGGTTTATAGATATTTATGTTGAAAATACAATAATTTTTAATAATAACACAAGAAGTCCTGACCGGTTTGGCTCATAGAATAGAGCATCAGCCCTCGGACTGAAGGGTCCCGGGTTCGATTCCGGTCAGGGGCACGTATCTCGGTTGCATGCTCCCAGCATTGGCCAGGGGCATGTGGGAGACAACCAATCGATGTGTCTCTCTCATATCGGTGTTTCACTCTGTCTCTCCCTCTTCCTTCCACTCTCTCTAAAAATCAATGGGAAAAATATCCTCGGATGAGGATTAAAATAATAATAAGTAAGAGCTGCCATCTTGTGTCCCTGCATGTGTGCGCTTATTCTCGGGTCTGCCCTAGACCCCCTGAGCGCCAGCCTTAATCCCCCGCGCGGCCCTGTTTCCTCTCCAACTATCTCCAAAGAAACTATCATGAACCAAGACAAACTCACCAAACTGCAGGCACAAGTGCGCTTTGGTGGGAAAGGAACAGAAAACACACTCGTAGAAAGAAGGGGGTTCACAGAACAGCTACAGCAGATGATTAAAAACTTCAGTTCTCCTTAAAGAAGTTAGGGGTAAACAATATCTCTGGTATTGAAGAGGTAAATATGTTTACAAACCAAGGAACAGTGATCCCCTTTAACAACCCTAAAGTTCAGGCATCGCTGGCAGTGAACACTTTCACCACGACAGGCTGTGCTGAGACAAAGCAGCTGACAGAAATGCTCCCAGCACCTTCAACCAGCTCAGGCGGACAGTCTGCCGGTTAAGGAGACGGGCTGAAGCTCTGCCCAAACAAGCTGTGGATGGAAAAGCGCCACTTGCTACTGGAGAGGACGATGATGACGAAGTTCCAGATCTCGTGGAGGATTTTGATGAGGCTTCCAAGAATGAAGCAAACTGAACTGAGTCAACTTCTGAAGAAGATAAGCTTGAAGAAGTTTCTGGGAGCTGCTATTTTATATTATGACTGCTTTTTCAAATTTTGTTTATGGATCTGATAAAATCTTGATCTCTGATATTTTTTAGCCCAATGCCCCTGGACATTGCAGCTCTTTTCAGTTTTTGCTTATACATAAATCATTCTTGGCAGCTAATTAAGCTGAAGAATCTTGGGAATAAAGTTTGAAACAGGTTAATAAAAAAATAACAACACAAGAATAAAACTGTTTCACATACAATTGTAAACCTACTTTTGCCCCACCCAGTATTGTATTTTTTATTTCTAGACATCTATTTGGTTCTTTTTCAAATATTGTAGATCACCTTTTATAGTTCCCAAAGATATTTTCTTTCTTTCTTTCTTTCTTTAAATATATTTTTATTGATTTCAGACAGGACAGGAGAGGGAGAGAGACAGAAACAATGATGAGTGAGAATCATTAATCAACTGCCTCATGCACACTCCCTACTGGGGACTGAGTCCACAACCTGGGCATATGCCCTTGACCAGAATCGAACCCAGGACCCTTCAGTCCACAGGCTGACGCTCTATCCACTGAACCAAACCGGCTATGGCAATAATTTATTTCCTCAAGAATAAAAAGCATGCTTGTTTATAGTCTGTTCCTGATAATTTCAAAATCGGAAGAACTGAAGGCTCTGTCTCCATTGTTTTTCACTCATGGTGCCTTATTTCCTTATTAGACGCCCAGTGCATGAATTCATGCACCAGTGGGGTCCCTCGGCCTGGCCTGCAGTGATGGGGCCGAAACCAGCCCGGTGCAAGAATTCGTGCACCAGGCCTCTAGTATGCAAAGATCTTTGGTTAATCTCTTCCTGTCCTCCCTCCTCCCCTCTTCTCTCTGAGATTCATCAGTCTGTTCCATGTTTCCTGTCTGTGCACTGAGCATCTGCCCCCTGGTGGTCAGTGCACATCATAGCTACTAGTTGAAGGGTTGCTTAGGCTTTTTTTATATAGATATGCTTGGTCAGTTTTGTCCGTGTACTAACAATACCCTTATAAAATATCTGTAAGGATTTTTTTTTGCATCTTAGGATGACAGTAACTGCCTCCAGAGAGGATACCTGAAGGCATGACCAAACCAGAAAACACATTAAATTCATGCTTATCCTGAACTGCTACCAGGCAGTGTAAACCTGGGCTAGCGAGCCTCACAAAGGCTAACCCAGAACCACAAGATGTTCCCCTTCTCCCACCTTTTTCCTGCCACATTTAGTAAAAAAATAACCAGGTGGGAGCAGGGATGGAGTGGGGCAGGCATGTCTATACTTCACCCTAACTCGGAGGATATAGATACAGCCTTCCACGCCCCATTTAGTACAGGGATGGTTTCCTCTAAGCTTTCCCTTTGAGAGGACTGAGATCTTAACTACTGTTCCTACCCTACAAGGCCACTAAATTCAAAGCCCCACTTTGTCCAGATCATCAAATGCCCTCAGGGCAAAGGCAGATTCCATCCCATTGTGCTTAAATTACCTTTCTGGGTTCTTATTTTTAGTTATATTTTGGTCTAGAACTTCCTTACTATATTGTCAGTTCTTTTATTTCTTTTTCTTTGGAGTCCAACGTTTTTTAAAATTTAAACTCTTTATTGTTTAAAGTATTACATATGTCTCCTTTTCCCCCCAATGACCTCTCCCACCCCCCAGCACATGCCCTCACCCCCATCTGTGTCACTGGTTATGTTTATAAGCATGCATACAAGTCCTTTGGTTGATCTCTTATCCCCCATCCCATCCTCCCCTGCTTCCCTCTGAGGTTTGATGGTCTGTTCGATGCTTGTCTCTGGATCTATTTTTGTTCATCAGTTTATGTTGTTCATTATATTCCACAAATAAGTGAGATCATGTGTTATTTATCTTTCTCCGACTGGCTTATTTTGCTTAGCATAATGCTCTCCAGGTCCATCCATGCTGCTGCGAATGATAAGAGTTCCTTCTTTTTTACAGCATCGTAGTATTCCATTGTGTAGATGTACCACAGTTTCCTAATCCACTCATCTGCTGATGGCACTTGGGCTGTTTCCAAATCTTAGCTATTGTAAATTGTGCTGCTATGAACATAGGGGTGCATATATCCTTTCTGACTGGTGTTTCTGGCTTCTTGGGATATATTCCTAGAAGTGGATTTCTGGGTCAAATGGGAGTTCCATTTTTAGTCGTTTGAGGAAACTCCATCCTGCCCTCCACAGTGACTGCACAGTCTGCTGGAGTCCAACCATTTTGATGCTTTCCATAGGGTAGGGCTGGAAGGACAGAGGCAGTCCAAATACCGTAGCCTAACATTAATAAACAACATAAGACACTAATGTTTTTCTTGCAAAATATACCTGATATACGCCGAAACCGGTTTGGCTCAGTGGATAGAGTGTCGGCCTGCGGACTGAGAGGTCCCGGGTTCGATTCTGGTCAAGGGCATGTACCTGGGTTGCGGGCACATCCCCAGTGGGAGATGTGCGGGAGGCAGCTGATCGATGATTCTCTCTCATCGATGTTTCTAACTCTCTATCTCTCTCCCTTCCTCTCTGTAAAAAATCAATAAAATATATTTTAAAAAATATATATATATATATATATATATATATATATATATATACCTGATATACAATTCTCTATACTGAAATTTATGTTCTCGCATCCCTTTGAAGGATTATTCCACTTTCAATGGCTGCTACTCATACTCATGAGGCATGTGTTGTCAACTGAATAATTGTAAGCTACTGACTGCAAGCTGAAGATCCTTTTGTCTTTCATGCTATACGATTCCAATGCATGGGTGTATGTTTCTTTATTTATACTGCTTGGGACACAGTGTGCTTCCATTCTGGGAGTCCAACTACACATTTACCACACATTATTATTCTCATTTTCCATCTCCCATCTCTCAAGGCTGCACACTGTGTAACTTCTTCATTCATATACTCCAGTTCACAATTCTGTCTTCTGCCATGTTTAATGTGTCTACTCCACATATAGAGTTTTCTTTTTTTAAAATAATTCTTTATTGTTGAAAGTATTACATATGCCCCTTTCTCCTCCCACTGACCCCCTTGAATTTTTTATTTCAACTTTTTTTCATTTCTGAAAGTTCTACTTGGATCACTTTGATACTTTGTTTTGCATTACTAATTTTTATTCTATATGTATTTCTTCAAATATTTCATATATTAGGGGCCCAGTGCATGAATTCATGCACCTTGAAAGGAAGTGTGGGCCAAGAGGCTGTGGTGGGCACAGGGGCGTGTCACAGCCCATCCTCCACGCCCCCACCTGGCCCCTCCCACCGCAGCCCCTGGTCCCATCTGCCAGCAACCCTGTTCCCGCTGTCGCCACTCCCATGCGCTGACCCCATGCGCTGACCGCGCTGGCCCCGCTCGCACCCACTGACTGAGCAGAGCGATTGGGGCCGGCACCAGCAGTGGGTGCAAGCAGGGCTGTCACCAGCAGCGGGTGAGAGCACTGGGCGGGACAATGGTGCCTAGAAGCAAAGAATTTTCAATAACCACCAGAGACTTGCCCCAATTGAAAGGGCAAGTCGTCGCAGGGCCTGACCACGCTGCTGGCGGCCTCGGGCACCGACTCCCCAGCCCACGGTGGGAGCCCGGTGCAGGCTGCCACCCGCCCGCTGCCCCCGGACCGGACCCACGCGGCGGCAGCGGCGGCGGGGCGGGGCACGTGCCCTCGCCCGAGGAGATGGAGGAGGAGGCGATCGCCAGCGCCCCCGGGAACAAGACGGAGGACGTGGACTTCCTATCTGGGCTGGAACTGGTCGATCTGCTGGACCCCCAGCAACCGGACTGGCCCCTGGAGCCCGGGCTCAGCTCGCCCTGGGGGGGGGGGCTAGGACTGCGCCCTCCATCTTGCCCTGGGCCCTCCATTTTTGGGGCGGCCGCCATGTGCTCAGGAGAGTGCCTTCTTCCCGGAAGCCCAGGCCCCTGCTGGCCACGCCCAGGATTTCTTTAAACTAACCAATGACAATCAAGGGATGTGCGCGCCAGAGAGATGACCACATCCTGTGTAACAAGACCCGACTGGCGCCTGGCCAATCGGCGGGGCCCACAGTCCCCTCCCCTGCCCTTACTATAAAACCCACAATCCCACCAGGCCTCGCTCTTTCGGCCACTGGGCTTACCGTTGTTGTATCAGTGAGTGTGGTCGGGGAGCCAAACTAGTTCGAAATGAAGGACTCTTTGCTTTTGCATCGGACTCTCTGGCTCCCTGATGGGCTTTTTGGGAACCTTGAAATCTGGGCACAACACCAATGACAGCAACCAGCACCCCGCCTTGGTCTGGTGTCCCCGCTCACCTGCTCCACCATCCCACCGCGGCCAACGCCTGCCATGTTTTGTGCTCTGCTGCCTGCTGCCGATGCCCACCATGTTCTACGTGCACCCCCTGGTGGTCAACGCACGTCATAGCGACCAGTTGTTTGGCTGTTCCACGATTCGGTCTATTTGCATATTAGGGTTTTATATATAGAGATACACTAGAGGCCCCCCACCGGTGCACAATCGGGCCTGGGGAGGGACTATGGGAGGGCTTCAGGGCATGTCCAGCCCGTCTTGCCCAGTCTCGATCGGCCAGACCCCAGCAGCAAGCTAACCTACCAATTGGAGCATCTGCCCCCTGGTGGTCAGTGCACATCATGACTGGTCAAACAGTCAAACAAACAGTTGGATACTTAGCATATTAGGCTTTTATTATGTAGGATACGGCATCTGACTATTCAACATGTGCAGGCCTCAGGGCATCTAATTTTGCTAATTCTTCCTCACAATGGTATGTGTTTTCTGATTGTAAGTTCAAGTTTGCTTAAATGTAATGTATAAAATCCATTATTTTATACATTAAATAAAAGCCGACACTATGTATGCTTTTCTCTAAGGAGGGTTTATGTTTTCTTCAGCAAGGAACAAAGGATTACTATCATAACGCTCACTGTTCCTTTTTCTTTTCCTCTCTTGGCCTTCAGAACAGTATCTTAATTTTTAGTGACTGAAGTGATCACAAGAAACCGTATTTACTGTGATTTACCCAGCACCTAATTGGAGTGCGATGGGAGAGACTTTTAGGAACACCTAATACTGCTGGACACAGGAGTCCCTCCCTCCCCTTTTTTTTCAAAATATATTTTTATTTATTTCAGAGAAGAAGGGAGAGAGAGAAACATCAATTATGAGAGAGAATTGGCTGCCTCCTGCACACCCCACAACAGGGATTGAGCCCACAATCAAGGCATGTGCCCTGACGGGGAATCAAACCGTGACCTTCTGGTTCTTAGGTGGACGCCCAACCATTTAGCCACACTTCCCTCTCTTTTTCATCCTCCACATGGACAGTGTGTTCTGGATGGCACCCATGACCGTGTAAGGGCTCTAGCTCATGTGTACCTCACTACAGGTACATGGCTGTCCCCATTTTATTTGGATTACACTTCAGCTTGGAGAGGCCAAGTAACTTGGTCTCTCCACAACACAGCTCCTCAAAACTAGACTCAGGAGGATCAAAAAACAACCAAAAGACAATAGACTACACACACCCTTCAAAAACTAAATTTCTGCTGTCATCCATCTTTAAACTTCCACTTATACAGTATATTTGCACAAATTATACAGTAAAACAGAATGAAAAAGGAAAACCATCCTACCTTCTGTGGAAACTTCTTGTTTAAATTTTGTATTCAGGCAAAATATAAAAACATTTGGAGTTTTTTCTTGGAGTATATGCAACTTGAAGAAAATTTTTTTCATTCAGTATAAGACTGATAATGGCCTCACCTGAAAAATAAAAAGGAAAAATCTTATTTTAAGTTCTGCTTTTATAAAGTAAATTACCAAAATGGTAGATAAAAGGAAAGCAAAAATCAGTATCTTTACTTAATATTCAAATTATCAGAACATTTCAGGATGAAGGAATGAAAAACTCCATTGCCTCTATTTGTGTTAGACTGGTGCTGATGGCATACACCCGATCCGGTGTCTGGTTAATGAGCTCAGTGGTTGGAATGTCACAGACAGATTTCAAAGATGTGGGAAGATCTCTATGGAATTGTCCTCTTCAGTAACTTTATGTATGCATTAATTTATTTTTTATCCTCACCTGAGGATATTTTCCCATTGATTTTTAGAGAGAGTGGAAGAGAGGGAAAGACAGACAGAAATATTGATGTGAGAGAAACACATAGATTAGTTGCCTCCTGCACAAGCCCTAACGAGGGCATGGGCCAGGGAGGAGCCTGCTTGCGTGCCCTTGGCTGGAATCAAACCCAGGACCCTTTGGTTCACAAGCCGACGCTCTATCCACTGAGCCAAACCGGCTAGGGTCAGTCTAGTAACTTTACACTATCTCCTCAAGAAATGCACATTCCTGGCCTGGCTGGATAGCTCAATTGGTTAGAACATCATTCCAATACACCAAGGTTGCCAGTTCAATCGCCGGTCAGGGCACATTCAAGCATCAGCCAATGAGGCTGGAATGGCTCAGTGGTTGAGTGTCGACCTATGAATCAGGAGGTCACAGTTCCACCCAGTCAGGGCACATGCCCAGGTTATAGACTTAAGGCAGCCGATCAAGGATTCTCTCTCATCACTGATGTTTCTCTTTCTCTCTTCCTTCTTCTCTGAAATAAACAAAAATATATATATTTTAAAAGAAACAGCCAATGAATGCATAAATAAGTGGAACAACAAAACTATGTTTCTCTCTCCCCTTAGCCCCTCTCTCTATTTCCCTCTCTCTCTCTCAAAAAAAACAAAACAAAACATATTCCTGGTCACAAGGTGACTGATAATCCATCACAATGTCTAGAAGCATCTCCAACAGTGACCTTTACATACCATTTCCAAATCAGGCGACCAGCACAGCACTGCCCAATGAACTGACTGACTCCACGTCTCCAGCAAAAGCATGGACACCTGGAGCCTGGGAAGCTCACTTGGTACTTGCATGAAAGTCATGATTTCACCATTGGAAACTAGTCTTCAGCATTTCCTTCCCTGGGCCCATGAATTCCCTGATGACCACCCAAGAAAGGCCACCTCTGCTCTCTCTCCCACCAGAATGGGGGTCAGCATTCTCCTAGGTCCATGGCTATTTTAAAAGCCACCTCATACCTTCATTCTAAAACCTGTTTTTGATCTTTTTGCTACAGGGAACAAATTTACCTTCCCACCTGCAACAACTAAAAAAAAATTAAAGGGTAAAATATATGGAACAGTTTTCAAGAAAACGAACACCAGGCAATGAGGAAGAGCCATCCCTGACAGAAGGGAAACGAGAGGACCCTCTCCCTGCCCAGCTCCCTGCCTGGGGAGGACTGTGGCTCTGGGCACAGCAGAGGAGCCAGGTGCAGCCACCTCTTGAGGCCGAGGCGCTGACGCTCAGTTCGGACAGAGCACTGGAGGGGAGTGACACAGAGGTGCAGGCTCCAGCTGGGTGCTGACAGCAGCGTGTGAGGCAGCCTCCAGGCCAGGACAGCAGCGCCCAAAGGGCTACCAGGAACAACCCTCGAGCTCACAGGGAGCCAGGGACACTCTTTCTCCCAGTCACAGTGCAAACTTCCTAATTCTCCAGCTGGGGCAAAATTAGCCCTACGGGTGGTTGGCAAACTGCGGCTTGCGAGCCACATGCGGCTCTTTGGCCCCTTGAGTGTGGCTCTTCCACAAAATACCGACTTCTGCGCATGGGCCATGAAGTTTCAATCGCACTGTACGTGCGCAACCGCACGTGGTATTTTGTGAAAGAGCCACACTCAAGAGGCCAAAGAGCTGCATGTGGCTTGCGAGCCATGGTTTGCTGACCACTGCTAGACTAAACATTACTCTGGTCTCACCTAACAAAGCTTAAAAGTAAGACCCACCAGAATTAAACTGTTTCCAAGTAATTTAACCACATCTCAGAATTTTTTTCTGACCTTTTGGTCACGAATATGTATAGAAATACAAAAATACCCAGCATCCAACACAATAAATTCAGTGTCTTGGCAGTTTGGCTCAGTGGATAGAGCATCAAGGAAGGTCGCAGGCAACCAATTGATGTGTCTCTCTCACATCAATGTTTCTGTCTCTCTCTGTCTCTCCTCCTCCCTTCTACCCTTTCTTTAAAAAAAATCAATGGAAAAATATCCTTGGGTGAGGATTCACAATAAATAAATAAATTAATTAATTAATTACCAGACATACAAGGAAGAAAACATGAACTATAATGAAGTGAAAAATCAATCAAAACTAACCCAGAAATGACACAAATGATAGAATAAACAAAGACATTTAAACAGTTGTCCTAACTGTATTCCGTATCTTCAAAAACCTAGAGAGAAGATTAGACATGTTAAATGGAGACATGAAAGATAGACAAAGGCCCAAATAGAATCATAAAAATACTCAATCCCAAAAAAGGCAGGAAAGAGGGACAGGGGACAAAGAACACAGTGTCCTTCTCCTGTGAGCCTCTACCCGAGGGCACTGTAAGGGGGACAGGACTCAGTGTGGTTGTTTCCTCCTCCCCAGCCCTCTCTCTAACCCAGGGCTCCTCAAACTTTTTAAACGGGGCCAGTTCACTGTCCCTCAGACCATTGGAGGACCGGACTATAGTTTAAAAAAAAACTTTGAACAAATTCCTATGCACACTGCACATATCTTATTTTGAAGTAAAAAAACAAACAGGGAACAAATACAATATTTGTATTTGCTTGTGGCCCGCGGGGCCATAGTTTGAGGAACCCTGCTCTAACCATACCAACACTTACCACTTCCTGAACATGCTGAGTGTCTCCCATAGCTGACGCTCTGCACGTGGCCTCCACTGCCTGGAACGGCCCTCCTCCCACCTCCCTACTTGACAAAGTCCTGCCAGCTCTTCAATCCAAAATTCAACCACAACACTCACATCAAGCTTTCCTGAGTCCTTCCTCAGAATTTACACAAGTCTGTTTACACATCTTTTAGAAAATCACATTATAATAATCTGGTTTGAAATATTATTTTAAATTATGAAAAAAATTAAAAATACAAAAAGATCCACAGAAGAGTATGACAAATACCCATATACTGAGATTTAATAAATGTTAAGAATTGTTCACATATCCCTATTTTTAAAAACCACACATTTCTAATACACTGAGAAACTGACACCCATTCCATTCCCTTCCTCCTAAAGGTAATCATTAACTTGCAGCATCATAATTGCAATCTTTCACTGCCCGTGTGTTTATAAGTAATGCACTGTTTTAAGAATATACTTTTAGCCCTAATTGGTTTGGCTCAGTGGATAGAGTGTCGGCCTGCGGACTCAAGGGTCCCAGGTTCGATTCCGGTCAAGGGCATGTACCTTGGTTGCGGGCACATCCCCAGTGGGGGGTGTGCAGGAGGCAGCTGGTCGATGTTTCTCATTGATGTTTCTAACTCTCTTTCCCTCTCCCTTCCTCTCTGTAAAAAAAATCAATAAAATATATTTTTTAAAAAAAGAATATACTTTTAGCCCTGGCTGGTTTGGCTCAGTGGATAGAGCGTCCGCTTGCGGACTGAAGGGTCCCAAGTTCGATTCCGGTCAAGGGCTTGATCCCCAGTAGGGGGCGTGCAGGAGGCAGCTGATCAGTGATTCTCATCATTGATGTTTCTTTCTCTCTCTCTCTCCCCCTCTCTCAAATCAATAAAAATATTTTTAAAAAAGAATATACTTTTATAACACATACATGCGCTCTCCAAGTGTTTTAAGATCAACTTTGAATTTTAGGAAATCATGTATACTGACACAGGTAGCTTTCATTTTGAATTTGGCAGGCACTGCATCCCTGCGAGGCCTCCCAGGCCATCCCTGACTTATTACTATTACAAGCGAGGCTGCCTGGACTTCTAGACATGTATCTTCATGCATAGCAAGTGCTTCCCAGCTTTTCTTCACTTGGACACAGAACTGCTGGGTGACAGAAAAGACACCTCCCAGTCCAGCAGACAAGAGACACATACTCCAGAGTGCTACACCCGTGCTCGGTGCAGCTCGGTGGGAACGGCAGCTCACCATAGCCTCGCCCACAGGGCAAAGTCCCGGAACTGGCCCAGGTCACGAGGTTAATAAATGTCAGTTCTAGAACTTGAACCCAGGTTGGCTCAGCAAAGTCCATGTTCTCCATCTGCACATGACACCAGATTCTGGCCCAGTCGATAAAGAGGAAAGGGAGGTATCCACACAGGTGCAGAAGGAGTGATGACGGTGGAGAGAGATAACAGGAAGGTACTGCCCTGGCTGCACGGGGCAGGGAGGCCACAGGCAGAGCCAAGAAAGAGACAGAGCAGGGTCTCACAGGCTCGAGGGGATTGAGGCTGGGGAGAGAGAGGTGCAGTCTTCAAATGGAGCCATGGTTTCTTTGTGGGGTGACAAACATTCTGGAGTTGGTGATGGCTACACAAACTTGTAAATACACTAAAAGTTACTGACTTGTACACTTTAAAAGGGTGGATTTTAGGAAATGTGAATAAACCCTGAATGAGAAAAAATGAAGCAATCGGTGGGCTGACAGAAAGAAGAGGAGTCAATTCCTGAAGAGGAGCTCCAGAAGGTCTGACTGCCACCAGCAGCCCAGGGGCATGGGAGAGAGAATGGACGAACAGAGTCCTGCCCCAAAGAGCCTGACCTCTAACAGAGAAGACAGGTCCCGCGGGCCTCCACCGCAGCCCCCTGGGAGGGAGATGGCGGGCAGGCGCACAGCCTGGAGCATCCTATCTTCCAGTGCTGAGGACAGGCCACCCAGTTCCTGTGCCTTAGGGCCTCTCTGTAGACAGGGCTAAAAATACTGACCTCCTAGGGTGGGTGTGAGGACTGACTGAGGCTAAGTCCTGTGCTTGGAAGCAGGCCTGACCCGGAGTGCCTGGGGTACGTTAGCGCTCACGATGCCCATGGAGGGGAAGACGTGACTCCTGCAAGGTGGTGTGCCTGGGGGCTGAGCCTCAACTCCAGGTGCACCTGCCTGGCTGGATGCTCGGCCCCACCACTTACTGGCCTAAGTTTCTTAAACTCTCTGTATCTCCGTCTCCCCGACTGTAAAATGCGGATGACGAAAGTATATACCTCCAAGGTCAATGCGAACATGAAACAAGATAATCTATCAAATGCTCAGCACCTGCCTGGCAAACAGGAAGTGCCCAGTGAGTGTTGTTGGTCAGAGAAGGCTTCCCTGAGGAATGAGTGGCTTGAGTTTCTCTCATTTTCAATTAATGGCCACAAACCTCAAGAGGGAGCTAGTTTCCCTCTTCAGACAATTGCGACAAATGTCAGCTAAGCACAACTGCGTACAGCCGCTTTCATCGAGAAGTGAGTCTACCTGCCCATCCTGGGGCTCCTGGGCCTGCTGCAGCCACGGAGGTGGCACAATGAGGACCTGGTGCAGTTCTGAGCCTCGGCTTCAAGAGGCTTCACAGAGTCCACCCTCAGTCTCTTGGACTCCGGTGACGAGTGTGTGAAGGCCCATGGGCCCTGCAGAGGCCTGCACCCCCAGCCAAGGCCCTGATCATATACGGAAGTGGAGAGGAGCCATCTGGCTGAACCCAACCCCAAATGGGCTCAACCCACAGACTCATGACCGGAAACAAGATGGTTGTTTTAAGCCACTCATCACTGGATGGTCTGCTGCAATAGATAACTAATATAACAACCCTGTTCTTCCTTCTACTCTTTCCTTCACCCTCCAGCATGCACACCCCCTGAGTCCATAGAAAAGGAGAAGGTCTCAACTGGGACCTCTCCTATTCCCTGCCTCCCCTCCTGCTATGATAGAAAAGGGTCCTGGGCTCCCAAAGGCCAGCCCCTTCCTCACACTGCAGGCCCCTCCCCTCACACCTTCCAATGCTTCTCCCGCAGGAATCTCCAGTGCCCTCCCTTCTGTGTGCACACACGCACACACTGCCCCACAGACAT
Source organism: Myotis nattereri (assembly GCF_964212035.1). Taxonomy (NCBI): domain Eukaryota; kingdom Metazoa; phylum Chordata; class Mammalia; order Chiroptera; family Vespertilionidae; genus Myotis; species Myotis nattereri. The sequence continues at coordinate 215,913,095 of NC_138076.1, read as the reverse complement.
TTTTCCAATCCCTGTTCACAGCAAAGCTTCCTCAAGGAACTGTCTGCTCTTACTGTCCCCAGAATCAAGGGAAGAAGGAAACAGAAATATGAGCTCGGCACTGAGGGCACCCCCCCACACACTGCTCACAGAGGTGGGCAACAGTGCTTAGGTCAGACCACGCTTACACAGCATACGACTGCAGGAAAAATGTCAGAGGTCAGGGCTACAGAATGGCTAAACTGAAGGGGAAACTGAACAAAGAAGGGAAAATCCCACCCTGGCCGGTGTTGGTCAGTGGTTAGAGCACCGACCCACATAAATTCGATCCCAGTCAAGGGCACATATCTGGGTTGTCTCTCTCACATTAATGTTTCTCTCTCTCTCCACACCCCCCCCCCCTTTCCCTTCTACTCTCTCTGAAAATCAGTGGAGAAAATAACGCTGGGTGAGGATTAACAACAACAAAAAGAGAAAAAGCTTCAAAATCTTCATTAAAATTCCTCCCAAATCCTTGGCTGACTCCTGAGCTGCACATGGTAAGATGACATGCCAAGAAATCAAACAGAAAAAAAGTCAAACTCATAGAAACAGAGTAGGGAGTGGCTGCCAGGGATGGGGGGTGGGGGTAGAAAGAGGTTGGTAAAGGTGCGAACATTCAGCTATGAGATGAATATGGTCTGAGGACCAAATGGGGACTGTAGCTGATGAAACTGTGTTGTATAACTGAAATTTGCTAAGAGGATATAACTTCAATGTTCTCACACACACAAACTATGTGAAGCAATGGATATAATTAACTAGATGGGACGAATCCTTTCACAATGTATGTACATGTATATAAAATTATGATGTACTTTAAATATCTTACAATTTTATTGGTTAATTATACCTCAATAAAGCAATACAGCTGAGAAAGAGAGAGATACACACAAACCCATATACACCTGACCAGGCAGAAAGCAGCTGTTGTGAGATGAAAAAGATTTCAACAGTTGTCCAACACTGGGTGACAAATTTTGGATTTTCTGTTCTGCCATATTAGAAAGGTTTTCCATTAAAACCCCAGAAGGGCCATGGCTTGAGAGTAAAAACCATGCCAGAACTAAGGGCTGTGCCCTAAAACACAGGGCAAAAACCAAACAGATCCACCCTTGAAAAGCTTCACAGGATCAAGATGCTCTCCCAGTAATTTAACAGCCGGCCATAACAAAACTTAATACTCTTTAAGGGAAGATAACCTAAAACAGAGTCACTAGAATGTACTATCCACAATGTCCATTATACAACAAAATTACTAGACATGCAAAGTAGAAAAATGTGAACCATGATCAAGAGAAAAAAACAATCTACAGAACCCACAAGTGACCGTATGTTGCAACTGACAGATGACAACTTCAAAACACCATTATAAATATGTTAAAGGACTTTGGGGAAAACAGGGCAGAAGGGATGAGCAGGTGGAAAATTGGCAGAGACTTGTGAACTGGAAAAAAGAACGAAAAGGAAATGCCAAAATTAAAAATATAATACCTGGAATTAAATGTCATTGGATAGAATTAATAACAAAATGAATACAGAATATACTCATGTAAACAGTGAGAGAAAAAAATTTTTAAAATACAGCCACGCTCAGCACCTGTGGGAGAAAATCAAACAATCTAAAATAGATGTCACTGGACTGCCAAGAGGAAAGGAGAGTGAGACAACAGCCAAAAAGTTTCCAAAGTTGATTACATACGCCAACCCAGAGAGCCAAGGACTGAAGTAAATCCCAGGAAGGATAAATACTAAAACACCAAACTTAGAAAATTACCGTCAAACTGAAAAAGAAAAAAGTTTATAGAAATAGAGAATTTACTTACTTAATAAAAATAAATAAAATATCTTAAAACACAGCAGGAAAAGATGTCAGGTGAACAATAAGAATGACAACTGACTTCTCACCAGAAACAACACACTATGGGAGATGATGGAGAAACTTCTTTATTTTTTTTTTATTTTTTTTTATTGATTTCAGAGAGGAAGGGAGAGGGAAAGAGAGACAGAAACATCCGTGATGAGAATCATGGACCGGCTGCCTCCTGCATGCCCCCTACTGGGGATGGAGCCTGCAACCCCGGCATGTGCCCTTGACCGGGAATCGAACCCATGACCTCCTGGTTCCTAGGTTGACACTCAACCACTGAGCCATGACGGCCGGGCTAGAGAAACTTCTTTAAAGGGCTAAAAGAAACAACTGTCAACCTAGAATTTTATAACCAGCAAAAATATCCCTCAACACTGAAGGGCAAATAAAGACCTTTCTAGACAAACAAAAGCTGAGAGAATCTGTACCCAGCACACCCACAACATAAGAAATACTGAAGTCCTAGCCAGTTTGGCTCAGTGAATACAGCATCTGCCTGCAGATAGAAAGGTCCCAGGGTTCAATTCTAGTCAAGGGCATGTAACTCAGTTGCAGGCTCCCAGCCCTGGACGGAGACATGCAGGAGGCAACCAATCAACGTGTCTGTCTCACGTCAGTGTTTCTCTCTGTCTCTCCCTTTCCCTTACATTCTCTCTAAAAATCAATGGGAATCGCTTCTCGGCCTTTTGGCTAAGATCAAGTGTAGTATCTGTTCTTATCAGTTTAAAAATCAATGGAAAAAATATCCTCAGGTAAGGATAAAAAAGTAATTTAAAAATAATGGAACTGAAGAAAGAGCTTCAGGCTGAGGACAATGATGCCACCTAGAACTGTGATCTGCAAAAACAATGAAGAACTTCCCAACTCATTCTCTGGGGCCAGTTACCCTGATACCAAAAGAGTATCATCCTATATAACAAAAGCCTAACACGCTAAGTTTCCGGTCGTACGTTCAACCAGTCAAAGCATAATGTGCTAATGATATGCTAAGGCTGCTCAGCCGCTCGCTATGACGTGTACTGACCACCAGGGGCTAGGGACACTCCAACCGGTAGGTTAGCTTGCTGCTGGTGGATGGTGAGACAGGCCAGACATGCCCTGGAGCCCTCCTGCAGTCCCTCCCTGGCTGGCCAACCAATCTCCCGCATCCCTCCCCGGCTCCGATCGTGCGGGTGGGGGGGGGGGGCGTCCCTCGGACTGGCCTGCACCCTCTCGCAATCCAGGACCTCTTTGGGGATGTCAGAGAGCCAGTTTTGGCCCGATCCCACAGGCCAGGCTGAGGGACCCCACTGGTGCACTGACCATACATACGTCCAACCGTCCGACCGGCATAAAGAATGGCATGCTTTATGCTATAGATGTGAAAGAGAGGAGAATATGCCGAAACCGGTTTGGCTCAGTGGATAGAGCGTCGGCCTGCGGACTGAAGGGTTCCGGGTTCGATTCCGGTCAAGGGCATGTACCTGGGTTGCGGGCACATCCCCAGTAGATGTGCAAGAGGCAGCTGATCGATGTTTCTCTCTCATCGATGTTTCTAACTCTCTATCTCTCTCCCTTCCTCTCTGTAAAAACTCAATAAAATATATTTAAAAAAAGAAAGAGAGGAGAATATACGTGTGAAGTCACACCGATATTTGTTAGGTTACTACAGAAACGTCACCTGTCTGTCAAAACATGGGATGTTTTCACTTACATTTTCGGCAATCTGATCAAAAAGCTCAATACTGCCCTAACCGATTTGCTCAGTGGATGGAACGTCGGCCTGCGAACTCAAGGGTCCCAGGTTCAATTCCGGTCAAGGGCATGTACCTTGGTTGCGGGCACATCCCGCAGGGGGTGTGCAGGAGGTGGCTCATCGATGTTTCTCTCTCATCAATGTTTCTAACTCTCTATCCCTCTCCCCTCCTCTCTGTAAAAAATCAATAAAATATATTTTTTTAAAAAAGTTCAATACTATTTGATAATATGCTCATTAATGGTGTGGGGCGACACTGTCACATTATTAAATAAACATCAAATTGTGACACTTCAAATAAAACAAATGAAAAGTGTATAGAATTGCCGAACCGGTTTGGCTCAGGGGATAGAGCGTAGGCCTGCGGACTGAAGGGTCCCAGGTTCGATTCCGGTCAAGGGCATGTACCTTGGTTGCGGGCACATCCCCAGTGGGGGACGTGCAGGAGGCAGCTGATCGATCTCTCTCATCGATGTTTCTAGCTCTCTATCCCTCTCCCTTCTTCTCTGTAAAAAATCAATAAAATATATTAAAAAAAAAAATAGAAAAGTGTATAGAATTAACGAATGACAAGCATCTAACAGCACAAAACACGGTCAAAAAACGTTTACAAGTCAATCGAAACAGTCAACGTTAATATTCGATAATATTTCTAAATAAATTATATAACATTTTATATTTTATTTTTAAATATTTATAAAGTCGTTAAATTAAAAAAATGAACGTTTATTTATGTATGCATGGTACATACGACGCACACTGGCAATTTAAAAGTAAATGTTTACTTGCAAATGCGCAATACATATAAAGCTCTCACTGGCACCAATCGCACATGTGTGTTTCAATCTTTCATTGTCGATTGTGAATATGGTTGTTCTTGTTGACAGTGAATAGTAGTTCCTTAAAATGGATACTAACAGAAATCAACATCGTCAAAAAAATATATCTGAAAAACAATTATTGGCACAATATACCTCTGAAGTTGAACCCCTAGTATATAGATAATATATACTAGGGGCCCAGTGCACGAATTCGTGCACCTTGAAAGGAACTGTGGGCCACGAGGTTGCTGTAGGCACAGGGGTGGGTCTCGGCCCATTCTCCACGCCCCCGCCTGGCCCCTCCACCCAAGGCTCCCAGTCCCATCTGCTGGCAGCCCTGCTCCCGCCACCACTTCTCCCATGCACTGACGGCACTGGCCCCGCTCGCACCTGCTGATGGCACCGAGCGATTGGGGCCAGCGCCAGCAGCGGGTGCGAGTGGTGGCTGCTGCCCTGATCGCCCCTCAGGAGCAGGAGGAGGTGCAGAAGCCCTCAGGGGCAATCGGGACCAGCGCCGGGTGCTGGAAGCGGGTGCAGGCGGCAGCTCCAGCGCTGGCTGAGGGTGTGAGTGGGGCCAGCACTGGCAGTGGGTGTGAACGCCAGTTGGGACTGCAGCGTGCAGGAGCGAAGAATTTTTTAGTAACCACCAGAGGCTCGCCCTGATGACAACAACCAGCGCCCTGCATTGGTCTGGCGTCCCCACTCACCCGCTCCACTCTCCCGCCACAGCCGATGCCCACCATGTTCCATGCATGCCCCGTGGTGGTCAGCGCACATCATAGCGACCAGTTGTTTGGTTGTTCCGCCATTCGGTCTATTTGCATATTAGCCTTTTATTATATAGGACAGTATTTTTTAAAAAAAAAAATTTTTTTTAAATATATTTTATTGATTTTTTTACAGAGAGGAAGGGAGAGGGATAGAGAGTCAGAAACATCGATGAGAGAGATACATCAATCAGCTGCCTCCTGCACATCCCCCAGTGGGGATGTGCCCGCAACCCAGGTACATGCCCTTGACCGGAATCGAACCTGGGACCCTTCAGTCCGCAGGCCGATGCTCCATCCACTGAGCCAAACCGGTTTCGGCTAGGATAGTATTTTGACATGTAATTTTTTGCAGTAATGTATTTACTGCACGAATCTTTCTTCTAATTAATTTCCTTTCAATGTGCATGAATCCGTGCATTGGGCCACTAGTCTCTTATAAATATAGATGTAAAAATCCTCAACAAAACACAAGCAAACCAAGTCTGGACACACATAAAAAAGGTTATACACTACACCAAAGGGATTTATCCTAAGAATGCAAGGTTGCTTTAATACCTGTAAATTAATTAATATAACACACCATATATCAATAGCATAAAGGACAGAAACCAAGTGATCACCTCAAAAGTTGCAGAAAAAGACACTAAATCTTACACACCATGAATCCAACCATAAATGTCTGCTGCTAACCCAGGGAAACAGAACCAGGGATTTCTTGAACAACACAAACCAGAACCATCATTTTATGGGCTTTGCATTCCTCCCTGCTTCTTCCTGCCAAACACTAACCCTAAGGCCCCCTGTGGGATTCAGTGGCCAGAATGTCAGCAAGGGGCCCAGCCAGACTCCGCAGCTGAGGCAGCCCCAGCCCTGCACCTCCGTCTCCCCCTGGAAAACCAGCCAAAGCTTCAAACTCGGCTCCAGCTGGTGGGGTTGGAAGGGTGACAGGGCTGTTTTATTATTTTGTTTGTTTGTTAATCCTCACCAGCGGACATTTTTCCATTGATTTTTAGAGAGAGTAGAAGGGAGAAGAGAGAGACAGAGAGAGAGAAACATCGATTGATTGCCTCCTGCACACAGGCCAGGGATGGAGCCTGCAACCGAGGAACCTGCCTTGACCAGAATCGAACCCAAGATCCTTCAGTCTGCGGACCAATACTCTGACCACTGAGCAACCAGCTAGGGCTGACAGGGCTGTTTTAACCTAATGTTTAGGGGACTCCTGCTTGTATAGACTACTTTTTTTTTTTTAAAATATATTTTATTGATTTTTTACAGAGAAGAAGGGAGAGGGAAAGGAAAGGGATAGAGAGTTAGAAACATCGATGAGAGAGAAACATCGATCAGCTGCCTCCTGTACACTCCCAAATGGGTATGTGCCCGCAACCAAGGTACATGCCCTTGACTGGAATCGAACCTGGGACCCTTGAGTCCGCAGGCCAATGCTTTATCCATTGAGCCAAACCGGTCAGGGCTGTATAGACTACTTTAATGATTGAATTTTACAAGATCTGTGCTCTGGGGCTTTCTTAGTGAAGAACAATAATTTTAAGATGAACCTTAAAATGTTCTATATGTGAAGGGAAAAAAAAGTTGCAGAAAAGGCAATGGACAAAATCAACACCTTTCATGGTAAAAACATTCCACACATTAGGACTAGAAAGCAATTTTCTCAACCACTGAAGGCCCATTATCTCCACTCCTATTCAATGGTCCTAGCCAGTACAACGGTGCAAGAAAAAGAAATAAAAGGTTTAACAATTGGGAAAAAAGTAAAACTGTCTTTATTTGTAGATAATGATTATATAGATAGAAAACCCAAAGGAATATACAAATGCACTATGAGAACTAAGTGAATTGAGCAAAGTTACAGGATCCATGATCAGTACACACTAACCGTGTTTTTGTACATTAACAACAAATAATTGAAAAACAATATAAAAATATTTTAAACATAAAAAATATCAAATATCTACAAATATATTGAATGAAAAAAGTGTACCATCATACTGAAAACTACAAAGAATTGCTGAGAAAAATTAAACATTTAAATAAATGGAGAGACATACCATGGGCACATATCAGAAGACTCGACATTATTCAATTCTAAAATTAATCTATAGATTAAATGTAATCCCAACCAAACTCTCAGCAAAAATTTTTGTACAAATTGAAAAGCGTATTCTAAAACTTGCAGAAAATTCTGTGGAAAAGTGAAAGTGAAGGTCTTAGACTCCTGATTTCAAGACTTACCATTAAGTTACAGTAATTCAAAGTGTGGTATTGGCACAGGATAGAGAAACAGATCAATGGAACATAACAGAAAGCCTAGAAATAAGCCTATGCACACATCTTCAAGTAATTTATAACAACGCCTCCAATGCAATTTAATGCAGAAAAGAGAGTCTTTTCAACAAATGATGCCAGAAAGATTATATAATCCATGTGGAGAAAAAAAAGCACCCTGAGTCTACCTCACCTAAAAAATAATTCAAGCTGACCCAGCTGGTGTGGCCCAGTGGTTGAGCATCAACCCATGAATCAGGAGGTCATGGTTCAGATTCCTGGTCAGGGTACATGCTCAGGTTGCAGGATCGATCCCCAGTAGGGGGCATGCCAGAGGCAGCTGACAATGATTCTCTCTCATTGATGTTTCTATCTCTCCCTCTTCCCTCCTCTCTCTGAAATTAATAAAAACATATTTTTAAAAACATACAAGATGGGTCACTCGGAAAATAGATCAGCCCTGGCCAGTGTGTCTCAGTTGATTGAAGCATTGTCCTATACACCAAAAGGTCACAGTCAGATTCCTGGTCAGGGCACAAAGCTAGACTGTGGGTTCAGCTCCCGGATGAGGTACACAGAAGAGGCAACCAATGGATATTTCTCTCTTACATCAATATCTCTCTCTCTCTCTTTCTTTCTCCCTCCCCCCTCCACTCTCTCTCTAAAAAAAAAATCAATAGCCAAAACCGGTTTGGCTCAGTGGATAGAGCGTCGGCTTGTGGACTGAAGGGTCCCAGGTTCGATTCTGGTCAAGGGCATGTACCTGGGTTGCGGGCACATCCCCAGTAGGAGATGTGCAGAAGGCAGCTGATCGATGTTTCTCTCTCATCGATGTTTCTAACTCTCTATCTCTCTCCCTTCCTCTCTGTAAAAAATCAATAAAATATATTTAAAAAAAAAAAACGAAGAAAAAAAAAGAAAATTTTTTTTTAAAATCAATAAAAAAATACCTTTGGGTGAGGATTAACTAAAATAAATAAATAAATAAATAAATGCAGATCAGTATTTGCTTGGAGGTGGAATGGCAGGGAAGGATGGGAGTTAGGGGTCGCAAAGTGGCATGGGGAAATTTGGGGGGTGATGGATATGTACACAATCTTGACTATGATGATTTTACATGCATATACATGTACCAAAACTTTAACAAAAGCTGAAGTTTCTTTAAAAAGAAAAAGATGAATCATAAACCTAAGTACAAACGCTACCACTATAAAGGTACAAAAAAAAGAAAAATATTGACATATTTTTACTTCATCTGAACTAAAATTTTCTGTTCAACACACTATTAAGAAACAAATAGCCAAAACCGGTTTGGCTCAGTGGATAGAGCGTCGGCCTGCGGACTGAAAGGTCCCAGGTTCGATTCCGGTCAAGGGCATGTACCTGGGTTGCGGGCACATCCCCAATGGGAGATGTGCAGGAGGCAGCTGATTGATGTTTCTCTCTCATCGATGTTTCTCTCTATCTCTCTCCCTTCCTCTCTGTAAAAAATCAATAAAATATATTTTAAAAAAAAATTTAGAAACAAATAGGCAAACCATAAAAGGAAAAAATATTCACCCCTCACTTCCTCTCTTCTTCCCACTCCCTCACTACATATGTATGTATATACACATACCTCATAAAGGACACATAACCAGAATATGTTTTTTATATTTTTATTGATTTTTAGAGAGAGGAAGGAAAAGGGAGAGAGAGAAAAACATTGATATGAGAGTGAAACATCAATCAGCTGCCTCCTGCACCCTCCCCACAGGGGATCAAGCCCAAAACGTTGGCATGTGCCCTGACTGGAAATTGAACCAGCAACCTTTCAGTGCATGGGATGATGCCCAGCACAACTGAGCCACATTGGCCAGGGCCAAAATATACGTTTTTTTGAACTTCTAAAAATAAATGATAAAAAGACAAACAATCCAATAAAAAATGGGCAAAAGACCTGACACTTCACCAAGAGATACACAGATGGCCAATACGCACATGGAAAGCTGCTTGCCATTTTATTCACCAGAGAAATACAAAGTAAAACCACAGTAAGATACCACCACCACCTGAATGGCTAAAATTAAAAAGACTGACAATACCAAGTGCTGATGTGGAGAAACTGGAACTCTCCTATATTACTGGCAGGAGTATAAAATGGTATCAGTATGGAAACTAGAAAAGCTAAACACACACCTATATCATGACCCAGCAATCCCACTCCTAAATATTTGCTCACAAGAAATAACAAAAGACATGCCTAAGAATCTTCAGATTTTAGTCAGAATAGCCAAAAAATAAAAGCAACCCAAATGTCCATCAACAGAAGAGCAATAAACAAATGATGACATTTTCATACAAAAGAATATTACTCAAATAAAAAGCACAAACTACAAATACAGGCACCAAAATCACTAAACCACAAAAACATCACACTGAGCAAAAGAAGACAGATACAAAAGACCATATGCTTTATGATTTCATTAATATGAAGTTCAAGAACCTGAAAAGTGAATCTATAATAATAAAAATCAGAAATATGGTTGCCTTGGGATTTTAGGGCTGGTGTAAAAACTGGAAACAGACGCAAACTTTTAGGGGTGATAGAAATGCTCTATATCTTAGCATGAGTGATAGACACAATGGTGTATACATTTATTAAAATTTATCAAAGTGCCCGGTCAGTGTGGCTCAGTGTTTTGAGTATCAACCTATGAATCAGGAGGCCACGGTTCGATTACCAGTCAGGGCACATGCCCGGGTTGCAGGCTGGATCCCCACTAGGAGGCGTGCAGGAGGCAGCCAATAGATGATTCTCTCTCTCCCTCTCCCTTCCTCTCTGAAATCAATAAAAATATTTTTTAAAAGTGATCAAAGTTATAAAGATCTGTATATTACATTGGGTATAAAATATTAATACTTTTTACACAGTGGAATTTTTAAAAAAATAAGACTACAATTGCATATTCTGTGCTAAAAAGAAGAGGGCTGTTTGCTGTACATGGATATGACATGATTTCCAAGAGGAAGCAGATGGCTGAGGGACAGGGTAAGAGTGAAATTGACTTCCCAATACTGTGGATCTTTTGCATTGTATTCTGCATTCAGATCATCATGTGCCTGACCCACTCATTTATTTACTGTGACCTTGGGTATGTTACTTAATTTGTCTGTGCTTCAGTGTTCTCATATAAATATTAACAGAAGTATTAAGAGAAACTACATCAAGTTGTTTTCAGAATTAAATGATTATCAGGTTAGATGCTGAAATGTAGAATTTAGCACTGATTTTCATTCTGGTTTATAGTAAGCTCTGCACAAGTCATATACCCACTTTATGTCAAAATGTTATATCTCACAAGGATACAAGAATAAAAGATAAAGCACTTTGTTTAAAAAAAAAAGAATTAGCCCTAGATAGTTTGGCTCAGTGGACAGAGTGTCAGCCCACATACTGAAGGGTCACCGGTTCAATTCCAGTCAAGGGCATGTACCTCAGCTGCAGGCTCTATCCCCGGTACTGATCCCCAGCCCTGGTCAGGGTATATGCGGGAGGCAACCAATTGATGTGTCTCTCTCTCTTCCCCTCATTTTCACTCTCTCTAAAAATCAATGGAAAAATATCCTCAGGTAAGGATTAACCAAAAAAAATAATAATAATTAAAAGAGATGATATAGGTAATACACATTAAAAAATACCAGGGCCTGTCCTGGCCAGTGCTGCTCAGTGATTAGAGCATCAGCCCACACACTGAAAGGCTATGGGTTCTGATCCCCGCCCCAGTGGGGTGTGTGCGGAGACAGCCAATCAATGTGTCTCTCTCACATCCTTTCTACTCTCTCTAAAAAGCAATGGAAAAAATATCCTCCTGCTAGGATTAACAATCTACACTAATAAAAGAGAAACATGCAAATTGGTCATCACTCTACACCCACCAGCAATCAGGGCGAGTATGCAAATTAACCCAACAAAGATGGCCCCCGTCCATAGCGGCCAGGCAGTGCTTGGGGCTGCTGGGGGCCAGATGGGAGACACAAACACACAGAGCCCAGCACCCAGCAGCCCCAAGCCCCGCCATCGCAGTGCTGGGGCTGTTGGGGGGATCAGAGACATAAACCCGCAGGACTGGCACCCAGCAGACCCAAGGCCAGCCACTGCGGTGCTGGGGCTGCTGGGGGCCAGATTAGAGACACAAACCTGCAGGCCTGGCACCCAGCAGCTCCAGCACCCAGCAGACCCAAGGCCAGCCACTGCGGTGCTGGGGCTGCTGGGGGCCAGATTGGAGACACAAACCCACAGGGGCCGAGGCAGAGGTGGTTAGAGGCGATCAGGCAGGCAGGGGAGAGCAGTTAGGGGGATCAGGCCGGCAGGTGAGCAGTTAGGAGCCAGAGGTCCAGAGGGTTCCCAGATTGGAGAGGGTGCAGGCCAAGCTGAGGGGACCCCCCTTCCCATGCGCGAATTTCGCGCACCAGGCCTCTAGTCTATACTAATAAAAGGGTAATATGCTAATTAGACCGAGAGACCTTCTGAATGTCCTTCAGGACAAAGCTATGGTAGCGGGGCCAAGGCAGAGGCGTTTACGGGCAATCAGGCCAGGAGGGGAGGAGAGTTGGGGGTGATCATGCGGGCGGGTGGGGGGGGGGCAGTTGGGGGTGAGCAAGCCAGCAGGGGAGGCCAGCTGGGGTCGAGCAGACTGGCGGGGGGGGGGGGGGCAGTTGGCGGCGATCAGGCCTGCAGAGGGGGGCAGTTGGTGGCAAGCAGGGGGGGGGGGCAGCAGGGGCAGTTAGGGGTGAGCAGGCTGGTTGGGGGGGCAGTTGGGGGCGATCAGGCCAACAAAGAGGGGGAAGTTGGGGGTGAGAAGGCCAGCAGCGGGGGCAATTGGGGCGATCAGGCAGGCAGGTGAGCGGTTAGGAGCCAGCGGTCCCGGATTGCGAGTCGGACACCCCCAAGGGGTCCCAGATTGGAGAGGGTACAGGCTGAGCTGAGGGACACACCCCCCACATGAATTTTGTGCACTGGGCCACTACTAAATAAAATAAAATAAAAAATAAAATAACCTGGTCTTGTCTTTTTTGCTTTGTTTTTTGTTAATCCTAACCAGAGGACATTTTTTCCATTGATATTTTATTGTTGTTGTTAAGCCTCACCTTAGGATATTTTTTCCATTGATTTTTAGAGAGAGTGGAGGGGGGGGAGAGACAGAAAAGAGAAACATCCATGCGAGAAAGACACATGATTGGTTGCCTCCTGCACGCATCCCGACCAGGGATGGAGCCTGCAACCGAGGTATGTGCCCTTGACTGGGCACATGGGCTGATGCTCTACCCACTGAGCCAAACTGGCTAGGGCTGTTTTTTTAAATAAGTGACTGGTACTCAATCAGCTATCGCTATTATTTAAAAACTTAAAAACAGTACTTTTAAAGTTAACCATTTCCTTAACCAAAATAAGAAGGGGGGGGGAGCTTTAGGCAACCTGCCCATGTGTCGTGTCGCTGTCTCTTCATGCTAACACGGGAGGTTCCCGGGGGACTAAATGAAGTCCCTCACCCCAAGCACTTGACACAGTCGCACACACAAACGGTCAGCTGCTGGCGCGCTGTGTCTGAGTAGTGGCCATGCCCAAGGCTTTAGCCACCACCCCCGCTGGGCTTGTGCCTGCAGCCTGGCCTCCCTCCGGCCTTCCTTCCACCTCCACCTGCAACGCCCCCCAGCCCACCGCCTGCTCCATCCCCGAGTCCTCTCTTCCCCGCGGATCAGCATTCCCAACAGCTCTCCCCCCAAAGCCCCAGGGGGACCCCGGGACCTACACCCCACCCGACCCACTCCCAACACCTTGCTCTCGCCTGAGGCACGTCCCCGTCCCACGTCTGACAATGGCGCTTACAACTCCGGCTCGGCCCAGGTCCACTCGGGACTCAGGGCCCGCAGGGAGCGGCCTGGCGGCAAGGCCGGTGCTCTCAGAGGGGCCACGGCCGCACACGAGGGGTCTGGGTCCCGAGGAGGCACCTCAGGCCTCGCCCCTGCAGCCCCCGGCTCCTCTCGCAGCCACTGCTTCTCGCCCCAGAGCTTGGGAGTTAGACAAGCCAACGGCAGGAGAAAGGGAGGGAGGGGAGAGCCGCCAGCAGCTGCCGGTGCCGGGAGGGCCTGGGGAGGTGACAGCGGGCGAAGGAGTCCCGACCGGGCGGACAAGGCCAGGGACGCGGCAGGCGGGTCCGGGCGCAGCCCGAGGAGGGGCTGCCGGCGGCGGGCAGGCCCGGCCCCAGGAGCCACCGGGAGGCTCGGGAGCCAGGGGTGGGCAGCCAGGCGGTCAGGGGCACAGCGGCAGGTGGGGGCCGTCAAGGGGCAGGAGGTGCCGGGCCAGGGGCAGGGGGTGGCCACACTCGGAGCCCGGAAGCGGGGCCACCGAGCGGGACGGCGGGCGGGGGCGAGCAGCGGGGCGGAGTGTCCCGCGCAGACAGGCGGGTCGGGCGCTGACAGGACGGTCCCTGACGGAGCCGAAGGGGCAGAGGCGCCGACGTCGGGCGCTGAGGCGGAGAGAAACGGGAGCCACCGACGGGGCGGGGTGCACACCGACGGCCTGTCATTGAAGGGAGGTCACTGGCAGGGGAGGGGCGGGCACTGACATGGGGGCACTGACACCGGTGGGCACGCCCGGGGCACGGACGGGCGCGGGTGCTGAGGAGCCTGCGGCGGCCGCACTCACCTGCCCCGCGGGCCGGGCGTCGCGGCGGCTCCTCGGAGACCCGGGTGGAGGCCAGGGTGTTGGCGGAGGCGAAGCCCGGGCGGCCTGGGGCGGGCCGCACGCACATGGGCCCGGCCCGGCGCGGCGCCTACGGACTCGGCGCCCACGGACACTGCGCGGGCCGGCGGGCGGCTCGGGACCGGCTGAGGCCGCGGGTAGCGCTCGGGTCACTCCAAAATGGCGGCTGCGGGGCGGGCGCGCGCACGCTGGCGCGGGGGCGGAGCCTCTCGGGGCGCGCACGCTGGCGCGGGGGGGGCAGGGCTTCAAGGGCAAGGGCGGGGCCTCTCGGGGCACGCACGCTGACGCTGGGGGTGGGGCTTCACGCTGGGGCGGGGCGGAGCGCTGTGTGGGCGGGGCCCGCTGCTCACTCAGACGCGTCCGGATCCTGAGCGGCTCCGAGCCGGGTGCGGGGACGCGAGTGGGCTGACGGACGTTGGGCGGCGTGGGTGGGGGCAGCTTTCTCCTCTTACTGGTCCCTCTGAGGTTCTGCTGAATTTCTGTACCAGCACAGGTACCTCGTCATGGGACAATGCACTTGCGGTAATAAGTTTCCTGCCGCACCGGCAGTAACAGAACTACCCCTTCAGAGAGAGGGCGCACCCCGGGGGCGTGTGTCTCCCTGCTCTCGGGGGCGCCCTCCGCGATGGCTGAGGTCCTCTCCCTATGGGGCAGCGGGGTGTCCTCTGAACTCCTTGGGCACGTTGCCTGGGTTGAGAACCGCTGACCTAAGCAGTATCTCCCAGTCCACCTTGGTCCTCCCCGCGGAAGCGGATCTGGCCTGGCCTCCGCTGAGCTTGGGCTGGAAGGGGGCGCCAGAGGGTTTGCTTGGGGCCTCGCGCGGCCGGCTGCAGGCGCGGGCTTGGGTTGCCTGACTTCCCAGCGTCCAGGGCCTGCGCTGGTGCTCCCGGGCACCCCCTCCAGCGGCTTGATAGCGAGGATCCACCCCTGGATACCTTTCCTGCAGGGCAGCTATCTGGCAAGTTCCTTAGGGTGACCTTCCAGGAAGCGGGGGGGGGGGGGGTGGGGGGGGGGAGCATCAGCTTTGCAACTGACCAGAGAAACGCCCCTGCAGAACGCAGGCTGAGGCCAGGAGGTCCCTTCCCCTGGCAGTGACCCTCTAGCAGCCTCTACTGACCAAGCCGAACGCCCTGCCAACTGCAGAAGAAATGCCCAGGGATGCAGCTCCCGTCATCGCAGGGCGGGCACAGAAAAGTGGATTTGGAGCTGAGGCAGGATGTGCACAACCGGTGGGGTCCAACCGTCCGGGTAGTTGGGTTTGTATGGGTCCTTTCAAACATACTTGAACTTCCATACAACAGGAAACAACTAATATTTTCAGCTAACAAGATGCACCCACCCTTACTGCAATTGAAGAAATCCTCACTGTGAACCAAAGGGCCCACGCGCTCCCCTGACAGCTCAGGGGAGGCCTATGTGGCGGTCTTGCAAACTCAGAGACCTAAAGTCACCACAGGGATGGTCTGAAATTAAATTTTAACTAAAGCAGCGATGGTGGGTAGTCACCTAGGCCAGTATCTTCACTGACAAGGTCAACCTTTACCTTCACTGAGCCTGTCTTTTTGCCTCTATGATAACATGCCCTTGAAATGTCTGGGTAACTTGTAACTTCCCTTTTTCTGGACCCCTTGGGGCACAGCCTAATGTGCTGGGCGCCAGGACAGAGACCACAAATTCCTTCACTGTTATCCTGTTAATTGTTCCTGCACCCACCTAAATATATGTCCATCATTTTACTCTTCACCCAATCTCAGGGGTTCCCCCCAACCCCACCCCCGCTTTGCTTGCTCCCGCCTCTCTGCTCTATCACCAATGGATTTCATGTAACCCACCTAGGTCCCTCTTTTGATTGCAACGTATAAATACAGATGTAACCCGTCGTTCTCAATTATCTCAATTCGTTGAGGTTCTGCTTTCCGGTGTATGTCAACAGTTTGGCTCAAATAAATTCACAAAAAATTCTTTACGGGTTTGAATATTTTTTTAAACAATTGTTTTAATTATATTTTTACTGATTTCAGGGAGGAAGGAGAGAGAGAGAAACATCAATGATGAGAATCACTGACCGGCTGCCTCCTGCACACCCCATACTGGGGATCAAGCCCACAACTCAGGCATGTGCCCTTGACCAGAATCGAAACCAGGACCCTTCAGTCTGCAGGCCAAGGCTCTATCCACTGAGCCAAACCAGCCAGGGCGGGTTTGAATATTTCTATGTTAACATCACTCTTATCCCAAAATGAGTATATGCACAGTTGCAGCAGTCATTGTATCACTGGTTATGTTAATTGCTCCTTCAATCTGTCACTGTAGCACTGAATATTGTATTCTTCTGTTAAAACTAGCCGGTTTGGCTCAGGTACGTGCCCTTGACTGGGAACCAAACCCATCAGAACAGAAAAAACAAACCCTCACAAATAGGATCAGTTGATTTTTTTTTTGTTTTATAAACATGCTAAGTCAGTTCAATAGGGAATCATTATGTTTTCAACAAATGATACTGGAAAAATTGGTTATCCATATGCAAAAAAAAATAAACCATACCACACACAAAAATTCATGCAAAATGAATAGACTTATGTGAGAACTAAAATACTTCTAGAAAAAACATACGAGAAATTATTTGGGTTAGGAAATATATGTTTGTTTTTTTTCCTCACCAGAGGACATTTTTTCCATTGCGTCACAGAAAGAGTAGAAGGGAGGAAGAGAGAGAGAGAGAGAGAGAGAGAGAGAGAGAGAAGAGACATCGATTGATTGCCTCCCAATCAGGGAACTAACCCGACCCAGGTACGTGGATCAAGAAAATGTCAGATATCCAGACAATGGACTACTGTTCATAGAAAGGAACAAACTACTGACATAGGCAACAACATGGATACATCTCTGCAATATTATGCTAAGTGCAAGAAACCAGACAGAAAAGACACACTGTATGTATTCGGTTCCTACTGTTACTGTAACAAATCACCACAAACTTAGTAGCTTAAAACATTTACTTTCTTACACTTCTTTTTTTTAAAAAAAAAAATCTTTATTGTTGAAAGTATTGCATAGGCCCACCTTTTCCCGCCATAAACCTCTTCCAGCCCCTCCCGTGCCCCCCCACCCCCCCACCACCCTCACCACCCTTTTCTTACACTCCTAGAAGTCAGAGGCCTGCAATGACTGGTGGCCAACGTCAAGGTGTCAGGAGAGCTGTTTCTTCCTTTTTTAAAAGAAAATATTTTTATTGATTTCAAAGAGGAAGAGAGAGGGAGAGAGAAAGAGAAACATCACTGATGAGAGAGAATCATGGACCCACTGCCTCCTACATGCCCCACACTGGGGATCAGGCCCGAAACCTGGGCATATGCCCGACCCAGAACCAAACTGTGACAGCCTGGCTCCTAGGTCGATGCTCAACCACTGAGCCACACCAGCCAGACCAAAATATTAATTATGGATGTGATTCTAGGCAGGAGGTTTATGGTCATTGTACCATTCATTGATCTTCTCTGCATGTTCGAACATTTCATAATAGAATCTTTGAAAACATTTGAATGCTCATCACTTTGTAGTTGGTAGCAGTTTCCTTACCTTGGTGATTTATGAAATAAGGGTCCCATCACAAGTTCAATGACAGGTGGTCATTATAAAGGGTAATACTTTTGTGGCTCCCATATTCTTCATTTCTTAGGGTCCTTTGCAGTGAGGTTGGGACCACGTAACTAGTGTGGGCCCACCGCCTTAAGTAGAAGTGATAGAGACGTCACCTGTAGGCCAAGACAATTCACAGCTAGAGGCCTCACCACTCTTTCCCACTGCAGGTGACCACGGAGGCCCTGAGCTAGAGAAACAGCGACCCCCAACTCTCCTACCAGCCACCAAGACGGGCTGTCCCTGCAGCCTAGCCCGGCTAGGGGAGGTTCCCTTAAAAAAAACAACACACCAGCCCAGCAGGCATTGCTCAGTGGTTGAGCTTTGACCTAGGAACTAGGAGGTCACAGTTCAATTCCTGGTCAGGGCACATGCCCGGGTTGTGGGCTTGGTCCCAAGTGTGGGGTATGCAGGAGGCAGCCGATCAATGATTCTCTCTTGTCACTGATGTTTCTATCTCTCTCTTCGTCTCCCTTCCTCTCTGAAATCAATAAAAATATCCTATATAATAAAACCCTAATATGCAAATTGACTGAACAGCAGAACAACCTGCGGAATGACTGGTCACTATGATGCGCACTGACCACCAGGGGGGAGATGCTCAACGCAGGAGCTGCCCCCAAGGGTAAGGCGACCAGCGGCAGCAGCGGGGTTGGGGGCAGTGCTGGCCAGCGGGCGATGTCAGACCCCCAGCCAAGGTGGGTGCCAGTGGGGGCCCCCCAATCACCCTGTCCACCGGTCGCCCCACAGATCGGCCCTGATTGCCGGCCAGGCCTAGGGACCTTACACTATATATTGGGAACAGTCTCTTAGATTTAAAAATTAAAACCTGGCAAGGCTGCTCTAACATTGAAAAAACAGCATGATGTAGCGATGACATGCATGGACTCTGGCTTGCACATGTTGTGGTCAGCCCTGATCCTGACACTTATAACTGTGTGGCAAAGCCAATTACCTAACTTCTCTCTGCTTCAGTTTTTCTACCCATAAGATGGGGAAATGGTGCTACTGCCTCAGAAGGATCATATTATGTACTACTTTTTATAATCAGGGCAAAAAAATGTAGCTGCCCAAACAGCAGCAATATGCCTTTCACCTGTGTGAAAAGTGTGGTCATTGGTGCATGCAGCGTCCCAGATTGTGAGGATGTCTGACTGCAGTTGGACATCCCCCAAGGGCACAGGCCAGGCTGAGGGACACCCGCCCCCCTCCCCTGTGCACAAATTTTGTGCACCGGGCCTCTAGTCTCTCTCTCTATATAAAAGGCTAATATGCTAAGTGTCTGACCATCTGGGTAATGATGTACTAACACCCTGCTTCCTCTCCCTAGCGACCAGCCTCCTTGAAATTTCTTCAGCCCAGGAACATGCCTTGCTCTATAGCTAGGTGGAAACATTTTACACTGTAACCAAATGTCTGTGAAGCGTTTTCCATGCCTCATCTCATTTGATCCTCACAGAAGTCCTGGAGTAGGCAGACAGGAGACTCGGTGGAATCCTATTTTCTTTCTGTTAGCCAGAAAACAGAGATTTAGAAGGCTTAGAAACTTGACCCGACTGAAAAGAAGAAATGGTGGAGCTTGAAAATGACTTCAGGTTTTCTCACTGTGCAGAATATAGTCAAACACGGGTAGTTAAATAGTTCACCTTTTGTTCTCCCTGCGTGATGTACAATAATCATCTGCTTCGTGTTGGTATTTACTGCTGTGTTGCTGACAATTACCTGGAAGGGAAGTTGGGGGGCTTCACTGGGCTGGAAAAAGTTTAGCTAAACCAGCCGGAACCGGTTTGGCTCAGTGGATAGAGCATCGGCCTGCGGACTGAAGGGTCCCAGGTTCGATTCCGGTCAAGGCATGTACCTGGGTTGCAGGCACGTCCCCAGTGGGAGATGTGCAGGAGGCAGCTGATCAATGTTTCTCTCCCATCGATGTTTCTAGCTCTCTATCTCTCTCCCTTCCTCTCTGTAAAAAATTAATAAAATATATTAAAAAAAAAAAAGTTTAGCTAAACCAGAAAGCAGGTCTAATGAAGCAAGTTTGTTCTCTATCTAGAAAAGGCTAAGTTGACTCGCGCACGCGCCTTCCATATAAAGCTCTCGCTGGCGCCCATCCCTCCGCATGTCTGTCATCGTGGGTCATGAATTTGGTTGTCACTTCCATTAGAGAGAAAAGGCGAGTTGGGACATTAAAATAGTTCTTCCAATTAATTCCCTTTCAATGTATACGAATGCGTGCACCGCGCCACTAGTATTTTAATAAACACCGAAAAACTAAAATATATGACCTGTCAGTTAAGTAGTTACTGTCTCAGCTCCAAACTCTGTTCTTCGCTCGACTGACACTGGTGGCCTCGCAACGCATCCTGGCTGGTTTCGGCCATTGCGCCTGGGACTGCGAGCAGGGCAGCCCGACGAGGCCCAGAAACACTCGAGGGCGCGGACCAGGAGGCCAGAGCAGGCCGTGGGCGCCGTCGCACGCCCCGAGGACTGGCCGTGGGGAAAAAGACAGCCCGGGCAGGCGCGAACCCGGGACGGGGCAGCTCTGCAGGGCCCCAGGGAGCAGACGCAGCACAGATCCTCATCGCCGGACTGCGAGACTGGTGGAAAGGGAGCATCCTGCCGAGGCCCCAACGCGCGTCTACCCACTTCCCGGGTCCCACACAAACCCGCCGGAAGTCCCGCCTCAGCGTTCCGGACCGCTCTAGCCCGCGCGGGCCCGTCTCGCTGGTGGGCTCGGCGCCTTTCCGCTGCATTGCGCTCCTCCGGCCGCCAAGGGGCGGCGAGACTTCGGAAAGGCCTCTCTGGCCCGCGACCGCCGCTCGACTGCTCCGCGGCGCGCTCCCGACCGGCGCCGCGGCCACCGCCTCCAGGCAGTTACCCGGCAACGCCTCCTGGCCGTTTCCCTGGCAACGCGCTGCAGGCTGCTGCCATCTCCGCGATGGACGCGCAGTCAGGCCCCTGGCCCCGCCGGCCTCGCGACCGCCTTGGCGCGCCGTCCTCGGGGGCGCGGGCTCCAGCGACGCCCTGGGCGCGCTTCTCGGCCTGGCTGGAGTGCGTGTGCGTGGTCACCTTCGACCTGGAGCTGGGACAGGCGCTGGAGGTGAGCGGGGGGCGGAGGGGGCGGTGGTGGCGGTGGTCACGCGGCCGGGAGCCCTCTGCGCGTGGGGTGCAGTCGGGCAGACACCCCGCCGGCCTGTCCCTCTCCAAAACTCTGTGCTGTCACTTCCTGGAAGAGGCGCGCCCCATCAGAGGAAGGAGAGGCGACTTCCCCCTGGGATGGGGGAGACAGGGACCCAGCACTGTGGATAACCCAAGCGATGCCCTTGACTTTCCTCAAGAAAAACCAACCTCGTTTCCCCCTTCCCCATAGTGGCCGCGGCACCGTCTCCCCTCCGTTGCTCCAGCCTGAATCCCAGGGGTCACCCTGGCCTCTTCCTACCACCCCCACCCCCACACACACCCCATGGGCGGCGGAGGCTGACACTTCCACTGGCAACAAGGATCTCAGATCATTCCCCCCGCTGCTGTGACCCCCTCCTTTGTGGCTATTCTGCTTAAATCCGGCTGCACCTCTTCCTTCACTTAGAATCAGATCCAGACCCTGTGGGTCCTATTCCAGCCTGCTGCACCCGGCTGGGGCCTGGGGTGTTCCCACTGTCTGCAGTGCTCCCCCCCACCCCCACTCCCAGCAGCTTCTCTTCCTCTGGGTGTAGGTGAAAATGCAGCAGAGGCCTTCCCAAGGGCTGTCAGGATGGTCCCCGCGCCCTGAAGGCCATCTTGCAGGCCAGGAAGCTGGCCGGTGCAGGGGAGGCTGGAGTAGACCTCACCACACCCTCGGGGACTTTCTGGGAGGGTACAGGCAGGGCACCTGGGACTGCAGCTGGCCCAGAGGAGGCTGGCTGCACACCCATCCTGGAAAGCCTATGGGGATGAGGGATGTTTTATCTGAGGCCTTGCTGACCCCGCAAGGCCATGGGAAACCCAGGTCTTTGAGACAGAAAGGGCTGACTCTCAGTGAGGACTCGGGCCCTGGCATGGTGCCCAGCTCTGTGCAAACCCCATGCACCAAACCATCCCCACCAGGCGTGCACTGTTGTGTCAGCCCAGCTCTTGGAGGGGCCCAAGCATAGAGAGGTGAGGCGATGCGCCCACATCACAGAGCCCACACTCTTACTGTTGCCCAAACTGTTCCCCATAAAATCACAAGAGAAGTCCTGGCTGAGTAGCTCAGTTGGTTAGAGTGTCGTCCAGATACACCGCTTACAGGTTCCATCATGTGGGGGGCAACCAATAAATGTTTCTTTTCTTTTTAAAAAAAATATGTATACACTGAGTGTCCAGATTATTATGACCACCTCACGTCTGTAGGCAAATTAGCTATAATTTCGCGCTGAAGTTGCTAGAGGGCCAGACCATTATAAATAGGGAAGCAGGTTGTTTACCAGGACAGTAGAAGTGATTTTTTTCTGAAGATATGGGTAAACAATGTGATTTAACAGCCTTTGAACGTGGGATATATATTATGATGAGTGGCCAGATTATTATGACCACCCCATCAGTACTTCGTTGGGCCACCTTTTGCCTTCAATACTGCGGCGATTCTTCTTGGCATTGACTCCACGAGATGTTGAAAGGTGATGCGAGGAATCTGACACCATGCCTGATGAATAGCGCTGTCCAGTTCTGTGAGATTTGATGGTTGTGGAACCAGCTGCCTGATGGCTCTTTTAACTTCGTCCCACAAATGCTCAATTGGATTGAGATCTGGTGATTGTGGGGGCCACCTAAGCAAGGTAAAGTCTCCCTCATGTTCTTGAAACCACTCCTGCACAATACGAGCACCGTGGCATGGCGCATTGTCTTGTTGGAAGAAGCCGTCTCCATTGGAATACGCCATCAACATGATAGGATGAACCTGATCAGCAACGATACTTAGGTATGTTGTGCTATTCACACATTGTTCCACACAAATTAAAGGGCCCAAATCATGCCAGGAAAACATGCCCCACACCACAACACTGCCCCCACCAGCTTGAAGGGTTGTACTCATGCATGTGGGGTGCATGCTTTCATGCTGTTTCCGCCAAATTCTCACTCTGCCATCTGCATGATGCAACTGGAAACGTGATTCATTGGACCACATGACTTTTTTCCAGTGCTCGACTGTCCAATCCTTGTGTTCCTGTGCGAATTGGAGACGTTTTATCTTGGTAACTGCAGACAGCAAAGGTGTTCGAACAGGCCTTCGGCTTCCATATCCTATACGATGCAGTGTACGGCTAATTTGCCTACAAACGTCAGGTGGTCATAATAATCTGGCCACTCACGTTCAAGTACATCCCAGGTTCAAAGGCTGTTAAATCACATTGTTTACCCATATCTTCAGAAAAAAGTCACTTCTGTCGTGGTAAACAATCTGCTTCCCTATTTATAATGGTCTGGCCCTCTAGCAACTTCAGCGCGAAATTATAGCTAATTTGCCTACAGACGTGAGGTGGTCATAATAATCTGGACATCCAGTGTGTGTGTGTGTGTGTGTGTGTATATATACACAGTACACACACACACACACACACACACACACATGTTAGAGGCTGCACCCTCTCGCAGCCTGGGGTTCCTTGGCGGATGTCTGACTGCCAGCTTAGGCCCGCTCCCCTCCGATAGTTGGACATCCCCCAAGGGGTCCTTAGTGTTGCCTCAGAGGCAGGAGAGGCTCCCTCCACTGCCACTGCGCTCACTTGCCAGCCATGAGCCTGGCTTCTGGCTGAGCAATGCTCCCCCTGTGGGAGTGCACTGACCACCAGGGGGCAGCTCCTGCATTGAGTGTCTGCCCCTGATGGTTAGTGCGCATCATAGCTACTGGTCGTTTGGTCAATTTGCATATTAGGGTTTTATTATATAGGATATGAATTTTAATATATTTTTTATTTATTTCAGAGAGGAAGGGAGAGGGAGAGAGAGATTGAAACATCAATGATGAGAGAGAATCATTGATCAACTGCCTCCTGCACACCCCACGCTGGGGAT
This sequence comes from Myotis nattereri, assembly GCF_964212035.1. Classification (NCBI taxonomy): domain Eukaryota; kingdom Metazoa; phylum Chordata; class Mammalia; order Chiroptera; family Vespertilionidae; genus Myotis; species Myotis nattereri. Next base: position 215,889,184 of record NC_138076.1, on the reverse strand, counting down.
CGAGCCTGCCACCTGGGCATGTGCCCTGACCAGGAAAGGAACCCTGACCTCCTGGTTCATAGGTCGATACTCAACCACTGAGCCACGCCAGCTAGGCTCACATCAATGTTTCTTTATCTCTCACTCCCTCTCCCTCTCCCTCTCCCTTTCTCTCTCTCTATAAAATTAGTAAAAGCAGCTCCTCAGGTTAGGATTAAAATAATAATAAAATACAAGAGCAGGCCCTGGCCGGGTAGCTTATTTGGTCGTCTGGATACACCAAGGTTACAGGTTCCATCCTGGTCAGGGCACATGCAAGAATCAACGCATGAATGCATACATAAGTGGAACAACAAATTGCTGGGGGTTTTTTTCTCTCTCTCCCTTCTTATTGCTCTAAAATCAATAAAGAAAATTTAAATCACAAGAAAAGTTAAGAGATTATTTTGTTTCCTTATGGCATTTTCATGTCTAATTTTCTAGAGTGTAACCATTTAGAAAGTGAATTCTAAGCAAATGGCCGTACAGCTCTGTGAGCTTGGGCTTCTGAGCAGCTGATGAGGCTGCACAGCTCAGGGAGTGGGTGCTGGGAGCCCAGGGCCCCTCGGAATCGTCAGGTCTGTGTAGAGACCCTGCCAGGAGTCCCGTGGTTAGTGCTCCCTGCGGCCCCCTCCCCCCCGCAGCCTGTCTCCCAGGTCACTCAGAGCCGGTCACTTCGTGTCCGGGTTTTCACTGACCATCCACTCCCAAGGGGTGTGTGACTTGTCTAGCTGGTCACACTCACTGGACACTGCAGAGCCCAGGGCACACTCCTGGAGCTCACAGCAGGGCGGGGCACAGGTCAGAAGCTCCGGGACCCCTGACTAGTGGGAGCTAGTGGAGGGACAGCGAAGCCACTGTGTCAGGTGACGTCTGTGTAAAGAGAAGATGAGGGGCCTGGGGCCCGATCTGAGAGCCTCCCAGGGGAATGGCACAGCTCAAGGCCTTCTGGCTGGTGGGATGGGGCCCAGGAATGGGAGGGCCCTGCAGCCACTCCAGGCGGGAGAGGAGGCCATGGCAGGGTCTGAAGCACCTCCTGCAGCTGTGGGGACAGAGGCCGATGGTGGAGTCAGGGAGACCCAAGCAGTTTGGGCAAGTGGCTCCGAGGGCCGGGGTGAGGCAGGCCTAGGTGAGGAGAGGCCTTAGGGGCCTGGTGCGGAGGGCGGAGAGGAGCACACTGCAGCCCAGCAGCCCGCCAGCCTCACCGAGCGCTCTGTGCCCGCAGCTGGTGTACCCCAGTGACTTCCGGCTCACGGACAAGGAGGTGGGTCCTGCCCGCTGGGGAGCCGACGGCGCCCAGGAGCGAGCCAGCCCTCACCGGGTTTCATGTGTTTCAGAAAAGCAGCATCTGCTACCTGTCCTTCCCTGACTCCCACTCAGGTAGGCGACTCCGACAGCCCTCCCGGCTCTGGGCTGGGGGGGAGAGGAGGAGGGTGGGAGGGAGGCCATCCGGGAGCCCCTGGGGCCCAGGCCGGGCCCAGCACAGCCCAGGAGCGCTCTGAGGAGACACCCCGAGCCCACCACGCAGCAGAGGCAACAGGTTCCCCTTATTTGTGCGGGAAGAGGGACCCGCGGGGTCTGGTCTCCACGCCACCAGGGGCTGGCTGCTGCTCCCCCGCTCCCGGTGCTGGGCTCAGCCTGCCCGCCACACTGCCTCCCCGGACTGCCTGCCGCCTGTGCTCCGATGGGCTGCTGCCCATGCGTCTGGGTTTGGGCGTTACTCTGAAGCTCAGGGCCAGGAGTGAGGACACAGGGGCTTCCTCTGGGAGAGCCAGACTCAGCAGCGGGCTCTCTCTCCGGGGCCTTCAGCGGTCACACTCCCAGGGCCTCCCCGCCCCTGCTGTCCCCGCCCACGTGTGGTGGCGGTGGGTCTCCAGCCCTGACGTGGAGGGGGGCTGCCCCCTTCCCAGGCTGCCTCGGGGACACGCAGTTCAGCTTCCGCATTCGTCAGTGTGGAGGGCGGAGGAGCCCTCGGCCCACCGACGACAGGCACTACGACCGGGAGGCCCCCCTGTCACTGCAGGTGAGCGGCTGCCTCTCCGGCCCCGCTGCCCACAGGCCAGGCTCGGGCTGGCCCGGGAGCCCCTCCCAGTGCCGGGGCCTGTGGGGCAGGAGGGCGCTGGCCAGCCTGGCCTCCATGGGGCTCTCCCTGTGCACATGCGAGCTGCCAGGGGTGGCTGGTGAGCAGCGGCCTGGCTGCTCCCCGAGTCTGCACAGATGGTCCCTGGAGGTGCCACCCCCTTCTGAGTGGGGGATGCGCGGGCCTGCCCCCAGGACCAGGGGCAGCGTGGAGCAGCCCCGGCAGAGAGGTCTGGGGCTGGGTGGGCAGGAGCCGCGTGGGGAGTGGCGCCACCTGCTGACTGCTCCTTCCAGAGGGAGTCCGCACACTACTTCGGCTACGTGTACTTCCGGCAGGTGAAGGACAGCTCCGTGAAGAGGGGCTACTTCCAGAAGGTGAGCCCGTGGCCCCCTGAGGGGCACCACTGAGACAGGCGCTGAGGGCAGGGGCACCGGGGCAGCAGGCAGGGGGTGAGGGTGCCCTCCACACCCTTGCTGCAGCCCCTCCCTCACCCAGCACAGCACCTGGGCCCCAGACCCCCTGCTTCTCACTCTAGGATAGGACTTGAACTTCAGCCTTGAGCTCAGACCCCCAGAGAAACTTGGCCACATGCATTTCCTCTGAAGGCCCAGGGTTCAGCCCACCCATGTGTCGTCGGGGTTTCCCTTCCTATCTGGGGAAGGCTGTGGTTTCCCAGCTCATAGCCCTGGGGTCCGAGTTGGGCCATCGCGGGACAGCTGTCCTGTGAGCTGGTGGAGCGCACGGCCCTGGGTGACTCGGGATGAGCCAGGCCCAGGGCCCTGCAGACGCCTGCGTGGCTGGGTGACCTCTCCCGGCCGTGGGCCCGCAGTCTCTGGTGCTGGTGTCCCGCCTGCCCTTCACCCGGCTGTTCCAGGCGCTGCTGAGCCTGATCGCCCCCGAGTACTTTGACAAGCTGGCGCCCTGCCTGGAAGCAGGTGAGTGGCCATTAGCACAGCCAGAGAGTCTCATCGTCCAGCTGTGGGACTCAGTGGCCTTGGCGGGCCGCTTCCACAGGGCAGGCTCCTGACCCTGACCCCCTGGACTACAGTGTGCAGTGAGATTGACCAGTGGCCGGCCCCGGTGCCTGGGCAGACCCTGAACCTGCCAGTCATGGGCGTCGTCCTGCAGGTGAGGGTGGCCGGCCGGGCGGAAAGGTGCCCAGGGCATGGGGGTGCCACTCCTGGCTGGCAGCTGCTGCCTCTACCCCCAGGTACACGTCCCGTCCAGGGTGGACAAGCCTGAATCCAGTCCTCTGAAGCAGTGTGGCCAAGAGGTGGGGCCCCTCCTGGGCTAGTGGCGCTGCACCTGCATCCACCCACTACCTGCCTGGACCTCCCCACCCCGCTGCCGGGAGCCCTGTGGGATGGCCAGACGCCAGGCAAAGCCAGGGGCTTGTGTCTGGGTGCGCCCCCCCCCCCCGTGCTGTGGGGGGTATGGGTGGGAGATGTGTGGGCTACAATCCCCAGGGCTCTCTGGGTGAGGGGTGCTGTTTGGGGCTTAATGGTGGTCACTAGCCCTCCACCTGATGCCGCCCACCCTCCCGTCAGAACCTGCTGCCGGCCCCGCTGGTACTCGCCAGTGTCCACGAGCTGGACCTGTGCCGGTGAGCCCTTAGGCCGCTGCTCGCTGCTCGCAGACCGCGAGGGAGCCCACAGCCCGGCGGGGGCAGGCGGGGCCACGGGGCCGCTGCCCCAGGAATGGACCCTCGGCCGGTCTGTGAGGGAGAGCTGTACAGAGGAGGACTCAGTGCTGGGTCTGCACCGAGGCCACATGGGCCGGGGCAGGAAAGTTCCAGAGGCCAGGCACCCGGAGGGAGGGAGGGAGGGAGGGAGGGAGGGCTCCTGGTCGGCGGTCGCTGCCTGAGGCTGCCCCCCGCCCCCCAGGTGCTTGCAGCCTGTGCTGAGCCACGTGCAGACGCTGTGGGAGCTCATGCTCCTCGGGGAGCCCCTGGTGGTGCTGGCGCCCTCGCCCGCCGTGTCCTCCGAGATGGTGCTGGCCTTGACCAGGTAGCCAGGTGCGGTGGGAGGGCGTTGCGTCGGGCACGGCCTGCCCAGCGGTGCTCACGGGCCTGCTGTGCCCCCACCCCCTCTCCCCCCGAAGCTGCCTGCAGCCCCTCAAGTTCTGCTGCGACTATCGCCCCTACTTCACCGTCCACGACAGCGAGTTCAAGGAGTTCGCGACACGCACGCAGGCCCCGTAAGTGCCGGCCTCTCTGTCCACCCCGCCCCGCCCCCGCCCCGGCCCGCCCCCTGCCACGCCCACCCCTGCCCCGCCCCCTGTCCCGGCCCCGCCCCCGGCCCCGCCCTGCCCGGGCTGCCGCGGCTTCCTCCCTCCTCCCTCTCTCTCTAGACCTAATGTGGTCCTGGGGGTCACCAACCCTTTCTTCATCAAAACTCTCCAGCACTGGCCCCACATCCTCCGTGTCGGGGAGCCCAGGATGTCAGGTGAGGCGGCCTGGCTGCGCCCGGGGACTGGGCTCTGGGCCTGGGCCCCGACGGGCCATCAGCGGTTTCTGTTTCCAGGCGGCCTCCCGAAGCAGGTCAAGCTGAAAAAGCCCTCGAGGCTGAAGACCCTCGACCCCAAACCAGGTGTGTGCCCCTCGGACGAGCCTCTCCTCTCCTTCCAGGACCCAGGCGTGGGCTCTGCGTTCTGGGGGGGGGGGGGGGTGGAGGCAGGGACAGGTGTGCAGGCATCCCTGAAGGGGGCCGCTGTGGGGTGTGGGAGGGAGCCCCCAGGACAGGACCAGCCCTGCCTCCGCCAGGCCTCTACACCGCGTACACGGCGCACCTGCGCCGGGACAAGGCCCTGCTCCGCCGGCTGCTCCGGGGCCTGCAGAAGAAGCGGCCCGCGGGGGTGCTGACCGCGCTGCTGAGGCGGCACCTCCTGGAGCTCACGCAGAGCTTCATCATCCCCCTGGTGAGGCCCAGGGCGGGCAGGCAGGGCGGGGACCCCGAGACCCCAGGCTGAGGCCCAGGGCGGGCAGGCGGGGCGGGGACCCCGAGACCCCAGGCTGAGGCCCAGGGCGGGCAGGCGGGGCGGGGACCCCGAGACCCCAGGCTGAGGCCCAGGCCACTCCCCCCGACAGGAGCACTACATGGCCAGCCTCATGCCCCTGCGGAAGAGCATCATGCCCTGGAAGGTGGGGTTCAGGTTCTGGGCGAGGCTGGGAGAGGGTTCCTGTGCTGATTCTGGGGGAGGGAGGAGGTCATGGTGCTGGGGTCCCCAGGCTCTAGGCCGTCCCCACACCTACCACTGTCCCTTACAGGACGGAGCAATGGGGCCACACAGAGGGCCCCAGGCCGCCCCTCTGGGGTCTTCCCAGCAGGATGGGGGGATCAGGCTGTGTCCCGAGGGGGGTCCTGGCCAGCCCAGGTGCCGGGCCTGGGAGGCTGTTCCCTTCCGGCACCAGGGCTCACCTGGCCCCTGTCTCAGACCCCTCCCCAGGTCCGCCCCTTCCACCAGGAGGACTTCCTGTGCAGCCTGGAGCAGGCGGGGCCCCAGCTCACCTGCATCCTCAAGGGTGACTGGCTGGGTCTCTACAGGTGGGTGGACGCCAGTGCGGGACCTGGGCTCCTGCTGCTGGTGGGTACAGGGTGCCCGTCCCCAACCCATGACGGGTCAGCCCCACGGCCGCTGCCTCACTCACAGGCGGTTCTTCAAGTCCCCCCACTTTGACGGCTGGTACCGGCAGCGGCGCAAGGAGATGGCCCATCAACTGGAGGCCCTGCACCTGGAGGCCATTTGTGAGGCGGTAAGGGGGGGCCGGGAGGCTGGGGGGCTGGGGCTGGGGAGGGCTGTGGTGATGGGTGGCCCCACCTTTTCATGGCAGAACATCGAGACCTGGATGAAGGGCAAGTCCGAGGTGGAGGTCGTGGACCTGGTCCTGAAACTTCGGGAGAAGCTGGTGAGCAGCCTGCCTGGCCCGGGCCATCGGGACACGGGGCCGCTCTCCCCTGACCAGTGCTGCCCCTGCAGGTGCGGGCACAGGGCCACCAGCTCCCTGTGGCGGCGGAGACGCTGCAGCAGGCCCGGCTGTACATCGAGACGGCCATCGGCTCCCTGCCCACGGACCTGCAGGCTGTCCTGTGCCCTCCCTAGGACAGGCCAGAGGGTGTGGTCTGGGCCTTCGTGCCCGGGGGCCTGGGTCTGGCTGAGCTTCCCTCTCTCCAGGGAGGGTGGCCCAGCCAAGCACGAGCGCCGACCAGGCTCCCTGCCGTCCCGGTCCTGGCCCCCGCCCAGCACCTCTGTCCCAGCAGTAAAGTGGGCTTTGGAGCCTTAGCCTCAGCCCTGCCTGTTGACGGTCATGTGTTGGCTGGAGCCTCCCCTCCCCCTGGGTCCCATCTGCCCGCTGCAGGGCTGCCAGCTTGGGGGGGCGGGGGGGGCGGGCTGGCTGTGAGTCCTCGCTGCTTGGGGCCTGGGCCCCCCCCCCCCCCCCCCGCCAGGCACCGTCTGCTGAGTCCTGGAAGGCCCAATGCGTTGCATTTGATGTGTCCTTCAGCCCCACCGGCTGCCCAGCCCAGGACAGGAACAGGCAGCTGACGGGCAGCCCCTCCTCACAGGGCCCACCCACCCACTTGCCTGGGACCAGGGACCCCTCGCCCAGGTCCTTGGCTTCGGGGGATGAGGTGCTTGGCCTCCTGATTGCTGGTTTCTTGAGAGGCCACTAGGGGGCAGTGTGGGACCCAGCCATGGGCTCCCACCCTCCAGGCATTGTCCCAGGCCCTGTCCCTGGAGTAATCGCCCCCCCCCCCCCCCCACACGTGGCTACAGGCACTGGGGTTACCCAGGTCCATCTACCCTATATGCAGCCTGAGTGGCTTACTTGCCCCGCCCCAGCCCAAGCCTCCACAGCCACAGCTGCCTGGGTCGCAGCTCCCAGAGGGGGTGCACGCCCCAGCCAGGCCCAGGGCTGCCCCCACTCAGCACAGGGTGAGAGCAGGGTCAGCTGGGGGAAGGGCCGGAGCGGTGGGCCTGCAGTAAGGCTCCCCCGTCAGACCCCTCACCTGAGGGCTGGGCCAGGCCGCGGGGCTCCGTGCCTCCTTGAGGCGGTCCCGGCAGTGAGCGGCTGCGGGCTGGTGGGGTTCCTGTCCCTCCTGAAGCCTCACTCAGTCCTGCCCCTGGGGGGTGCATGCCCTCCCAGGCAGACGGCCACGTGCTGGTCTGAGCGTCTGTGTCAGCTTCTGGCCCAGACCTAACCCTAGGACAGTCTCACTGTCTTCAGTCTGGAAACTGAGGCAGTAACTGCGTTTTAGCAGAACAAGCTGGAGGCCCCTGCGGCCCACGTGCAGGCCTGTGCAGCTCACTGTAACCCAGTGGGGGACGCAGAGCGGGGAGGAAGGGGTAGATGGGTCAAAGGAAGCAGAACACCGCCCCCCCCCCAGCAGAGCCTGAGAGCAGGAAGGCCTAGATGGGCAGGAGCCCAGTGTCCCAGGAGGTGCTGTGGTGACCCCTGTGCTGGGGCTGGGAGGCCTGTGCAGGGCCGGGCGGGCGGAGATGCAGTGTCTGCTCCCGGCAGGAAGGAGTGGCCCCAGCTTCCTGCCTCTATTTAAAGACTCCCTTAGTCTGGCATAGTGGCCTTCCCACACCTTTGGTATTAAAATGTGCTGTGACCACACTGCTTGTGTTTTAACTTCCTTTTTTTAGTAAAAAGTTGGCATCTGTCAGACGCGGGTACTTTTGGGGTTCCCTGCAGTGGAGGCGGGGTGGGCATGGTGTGGATGTGGTTGGGGTGAAGGGGTGGGAGGGCAGCGAGATGCTGAAAGCAGTGAGCAACACCCTCCTATCCTCTGGGGGGCAGGTCCAAGGTGGGGAGCACCCAGAGGAGGTGCCTGAGGGGGCAGGTCTGCAGGAGGGGACAAGGCCGGGTGCAGGGCAGGTCCCCACAGCGGGTGAGGGTTTGGGGAGCGGTGCTAACCATCCCGGGCCTGTCCTGCCCCCTCTTCTCCAGCCGGGGCGGCGCGGAGCTGCGCACGGAGCCGGGCCAGGGGAGGCGCGCGCACCTCCGCCCTGAAGGGCCGCCGTGGGGCCGGTGCGAGTCCCCAGGGCCCAGGGTGGGGTTGGGGAGGGCAGCTGGGGCCACAGATGCGTTTGCAAGGAGACTCCCAGGCGCCTTTCCCCCAGGAAGTGGGGTGCTGAGGTCCCCAGGAGCGGGTTCGGGCCCAGCAGCCTCCACCCGGGAAAGGCAGGTCTGGCGCCTGTTCCCCGACCGAGTGGGGACTCGGGGAGAACCGCGGGGGCACCTGGGGCCTCGCTCGGCTCGGCGCCCTCCCCCATCGCGAGGCCTGGGCTCCCCTGTGACCCAGGGCGCTCGCTGCCTGACCCGAACCTGGACCAGAACCGGGCCGAACCTGCCCGGCGCCGTGACGCACACTGGGGGCGGGGGGCGCGGGGGGCGCGGGGGCAGCCGGCCCGCCCCTCCCTCCCCTCCCCTGCCTTCCCTCTCTCCCCCCGCCTCTCCCTCCTCCCCGTCGGGGGCGGGGCCGCTGCTCCCGCGCTCCGGCCCCTCCTCGGCCACACAAAGGCCCGTCTCCATGGCAGCCGCGCGGGCCGGAGCGCAGCGCCGAACGCGGCCCGGGCGCCATCGAGTCTTGTCGGCGGACGAGCAGGTACGAAATGGGGTGCAGGGCCCGCGGGGCGGCCGCGCGGGGCGGGGGGCTTCGCCGTGAGCTGCTGCGCCCCTGCCTGGAGCGCTCCGGGTGCGAGGGCCCCGGGCAGCGGCCGCCCCGCGGAGGGTGGCCGGGCCTGGGCCGCCGGCCGGTGCCCATCGGGCTGGGGCGGGCCGCCCGAACCCCGGTCTCTCGGCGGCGGTCGAGGCTGCGGCGCCCGGGGCCGGGTCTTGCTCAGCCGACGGTCCCGGCGGGGCGCAGCGCCCCCTCCTGCCGCCCGCGGCTCTGGAGCCCCTCGCTCCGGCCCGGGTCCGAGCCCCCCTCCCACCGCGGCCCCGCGGAGACCCGTGCCCGGGCGGAGGTCGGCCCGCTGGGTTCAGGTGCAAGCCCGGCTTTCCCAGGGGCCGGACCTGCGCAGGCCTCGGCCCCACAGCCCCTGGGCCCCGTGAGGAGGACTCGGGCCGGGCCGGGCCGGGCCGGGTGCAGGTTCTGACTTGGGACAGGCGGCCCGGCCCGGCGTCTGGAGCCCCGGGGCCCGCGCGGACAGTTCCCCTTGTGGGTTGTTGGTGCGGCGCTGGGTGAACACCCCGGGGCCCAGGAAGCCTCAGACCCGGGCAGGGGTGGGTGGGCTCAGAGCTCGGGGCCTGCACCCACCCTCCGGCCCCGCACCTCCGACGCCGCCTCCTGTGGGAGCCCCCTGGGATAGGCCTCCCCGCCCCTCTGCGCGCGGCTGCTGGCGAACCGGCGGGGTCCCTGAGCTCCAGAGCCCAGAGCTCCCTGCCATGTCTGGGGCTCCTCCTCCCAGCAACTGGGGAAAGGAATGAAGGGTCTGTCTGCGCCCACCGTGGCTGGGGGGGGGGGCGGTCAGGACTGGGGGTGCGGCTGGGCCTCAAGCGGGTGGAATGTTCCAGGGCCAGAGGGGCTCTCTAGGGAGCTTCCCGTTCATGTCTAACTTCAGCCTCTGCGTGTCCCCCCGCCCCCCATCCCAGGGGGAGGAGAGTGGGAGAGCAAGAGCGAGGACGCCCGCCGGGGGGTTCACAGCCCACCCCATACCCAGATGCCCCCCTAGCCTGGAGGGCAGAGCCATGGCAGGGCCTGAGGGAGGGCGGAGGGCGGAGGGCGGAGGGGCCTCTTCTGCCCCAGGGTCCCCAGAGGGTGGTGTCAGCGCCCGGCCGGCTGGCGGGTGTGTTTGTGGTGTGACAGCTCTCAGGAATCCCCAGGGAAGATTGAGCACCAGCAGGTGGGCCCTGCGCCCCCCACCCCCTCCCGCCGCCCCTCCTGGGGCCAGCCTGAGCCCAGGGTGGCAGGAAGCCTGAGGGCTGGCGGGCTCCTCACCCAGGAGGGGAGGGAAGTTGCCGAGGAAAACAGGGTTTGGAATTCCAGTCCCCCTCCCCCGCCGGCCGCCTGCCAAGACGGAATTATTTTGGATTATCCAGCCGTGTCCAGCCACCCAAGGGGGAGGCCGCAGCCTGGAAGAGGGATCCACTTCCGGGGCTGTGGGTTGAGAGCCCCGGGAGGAAGAGACCGGCTAGTCTGGGCAGCTCCCCCTCCCCCAGGCGGCTCAGCTCCGAGGCTGCTCCGACCGGTCATGGGGGGGCGGGGTGGGAGGGGATGCGTCACCCTCGGGTTGGAGAACGCCCAGGGGTGGCCCCAGCAGCTCCCGGAGCCCGCCTTGGGGAGGCCATGGGGCAGGAGGAGCCCCAGGACCCTTCGTCCCCAGAGGCCCTGGGACCCACGGCCTTGAGCTGGGCTCAGGCACACACCCTGTGCTTCCCAGAGATGCCAGGGCGCAGGTGTGGGTGTGACTGAGGCTGCTGAGGGCGGAGCTCAGGGGTCCAGCTGAGGCCGCCCACCTGCCCCCTCACTGACCCCCGAGGAGCAGCGGACACACAAGCCCCTCGTGGCCCAGCTCTGGCCCCCATGGGTGTCCCTGCTGGGATGTGGTGCCCGGCAGCCTGTCCCACTGGTGAAGGCCCCAAGGTGAGGGCCCGAGGTCATGGATGGGCTCCTGCCGTGTGTGCCCAGAGCCAAGCTGCCAGCAGCTCCTGCAGGGACCTCATGGAAGAGGCAGAGCCAGCAGCTGGGAGAGCACAGGGAGCCAGGGCCTGGCCCCAGCCCAGCCGAGTGGAGCAGAAGAGATGGGATTGGAAGGCGCGGGGTGGGCTGGCAGCCTGGGGAGGGCCCATATGGCACTGGCCCCGGCCCCCAGGAGGCGTCCCAGGGACCTGAGCCGTCTGGAGGCATGGGGTGTCTGTCCCCCCCCCCCCCGTGGGTGGGTGTGACAGGCAGGGGTGGCCTGGTGAGGAGAGGCCGCCCTCTGCCACCAAGACGTCTTCCCGTGAGCAGGAAGTCCCGCCTCAGTTCTCTTTTTTGTTTAATCCTCACCTGAGGATATTTTCCCCCATGATTTCTAGAGAGAGTAGAAGGGAAGGAGGAGGGGGAGACAGAAACACCAACATGAGACACATCGATCGGTTGCCTCCTGAACGGGGGCCAGGGACCCTGCAGCCAAGGTACGCGTGTGCCCTTGACCGAATCAGACCCGCGACCCCTCTGTCCACAGGCTGAGGCTCTAACCACTGAGCACCCGGCCAGGGCCTGCCTCCGTCCTTGCTGCAACAACAGCCCCTGGTCTCCTGGGTGGGGAACGAGCTTGTCTTCCGTGTGGAGGCGCTGCCTTGGACTCGTGCCAGGAAAGCTGGGGGCGGTGAGGGGAGGGGGGCCGCCCCAGGCCTGGCCCACGGAAAGCGGTCCCCCAGCCTCAGCCTGGACTCCCTCCGTGAGGCCGAGGCAGAGGCAGGTTCTGGCCGGGCCGGTTGAGTCACTGTGGCAGGTAGGGGCTGGGCAGAGTCCCTCTCCCGTTTGTGTTTGGGGTGGGGCCTCCAGCTAATTGTCTTTGGTCTCTAATCCCAGGCGGGGGAGGTGGGACCTGTGGGTGATTCAGGGGGCGTGGCACCCCTGCTTCCCTTTTCTCTCCCGTTCTTCCCTTCCCTGGTTTCACATCCCCTGCACCACCTCCCCTGCCGGCACTGCTGTCTGCCCTGGGGGGGATGAGGCGGGAGCCCAGCCCCGTCCTAGGCTCCCCCTACAGGTGCAGCTGCCCTCGGGGCCTCCCACACCCACACCTCAGCGCCTCTGACGGCTCTGTGGTTCTGCCCCAGGGCCCCCCAGGGCCGCCCAGGGCCCCCCAGGGCTACCGGAACTCCCTCTGAACTATGCAGTCACTCCCTCTGCTCTTCACCTGCCAGGCGGCCCTGCCCCAGGTGCAACCCCACCTTCATGGGAGGAACCAGGCTGGGCTGAACCTGGAGCTGGGGTTTCTGTTCCCCGCCCCGTGTTGCCTTCTCAGCCACCCTTCCCACACCGAGGTGCGCCCCCACCTGCCCCACTTGTGGCCTCGGCCCACCTCAGTGCCCGGCATCCCGTTGGCAGGGCTGGGATCAGGGGGCGGGGCTGGGATCAGGGGCGCCGGGTTGGGATCTGGTGGAGGCCCAATTCAGTGCCCACAGCCTCTCCTGGTCGTCCGAGATTGTGTGACTTCTGAACTCTGGCAGTTCCCCATCTGGGTGCCACATGGGTCCTGGTCCGGCCGGGGCAAGGGCCTGGGAGGGGGGAAGGGGAAGAGGAAGGGGAAGGGGGCCTTTTGGGTGCAGCCTGGGCTCTGACCTCAGCTCTGCCACCAGCCCTGCCCTGGGCATTGCACTTATGGGTGTGGAGATCAGATTCCTGGGGTGCCCTCCCCCCACCCAGTTCCCGTGTGGGCGCTGGGCTGAGAGGCAGGGTGGCGAGCCCGGGTCTCTGGGCCCCAGCCGGGCCCCCTCCTCAGGAAGAGCGAGGAGGAGGAAGGGGTTTGATGTCGGCCTTGCAGGAGACACCTGAGTCAACACAGGGCCGGGCAGGGCGTCTGCTCCCCAGTCGGAAGCGGTTCCGGCCCTGGGCCCAGGGGAGGCCCAGGCAGAGCTCTCCCCACTGGCCTTGGGCTCTGTCTGGTCTGGGGCCACCGAGCCCGCTCGCCACCTGTGCAGGGCCTGGCCGTGGGTGGGACAGGGGGTCGTGCGGGGGGCGCTGTTGGCTTCCCTCCAGGCACCCCGCTTGGCTGTTAAGGCTGGGGCTGTTCTAGAGGCCCCAGCGGAAGTGCTCCGGGCGTGGGTGGCCGTGGGGAGAGAGAGTTGGCTTGGTGCCCACCGGGGCTGGTGCTGTCCTCACCTGAGTCTTGGAGTGCTGGGGAGGGGGTGCTGGACAGAGGCCAGGGAGGGTGGCTCTGTCTTGGGGTACAAGGGGGCCTGTGGCACACGTGGTGCAGAGGGTGTGGGAACGGCAGCTTGGCAGCATGGGGTGACCTGGGCGATGGAGAGGTGGGTTTGAGGACCAATTAGAGGTGGGGTGCTGGGCCTTTGTGGATTCCAGCCCCCGACCCCCACCCCGGGGTGTTTTCAGAATTGGGGGCCTGCTCTGCAGGAGCGCCAGGGCCCAGGTCACTGGCGAGGTGCCCTTTGCAGGGAAGGGGAAGGGGCTCAGCTGGGGGCCCCCCTCCTCTGCCCAGCGAGGGGGAGAAGCCATTTTCAGTCCAGCCACCGAGTCGGCGGGAGTGAGGGCAGGGGTGTGTGTGGGGGGGGCTCCAGCTCGGCCCCCTGCTCCCTCTCCGCCGTGCAGAGGCTCCCCAGACTGGCCAGGGGACCTGAGCGGCTTGGCCTCCCAGCCTGGTCTTGGCACGTGGCCTGATTTGGGGGGTTACCCTCCGGTACCTCAGGCCCTAGGAAAGGAGTCAGGATGGGGGACAGAAGGGCCGGAGGAGAAGGAGGAGGGGAAGGCCAGGGAGGTCTGCTGTCCCCAGGCCCGGCCGTGCTTCCTGGAGGCGGCCTCTGGTCCATCCTGTGTGTGGCAGCCTCTTGCTCAACCGAGTGACCCCCGACTGGGGAAGGGGGTGGGCCTGACCCCGGGGAGCTGGGCAGGCAGGCCAGGAGCCGACCTCCTCCCATGCAACCTGACTTCCTCCCCAGTGACCCACGGGGGGGGGGGGGCGGGGGGACTGTCCCACCCTGAGCTGGGCGTTTGCTCACTGGGATCCTGGGCTCTGCCTGCCCAAAGCCGAGTGTTTGTCCTGTGGTCGCTGCCCACTGCACTACCAGTCTGGCCTCCAGACCTGTCCAGCACCCCCAGCACTAGGCACCTCACCAGGTTCCCGGCCTCACGGGACCGGAGACTTGCACTGTTCCCTGGGGTTTCCCAACACCCCTGCCACTCCAGAACACGGGCCCTCCCCCCAGGCACCTTCCCTCCAGGCAGCTCCAGGCCTCCCAGCTCTGCCAGGCCTCTCGGCCCCTCCGGGCCTTCTGGGCTGACCCAGCGCTGGGACTGGACAGACCCCTCCCACCCACAGCCTCTGAATGCCGAGTGCCTGGGTCTGGGGTGCCTCCTTGGGCTGTCTGTCCTGGGGACACTCTGGGGGGACAGGGCCCCCATTGCCATCACAGACGTGTGTACCTGCACACGTGTGGTCACGTGGGCGTGCGTGGGGGCTGGCACGGCCGTTTGGCACGGTGCCCCAGGCTAATTGTGGGGTTCGGCTCTGACGGAGGAGGCGGGGCCGGGGTGACCGCCGAGGCGCTGACAGGCTGACGGGGAGATTATAGGCCTTGCTGGCTCCTCACTTGCTTTCACCCTCCCCCGTCAGCCCCTCACGCCCACCCCATCCTGCACATGGCCCAGAAAGGGGGCTCTGGGGGGCTGGTCCTGGGCCTGCTGCAGCCACCCAGAGTCCCAGGCGGCCCTGGCCGACGAGGTCCAGCCAGCTGTGGGGGGTGAGCCTGCAGGAAGAGAAATGTGAGCACTTAGGGAGGGGGGTGGCGGGCAGGGAGGCAGACACCGGTGGTCTGTGCTTGTCACTGAGCCGGAATATCCAAGGATGGCCCCGCCTCTCCCAGCTGGGGTGCGGGATTAGCGCTCAGCTAGGCACGCAGGAGCCCTTCTGTGGTTGGCCAGCTGTCTGGACGGCTTCTTCCCCATCCGTGGCTGGAGCCTCTTCTGTGCTGTGGACGGACACCCGGCAGTGTCCTCCCCGGCCCAAGTCTGGCCCCTTCTAACCTCTCACCCCCTTCCTGTCCCTCGCCATCTGACAACGGCCAACCCCTGGTGAGTTATCTCAGGAGAATGTCCAAACCTGCCCAAGTGCACCCCTTTCCGCATATTCTTTTTTTTTTTTAATGTATATTTTTATTGATGTCGGAGGAAGGGAAGGGAGAGAGAGAAACATCAATGATGAGAGAGAATCATGGACTGGCTGCCTCCTGCACGTCCCCTACTGGGGACCGAGCCTGCAACCCAGGCTTGTGCCCTGACCAGGAATCCAGCGGTGACCTCCTGGTTCATAGATGGACACTCCACCACGGAGCCCTGCTGGCGGCCACGCAGGTAGGCAGTGGTGGAGGCGGGAGGTGGCCCATTGCCTGCAGCTTGAGGTCCCAGTCTGGGTGGCACCCACAGCTACAGAGGCTGCAGGTGTGTGTGTGTTGGGGGGGGGGGGGGGCGCGAGCCCCCTGGCTCTGCCTGAGGACAGGAGCTCCATGCAGTAATCCTGGTGACCAGACATCCTGGTGCCCTGACCGCAGGCCTCGGAGGGGCCAGAGGGCCTGGAGACCCTCCGGGAAGGTACATCAGTGAGGCTGGGCGGGCGGTGCGTGATGGGGGGTGGGGAGCCGGCGCTTCCCAGGGCTCGTTCCCCTTGGCTGTGGGTCTCCCACCGCCACCACCTGCGGTGACGTTTCGTGCCGGATCCCGAGCCCAGACCGCAGGAGAGGACGGACCAGTTCCCCGCCCCCCCCCCCATCCCGCCGGGTGGGACCCCGGGGCCCAGGGTGCAGGATGGCGGCCCAGGGTCCCGGCTGGCGGAGGGAGGCGCCCCAGCCCTGGCGGAGGGAGGGAGGGGGTGACACCCTACACCTGGGAGGGTCCCGGGGGAGGCTCCGGTGGCGCTGACGCAAGGCCCAGCCCGTCGCCAGGGCCCCGCCCGCCGCTCCAGGTGCCGGGAGACCTTGGCCTCCGGTGAGTCAGGGCGCGCGGCCCGGCCTCGGGTCTGGGCCTGGCGGCGGCTGCCCGGCCAAAGGGCGGGTGGGCCGGGCGCGGAGGGGCCGAGCCTGGTCTGACCGGGACCGGAGGCAGCGGCCGGTGAGGGCGGGGCGGCTGGTCGGTGCGACCCGGGTGGGCGCTGCGGGGTCGGGCCCTGCGCCCACGTGGCCTGGAGGCTGGCGCGTCGGGTCGCGGTGGGGGATCGCGCGGTGCCCGAGCGCGCGGCCGGGGGAGCGGGCGGGCGCGGCGGCCCTGGGCGGCTCCCGGGGGAGTCCGGTGGCGCCGGAGCCGGGCGCGCTCTGCCCGGGCCGCTGGGAGGGGGCCGGCCGGGCCTCCGGGACGCGGGGGGCGGGCGCCGGGCGCTGAGCCTTGACCCGCCCCGCTCGCGCCCCTCCCTGGCGCGGGTTTGGGGAGCAGCCCGGCCGAGGTGCGGGGCCGGGTTGTGTCCGCCGATTTGCTGCGCGCGGCCGCTAATCGCAGATTTGCATTCGCGACCCGGTCCCCAGGCCGCCAGCTGCCGGTGAGGCGGGGGCGGGGAGGGGCGGGGAGGGGCGGGGAGGGGCGGCCCCGCCTGCTCTGGGCCCGGTGGGGGAGGGGGAGGTGCCTGCAGCCACTCGCCTGGGGTGCCCTCTCTGTCCCCCCCCTGCAGGTCCCGGGTGCCCTCCGCAGGGCTGGGACCCCCCCCACACACACACACACAGGCCGGGCTGCCCTACCTGGTGAGCCTTCACCTGTCTGCCCAGGCCCTGCCCACGCCCAGCCCCATCTTGGTCTCTGGGTGTGTCTGCCGGACCCTCCTTCTTGGCTGCTTTCCGTTGTTTTGATTTTTGTTGTTGTTGTTGTTACTCTTCACCCGAGGTAATGTTCCCATTGATTTCAGAGAGAGTGGAAGAGAGGGAAAGACAGGAACAGGATGTGAGAGAGACGCATCGATTGGTTGTCTTGTGCACACGCCCTGACCAGGGCCAGGGGGAAACCTGCAACCGAGGTACCTGCCCTTGACCGGAATTGAACCCGGGACCCTTTGGTCCACAGGCTGCTGCTCTATCCACTGAGCCACACCGGTGAGGGGTCTGTTGTTTCGATTTTAAGAATATGCTCCAACTGTGTTTGCTCGAAAATAGTGGAAAGAACCCCTGACTGTCCCCACACCTCAGTGCCCCACTCCAGGTGGGGCGGGCGGAGACCTGGGGACGGACAGCCCTCGGCGGCCCTGGGCCCCTCCTGTTTCCCTCTGCCGGTTGGATGGGGGCAGCACCACCTATGCCAGGGCCTGGCAGCTGCGGGTTAGAGGCGATGGAACCGGGAGGGAGCCCAGGGGACCGATGGCAAAGGGCTCGTGCTGCTCCCACAGGGTCCGCCGTGCGGAGGAGGGGCCGCGACTCCCTGGGCATCGCTGTCTGGCTGGAGGAGGAGACACGACTGTGTGTGAGGCTTGGGGACCAGCTGCAGGGGGCACAGGTGCTTTTGGCTCCTCCACTGTCGCCCCCTCCTGGGTGTGTTGGGCTCAGACCCACACGTGTCCCCCGGCCCTATCCTGTGTTCACCTTGCTCTCAGAGGCCTATCGGTGAAGACCACCCACTGTAGGGGATAAGTGAGGATCTGCAGGTCGGTCAGGATGAGTGTCCCGGGGCTCTGGCGGATGAGTAGGAGTTTTCTGGGGGGGGGAGGGTGTCCAGCAAAAGCAGAGACATGGTGACATCATGAGTACGGCCCCCACTGCAGGCACAGCCATGAGGATTCCCACCCGGGGGTTCACTCACCCCGCAGGGCAGCTCACCGAGGTCCATGCCCTTACTCCCCCCGTGTTACACATGGGAAAGGAGGCACGTGTCGCTTTGTGAATAGCCCGGGAACCAGGGAGGAAATGACAGAGCCCAATCAGAGCTCGTGGTTGAGCATCAGACTTCTGAACGGTTGATGCCCAGTCAGGGCACATGCCTGGGTTGGGGGCTGGATCCCCAGTAGGGGGCGTGCAGGAGGCAGCTGGTCAGTGGTTCTCTCTCATCATTGATGTTTCTATCTCTCCTTCTCCCTTCTCTGAAATCAATGAGAATATATTTTTTAAAAAGAAGGACAATGACAGCCGGCGTTTGAAGGCCATGGTCGGGCTCTTCGAGGCCCCTCTGCGCAGGTCGGTGTGCGCTGGGCGGTGAGGGGCCGGCTGTGGCCTCGGGCTCTGGGCACTCAGGGAGCCGCCTTCTCCTGAGGATAATGAGTGGCCCTTTGAGAGCTGGGCTCGCAGGCTGGCTTGTGAGGGTGGGGGGGAGGGGGGGAGACGCGGGCCGGCCGGGGTGATTGGAGCAGAGGCACCTCGAGTTCAGAAAGGCCCTGGGACTTGGTGGCGGAGGAAGGAGAGGGTTCCAGTCTGTCGGGAGGAGACATCCAGGGGCTGCTCTGGGAGCATCTGAGACGGAGGCCCAGCCTGGTCAGGTCCCCGTCGGGGTGGCTGTGGGGGTGGGGGTGGGGGCATGGGCCAGTGGAGGGCGGGGACTTGGGAGCCCGCCATGGTCCGGTGCGGGGGCTGGAGGAGGCGGAGAGCAGGCAGAGGCGCAGGTGTGTGCTGTGCCCCGGGCTGGGCCTCGCTTTCTCATGAGGCTGCCAGTCCCGACACCCCGCGGTTTGACCCCTGAGCCAGTGGCGTGACCTTCGCTCCCTTCACAAAGGCTGCCTTGAGTGGGGCACCTCTCAGCCCCTCTCCTGGGGTCCCTCCTGGGTCCCTCCGTCCAGGTTAAGCTTTTCCCGCTCGGCCAGGGGCTGAGGACACCGAAGGGAAGTGCTGCTGCCCCTGTGCCCGCCTCCTGCCCTCCTGGTTCCCCTTGGGCGACACAAGTCCAGGCCTGGGTCCTGCCCAGAGTGTGGGTGGAGGGTGACCATGTTGGGGAGTGTGCTGCACAGGCTGGTGGAGCAGGGGTGGGGGCCGGGGGCAGGGGAGTGGGGAGGTGGGGGGCTGATGCCGGTGGAGGAGTTGTGGGGGCACCATACAGGGCTCAGTGGCTGAGCCTGGATGTGGGGGGTTGGGGTAGGCCGGGAGGGATTGAGGAGGGGGAGTCCTTGAGGCTGAGGGGAGCTGAAGGGAATGGGGGGGTGATCATTATTATGCACTCTCTTTAGTCAAGTAATGCATGAATATATTCTTTCTTTTTTTTAACTTCTCACCCAAGGAAATATTGTTATTGATTGTCAGCGAGAGGAAGGGGGAGAAAGAGGGAGAGAGAAACATTGATGTGAGAGGAACATCGATTGGTTGCCTCCTGTATGGGCCCCAACTGGGAATCGAACCCGCAACCTTTTGGTGCAAGGGACAGCACTGCAACAAACCGAGCCACCCGGCCAGGGCGGAATGAATCCATTATAAATTTTTCACAAATGCAGTTGCTTTGCTGTCCAGCCCCGCCTGCCTGCCCCCAGGCCTCACTGTTTCAGTTTGGAGGAAGCTTCTAGACCAGCTCAGCGAGGAGACCCTTGTGTGCCCACACACACCCTGGAGACACCCAGAGTCCCAGCCAGCCACAGCCACCGGGGCTCCACGGGCTCGCACGGACCGCCCGCTTGCGTGGGTCCTGTGGCTGCTCGGGGCTCTGGTGGGAGGCTGGGCGGTGGCCAGATTCTCACTCTAATGAACCATCTGAGAAGTCGCCCTGGCCGGGCCCGCCCGCGGGTGCACGTGGGCACCTCCCCAGCAGCGGATACTGTAGCCAGCCGCGCCGAGGGCTACAGTGTAACAACTCTCCTGGGGCTTTTTCTGAATGAACCTCAGTCCTTACAAACCCCGAGAGGAGCTCAGGGCGACGTCTCCCTTTCACAGGTGGGGAGGGAGGCCCAGAGAAGCTAAGTGATCTGCCCAAGGCCGCACAGCTAGTGAGTAGCATCGCAGGGTCTTGGGTGTGCACATTTCTTCAAAGCAATTTTTATTTTATTACTTAAACCTGTTCCTTTAAACCTATTTTATCCACCCGAGGATATTGCCCGTTGGTTTGGTTTTTGTTTGCTTGTTTGTGTTTTTTTAAGAGAGAGGAAGGGAGGGAGAAACATTGGTTGCCTCCCAGGCACACCCCACGGGGAATCGAACCTGCAGCCTTTCGGGGTACGGGACGATGCTCCCACCGGCTGAGCCACCCAGAGACTCGTAATGATGAAACGTGGTTCCTTCCCTTTTCTTCTTTTTCCTTTTTTTGAGCAGAGGAAAGAGAGTATCAGGCTGGTCTTGTGGAAGGACCAAGTGTGTGCCCCCCAATGGGGTGCTGGGCTAGGGGCTTGGAGGGGGTGAAGGAGGTCTGGGGTCTCCTGCTCAGGATGGCAGAGGCCACCCATGGGGTCCCCTGGACTGCTCCCCACCCCCAGACATGGAGCAGAGGAGACAGGTGGAGGAGGCCAGCCTGTGGTGAGACCACCGTCTCTCCTTTGCTTCCTAGCGAATCTTGATGCCAGCCGGGAGCAGAGACTGAGCTGGACCACTGGAGCCTGGGTGAGTGGGGCCGGGCCCCCGTGGGAAGGCATGGGGGTACCTCCTCGCAGCGGGGCCGGAGGGTCCCTCCCAGGCTGTGGGAGGCCTGGTCCTGCCGGGACCTGTGTGTACATGTCTGCTCACGTGTCTTGCCCGTGGAGACCACTGCCAGGTCCTGGCTCCTGAGTCAGGTTTTGCTTGGTGTGTGGTGTGTTGGGGGGGCGGGGGGGCGGGCAGGGAGACTGCGGTGTTTGGGCTGGTGGGAAGGGGCGCCTGTCCAGACCCTTCCCGGGCCCGTGGCAAAGGCTGGAGTGTGTGTGACTTCTTGGAAGTGCACCTCCGGCCTCCGGCCAGGAAAGCCGCCTGGTGCCCCGAGGAAATCCCCGCGGCCAGCTTCCCGGTAGGCAGGGCCAGCGGGGGTCTGGGCCACCTTCAAAACAGGAAGCGCCCGTTCCAGGAACTCCCGAGGCAGGAAGTCCGCTGGCCGTGCCTGGCACTTCCCGCACTGGCCTGCCTTCAGCCCAGCCGGCCTCTGGTCAGGTGGGTCGGTCACCCTTTGCTCCTGGGCCTGACCAGGCCGGTCACCTGAGGCTTTGTTTGCTCAGGAAGTGCAGGGAAGCTGCTGCCTGAGGAGGGTGACCCAGTCCCTCCTGCCAGCCTGACCGGCGGGGCTCAGCACGGGGGTTCGAGCCTCACTCTGCCCTCCTGCCTGAAACCCAGAAGGTCCTGGGGCAGGGAGCCCGGTTTGGCCCTGGCCGGCTCTCCCAGGGCCGGCTGGGCAGTGGCTGGGTGTCTGTGCCAGGTCCTGGACCACACAGGAGGGACTCACTGAGCATTAGGTTGGCCAGCCCTGGGGCCTGGGCTAGAGGACCAGGCTGGGCTCTCCCCCTGGGGGGCCCAAGGGGACTCGGTCAAGTGGACATTAACCACGGAAAGCCCACAGCATTCTTTTCCTGCACCGGGACCACAGGTGGGAGCTGGCAGGGTTGAGGGGAGGGTTCAGGGTCAGAGCTGAGAGGTGTTTCAGAAGGGGGAGTTCCCCCAGCATTTCCCCACTCGGTTGGCTCTGGGTTCAAATCTCGGCCGGGTGCTTCCGAGGGGCAGGGGGCCTGGGCACGGGTCCATGGGACTGGATTGCTGGAGTGCCTGGGTTCCCGCAGCTCCGGCTCCTCCCCACCCCCGCCCCGCCCCGCCCCACCGCCCGAGTTCCCTCCCAGCCGGGTAACATTCCATTCATTCCCGGCTCAGCCAGCAGCCAAGCAGGCAGCTTAGCCGCAGCCTCTGGGGCTCTGGCTGGCTCTCGGCTCTGCTCTCTCGGGTGAGTGGGGCCGGGCAGGGAGGGCCAGCCCAGTCCTGAGGCTGAGGGGCCGGGTCAGGCCGGCCAGGGAGGGCCAGCCCAGTCCTGAGGCTGAGGGGCCGGGTCAGCCGCTCGGTGCACAGCGTGGACTTTGGACGCAGGGGGCTGGGGAAGGGAGCCGGGGAAGGGGGCCCGGGGCGGTGAGCTGCCATTCAGGCCCTTTCCTTACCCGGAGGACACACAGGAGTGACTGCTGGCTGGTGCCTGGGACTTAGGGCCTCTCCTGGGGCGCCCAGACACCCGCATCTGGGGGTCTCCCCAACTGTGCCGTCAGCCCCTCTGGACAGGCAGCCGAGCCCAGAGAGCAGTCTGTGTTGGGGCGATCCTGCCACACAGTCCGCAGGGGCTTGTGGAATCTTCCTGACTCTGACCCAAGCCCCCCTCTCCTCCCCCGGCTCCTCCTCTCACGGCCTCCGCTGGGCCCCGTGACCTCTCCCTGCCCAGCCTCCTGCCCCCAGGCAGCCAGGGGCTCCTTCCCAGGGCCCTGCTGGGTCCCCTCCCTCCTGGACACCCTAGCCTGGGTACCTCTCCTCCTCCCCTGGCTGGGCAAGAACTGGGCTCCCGAGGGCACAGTGTGTGGGGGGGTCCTGGGCAGAGGCAGGAGCTGCCGGCGGAGGGGGCTTCCTAGCGGCCCAAGCAAAGAAGGCGCTGCCTGGACGTAAGCCCCACAGGGTCCACGGGAAAAGCCAGCCCATCCCCGTAAGCACAGCTTTGCCCAGGGCCCCTGCCCCAGAGAGCCCTCTCCCCTACCCCGTCCTGCTTTTCCGGACCCGGTGGGCGTAGGCCCGCGGACGGGGCGACTAAGGGGACTAGAAAAGCAGTTGTTTCTTGAGGAATAAGAGTATCTAGGGAGGCGATTGTTGGCTGAGGTGGCTGCAAAGGGTGTGCCAGCTACTCTGGAGGTGAGGGAGCCTGGGAGACGGGGCCTGGGTCCCTCGACCGTCCCCCGGGGCCGGGCCCCACTCAGGCACTTGGCATGGGCAGGGCTGCGTAGGCGTCACGTCCGGTACAGGTGCCATCGGGGAAGGTTGTAGCCAGTCCAGGGATGGGCTCATGCCCGCACCAGGAAAGGGTTGCCTGTGGGGTGGCAGTGGGAGCTGGTGGGGGTTCTGACCAGGATGGAGGGTGGTCCGAGGGTGAGGGGGCACGGGCTACCTCCAGGTGGCCGAGGCCTGAGGCCGGACGGCCCTGCCTGACTTGGGGGAGAACCGCGTGTGTTCTTCCTCAAGGACCACTGCGGGGCCTTGGACCCGTCCTCTGACTGGGGACCTTGAGCCCAGCCTCGCGCCCGTGGACGCCTGTGTGGACCTGCCTACGTGCAGGGCCGTGCGCTCAGATGGACACCTGCACGCAGACACGGCCGGCCCCGGCCCTGGAGAGGTGCCCCCACCTCGGACTCCGGGTCTCCCAGCTCAGATTCGGGCAGCGCCCAGTGGACCCTCTGCTGGTTCAAGGGAGGGGGGCGGGCTGGAGGGGGCAGGGAGGCAGGGCCAGGCTGCACCGGCGCCTCTGGGGGCCCAGAAGCGGCGAGAGCCCAGCTCCCTGCGGGGGCAGCTTTGGCTTCCTGTGCTTCCTGTCAGGTGGCACCGTGTGCCAGGCAGGTGTGTGGGCCACCTGGCGGCTCTTTCTTTTAAGTTTTTAATGGTTTTAGCCCTGGCCGGGTGGCTGTCTGGCTGGAGCGTTTTCCCATGGACCAGAGGGTTGTGGGTTCGATTCCTGGTCAGAGCACATACCTGGGTTGTGGGTTTCATCCCCGGACGATGTTTCTCTCTCTCTCCCTGCCCCCCTTCCTCTTTCTCGAAAAATCAATCAAAACATATCCTCGGGTGAGGATTTAAAAAAAGAAGTTGTTATTGTTTTGGTGGGGTTTTTTTTGGAGAGAGAGAGAGAGAGAGAGAGAGAGAGAGAGAGAGAGAAAGGGAGAGATAGAAACATCCATTGAGAGAGAAACATCATCAATCGGCTGCCTGCATGCCTCCTACTGGAGACCAAACCGTAACCCAGAAATTGAACTGTGACCTCCTGGTTCATAGGTCTACACTCAACCACTGAGCGCTGGCCAGGCTGGTCCACCTGTTTGCATGTTGGGGGCTGTTGGTCAGCCTGGCCCTCGGATAGGCCTGCCCGTGGGCGCTGGGAGGCTGGGAGGAGGTGCTCTGTGCCTCGGAGGTGGGCCTGCAGGTGCTTTGAGGCCAGGAGGTGGAGGCCAGGGTGCAGTCCTGGGGCGGCCACACCCAGGCCTGCCCCCTGCAGCTGAGGTGGCCAGGCCCCGGTCATAGGTTAGACTGCCGGGTGCACAGCTCGTGAAGGGCTGGGCGGGGATTTCCTTGGAGATGAGAGTGGGTGTGCCTGTCTGCCACCCGGAAGGTGGGGAAGGGCTGGACACTCAGGACACATGGGCAGCCATGCCCCCTCCTGCCCGCCCCCACCGCCCCCCAGCTGTGTCCTGGTATTCGGTCAGGGTCCAGCATGGATGGGGGGCTGGGTTGACCTTTGAAGGAGGACTTCCTACGCGTGGACAGATCCTCCCGGGAGGCCCCCTCCTGCACGCCCCCTACTGGGGCTCAAGCCCATAACCCGGGCATGTGCCCCGACTGGGAACCGAACCGTGACCTCCCGGGTACCCTCGGGGGCCGCCCTGACCCTCCTCTCTTCTCACAGGGGCCCGGGGGCGATGGCTCTGCAGCTCTGGGCCCTGACCCTCCTGGGCCTGCTGGGCACGGGCTGGGGGCTGCGGCCCCGGAAGCTGGACTCCTTCCAAAGCAAGACGGAGCTGAACCACCTGGTGGTGGATGAGGCGTCGGGCGTGGTGTACGTCGGGGCGGTGAACGCGCTCTACCAGCTGAGCGCCGACCTGCAGCTGGAGCAGAAGGTGGACACGGGCCCGGCCCTGGACAACAAGAAGTGCACGCCGCCCATCGAGATCAGCCAGTGCCACGAGGCCGTGCCCACCGACAACGTCAACCAGCTGCTGCTGCTGGACCCGCCGGGCCAGCGCCTGGTGGAGTGCGGCAGCCTCTTCAAGGGCATCTGCGCCCTGCGTGCCCTCAGCAACATCTCCACGCGCCTCTTCTACGAGGACAGCAGCGGCGAGCGGTCCTTCGTGGCCAGCAACGACGAGAGCGTGGCCACCGTGGGGCTGGTGAGCGCCACCGACCCAGGCGGCGAGCAGCGCATGCTGTTCGTGGGCAAGGGCAACGGCCCGTACGACAACGGCGTCATCGTGAGCACCCGGCTGCTGGACCGCGTGGCGGGCAGGGAGGCCTTCGAGGCCTACACGGACCACGCCACCTACAAGGCCGGCTACCTGTCCACCAACACGCAGGAGTTCGTGGCGGCCTTCGAGGACAGCCTCTACGTCTTCTTCGTCTTCAACCAGCAGGACAAGCACCCGCTGCGCAGCCGCACGCTGCTGGCCCGCATGTGCAAGCAGGACCCCTACTACTACTCCTACCTGGAGATGGAGCTGCAGTGCCTGGACCCCGGGGACCCGCCCACCCCCTTCAGCACCTGCCTGGCCGCCTCCGCCGCCATCTCGGGCGCCGGCAAGGTGCTCTACACCGTCTTCACCAGAGAGGACCGGGCAGGCGGGGGGCCCCGGGCCGGCCTCTGCCTGTTCCCGCTGGACGAGATCCACGAGAAGATAAAGGACATCCGCAACGCCTGCTACATGGGCGACCCGCAGAGCAGCCCGGACGACTTCTACAAGCCCTTCCACGGCGAGATCCAGTGTGGCGGCCAGGGCCTGGTACGGACGTGGCCTCCGCAGGGTGCCCCCCGGGTCGAGCCCCAGGCGTCCACGTGGGCCTGTGCGCTGCTGCCATGTGCTGGCTGGCGTGTCCAAGCCCTCCCCTGCTTGGGAGGGGGCCGTGAGAGTGCACACGCGTGTGCTGTCTCTGCAGCAGGTGCCAGGTGTGCCCGCACAGGTGTGGTGGCACCGTCAGGGCCAGGCCCGTGCACCATCCAGCAGTGAGCATGCAGTTGGGGTCCCTGCCTGCACAGTCCTTGTTCTCGGGACGTGTGTGGGGCCACCAAGTGCTGGGGGGCCCCCGTGGGGAGAGGCCTCCTCGGGCCGGGGGTGTCTAGACTCACCGTTGACGCCGTCGTCCGCAGGGTGCCGGCGAGAGCTTCCTGTGTGGCTCGGAGCACCTGCCCTACCCCCTGGGCAGCCGCAAGGGGCTCGTTGCCACGGCCGTGCTGCAGCGCGGAGGCCTGAACCTGACGGCCGTGACCGTGGCCACCGAGAACGGCCACACCATTGCCTTCCTGGGCACCTCCGACGGCCAGGTCCTCAAGGTGAAGCCTGGGGCAGGGGCAGGGGCAGGGGCAGGCCGGGCTGGAGGGCCGTCTCCGAGGGAACAGCACCCTCACGCACCTGCCTGCTGCCGCAGGCGTACCTGGCCCCCGACGGCAGCTCCGTGGAGTACGGCTCCATCCTGGTGGAGATCAACAAGAGGGTCAAGCAGGACCTGGTGCTGTCCGCCGACCAGGCCAGTTTGTACGCCATGACCCAGGACAAGGTAGGCCTGCGGAGGCCCCGGGGAGGGCCTGGCGGCCGGAGCGCTGTCCCAGGCCTGGAGGGTGCAGGCGAGGACCGGAGGGGCCGCCCTCTCCTCGGGCTCCTGGCAGAGTCCTGTCCCTGTCTCCAGCGCCTTCCCTGTCTGCAGCTCCGCTCCCGCATGTCCTGTCTCTGGTCCTGTCGCGGACCCTTCCTGGAGGGAGGGCTGGGGCTGCTCTGAGGGGTTTCCCCCGGGGTGGATGGGCATGAAGGGGCCTGTGCAGCTCCGTGAGCTTGGGCAGCGAGGGGACAGCATAGGCCCTGCCTTATCAGGGGGCTGGGGTAGGAGCCCCTCGAGCCCTCCTCTGGAGCCCTGGGGCATCCAAGGGCCTCTCCCAGGGGGTGGGGTCAAGGGGCCTGGGCCGGCACCGGGGAGGCAGGACCCTGGACCCATGGTTTCCTGGGACCGTGCACCGTGGGTCCTGGGCGGGTGCAGCCACAGGGCCAGGGCCTCACAGAGCCCGTGTACCTCTCCACTGCCTGGAGCCCATGTTGGCCAGCCTTGAGTTGGCATCTGAGACTTTTTTTTCTTAAATATATATTTTACTGATTTTTTACAGAGAGGAAGGGAGAGGGATAGAGAGTTAGAAATATCGATGAGAGAGAAACATCGATCAGCTGCCTCCTGCACATCTCCCACTGGGGATGTGCCCGCAACCCAGGTACATGCCCTTGGCCGGAACCGAACCCGGGATCCTTCAGTCCGCAGGCCGACGCTCTATTCACTGAGCCAAACTGTCCAGGGCTAAATGTATTTTTATTGATTTCAGAGAGGAAGGGAGAGGGAGAGAGAGAGAGAGAAATATCAATGATGAGAATCACTGATCGGCTGCCTCCTGCACTCCCCCTACTGGGGATGGAGCCCGCAACCCCGGCATATGCCCTGACTGGGAATCAAACCGTGACCTCCTGGTTCATAGGTCAATGGTTCACAGGCCAGCCAGGTGGCATCTGAGTCTTCTTAAGGCTCAGAGATACAGGTGGGATCCAGCTAGTGGCCCCAGGAAACTCGGGTCCGAGGGGGTCCTGGTGGCCGCATCCTGCTCACCGCCCCGCTGCCCCCAGGCGTTCCGGCTTCCTGTGCAGGAGTGCTCGAGCTACCTCAACTGCATACAGTGCCTCGGCTCCCGGGACCCCTACTGCGGCTGGTGCATCGTCAAGGGGCGGTGAGTCCCTGGGGTCGGGGATCTCGGCTCACCCTGGAGCCCGGGGGCGGCAGTCCCACCCGGGGGCTGACAAGTGCCAGGGCTGAGGCTGCCCCGTCTCTGCAGGTGCAGCCGGAGGGCTGAGTGCCCACGGGCAGAGGAGAGCGGACACTGGCTGTGGAGCCGCGGGGAGTCCTGTGTGACCGTCACGGGGGCCCAGCCCCAGAACATGAGCCGGCGGGCCCAGGGGGAGGTGCGTGGCCGGCGGGGGCACCAGGGCAGGAGATCTCACAGCATCTCCATCCCGCCTGGGCCTGGGGGCTGAGTCTGAGGCGGGCAGCCCCGGCCCCTGTGGTCTGGTGGCTCCTGTGTCCCAGGCGGTGGGGGTGGTGAGTCAGGTTCCTGTGTCTTGTGTGCACGTGCAGGGGAGTGAATCTCAGGGCAGGTGCTCTGGGTGGGGGTCTCCTCACTGAGAGTCCAGCCCTGGGCCCCCGCCCTCCAGGCTGGTCCTCCCACCCCCAAGGCTGGTTCCCCCGCCCTCCAGGCTGGTCCTCCCCACCCCCAAGGCTGGTCCCCCCAACCCCAAGGCTGGTCCCCCACCCCCAAGGCTGGTCCCCCCAACACCAAGGCTGGTCCCCCACCCCCAAGGCTGGGCAGAGGGGTCCATGTGAGCTGCGTGGCCTCCCCCAGGTGCAGCTGACCGTCAGCCCGCTCCCGGCCCTGGGCGAGGACAAGCTGCTGTGCCTCTTCGGGGACTCTCCGGCACACCCTGCCCGCGTGGAGGGGGACGCCGTGGTGTGCAATTCCCCGAGCAACATCCCCAGCACGCCGTCCGGCCAGGGTGAGGCCCAAACTCCAGGCCCAGGCCCTTCTCCCTCCCTCCCTTCCTGTACACAGTGGGGTCCTCCTGTGACCGGGTCCCAGGGGTGTGGGCCGAGGTGGAGGGAGGGGCAGGTGGCCCCTGCCAGGGTGCGGCAGGGCAGAGGCTGGGGCGGTTGGGGTTCTGGGCGCCAGAGCCTTGCCAGCTGTGCTCCATGCCGTGAGCGAGGGGCGCTCCTGGGCCCTTCCAGGCACTTCTGTCCCTTCTCCGCGCCACCTGGTGCCGGGCCCTGGGTGCTGGCATCTGTGCAGAACCCCTCCCCCACCCCGTGCAGCTTGACACGGGTGGGGCTGTCCCCAGGGCCCGGGCTGTGAAAGTGGGCCAGGGCAGGTGCCAAGCCTTTGTGCCCTGAGCATTCAGGGCCAGTGGAGGGCAGCTGCCTGGCTCGGTGGGACCACACGGTGACGTGCAGGGGCCTGGCAGGCGCTCTGCCCCAGACACCCAGGAACCCTCAGGGACAGGGGCCTGGCTGCACGGAGCCCTGGGAGCCGACACTCGAGCCGAGATCTGAGGGCGGCGCCGGGCGCACGGAGGCTGAGGGCGCACCAGGGGACGCCCTGCCAGGCCCCCCACGCCAGGGCTCCCACACGGGCTGTCTGTGCTCGGTGGCCCGTTGGGAGCTGTGACGG
The DNA here is from genome assembly GCF_964212035.1 of Myotis nattereri. Lineage (NCBI taxonomy): Eukaryota > Metazoa > Chordata > Mammalia > Chiroptera > Vespertilionidae > Myotis > Myotis nattereri. Next base: position 215,860,399 of record NC_138076.1, on the reverse strand, counting down.
CGCAAGAACTCGGCCGGCAAGGCCCGGTCCAGGCGATCCTGTCCCCCACCTCTGCCCCGTGCTCTGCCGCCCCGCCTGACGCGATCCCCGTCTGCCATCTGCAGACCATGTGGCCGTGGAGATCCAGCTCAGGTTCACGCACAGCGATGTCTTCCTCACCTCCCACCAGTACCCCTTCTACGACTGCAGTGAGGCCATGAAACTGGAGAAGAATCTGCCGTGAGTGTCACCCCCGCCCCCCGCCCCCCCTCCCCCAGCTCCTCCAGCCCCGCCCCTGGCTCCACCCCCCTCCCCCTGCTGCGGTGCCCACACTCTCGCCAACCTCTCTCCCAGGTGCATCTCCTGTGCCAGCAACCGCTGGACCTGCCAGTGGGACATGCGCTACCATGAGTGTCGGGAGGCCTCGCCCAACCCTGAGGACGGCGTTGTGCCCGCTCACATGGTGAGGGCCGTGGGCCCTGGGGGGGGTGGCTGCTCGTCCCAGGCCGCACACGTGGCCTGACTGGCCGTACTCTGCAGGAGGACAGCTGCCCCCAGTTCCTGAGCCCCAGCCCGCTGGTCATCCCCATGAGCTACGAGACAGATGTGACCTTCCAGGGCGAGAACCTGGACACAGTGAAGGTGGGCTTGTGAGGCACTGCCCTGGGGAGCGGGCTGACCAGGCAGAGAGGCCTGTGCCCAGCGGCCCTGGTGGCTGGCGTGTCCGTGGGGCCGGCTCAGAGCCGTCCTGCTGACGGGAAGGGGCACCCGGCCCTGGCTCAGGGCTCCCACAGGAGGTAGCTGCTCAGCGAACAGTGCTGGAGACAGGCGGGTCTGTCGAGGGGCTGGGCAGGGGGCTGCCACCTAGCGAGGGAGCAGAGCGATTTGCTCAGGCTTGGGCCGGGGGGGCGGGGGTCCAGGAGTGGCCGAGTGGTCGGCTGGAACGGGAGGACCTCCGCTGGCCAGAAGGCGTGGGGCTCGGACAGAGCCCCGTCCCCGTGAGCATGGGTCGGGCGGGGAGGCGGGGAGGGCTGGCGGGTGCAGGGTCCTGACCGCGGGCCTTGCAGGTCTCCTCCCTGCACGTGGGCAGTGACCTCCCCAAGTTCGAGGTGACAGTGAACACGCGGGAGCCAGGAACCTTCCACTTTCGGACCCCGAAGGTACAGCCCCCAGGGCGGGCCAGGCCAGCGGGGGGCCTCGCTGCCTCCGGGGGGAGGAGGCAGGGTTGTGGGCCAGGCGGCGTGCTCACCTGTGACTCTCAGACCCCAGCCCCTCCACTGCTGCCCCTCTGCTTGAGGGGACCCCATGGGCCTTGGTGGGCACAGTGGTCACCCTCTAGGGCTGGGGGGGTCAGAGTGCAGTGTGTCCCTGCGTGTTCCTCCAGCTATCCCATGACGAGAGCGAAACGCTGCCCCTGCACCTGTACGTCAAGTCCTACGGCAAATACATTGACAGCAAGCTCCAAGGTGGGCGGGGCCTGGGGTCTGGTGGGCGGCTGGGCTGGGGCCCCAGGACAAGGGGTGGGGTGGGGCCGGGCAGGCCTGTGGGCTGGGTGGGGAGGTGGGCCTGGCGGGGCAGGGACGGGGTGGGTGGCCCTGCTGATAGCTGGCTGCTCCCTCCGCAGTGACCCTCTATAACTGCTCCTTCGGCCGCAGCGACTGCAGCCTGTGCCTGGCCGCCGACCCCGCCTACAAGTGCGTGTGGTGCGGCGGGCAGGGCAGGTGCGTGTACGAGGCGCTCTGCAGCAACGCCACCTCCGAGTGCCCGCCGCCCGTCATCACCGAGGTGGGTCCCCCGGGACTGGGGCCGCCGGCGGGAGGGGAGGGACCCCACCTGGGCCCAGCCTGCCCAAGCTGCTGAGTCAGCCCGGCTCTGCTGATTTCAGATCCAGCCGGAGACCGGCCCCCTGGGCGGCGGCATTCGCGTCACGATCCTCGGGTCGAATTTGGGGGTCAGGGCGGACGACGTCAAGAGCGTCACCGTGGCCGGCAAGAACTGCGCCTTTGAGCCGGAACGGTACTCCGTGTCCACCAGGTGAGTGGACAGCCGGTGGCCTGGCTCCATGGGCCAGGTCAGTCCCCACCTGGGGGGCCGGGCAGATGAGGAAGAGGGACATGGGGTGTGGGTGCCCAGGACTCCCCACCTGACGTGCTAGTCAGGAAGGGTCTGGGGTGAGCCTTGAGAGTGACCCCACCCTGCCTGTTGGCCCCCAGGATCGTGTGTGCCATTGAGGCCACGGAGGCGCCCTTCACGGGGGGCGTGGAGGTGGACATCAATGGGAAGCGTGGCCGCTCTCCACCCCACGTCCAGTTCACCTACCAGGTGAGTGCCTGGCTCCCCTGCCCAGGTCAGGACGGACCGGGCGGGTCTGGCCACTGCTGCTGACTCCTGGATGGTTGGTGACTGCGCCCCTTCAACGACAGTCACGATGGAGGGGTGAGGAGGACTGCCGCTCAGCCCTGACCTGAACGCACCCACCTCTCTCCTAGGAGCCCCAACCCCTCAGCGTGGAGCCGAGGGAGGGGCCGCAGGCAGGCGGCACCACGCTGACCATCAACGGCACCAACCTGGACACGGGCTCTAAGGAAGACGTGCGCGTGACCATTGGTGGCGTCCCTTGCAATGTGTGGGTGTCGCCTGCGGGGTCCCCGAGCTCTGGTCCGCCCTGGCCCTTGGGACCCTGCATGTGTCCTGGAGGGAGCGGTGCCGTGGGCCTGACCCCTGGGCCCTTGCCCCCTAGCCCCCTGGCCCCCTTGCCCAGGGCTGGAGTTGGTCTCGGGGTGGGGTTGACACTAACAACGTTCACCTCCAGGACGCAGTTTGGGGCACAGCTCCAGTGTGTCACGGGCCCCCAGGCAGCCCCGGGGCAGCTGTCCTTGGAGATCTACTACGGCGGCTCCCTGGTGCCCAGCTCCGGAATCACCTTCACCTACCGCGAGAACCCCGTGCTGCGGGCCTTTGAGCCCCTGCGAAGCTTTGCCAGGTGTGGCCTCTGCCCTGCCCACCGCCCACCAGGGCTCCCCATGCCACCCCCACCCCCAGCTACTTCCCCAGTCCCCTACACCCACTGCCTGGTGAGGATGCGGGAGGGCTGGTGTGAGTGGCAGGAGGAGGCTTCCGTAAAAACCCCACTGCACCCCTAGATCCACTCCCTCCTAGGAAGCCTGACAGGCGGGCCCCAGAGCCCCCTAGCCCAGAGACGCTCAAGGATGGCGGGACTCACAGTCACAGTGCTCTGAGCACACCCCAACATACAGCAGGCACAGGCTCACGGGGACCCGTGTGTGCCCCCAAAACCAGTTTGGGGCCGGGGATTTCAACCCTACCTTCCCTAAGCCCACCACATGGCCAGCATGGGGGTGGGGGTCCGGCTTCACAGGGCGCCTGCTCTGGAGCTGGCTGGGTGCCTCCCTTGCCCAGCTGTGCCCACTCAGGCACCCCCCACCCCCAGTGGCGGCCGCAGCATCAACGTGACGGGGCAGGGCTTCGGCCTGATCCAGAACTTCTCCATGGTGGTCATCGCGGAGCCTCTGCAGCCCTGGCGGCGCCGGCGGGAGGCCGGACCCCTGCCGCCCCACACGGTCAGTCCTGCTGCCGCCGGGGCTCAGGGCCCCCGCTGGACCCGGGGCCGGCTGGGGAGGGAGGGGCCTGTGCCCATGTCCTGACAGACAGCCCTTGGCCTGCAGATCGTGGGCACGGAGTACACGCGCTACAACGACTCCAGGGTCGTGTTCCTGTCCCCGGCCGTGCCCGAGGACCCCGAGGCCTACAACCTCACGGCGCTCATTCAGATGGACGGGCACCGTGTCCTGCTCAGGACGGAGGCTGGGGCCTTCGAGTACGTGTCCGATCCCACCTTCAAGAACTTCTCTGGGGGCGTCAAGAAGCAGGTCAACAAGCTCATCCACGCCCAGGTGAGGACGGCGCAGGCCGGGGCCCGGGGCCCGACCAGGCGCGGGTCGGCCGGCGGCTCCGGGTCTGGGCTGAGCTGGTCCAAGTGCCCCTGAGTCCCTCCTGGTTATGGTGACCCCGCCCCCGCCCCCCACCCCCAGGGCACCAACCTGAACAAGGCGATGACGCTGCATGAGGCCGAGGCCTTTGTGGGGGCGGAGCGCTGCGTCATGAAGACGCTGACCGAGACCGACCTGTACTGCGAGCCCCCGGAGGTGCAGCCGCCCCCTAAGCGGCGGCAGAAGCGAGACACGACACTCAACCTGCCCGAGTTCATTGTACGTGTGGGCAGGGCAGGCCGGTGGGGTGCCAGGCTGTGCCATGGGGTTCTGGGCACTGGCTCAGCCACGCTTGTCCGCGCTGAGCCCTCCCCTCCACGCAGGTGAAGTTCGGCTCCCGGGAGTGGGTGCTGGGCCGCGTAGAGTATGACAGTCGTGTGAGCGAGGTGCCACTCAGCGTCATCCTGCCGCTGGTCATGGTGCCCATGGTCATCATCATCGCCCTGTCTGTCTACTGCTACTGGTGAGCCCCGCCCGCGGCCCGGGCCCTGCCCTCCCGCAACCTGGGCCCCACCCACGGCACGGGCCCCGCCCTCCCGCAACCTGGGCCCCGCCCACAGCCCTGGCCCCGCCCTCCCGCAACCTGGGCCCCGCCCATGGCCCTGGCCCCGCCTTCCCGCAACCTGGGCCCGGCCACTCCCACAGTCTAGGCCCCGCCCACGTCCCTGGGCCCGCCCTCCTACAGCTCTGGCCACACCCACTGCCCGGCGAGGCGGGCCAGGCCGGGTCCCAGCAGCCTCCCTTGTGCAGGAGGAAGAGCCAGCAGGCGGAGCGCGAGTACGAGAAGATCCGCTCGCAGCTGGAGGGCCTGGAGGAGAGCGTGCGCGACCGCTGCAAGAAGGAGTTCACGGGTGCGGCGCGGGATGGGCGGGGCGGGGCGGGGCGGGGGCGCCCTCGCGGGGCCGGGCGAGGGGTCACCGGCGCTGTCCCCCCAGACCTGATGATCGAGATGGAGGACCAGACGAACGACGTGCACGAGGCCGGCATCCCGGTGCTGGACTACAAGACCTACACGGACCGCGTCTTCTTCCTGCCGTCCAAGGACGGCGACAAGGACGTGATGATCACGGGCAAGCTGGACATCCCCGAGTCGCGGCGGCCGGTGGTGGAGCAGGCGCTGTACCAGTTCTCCAACCTGCTCAACAGCAAGTCCTTCCTCATCAACGTGAGCAGCGGGGCGGCCGTGGGGGGCGGGCGGGGCCAGGATGGCGGGTGGGCGGCAGGGCCAGGACCCAGGGCGGACAGAGTGGGCAGGGGAGCCAGGACCCAGGGCGGGCTGGGCCGGGCTCCCGCAGGCGCTGACCCGCCGCCCCCGCAGTTCATCCACACCCTGGAGAACCAGCGCGAGTTCTCGGCGCGCGCCAAGGTGTACTTCGCGTCGCTGCTGACGGTGGCGCTGCACGGGAAGCTCGAGTACTACACGGACATCATGCGCACGCTCTTCCTGGAGCTCATGGAGCAGTACGTGGTGGCCAAGAACCCCAAGCTGATGCTGCGCAGGTGCGTGGGGCGCCGGGTGGGGGTGGGGGGCGGCTGTGGCACCTGGTGCGCTGGCGGGGCAGCCAGCGCGAGGAGTAGGGAGGGCCCTGGCAGCCGTCGGTGTCCGCTGGTCGCTGGGCTGCTCCCCCTCAGAATCACCCTCTAGGACGGGGTGACATGCCCTCCTCGAAGGGGCCAGGCAGTGGCTCCAACAGGCTGGACCTGGGCATGCTGGCGGGAGGCGGGTCGGGGTGCCTAAAGGGCCGGCTGGCCGGCGTGCACTGCGGGGCCCCTGGGTACCAGGCCTGTGTGTGCCCCCAGGTCAGAGACAGTGGTGGAGAGGATGCTGTCCAACTGGATGTCCATCTGCCTGTACCAGTACCTCAAGGTGGGCTCACGGCGGCAGGCGGAGGGCAGGGGTGCTGCTCCCCGCGCTTGCCCTGGTGGCACCTCCAGGGGAGCGTGGTCGCCAAGGCTGACCACCCGCGTTGCTCCAGGACAGCGCGGGCGAGCCTCTCTACAAGCTCTTCAAGGCCATCAAGCACCAGGTGGAGAAGGGCCCAGTGGACGCCGTGCAGAAGAAGGCCAAGTACACCCTCAACGACACGGGGCTGCTGGGGGACGACGTGGAGTACGCGCCTCTGGTGAGCCCGGGTCCCGCCCATCCCAGGACCAGAGCGGGGTGCTGCCCCCCTCCCTGTGCTGGGGAGACCATCCAGGTTCCATGGCCCAGGCACCCCGAGGGTGTCTGGTGGTGAGCTGTGCGCACTCCCCGGCCCCTGTGAGCTGGGAGGGATGAGGGAGCCCTCTGTTCCTCTGTTCGGTCCTGCTGGGCCAGGGCTGCAGGGGAGGCGAGGCCGCCAGCCGGGGTGCGGTGGGGGCTCTCACCCGCCCACTGGCCCTTTATCCTGTCTCTCCCCACTCCCCACAGACGGTGAGCGTGATCGTCCAGGACGAAGGGGTGGACGCCATCCCCGTCAAGGTGCTCAACTGCGACACCATCTCCCAGGTCAAGGAGAAGATCATCGACCAGGTGTACCGCACGCAGCCGTGCTCCCGCTGGCCCAAGGCGGACAGTGTGGTTCTGGGTGAGCCCTCTGCCCTGGGGGGGAGGGCGGGGCGGGCGGGGGACAGCGAGGGCGCCCTGCAGGGCGGGTGGTCTGTGGCCGGTCCCGGAGCTGGCTGTGTCATCCTGCAGAGTGGCGCCCCGGGTCCACGGCCCAGATCCTGTCCGACCTGGACCTGACGTCCCAGCGGGACGGCCGGTGGAAGCGCGTCAACACGCTCATGCACTACAACGTGAGTGCGGCTGCAGCTCGGGCGGCCCCTTCCCCGCGGGCAGGGGCTGGGGAGCGAGCCTCCCTCATGACCCTGTTCCCAGGTCCGGGACGGAGCCACGCTCATCCTGTCCAAAGTGGGGGTCTCGCAGCAGCCGGAGGACAGCCAGCAGGACCTGCCTGGGGAGCGTGAGTCCCTTCCTTGTGCCTGTTTTTTTTAAATTGATTTCAGAGAAGAAGGGAGAGGAGAAAGAGAAATAGAAACATCAATGATGAGAGAGAATTATTGATCGGCTGCCTCCTGCATGTCCCCCACCGGGGATCGAGCCCGCAACCCGGGCATGTGCCCTTGACCAGAATTGAACCTGGGACCCTTCAGTCCACAGGCCGACGCTCTATCCACTGAGCCAAACCAGCTAGGGCTTTTTTTTTTTTTTTTTTTTTTAATTGATTTCAGACAGGAAGGGAGGGGGAGAGAGAAATAGAAACATCAGTGATGAGAATCATTGGCCAGCTGCCTCCTGCACACCCCCTACTGGGGATGGAGCCCACAACCCAGGCCTGTGCCCTGGCGGGGCATCGAACCGTGACCTCCTGGTTCCTAGGTCGCTGCTCAACCATGAGCCACGCTGGCTGGGCCTCGCGCCTGTGTTGCTCTGGTCCCTGAAGGGACCCTCTGGGGGCTGCGAGCCCAGCATGATACCTGGCCCCTCCCACAGGCCACGCCCTCCTGGAGGATGAGAACCGAGTGTGGCACCTGGTGCGGCCCACGGACGAGGTGGAGGAGGGCAAGTGCAAGCGCGGCAGCATGAAGGAGAAGGAGCGCACCAAGGCCATCACTGAGATCTACCTGACCCGCCTGCTGTCCGTCAAGGTGGGCGCGGGGCGGGCGATGGGCGTGCAGCCGGCTGGGGTGGCGGGCGGGCGGCGGGCCCAACGAACGCTGAGTCCCCTCCACCGCAGGGCACGCTGCAGCAGTTCGTGGACAACTTCTTCCAGAGCGTGCTGGCGCCGGGCCTGGCCGTGCCGCCCGCCGTCAAGTACTTCTTCGACTTCCTGGACGAGCAGGCGGAGAAGCACGACATCAAGGACGAGGACACCATCCACATCTGGAAGACCAACAGGTGGGCCCCCGTCCCGCCCCCGGGCCGCCCGCCCGCCCACCCACACCCCGGGCTCAGTAGCCCCTCACCCATTCTCGCTCTGCCTCAGTTTACCGCTCCGGTTCTGGGTGAACATCCTGAAGAACCCCCACTTCATCTTTGACGTGCACGTCCACGAGGTGGTCGACGCCTCGCTGTCCGTCATCGCGCAGACCTTCATGGACGCCTGCACGCGCACGGAGCACAAGCTGAGCCGGGTGAGGGTCCTGGCCGCTCCCGAGGGGCCGGGGCATGGGGTCCTCGCCCGGGAGGCCTGGGCAGGGCAGTATCCACGGGGGTGGAGTCGTGGCCATGCCAGGATGGGCCCAGTTTGTGTGGGTGAGGATTTGCGCATTTGGAGCGGGAGTTCAGGAGAGACGGGTGCCAGGTAATAGGGTGGGGGCAGGGCCAGAGCCTGGGACGTCCCCTGGTGATGGGCTTTTTAAAAAATATATATATATGTATATATATACATATTATTGATTTTAGAGAAGAAGAGAGAGGGAGAGAGAGAGAGAAACATCAGTGATGAGAATCACTGATCGGCTGCCTCCTGCACGGCCCCTACTGGGGATGGAGCCCGCAACCCAGGCATGTGCTCTTGACTGGAATTGAATCCAGGACCCTGCAGTCTGCAGGCCAGTGCTCTATCCACTGAGCAAACTAGCCAGGGCGTGATGGGCTTTGGGGCGGCCTGGCACCCTGTCCTCCCCCTCCTCCTGCACCCCCTTGGAGACCCTTTGCTGACACAGGCGGAGAAAGCGAGTTTGAGTCCAAATTCTAAACAGTGTCAGCAGGGTCAGGTCTGGCTGGGCGGGTGCTGCCCCTCCTTTCCTGAACGGGGCCAGCCTGGCTCCATCAGGGCCCGAGGGCAGGGGCACCGGCCAGCCCATCTTGGCCTGGGCATCACTGGGCTGTGTCCCCACAGGACTCTCCCAGCAACAAGCTGCTCTACGCCAAGGAGATCTCTACCTACAAGAAGATGGTGGAGGAGTGAGTGACCCCACCTCTCGGCCCCCACCCGGCGGGGTTTCTGGGGGGAGGAGCACCCTGGTGGGCAGCGTTGGGTCCAGCCTTTGGGACCCACTGTGCCCCCCCGCCCTCCCCCACAGTTACTACAAGGGGATCAGACAGATGGTGCAGGTCAGCGACCAGGACATGAACACACACCTGGCAGAGATTTCCCGGGTAAGGGGCGCAGGGGAGGTGTGCCGTGCCCTCGGGAGGGAGGCGGAGGGTGAGGCCAGGTGGGCTGGCACCTATGTGTGACCGACCAGGCTTGCGTGCGCTGGGGGTGGCGTCAGCTCTGAGCCGGCCGTGTGGGCCACGCCCCTGCGTGGATGCGTCTGTGTGTGGCTGCCCCGTGTCTGAGGGCTGTGAGGCTGTGGCCCTTCGTGTCTGCCTGTGCCACACGCTTGCTCCCCTGGGTCACACGCCCCCTCCCCCAGGCGCACACGGACTCCCTGAACACCCTCGTGGCCCTGCACCAGCTCTACCAGTACACGCAGAAGTACTACGACGAGGTAGGAGGTTCCGCCCGCCCCAGGTCGGGGGAGGCGCCTGGGCAGCCTGCTCCCCGCCTGGGGGCTGACCGGAGCCTCCCTCAGATCATCAACGCCCTGGAGGAGGACCCTGCTGCCCAGAAGATGCAGCTGGCCTACCGCCTGCAGCAGATTGCAGCGGCCCTGGAGAACAAGGTCACCGACCTCTGACCTCTGACCTCCGGCACCATGGTCCCGAGGCACAGGTGTGTGATGCCCAGTGCCGGCACTGGGCGGCGCCTGGGGAAGGAGGCCGAAGCCAGCGGTGGGCCAGCCCTCCCCTCTCGCCGGCGGAGGAAGCGCCCCCGCCCCCGCCCCCGGGGTGTGCGAGCGTGGGTGCGGCGGGAGCCCCCCTCCGTGTCGGTAGCCACGTAGCGTCTTTCTCCTGAGCAATAGTGCCTGGCGCCCTCCAGCACCAGCCCCTCCCGGAACACCAGCATCGGGCGTTGTCTCCGCGTGGAGTCTCCTGAGCTATTCGCAAATGTGCCTTTCGCCCCCGGCGCCACCCCACGTCGCTAGGGGCCGCCGGGCCCCAGCCCCCCTCCTGAGCACCAGCAGCCACCCGGTGAGGGTCTGGCCTCTTTGGGGGGTCTGAGTGCCTGCAGCCCCAGGGCCCCGAGCCCAGACTGTCTGCCCGCCCGGACGGGAGGAGAAAAGCGGTACGATGCCTTCCTGACCTCGCCTGCCCGGCCGCGGGCACCAGCCGTCTGGGCGGACTCTGCGCTCCGGGCCTCACCTCAAAGGTCAAGCTGGATGTCAGACGTCGAGGCCCAGGCAGCCAGAGGGGACCCAGAGACGGTCCGGCCTCGGCCTGTCAGACAGGCCGTCCTGGAGGCTCCGCCTGGTCTGTGGGGGGCCAGGAGGAGCTCGGCTAGGACACCCCCACCCCTTTTGTAAATCTTGTTCATTGTAAATCAAATACAACTGTCTTTTTCACTCTGCTGGTTGGCTGGGTTCCTCCTGGGGCTGCAGGGCTGCTGCTGCTCCTCGGCCTCGGCCCCGGCCCCGCCCCATCCTGTCCTGCTCACGGCCTGCTCCCCAGCCCTGGGATCTCACCCTCAGGTGGACCTGTGTGGCCTCAGGCCCCACCTTCCGGTTCCTCTGGGCCAGGCCCCGGGGGCCTGTGCAGAGGCTGCACTGAGTCTACCCCTGAGAAGAGGATGGTCAAGGGCTGGGAGGTGAGGCCTCTGGCATGGAGTGGGCTGGGCAGCTCAGGCCTAGGTGATCCTGGAGTGGGTTAAGGGTCCAGGGGGGTGCAAGGAGGCAGCCCCACCAGGCAGGGAAGTGTGGGGGGCATTGGGCTGGCCAGGCAGCCCTGGTGGCCATGACATTCCCCCGCCTCCCATGGGCTGAGCCACCAGGAGCCATGGGAGAAGGCAGGTGTGATGGCAGCCTGCTGTCTGGACCCTGAGCTCTCAGGGACCTGCTCCCTCCTTCCTGAGGTGGGTCTACTCCCAGGCATGGTCTACCCAGAGCCCATTTGGTAAGCCCCTGCTGTACGCAGACCCCACTAGACACGGGTGGCTCTGGGATTGAGGCCCCTCCGTCCTCCTCCTCGAGGCTGTGGGGCCGTTCGGGGAGCTCCTCTGCCCCGTGAACGGCCCAGGATGACTCGGGACATAGCAGGGCTCAAGGACGCTGTACCCAAGAGCCAGGGGCTAATGCGGAGGAAGGAGTTGTCTGGGAACCTGGTGGGGGGCGGGGTTTGCTCCCAGTCTCCATGTCCGATGCAGAGCTGAGACGTGCCACCTGCAGGCATCAGGCACAGGCGTGTGCTGTGTGCACAGACACAGCATCAGCGTGTCAAGCCCCTGATGCGACACGCACTGTCCTGGGCACAAGGGGCTCTGCCCCACAGATAGCACCCACGCAAGCAGGAAGGGGTTTGGGGGCTCCACAAGCTTCAGGTACGGCTGGATCCAGGCGCTCACACGTGCTGGTTTACCCTCGGGTAGCAGGGCTGCTGGTGGCAGGCAGCCCCAGCCTGTGTCTCCTCCACGTGGGGCACACCGGGGGTGGGGGGGTGGGGGACGAGGATCGGTGGGTGAGGCCTTGATCATAAGCCACTTGGAACAAGGGTGGGTGTCTCCCACGGAAAGGGGTTCTAGGCTCACAGCTGACATCCCCACCCAGGGACCCCTGAAGTGACAGTGCCATGGCCCACACCGAGTCCCCTTCCCAGAGACCCGCTGGTCAGGAAACCTGGACAAGATGCTGAAAAGCGTCCCAGCTGGTGTGGCTCGGTGGATAGAGCGTCAGTCCTTGGACTGAAGGGTCGAGGGTTCGATTCTGGCCAAGAGCATGTACCTCGGTTGCAGGCTCTGTTCCTAGCCCATGTTGAGGTGCGTGCAGGAGGCAAGCAATCAATGTGTCTCTCACATCGATGCTTCTCTGCCTCTCCCTCTCCCTTCCACTCTCTCTCTCAAAATCAGTGGAGAAATATTCTCGGGTGAGGAATAGCAACAAAAAAAGAAGATGGGGAAGTCAGTGAGAGACCCACCCCCTTCTACTCTGAAGCGTGGAGATGGGGTAGGACTACCCTCTTGGAGAGAAGAGAGGGATCCCAGGCCTGTCCTTTCCGGGGGTGGTGAAGGGTAGAAACAGTGTTGGATGCACGGGGTGGGCAGGCCTGCCTTCAGGGGTCACGATGTTTTCAGGGAGGGTCCACCGGCAACCTCCAGCTTCCCTTCCATGCGGCAGGCTACACCCCACTTGCTTATTAAGAGCATGAGCCCCACCCTAACCAGTTTGGCTCAGTGGATAGAGCATCGGCCTGCGGGCTGAAGGGTCCCAGGTTCGGCTCTGATCAAGGGCATGTACCTTGGTTGCAGGCTCAATCCTAGTAGGGGGTCGCCTAAGACCATCCTGCATATCAGATATTTACATTACGATTCATAACAGTAGCAACATTACAGTGATGAAGTAGCAACGAAAATAATTTTATGGTTGGGTCACAACATGAGGAACTGTATTTAAAGGGCCAGAAGGTTGAGAACCACTGTCACAGATGTTTCTAATTCTCTGTCCCTCTCCCTTCCTCTGTAAAATCATTAAAAATGTATATTTTTTATAAAAAGGAAAAGCATGAACCCCACCCCACAGACTGACGAGCATTTCAGGAAGTTCACTGTGACCTCAGGGAGAAGTGCGCCCGGACTGGCCGGGGCTGGAAAGGGGTGACCTGGCCAGTAGACGGGCAGTGGACGTAGAGAGAAGGGCTGGGCTCCACGTTCAGGGGTGGCAGTGATTCACACTGAGGCGGAGGGAGGCCAGGGCTCGGGCCTGGGCAGGAGGCTCTTCCCTCCGCCCCACCCTCATACTGTGATCCTACCGCTTCTGGCTGCTGCGCCCGCCCCACACCTCTCAGCACTCGGGCATCCCACCTGGACAGGGCAGCCTTGACCTGGTGGCCTGATGACACCCACCATGTCCAGCAGAGCTCCCTGAGGACAAAACTGAAATCGGCCCAGCCCGTGTGGCTCACTGGTCGAGTGTCAACCTCTGAACCAGGAGGTCAGGGTTCCATTCCGGTCTGGGCACATGCCCTGGTTGCAGGCTGGATCCCCAGTAGCGGGCGTGCAGGAGGCAGCCGATCAATGGTGCTCCCTCATCATTGATGTGTTGTTTTTTTTTAAATGTATTTTATTGATTTTTTACAGAGAGGGAGAGGGATAGAAAGTTAGAAACATCGACGAGAGAGAAACATCGATCAGCTGCCTCCTGCACACCCCCCACTGGGGATGCGCCCACTACCAAGGCACATGCCCCTGACCGGAATCGAACCTGGGACCCTTCAGTCCGCAGGCCGACGCTCTATCCACTGAGCCAAACGGGTCGGGGCTAAAAACTTGTTTTTAATCTGACCAGGCCCCACCCCAGCCTGCCCAGCCCTCGGCCATGGCCACCACCTGCCTGTTCCTTGAGTCAAGCTCGGCCCTAAGAGCCAGGACGGTCCGGCGTCCCCCTCCAGGGGCTCCTCCCCAAGCTCCGCGGTCACTCCCGGCCCCGTGACAACCCAGGTCCTCCCGGAGGCAGCGCGGGGCCTGTCCGCCTGGGGCCGGGTCACGGCGGGGATGGGGCGGGGGGGTGTCCAGGGCAGGTTTGCTCCAGGAGGACGGTCTCCACGCCCGCGACCCGCTGAGCCGGACAGGAAGGCTGCTCCCCGCGGGTCAGCCCTGGCCCCCACCGCCGGGGAGAGCACGGGGTCGCCCGACACCTGCGCAGGGGCGGGGCTGGTCGCCATGGGAACGCGCCCGGCGCGCCCGGCGGCGCAGACAAAGGCGGCCTCCGGCGGCGGCGCGGCGGTTCCCACCGCCCGGGCCCCGCGCCCCCCCCCCCCGCCCCTCCCAGCTTCAGCTGCAGCCTCATCAGCTCCGCACAAAACCTCCGCTGCGGGACGGCGCCCGGCGGCCGGGGAGACCCAGCGGCGGCCAGGCGGGGCTCCGGACTCAGCGCGCTTCCCGGGGCGGATTCCCTCCGCCGATGTGTCCGTTTGCCCGGTACCGCGTTCAGATGCTTTATTTTCATTTGGTGTCAATATTTAAAAATCTGTTATTTCCATAAAAACTCAGGTTTTAACTTGTTTTGAAAAAAAAACAGAACTTTGGGCCCGGCCGCCGTGGCTCAGGGGGTGAGCTTCGACCTCTGAACCAGGACATCAGGGTTCGATTCCCGGTCAGGGCACGGGCCCGGGTTGCAGGCTCGGTCCCCAGTCGGGGGCGTGCAGGAGGCAGCCCATCCGTGATTCTCTCTCATCATGGATGTTTCTCTCCTCCCTCCCTCTCCCTTCCTCTCTGAAATCAATAAATATTTAAAATAAAACCAGAATGTTGGGCAACCCAAGAGCCTAATTTCCCGCTTTCCCGGGAGGGGCAGCCCAGCCACCACCCGCGGCCCCAGGGCGGGCGTTAGGAGGCCTTTATCTTCACAAGTGGGCGCTGGGTGGATGCGGGCGCCGGCCTGCTGGCCCTGCTGGCCCAGGGAACACCTGGTGGAGCAGCAAGTGGGAACGAAGCCGCGAGGAACCGTGGGCAGCCCCTAGGAACGCCTCGCTACCTAGGCAAGTCAGGGTGGGCTTCCTGGAAGAGGTGGCAGCCAAGGAGGGGTTGTTTCGGGAAGAAGGAAGGTACCAGGCACCGAAGAAGACTCATTTGGGGAAACCTTTAAAAAAAAAAATCCTATTGATTTCAGAGAGGAAGGGCGAGGGAGAGAGAGAAACATCAATGATGAGAGAGAATCATTGACTGGCTGCCTCCTGCACGCCCCCTACTGGGGATCAAGTCCCCAACCTGGGCACGTGCCCTTGACCAGAATCGAACCCGGGACCCTTCAGTCCGCAGGCCGAGGCTCTATCCACTGAAGGGAGAGCTTCTTATGGGTACAACACCCCAAGGCCCCCTGGCGCGGCCGCTGTCCCTGGTCCTGACAAACCCAGGGCCTGGCCGGGGGATCAGTTCCCCCAAGAGGCGCTGGGCTGCCCACAACGACTGGCGAGCGGGGAAGGTCGGCCAGGAGGCAGGCGGCCACCGCGGCCAGAGCGGCCTCGCAGGGAGGGGCCTGGCTGGCCCGGGACCCAGGGCGCCATCTGCCCATCGCAGGGGAGCCCCACGCAGCCCAGCGCCTGGATGTATTAGGTCTTTCCCAAGTGATGATGGCTCGCCCAGGGCCAGGCAGCTTTGATTTTGAGAGCAGCTGGGGGAGGGGTGCGGGACGGGAGGTGGGGCGAGGGGAGGTGCCAGCGGGAGGGTGCGGGGAGCCAAGTCCTGAGAGAGGCGGCGGCGGCCTGGGCCTGGGTCTGCGGCGCCCGGCGGGGACGGGACGTGGGCGCCCATTTGGGGAGGTGCGCGGACCCCTGGGGGTAGAGGCGGGAGGGGCTGTAAGTCGGACCGGCTCCCTCTCCGCCCGGCAGAGCCCATCCTCCCCGGGGGTGACAGGAAGGCCGGGTTCTGCTCCGCCGCGCCTGGAAGGGGCAGGAAGCCGCCTTGGACCGGGAACCCCCTCGCCGGCCCCGCCCCGCGCACGGCGCTCCGTGCGCTCGGCTGGCGCTCCGGCGCGGGGGCCGCGGGAGGCCATGTCCGGCCCTCGCGCCGGCTTCTACCGGCAGGAGCTGAACAAGACGGTGTGGGAGGTGCCGCAGCGGCTGCAGGGGCTGCGCCCGGTGGGCTCGGGCGCCTACGGCTCCGTCTGGTAGGGGCGGGGCGGGGCTGGGGCGGGACTGCGCGCGCCCTCTACCTGCCCGCCCGGATTCTGGGCGCCGGGTGGGACCTCGCCCTCCACCCCCGCCCCCGGGCACTGCGAGGATCTGTGGAAAGACTGGGGTTTGGGGGCGTGAGGGGAACTTTCCTCCCAGACCCCGCTCGGGGCGGGGAGACCGGTCATCCTTCTGCCCAGGCCACCCAACTGCCCCCGCCGGGCCTGAAGCCTGCGGTGTCACAGCCGGCGAGAGGGCGGGTCTCCCGGCCCCCAAATGTCCGAGCGCGTCTGGGCTGCCCGGGGCCGGGGTCAGGCAGCCCCAGGGTCTGGCAGAGGCCCCGCCCTGGCGTGGGTACTTTTGTTTGAACAAGGAAAGCCGAGCTGGGGAGAGAGGGCACCTGTTCCCTTAGGGTGGCCCTGGGGGGTCCTGTCCCCCCTCCCATTTTGCAAGGGGTCTCAGACTTCGGGTGGGGCTTAGCCCTAACCTACCATGACCCCCACAATTCTTAGGGGGCTCTACCCCACTCCACCCCTTTTCTGCCCCAAACAAGAGAGCTCAGACCACAGCCCTGCAGCTGGGCCCTGGGGCCCCACAGAGGACTGAATCGAAGGGGAAGGAGGGTCACACTCCTGAGGCCTGTCCCCTGGGGGTGGGGAGTTCGGAGGGCCCCAGGGTGAGGCGGCTGCGGGAAGTCCTGGTGTGAGTTGCAATGCTGACGATGAGGCTGACTGGGTGTGGGTGTGATAGGTGCCCCCCTCCCCCCAGCACCCAGTGGGTTCCTTACCGAGGCCAGAGCCAGGTGGCTGCTGTCCACTGCAGCGGTCCTGGGGGTGGGGTGAAGCGGCCCTTAGGGGCGGGGGGTGGGCGCAAATGCCATTGCTTGAGGCTGGAAGTTAGGAATGAGCCAGGCCTGAGACGCAGTGTTGGAGCCTGGAGCAGGGGCTTGAGGTCCCTGCGGGCCCTGAGCTCACCCTATGGCTGCAGGCAGGAACCTCAGGCCGGCCATGCTAGGCATTCCAGCCGGCCACAGGCCTCTATGTCATCTCTAAGATGCCCGGGGCAGGAAGAGGGCCAGGGGCAGGTGTTAGTGGTGGGGGGAGGCCAGGGTCCGAGAGAACCCTTGCTGGAATCGCACCCGCCCAGGGTTGCCTTCTGGGGTTCCCAGTGAGCACGGAGCTCCCCAGGGCAGCCCAGGTCTCTCGTAGCCCCACGTGGCCCGGCCCCCGAGGGCCCCTCTCCGGGGGTCCCCCCTTCGCCTGGTGAAGCTGCCGACTCAGGGCCAACCCCCGGGCACTTGGCGGCACAGACACAATCAGGCAGAACAATCTGCCCGACCCGGCAGGGTCACCCTCTGCGTCCCAGCCGAGGAATGACTTGGACCGCCCCCCGCAGGTGATGGGCTAGGGCAGTGATGGCGAACCTACGACACGCGTGTCGGAGGTGACACGCAAACTCATTTTTTTTGGTTGATTTTTCTTTGTTAAATGGCATTTAAATATATAAAATAAATATCAGAAATATAAGTCTTTGTTTTACTCTGGTTGCAAAGATCAAAAAATTTCTATATGTGACACGGCACCAGAGTTAAGTTAGGGTTTTTCAAAATGCTGACACGCCGAGCTCAAAAGGTTCGCCATCACTGGGCTAGGGAGAGGGCACAGATGCCCCAGGCTCCCACCTGGCTTTCTGCCACCACTACCTGGGCCCAGGAGCAGGGACCTCTTGTCTTGCAGGAGCAGCTTGGATTCCACTGCCTCAGATCCCAGAGAGGGGAGGTGGAGTGGGAGGAAGGGAGGGAAGAGCATCCGCTAGAGGCGGGGGCAGGTGTGTGTGTGACTGGACCGGAGCTGAGGTTTGGGCCTAAGGATGATGCCAGTGGCTGTTGCGTCCCCTGTGAAGAGCAGGTGGAGGTGGGGGTGGGGGTGGGGGAGGGTCTTGACCTCTGTGGGTTGGGGCTGGGCAAGGGGGATGCAGACACCAGCTCGGCTGGACACTCCCTCTGCCTGGCTTCTCACTGCTGCAAATGACCCAGTTCCCACCATGGTGTGAATGTCCAGAGGCCTTGGAGGTGGCTGTGGGCCCTCCTGGACTCACGGCCGGAGCGGGTGGGGGATCCTTTGCTGTGTGAACAGCCAGGGCTGCTCACCTGGTGGGTCATTTCCATCCGGGCTGTGCAGACCTCCCAGGCCTCGTCCTGGGTTGGAGGTGAGGGGGCAAAGGATGCCGGTCCTGAGGCCCTGGGCTCCCAGGCGGACCCTCTGGGCTGGAAGGCTGAGCCGCTCCTCGAGGAGGGCGCAGGGCCGGAGGCACTGGGGACCCTGGATGGCGGCCGGCCCCCCAGGGCTTCCCTGGGACAAACGCCCGGTGGGAGCACAGCGGAGGGCCAGCAGGGGTGGCCGCGGAGGAGAGGCGGTGGGGCCTGTGTGCCGACCGCCCTCGGCCGCCCTCGGCCCAGACCATCCTGGGGCGGGCGCCCCAAGGTCCTGGCCACCGCCCCCTCCGCCGCCCTGCAGCTCGGCCTACGACGCGCGTCTCCGCCAGAAGGTGGCGGTGAAGAAGCTGTCGCGCCCCTTCCAGTCGCTGGTCCACGCGCGGAGGACCTACCGGGAGCTGCGGCTGCTCCGGCACCTGAAGCACGAGAACGTGAGCTGGGCGCCCGCGGGGGTGCGGGCCGCGCGGGCTGGGCTGGGCCGGGCCGGACCCCCACTCTGACCCCTCCTGCCAGGTCATCGGGCTGCTGGACGTCTTCACTCCGGCCACGTCCATCGAGGACTTCAGCGAAGTGTAAGCGGCGCCGGGCGCGCGGGGCGGGGGGCGGGGGGGGGCGGCAGGGCCAGGTGCTGAGACCAGGTGACCACGCGCAGGTACCTGGTGACCACGCTGATGGGCGCCGACCTCAACAACATCGTCAAGTGCCAGGCGCTGAGCGACGAGCACGTGCAGTTCCTCGTGTACCAGCTGCTGCGTGGGCTGAAGGTGGGCGGGGCCCGGGCGGGCGGAGCTGAAGGTGGGCGAGGCCGGAGGTGGGCGGGGCGGGGCGGGGCGGGACGAGGCCGGAGGTGGGCGGGGCCCGCGGGCTGAAGGTGGGCGGGGCGGGGCGGGGCCCGCGGGCTGAAGGTGGGCGGGGCCCGGGCGGGCGGAGCTGGAGGTGGGCGAGGCCGGAGGTGGGCGGGGCCCGCGGGCTGCGCGGGGCGGGGCGGGGCGGGGCGGGGCGGGGCGTGCCCGAAGAGTCGGCGGGCATCTGACCTCGTTCTCCCCCTCGCAGTACATCCACTCGGCCGGGATCATCCACCGGGTAGGTGGCTCTGCAGGGCCGCGCGCGCCGCCCTCCTGGCTCAGCCCGCTAACCCTAACCCTGCATGCAGGACCTGAAGCCCAGCAACCTGGCGGTGAACGAGGACTGCGAGCTCAGGGTGCGCGCTGGGGATGGGCGCAAGCGTAGGGGGGCGGCCGGGCATGGAGGCCGCGTTTCTGGGGGCGCTGACCACCCGGGTGCCTGCTCTAGATCCTGGACTTCGGGCTGGCACGCCAGGCGGACGAGGAGATGACGGGCTACGTGGCCACGCGCTGGTACCGGGCCCCTGAGATCATGCTCAACTGGATGCACTACAACCAGACAGGTGACGTCAGCCCCTGTGGGGTGGCCAGGCAGAGCCCATGCCAGAGCCTGGGGGGTGGGGGGTGGGGGCAAAGCCAAGGACATTGGGAGCTCCAATCTTGGGGACCCAAGGCCTGGGGCCAGCATTCAGAAACAGACCTTCAGAGGGGCGGAGTGTGGTGGGTCTTGGGCTGAACCTCCCCCCCAGGGTCTGGCTGGAGGAGGAGGGGACCAGGGGTGGTGGGGACACTGGCTGGCACAGTCCAGGCAGTCCCCCGGTTCTCAGAGGAAGGGTGTGGGTGGACAGACTGATGGAGATGCCTCCCCCAGCAGTGGACATCTGGTCTGTGGGGTGCATCATGGCCGAGCTGCTCCAAGGAAAGGCCCTCTTCCCGGGAAGTGACTGTATCCTTGGCCCAGGTGGGGGAGGAGGGCTGAGCGCCAGGGTCCCTTCCTTTGGGGGGGGGGGGGTTTGAGGGGATGGGCTCAGCCCTTTGTGGCCAGTCTTGCCTCTTCTCCCCCGACACTGTGCCACCTGGGCACACTGTCCCGGGCTGTAGGAGAGCAGGTTCTGGGGTCTGGGGGCCCGAGAAGGGTTCGGGCCTGGCCCGTGGGCATTTCCTGAGCCAGGCAGACATTGACCAGCTGAAGCGCATCATGGAGGTGGTGGGCACGCCCAGCCCTGAGGTGCTGGCAAAGATATCCTCGGAACACGTGAGTCACCAGCCCCGGCTCCTCTGCTGACCCGGCCCTGGTGCTGTGGGGGAAGGGCCGTGTGGGGAGCGTGGGCCGCAGTGGAATCGAGCCCAAGGCAGGTGCCTGGCCCCTTCATGGGGAAGCAGGTGGACAGGGAAGACATTCGGGTGTGAGGCACAGTGAGGGCAAAGTAGCCGCGCCCACCGCAGTGCCCTGGTCTCGGGAGGAGGCCCAGCGCCAGGCCCAGGTCTGTCTGCGCACGCCCTGCCCTAGTGAGTGTGGGGGCTTAGGGCCAAGGGAGGTCGTGGGGGGGGGGTGCTGCCCGCTCAGGCCCTTCCCATGTGCCCCCAGGCCCGGACCTACATCCAGTCCCTGCCTCCCATGCCCCAGAAGGACCTCAGGAGCATCTTCCGTGGCGCCAACCCCCTGGGTGAGGACGGGCCCTGGGTCCGGGCTGGGCGCCAGTCTGGCCCTGGATGCGGGGCTGACCCCCAGCCCCTCCGCCCCTGCCCTCGCTGCAGCCGTGGACCTCCTGGGAAGGATGCTGGTGCTGGACAGCGACCAGAGGCTCAGTGCGGCCGAGGCCCTGGCCCACGCCTACTTCAGCCAGTACCACGACCCTGAGGATGAACCCGAGGCCGAGCCCTATGACGAGAGCGTGGAGGCAAAGGAGCGAACCTTGGAGGAGTGGAAGGGTGGGCCTGGGGGGGGGGGAAGGGGGGAGATGGGGGGGATGGGGGGAGGGGGGGTGGCGCCCAGGGGCCGGAGGGCTGCCTTCCCTGGAGGCCGGGCACTGCCTGTTTGCTGCTGGAGGGCTTCAACTCATCCTCGGGGTGGTCTGGGAGGGGACAACACCCCCCCCCACTCCAGGGGGGTGGTTAGAGATGGGGTTGGTACATCCAGCAGAGCAGGGGGCAGCACAGGGCAGGCTCTGGAAGGGACAAGGGCCGAGGCTGCCCTCGGATGGGGTGGGCCTGGGCTGGCGGCTGGCACCAGACAAGTGTGTACTGGGGGGCACTGGGCTGGTGGCAGCACAGGCTCACCTTCCCCCTCACTCCCCAGAACTCACCTACCAGGAAGTCCTCAGCTTCAAGCCCCCAGGGCCACCGCAGCCCCCAGGCAGCCTGGACGTTGAGCAGTGAGCCGCTCTGGAACTCACGGAGGGGCCCGAGCCTGCCCACCCCGGCTCCACAGCCTGCCGGGTTCCCACCAGGATTGCCTCCCACCTCATGACCCTGGCCTGGGACCCCTGGTCTGCATGCTGCTCCCGTGGGAGTCTGCACACACATATGAATGCATGAACATGTGCACGTGTGCAAGCCGTGGGCGTAGGAGCCTGGACAGAGCGTCCTGGCCTTCCTTGGTCCTCTCACCGCATCCCAGCAAGCGGGGTCTCCCTTGGGACCTTACTGTGGAGGCCTGAATGCCTGAGGGGTCCCCTGGGGAGTGTGTCTGCCTCCAGATCTCAGTCCCAGTGGGCTGTCTGTTGGGGGTGGTGCATTGGGACCAGGGCCCCTGGAGACTCAAAGGGCAGGGACTCAGTGGTCTGAGCTGCTCAGCCCGGAAGTGGGGGGCTAGCCTGGGAAACGCTAAGACCCAAAGGCCTGAGAGCTGGGCAGGGTCTTCCCCGGGGGGTGGCAGGGCAGGGACAGCCACCAGTGTCACATCAGACGGCCTGGAGCCACGTGTTTTCCTGTGTTGTGTGGCACATGCGCCCTAATGTGTGTTCCTTGTATTTACATGGGAAGGCGTGTATGAATCCATGGGCACCCGGGGCCAGTCTGTACTAGCAGGAGGCCCACGTTGGGGTGGCTGTACCTCCCTCCCCACTCCCCAGCGTCTGCTGTCATCGAGGGGGTGCTGAGGTCCTGCTGTGCACCATGCGAGGGGCTCAGGTGGGCAAAAGCCATGGCATTCTCCTTGGGCTTCTGAAGCCTGAGGGCACAGTGCCAGCTGGGGAGCTGGCAGTCAGGGGGCTGGGGGGACGCTAAAGGGGCTGGCCCACATCGAGGCCCACTTGGACCCTGGCCCTGCCGCCGAGAGCTGGGGTGGTCTGACCTGTGGGTCGGCCCTGACCCTCCCTCCTTCCAGAATGGAGCTGACTTCGTAACCTCTGCTCCAGATGTGGTGGAGGTGTGAGTCTTCTCTGTCCAGGGGTGGTATCAGGTGCCAGACAGTGGCCTCCTGCCTTGTGGGACCCAGGGAGGGCTAAGTGTCCAGTGCCTGCACTTGGTGTCTCAATAAAGAACATTTCTTCACCCTGTCTGGTGTGGCTCAGTGGATAGAGCGTCAGCCTGTGGACTGAGGGGTCCCAGGTTCGGTTCCAGTTGGAGATCTTGCCTGGGGCCAGCTGGAGTGGGGGACATAGCTTTCCTTCCTGTTAAGGGGAGAGAGGGTCGCTTCATTCTCTGGCCACAGGGAGCTACTGTAGCTCAGGTGGGGTGGGCCTGCTCCCCCATGGGGGGTCAGGGAGGGTGTCCCCAGGACGGACATTCTGTGCCCTTGCTCTGGGCCTTGGGGCTGGGGACCACCTGGGAGTTGAACCTCCAGGGGCCTGGGCAGTGTGGCTCTGGGCTTCAGGTCCCAGGAAATCCCTGGAGACCAAGTGGTGCTAAGACCTGTGGGTGGGGTGGGGGGAGGTGGGGAGGGATGGCAGCAGAACCGGGGCGTGCCTCACCTGGGGGTCTGGTCCTAATGAGAAGCCCCCTGGGCCCCTGGGCTCCACCGCAGGGAGTCAGGGCGGCTCAGGGCTTCCTGGAGGAGACAGGGGAGCCTCGGGCGCCCAGGGCATGAAGGGCACGGGGTGCAGGTGGCTGCGGCTCAGGGGCCCCAGGCTGCCCCCACGGACTCTCTCCAGGCCCCGAGGGCTCAGCATCCCCGGCAGGCAGGCACCCCAGGTGTAAAGCTGCTCTGGCTGGCCCGGCCGCTGAGCTGCTGATTCATGGTGGCGGGGCAGGGAGGACGGGTGGGGGCCGGGGATCCTGTTACCCCCTCCCTCGCAGCCCTGGCTCACCGGGCCGGGGGCTCTGCCCTTCACAACCTGTCTGGTGCAGGACGGGGTCTGACTCCTGAAAGGATGATGCCCCCACCGAGGGGAGCAAGGGGGTGCTGAGAGCTGGAGTGGGTCAGCACACCTTCCCGAGAGAGAGGAGCGGCCCAGGCAGGGCCCTGAAGGACAAGGAGGGAGGGAGCTGGACAGGGGCTGCACAGGGCGGTGGCCAGGCGGAAGGACTTGCAAATGCATGGAGCAGGCTCCCCAGATGCCAAGGGAGGGGAGAGGGAGCTGGGGGTGCAAGGGGACCTACGGGACCACCTCTGGCTCCTGACTTGGGGAGGCCTGGGGCCAGTGGTCACAGGGAGGGGTGCTGGGGGTGCACCCTCAGTTTGGGAGACAGAACCAGCTCGCCCATTCGGAAAAGGGGATGCAGACAAGACAGGTGCTGGGGGGCCACACGCTGAGGATGGACGGGCCAGCCGCAGGGGAAGGGGCGGGCTGGGGGCCGGGGAGGTGCACACAGGGCATGGACTCGGTACTCAGCTCAGGGACCTCGGGCGGGGCACCCGCGGTGGGGGCGGGTGGTGTTGGCGGAGCTGGTGGACAGTGAGCTGGCGCAGTGGGCATACAAGTCCTGCGGGCCAGGCCGGGCCCTGGGGGCCTGGTTAGGAAGGAGGAGACAGGAGCTCCTGGGGCCCCTGCTGAGATCCGGGCCGGGAGTCCAGCCTGAGTGCGGAGACGGGCCGGGGTCGCCGCGTCGGTTCCAGGCTGGGCCTGAGCTGCCCTTCCCCGTGTCCGCCTCTCCCCCGCCTCCCGCCTTCCCGGCCGCCGCCCCGGGTTTCCGGAGGGGCCAGAGCCGGGGGCGGGCGGGGCGTCACGTGTGCGCGGCCCGGGGGCCGGTTGGTCCAGCGGCCGGGGAGGGGCGCGCGCCACCCGGGCCGGCGTCGGGCTGGGCGCTCCGGAGAGCCGGAGGGAGAACCGGGCACGGAGCGCCGGCCCGGGCAGTCCCGCCGCCCATGAGCTCCCCGCCGCCCGCCCGCAGGGGCTACTACCGCCAGGAGGTGACCAAGACCGCCTGGGAGGTGCGCGTCGTGTACCAGGACCTGCAGCCCGTGGGCTCGGGCGCTTATGGCGCGGTGTGGTGAGCGCGGCGGGCCGGGCGGGGGCCGGGGCGGGGTGCCCGGCGGGGTGTCGGCCCTTCGCTGAGCCCTGCGTCCGCAGCTCGGCCGTGGACAGCCGCACGGGCGCCAAGGTGGCCATCAAGAAGCTGTACCGGCCCTTCCAGTCGGAGCTGTACGCCAAGCGCGCCTACCGCGAGCTGCGCCTCCTCAAGCACATGCGCCACGAGAACGTGAGTGCCGGCCGCCCCCCCCCGCCGCCTCCGCGCCTCCTGCTCCTCCTCGTCCTGCCCCAGGCGCGCCCCTCCCACCGGCCACTGAGGCATCTCCCCTGTGGGGGCGGAGCTGATGGTCAGACCGACAGACTGCTCCCCCTGCCCCAGCCCTCTCCTCCGGGGCTGGCCCTGGAAAGGATGGGGACCCACCCGGGCTTCTTTCTGGGCCCACCTGGCTCTGCAGCTCAGGCCCCTGGAAGGAGGCTGGCCAGGGTGTCACCCCAAATCCTGTGCAGCTCTCCAACTGGGAGGGGCCCCTAGCCACCCCGCTGCCTCCCGCCGCCCCGCCCAGGGGCCTTCTCCAGCCCTCCCTGCCCGTCTTGAGCCCACTCTGCTCCAGTCCACCTGCTGAGCGGCCTGGGGACCTGGGGCCCTGGGAAGGCAGAGCTGGGCTTGGAATGGGGTAATGATTGACCCTGCCACCTCAGGGCCTTGGGGTCTCTGGTGAGGGAAGGGTTTGGGGAGCTGGTGTGGGGAGGGCACTGGTCACACTGACCAACACACAGATGCCCCATCGCGTCTCTGGCCGGGGATCATGGACAGTGGGGGAGAGGAGCATGCGGCCCCCACCAGGGAGAGGCCTCCCTTGCTTCCGGACCTGCCCACAGGACACCACCCTTGGCTGCCACGGCCTGGCTCTGGTGGCCATTGCCGGCTGCCGGCCAGGGAGCTCCCACAGACCCCCTTCTCCGCACAGACCCCCCGCGACCAAGAACTCTGCCCCACCCCCAGCACCCCTGCCTCACCCCCATCTGCGCCCAGTCTGAGGGCTGGAGGTCTGGGCACCCCGACCCTGGCTCAGCGTGCTCCTGACACCTGGTCTGGCCCCTCCTGGGTCATGGGAGCCACCGGCCTCCCCTCAGGAAAGGGGTCCCCAGGAACCTGGCCCGCCTTCCCAGGTGAAATCTGTCCAGGGTGGATGTCAGCCCAGCCTGGGCCTCACTGTCTCCCCGTCATACCTGGGCACGCCCGGGCCTTGTCTCCCCGACGCCCCCCACAAGGGCAGACTCTTCTACCCAAGGCTTCATCCGACTTCTCCCTCATCGCCCCCACTCCCACCACCCATCCTACCCTGGCAGGACCCCCCTCAGGCCTGCTCCCCCTGGGCCTGTGCTGCCCCCTCCCCCAGTGCCAGCGGGTCCTCCATGCCCCTCACTCGGCCCCACCAGCAGGTAGGTGCTGCAGCCTCCAGGGCACACAGCACACAAGCCAGGAGCTCGGCCTGTGGTGGACCCTCCCTGGGGGGTGGGGGACTAGTTCTCAGAGGCCGGGTGCAGCGGCAGGTGGAGGAGTTGCCACCCACACCCACCCTGCTCTGCCCCTCCGCCCCCACTTCTGTCTCCTCCCCGTCCAACCCCCCACTCTGGCTCCATCCACACCTCAGAGGCACAGACGTCTCCGTTTCCTTCAGCCTGACGGCCCCCTGACCTCCAGGACTCTGTCCTTTTCTTGCTCAAACACTCTCCCGGTCTTCCTGGGCCTCACCTGCCTCCAGACCTCTCTCTGGACACCCCCTCCTCTGCCATGACTCTGGTCCTGGAGGCCGCAGTGGTCGCCTAGCTGTCCCTTCGCCTCGTGTCCTCGCCTCACTCCGGTCTGTCCCTGCAGTACGTGTCACGCCTGTCTGAACCCTCCCTTGTCGGCTCTGGGATCGAAGCCAAGGCTTCACCCGGCACGCGAGGGCCCGCTCGGCTCCTCCGGCCTCTGCCTGGCGCTCCCGGCCTGGGCCTCGGCCACCTGGCCTCCCTCCCCGTGTTCCTCAAGTGCTCGAAGGCTTCTCGTCTCCTCCGCCTCCATTCCCATGGCCTCTGCCAGGTGTGGCCTCTGCCAGGCCCGTCCACCTGCTCAGAGGTGCAGGCTTCCCTGAGCCCCTGGAGGCCGCCCTGAGTCCGGGGCCAGTTGTCCCAGTCCCTCCTGCTCCCATCACCCCGGCCGCGTCTGCAGGGCCGGCTCTGCCTGCTGGTTTGGCCCCGGCGCTGCCTGCTGGGGCCTCCAGCAGAGCCCAGCCCTGGGCAGTACCTGCCGGATGCCGGATGCCGGATGCCGGCTCTCCCCTGGGAGGCGGTCCCCATCCTCGTCCCAGGTTTTCAATGGACAGGAAGGGCCCGGGAGCGGGATCTCCTTGGATGGCCGGTGCTGATCCAGGCTGGGGCTGCCCCTCCCCCACAGGATCCCAGCTGTCACGGTCCCAAAATAGCCTGCATCTGTGGGCAGGTGTGCCAGGGCTGGGTGGCACTGCCAGTGGGCAGAGCTGGCCCTGTGGACTGTGGGGGGAGATGGGGACAGCTGTAGGGGACTTTCCTGCCCGGAGCCTGGTGCCAGCCTTGGGGGTGGGCGGAGGGCGGGTGCCCCATCCCACCTGGCGCTCCGCTGCCTCCCCAGGTGATCGGGCTGCTGGACGTGTTCACTCCAGATGAGACCCTGGATGACTTCACAGACTTGTGAGTTCCGGTCTGGGCTGGCCGGGCAGGGTGGAGGGGTGCGGGGTCACTCCTGGGCGCCAACTTCGGATTCTGGGTTGGTGTGGGGACCCGCTGAAGGCAGGCCTCTCCCTATAGCCTGGAGAGGGTGGGGGTGCACACTGCCCACCCCGTCTTCACACCACAGTCCCCTTCCCTGGGACCCACAACCCGGGCACGGCCAGGTGGGACCTGGGCCTCCTCTCCCCACCACCATGGGCACCAGGCTGTCTCCAGTGCGGGAGGTGCGAGCCCTGGGCCCGAGCATTCGTTAACTGGCAGGTCCTGGCCCCTGGGCCCTGGCACTGAGTGCGTGGCCATAACTGAAGCTGCTGACCTTTTCGGGAGGGGAGGGGCGGGGCGGGGCGGCATGGTGCCTGCCCTGTGGCTGCCTGGGCAGCATCCCCTGGGCTCACACTGCTGTCGGCCAGGAGCCAGGGGCCTGGCCCGGGAAGGGCTGGGAGGACCGCTCCCTGCCGCCTGACCTTGCGGAGGTTAAGGACCCGCACTGGCCAAGAGTCAATGTCTCGCTCTGTCTCCCTCCACCTCCCCTGTGCAATATCCCTCGGACCCCAGTGTCCTGCTTTCCCGCCATGCTCGCAGGCCCTCCCTCCCCTGCCTGTGGGCACTGGGTCCCCAGCCCCTTGCCTGGCACAGTCCCTGCCCCCATGACATTCTGAGGAGGGGGAGCGGGTAGGTGCTTGGAGGTCGGGGCCTGGGGTCTTCCTGGGTCTGAGCCTGCCCCGACCCGCAGTTACCTGGTCATGCCGTTCATGGGCACGGACCTGGGCAAGCTCATGAAGCACGAGACGCTGAGCGAGGACCGCATCCAGTTCCTCGTCTACCAGATGCTGAAGGGGCTGAAGGTGAGGGCCTGCGGGGCGAAGGCGGGCCGTCCCCTGGCCGGTCCGAGGCTGTGAGGGCCCGTGAGCCCACACGGCTGACCCTGACCCTCTCTCTGTCCCCACAGTATATCCACGCGGCCGGCGTCATTCACAGGGTGAGTCCTGGGGGTGGAGGGAGCTTCCCTGCTCTGGGCATTCGAGGGGCTCAACCCATAGGAGCCTGTTTCCCACCTGTGGGGGCACGAAGGGGTCCAGAGGGTGTCACACCGTCTGCACACAGCCCGGGGCCTGGGCACCTCCGCCCTCCCCAGTGTGTCTGCTCCCAGGCTCTGCTGCTGCCCCGGCTCCTGCCCTTGCACCCCTGCTGGTGGGCGACACAGCCACCTTTCGTCCACCCCCAGGACCTGAAGCCCGGCAACCTGGCAGTGAACGAGGACTGTGAGCTGAAGGTGTGTGTGGGGTTGGGGCTCAGGCTCCCTCCCACCTGCCCATCTGCCTGCCACGCCCTCGGTCCCCGGACCAGGAGGAAGGCGGGCCCCGCCCAGGCAGAGGGCTCAGCCGGGAGGCAGTGGCCAAGCAGCTGGTGGCCAGATGGGCCTGGGGAGGCACCTGATGGGGGTGGCATTGGGCACACTCTGCTTGAGGTGGGGGGGGGGGCAGGTAGTGGTCCCTCCTTCCTGAGCTTGGGCAGGACCTAAGAGACCTTCCCAGCCCAGCTGGAGTGGCTCAGTGGTTAGAAGGTCGCGGTTCGATTCCGGGTCAGGGCATCTCCTTGGGTTGCAGGCTCCATCCCCAGTGTCGGGGCGCGTGGTTCTCTCTCATCATTGATGTCTCTGTCCCTCTCCTTTCTTCTCTCTGAAATCAATTTTTAAAAATTAAAAAAAAAAAAAAGACCTTCCCAAAGGTGCTGGCTGGGATCTAGGCCAGTGATGGTGAACCTTTTGAGCTCAGCGTGCCAGCATTTTGAAAAACCCTAATTTAACTCTGGTGCCGTGTCACATATAGACATTTTTTGATATTTGCAACCAGAGTAAAACAAAGACTTATATTTTTGATATTTATTTTATATATTTAAATGCCATTTAGCAAAGAAAAATCAACCAAAAAAATGAGTTCGCGTGTCATAGGTTTGCCATCACTGATGTAGGGGATGGGGCGTGAGGAGCAGGGAGGGAGGCACCAGGGCGCCTGGTCCTGAGGGTGGGCGGGGTGCACCGGCCGTGGGGAGGAGCCAGTGTCCCCAGCCGCTTGGGGCCCCCTGGCCCACAGGCTGGCCCACTCACTCCCCAGGGGCCCCTTTGCCCCCCCTTCCTGATTTGGCTGCAGATCCTGGACTTCGGCCTGGCCAGGCAGGCTGACAGCGAGATGACTGGGTACGTAGTCACGCGGTGGTACCGGGCGCCCGAGGTCATCTTGAACTGGATGCACTACACACAGACAGGTGAGACGCTCCAGAGACGGGGCCACTGCCTGCCTCCACCTCCCGACTGGACTCCCCCCTACATGCCCCCCACACACACCGCCCCCCTACACCCCTCCCCCCACTGCCCATGGCTGCTGAGCTGGGATGGAACCAGGAGGGTGTGGCCGGCCAGACGCGGGTGCCCATGTCCCCCACTGTGCATGCCTCCCCCACCCCGGCCCACAGCCCTGATGAGGGGGCTTCTCCCTCAGTGGACATCTGGTCTGTGGGCTGCATCATGGCGGAGATGATCACAGGGAAGACGCTGTTCAAGGGCAATGACCGTATCCTACACCTGTGGGCCCAGGTGGGCGGGAGGGGGGGGGGACGGGCTGGGCACTGTCCCGCTGTGGGCGGGGGTGGGGGCCCTGCTCTCTGGCCCACGCGGTGCTCCTGAGCTCGGCCAAGACCTGGACCAGCTGAAGGAGATCTTGAAGGTGACGGGCACGCCACCCGATGAGTTTGTCCAGAGGCTGCAGAGCACGGATGTCAGTGGGGAGGTGGGCGGGGCCGGGGATCTGGGGGGGTGCCCCGGGAGCTGGCCCCTCACCCTTCCCGCCCACACAGGCGAAGAACTACATGAAGGGCCTCCCCGAGTTGGAGAAGAAGGATTTTGCCTCCATTCTGACCAATGCAAGCCCTCTGGGTAGGGCGGGACTTGGGGGAGCGAGGGGTCAGTGACCTGGGGCGCGCGTGGGGCCCTCCCTGCCCAGCCTGACCCGCCCTCCCCCCAGCGGTGAACCTCCTGGAGAAAATGCTGGTGCTGGACGCAGAGCAGCGGGTGACGGCGGCCGAGGCCCTGACCCACCCGTACTTCGAGTCGCTGCACGACGCGGAGGAGGAGCCCCAGGCCCAGAAGTACGACGAGTCCTTTGATGACGTGGACCGCACCCTGGACGAGTGGAAGCGTGAGTGGCGGGCTCTGGGCAGGGCCTGAGTCGGCACCCCGTGAACCCCATGCAGGTTGCTGGGGCTCAGAGTCCTGGGTTCGCCAGGTAAGGAACACAGCTGTAGGTCAGAGGGCAGTGGGACGTCCTGGCCAAGGTGACCTCTGGCTGAAGCCGAAGGACTGAAGGGAGGCTGGGGACTCCTGCCTCAGCTTGGCCCCCACGGGAGCGTGGACGTCACACGCAGCTCCCAGCTTGGGCAGAGTGAGCACGTCCCTCTCCCAGTCCCGCCTCCAGGCCACAGACCTGGGCCACCCGGAGCCCCTTCACACCCACTTGTCTCCAGGCCTCTGCACACATCTCTTATTTTTCTTTTAATATGTGTATTGATTTCAGAGAGGAAGGGAGAGGGAGAGAGAGAGAGAAACCTCAATGATGAAAGAGAATCATCTATCGGCTGCCTCCCGCACTCCCCGTGCTGGGCATCAAGCCCCCAACCATGACCTCCTGGTTCACAGGTTGATGCTCAACCACTGAGCCACACTGGCCGGGCTGCTCACGCCCTTTGAACTTGCCTCTCCTTGCCCCTTTCACGACCCCTTTCACCTGAATAACTGCATGCCCTTCATTTCCTGCCAGTGGGGTAAGACCACCCCAGCCAGCCCACAGTACCTCACCCCTACTTGCCTGTCCCCTACAGCCCCTCAGAGCAGTTCCGACCCCCCCCCCCCAGAGCTGCTCTGCACCTTCAGGCTTTGGGCTGGTCACCCCTTACACCAAGGGCCCTTCCCCTCATTTCTGAGGGTCAAGCTAGACCTGCTCGGCCTCAAGCTGGCTTCCAGGATGCCTGCCCGGTCAGTCCAGGCCTCGCTCTGCTGTGGTCCTGATGCCCACGCCGGAGCTGGCCTTGTCCGTCTGCGCTGCAGAAGGGTGGCCGCAGGGGCTGGGTGTGGTGTCTTGTGGTGGTTGCAGGACCAGCCTGGGGGTGCAGGGATGTGTGAGAGCAGTGTTAGCCCTACTGCGGCCATGGTTCACGCCTGCCACTGCGTTCTCCGCCCCATCCTGCCTTTGCCTCGGACCCAGGGCCTTGGTCCTGCACTAGGGGGCGGGGGTGGGGCTGGATGGGTTGCGGTTCCCAAACTATGTTCCTCAGGACCCCTGGGTTCCTTGGTGCCTCCCGTAGGGACTCCACCCTTGTCTGTGCTGTGTTTTGTGCTTATACGTTGGATTTGGTGAAAGTTTTCTGTTGCTAAAAAAAGATCTGAAAACCGCCAGCGGCTGGATCCTCTCTGTGGTCCCCGCCCACACAAACCATGAGAGTTCTGCTTCAGACCATGGTAGACACGTGGCCTTTTTTGTGGCCGAGTCCCGGGTCAGGACACAAACCCTCAGCACTTCCTGTTTCCCTGGGGAAAAAAGCCAGTTCAGCAGCAGTGGCCTCTTCACAGACCTTCCCGGTGTGGGCAGCCCCTGCCTCAGGAGGCGAGGGGATACACCCACAGGCCACCTGCTGGGGGCAGTGTGTCCTGAGTGGGGCTTGTGGCGTGCCCGCGTCCCCTGAACTGGCACCCCGCCAGCCAGGGGAGAGGGAAAGGCTGGGGCAGACTGGCCAGAGAGGAGCAGAGCAGGCCCTCCACCTGCCTTGGTCTTTTTTTTCCCTCCCACCTCGCCTTTGGATGGCTCACGGCAGGCACACAGTTCAGGGGACACGACCACCTGGTGAGGCTAGTGGAGGGACTCCCTCTCATTTAAGCCTAAGTAGGTGCACTTGCTCCAGAGACTCGGGGTGTCGGTGGGACCCCGAGCAGCTCCTCGCCTGACGGGACGGAGGTTTGCATTCCTAGGACGGCTCTGTCCGCAGAGGCAGGCTGTGGGGCCAGAGCCCGCCCGCCACCAGGGGCAGGGGCTTTGAGTTCCGGGAGCCCCGTCAGGGTGGATAGTCACGGTGGACAAACTCGGGTGGCCTGACAGTGGCTGTGGCCTGGGACGGAGTCCTGGGTATGCGACAGAGAAGCCCACCTGGCCCCTACACCCCAGCCGTGACCTGTGACCCTGAAGTTTGGGGGCATTGGTGCCCTGGGCAGTGGTCTGGGCCTGGGAGGTCACCCACCCCACCCTGCGTGGACTCTCTTTGGACTCATTGCTGCTCCGAGTGGGCCCCGCGGGCTGGGCCCAGCACTGATCCTGGGTTGCTGGTGTCCGAAGGGGCGTGGACTGTGGGGGTTGATGCCTTTTATCTGTTATTTGTGCGTGTGCGTGCGTGTGTGTGTGTGTGTGTGTGTGTGTGCTAATTCTGACGGGTGATTGGGCTCCTTCTCCCGTGACTCTCCATCTCTCTCGCTCTCACCCCCCCCCCCCAGGTGACACGTACAAAGAGGTGCTCAGCTTCAGGCCTCCCCGGCAGCTGGGGGCCAAGTCCTCCAAGGAGACGGCCCTGTGAAGACCCCTGGGCCCTGAGGGGGTGGTGGGACGTCTTGGGGACCCTGGCTGGCACTTCCACCTGGGAGCGGGGAGCCCAGTGACCTTGGCTGGAGCTTGACCCCAGGAGACTCCTCATTCCATGCACTCCATCCCCCAAGCCCGTGGCCCCGCTCCCAGGCCCCCAGCTCAGCCTGACCTTGGAGGGGCATGTGGACTGGCTGCACAGGGCACCCTCCGGACCTGGGGCTGGCCTCCGCAGTGGTCCCCTGAGCAGGGTGCAGCAGGAAGCCGCAGAGCCTGGGGGGTGGGGTGGGGTGGCGTGGGGTGGGGTGGGGAGGGCCCTGCTTGGGGAAGCTGAGGCCCAGCTCCCGGGAGAGGAAGGACAGGAAGGGCGCAGGCGCTGACTCAGGGACAATCTTGCACGCCCAGCTGGAACGTGCACTGTCCTTGTGGTGCCCACACGGCTGGGAGGAAATAAACCCTTTTGTAGAGTTCCCACTGTGGCTTCACTTCCTGATTCTTGGCTGGACCCCCACCTCCCGGCCTCCGAGTGCCGCCTGGCAGAGGAAGGAGGCCAGCCCCGCAGCCTCAGCCCCTGCTTCCCGGGTCACAGGGCTGGTGCCCACTTCCCCTGTTCTGTGCCAGGGCGCCCCGAGCCTAGAGCCCCCACCCTAGGGCTTGTTCTCCCTTTCGGGGTGACCTTTTTCCAATGGCTGGGACTCCGGAGCCCGACCTTGGGACAGAGCCTGATGAGAATGGGGGCTGTGGTTAGGGTCCAGCCTGGGGCCGAGCCCCAGCTGCTGAGCTCCCCGCGCTCCCCACGGCCGGGTTCCCAGGGAGGCGCCCGCCCGAGTCTCAGGAGAGCGTTGGCCCCTCCCGCCCCTCCCACGGCCGCATGCCAGCGCCGAGCCCGTGGCGCCCTCTGCCGGCCACACCGCTGCGAGCGCTGCCTCCGGACCAGGAGCCCCTCGCGCTCCCGGCTCCCTGGCTCCCCCACCCGTCCGCGGAGCAGGCGTCCCCAAAGCTGGCACGGCCGTTCTCCCAGGTCTCCGGGCCTGGAGTCGGGCTGGGCGCACGCGCAGTGGGTCCCGCCAAATACGGCCGTTTGCGTTGCCACAGTGGCCCCCGGCCCCTCATCAGAGGCCCTCCGCGCCTTTGGGACCCTCTCCCGTAAGGACCCTCCTCTCCCGAATCCAAACAGGGTCTTCCAGGCCCACCGTGCCCCGTGGCCACATGTCGCCGGGTGGCCAATCAGAGCACGCCATTCCCCGCGGTCATTGGCGGGCGCCTGACCCCAAGTGACCCAATTGGAGTCTCTCCCGAGCCCCTGCAATGACGGGGCAACTAAGGAGCAGGACTGGGGGCCGTCCAGCTCCAGGGCCCCACCGCCCAGATCCCCGCCCCGCCGCAGGGCCCCGCCCACGCCTCGCCCCCTAGAGACCCGCCCCCAGAACCCTGGCCCATGACCACGCCCCTAGACACCGCCCCGTGGCCCCGCCCACGCCTCGCCCTCTAGAGACCCGCCTCCAGGGCCCCGCCCACTCCTCACCTCCTAGATACCAGGGCCCCGCCCACGTCCCCTCTTCCTGGAGACCCGCCCCATGACCACGCCCCTAGACACCGCCCCGTGGCCCCGCCCACGCCTGCCCCCTAGAGACCCGCCCCCAGAACCCTGGCCCATGACCACGCCCCTAGGCACCCGCCCCGTGGCCACACCCACCACTCACCTCCTAGAGACCAGGGCCCCGCCCACCCCTCACCTCCTAGATACCAGGGCCACACCCACGCCTCGCCTCCTAGAGACCCGCCCCCAGAACCCTGGCCCATGACCACGCCCCCAGACACCCGCCCCTGGGCCACGCCCACCTCTCCTCCTGGAGACCCGCCCCAGGGCCCAGTCCAGAGCTCCTGGGTTTCAGGCCCGCGGCTCGCGCTCGCGGTGTCTTCCTCTCCGGCCGTCGTGCTCTGTGGCTGTGCCCGTGCCTCCGCCTTTGCTGCCGTCATCCATCGCTCAGCCCCTCATCCATCGCTCAGCCCCTCATCCATCGCTCAGCCCCTCATCCATCGCTCAGCCCCTCATCCATCGCTCAGTCCCTCATCCATCGCTCAGCCCCTCATCCATCGCTCAGCCCCTCATCCATCGCTCAGCCCCTCATCCATCGCTCAGCCCCTCATCCGTCGCTCAGCCCCTCATCCGTCGCTCAGCCCCTCACCCTTCGCCCAGATCCTCCCTCTCCTTCCGCCTTTCCCGGGCCCCACCTGCCGCGTCTCGGGTCCAGCTTCCCGGCCACTGCCCTGACCTTCGACTGGTCCGCTCTTCAGCAGGGACCTTCCTGGAGCTTAAATCGGATCCTGTCACTCCCCCCCCCCCCCTTTTTAAATGTTTTTATTGATTTTTAGAGAGAGAGAGAGAAACGTCGATGCGAGAGGAACACCCATGGGCTGCCTCCTGCGCGCCCCCTGGTGGGGATGGAGCCCCAAACCCGGCCCTGTGCCCTGACGGGGAATCCAGCCCGTGACCTCGGTGCACGG
This sequence comes from Myotis nattereri, assembly GCF_964212035.1. NCBI lineage: Eukaryota > Metazoa > Chordata > Mammalia > Chiroptera > Vespertilionidae > Myotis > Myotis nattereri. Next base: position 215,825,490 of record NC_138076.1, on the reverse strand, counting down.
GTCCGCGCTCAATCTACTGAGCCACACCGGCTGGGCATCCCTTCTTTAAAAAATTTTTAAGTGATTTTAGAGAGAGAGAGGGAGAGAGGGAAACAGCCATCGGCTGCCTCCCGTAGTACCGACCAGGGATCAAACCCGCGACCTGGGTATGTGCCCAGGTGGGGAATCGAACCAGCAACCTGATGCCTCTCCAACCAACGGAGACACACCGGCCAGGGCCCTGTCGCTCCTTAGACCCCGGGGGCAGCGCTGCGCACGGGGCAGCTCAGGCCGCGCCAAGCCCTCACCCCGGACGGCCTGGCTTCGGAGGCCCCGGGCTCCGCCCTCCCTCCCTCGCGCTCCTCCCAGAGCCCGGGCTGCGGGGAGGTGGGGCTGGGGCCGCCGAGACCCTGCGGGGTCCCGGGCACCCTGGCCCTCGGCTCGCACCCGCGTCCCTCCCGCCTCTAGCGGGGAACCAGCCGCAGCCTGAGAGGAGGAGGCGGAGCTGGGCTGCAGCGGGAGGGGCGGGTCGGAGGAAGCCGGAAGCCAGACTCCAGGTGCCGCCCGGTCGACCCGGCTCTGGCTCCCCAATCCCCGCCTGCAGCACGCGGCCTCCTCCCCGCCTGGGCGCTGCGGTCCCTCCCCGCCTGCAGCCGGCAGCCCCAGCCCCAGCCCCAGCCCCAGCCCCGCCCGGCGTGGCGCTGCTCCCGGGGGCTGCGAGGTGGGGAGGGCAGTGCAGTCACCTTCGAGTGCGGGCGGCTGGGCCCTCCCACCCGCCGGGGCCATGCGGACCGCCCTGGTGTACCACGAGGACATGACGGCGCCCCGGCTGCTGTGGGAGGAGTGAGTGTCACCTGGGCGAGGCGGGGAGCCGCGGGGAGGAGACTGGAGTCTGAGCTCTCTGTCCACAGCCCCGAGTGTGAGATCGAGCGTCCGGAGCGCCTGACCGCCGCCATGGGGCTCCTGCAGCAGCGGGGCCTGGAGCAGCGGTGCCTGCGGTTGGTGGCCCGAGAGGCCTCGGAGGCAGAGCTGGGCCTGGTGCACAGGTGGGACCCCCCGCAGCCACACCTGGGCCCACCCAGCTGGCCAGGCCCTCACAAGCAGTGCCTCGGCTTCACCATAGGGTGGGTGGGCAGCCCCACGGGTGCAGCCCCTCTCCCCCCACCCCCACCCCATTCCTCTGGCGACTCTGCCTTGCCTCCTTGCCCTTCTGCAGCCCGGAGTACGTGGCCCTGATGCGGGGGACTCAGGCCCTGGGCACGGAGGAGCTCCGGGCACTGTCTGGACAGTACGATGCCGTCTACTTGCATCCGGTTCGTGCCCCGGGGACCCACCCACCCATGCCTGTTTGCGGCTGCCCACCTGGCCGAGGTCCCTGTGTTCATGGGCGTGTCTGTGCCTTGCATACCTGCTGCGGCTGGCACCTGGGACTGTCCTGGCCCCTTCCATTGAGCACTCGGTGCCCTGCAGCCTGGCGCAGATGTGGGCAGAGTCTGTGGGGTAGCCGGTGGGGGCTCACCTGCACCTCTGCCCCCACAGAGCACCTTCCACAGCGCACGGCTGGCCGCCGGGGCCGGGCTGCAGCTGGTGGATGCCGTGCTGACGGGAGCTGTGCACAATGGGCTCGCCCTGGTGAGGTGAGAGCCGTCCCTCTCCCCTGGCTGCCCCCACGTGAGGGCAGAGAACAACCCCGACAGGCCCCACGCCCCACTCTCACCCTCAGGCCTCCTGGGCACCACAGCCAGAGGGCTGCCGCCAACGGATTCTGCGTGTTTAATAATGTGGCCATCGTGGCCAGACATGCCCAGCAGAAGCACGGGCTGCACAGGTGAGTGGTGGGCCGGCCGCAGGTGGGGCGCCCCACCCAGCCCCTTCCATCTTGGGCTCCTGGCCGGGAGCGGAGGCCCTGCCCGCGGTGAGTCCCGTGCTGTGTCCCCCCAGGATCCTCATTGTTGACTGGGACATCCACCACGGCCAGGGCACCCAGTACACCTTTGAGGACGACCCTAGGTGAGCTGGGGTGGGGGTGCAACCCTTCCCTGGGCCCCCACGCTTCGGGGGACACGGCCTGGCCTGGGGGAGTCCTAGCCAGGTGACAGCTGTGTGCTCCAGGGTCAGAGTTGTGTGAGGGGCTGTGGGGCTGAGGGTCACCTCTGAACTTTGAACCTGGCCGGTTATTCCCAGCGTCCTCTACTTCTCCTGGCACCGTTACGAGCACGGGCGCTTCTGGCCTTACCTGCAGGAGTCGGACGCAGTAGCTGTCGGGCAGGGGCGGGGCCGCGGCTTCACTGTCAATCTGCCCTGGAACCAGGTGCCACCCTGCACCCTCCGGGGGCCTAACCCCCCCCCCCAACCCAGATCCCCAGCCCTATAGCTCTGGGCCTCCTGAGTGTAGTTCAGGGTATCCTCCCAGGGTCACCCCCAGAGCCAGGCATGAGGGGTGAAGACCCCACAGCTCACCCTTGCTGGGCCCAACTCTGACACCCGTGGCTGCAGGTGGGGATGGGAAATGCTGACTACCTGGCCGCCTTCCTGCACGTGCTGCTCCCCCTGGCTTTTGAGGTGACTATATGGGGGGTCCCCCCCCAACTCCATCAGAGGAGAACAGGTCCTGTGGGAGGGAGGGTCTCTCTGATGGGCCTCCCTTCACTCCCTCCCCACCCGGCCCTGCCTGCAGTTTGATCCTCAGCTGGTGCTGGTCTCGGCAGGATTTGACTCAGCGATCGGGGACCCCGAGGTGAGGGCCTGGCCTGACCTGGAGGGCTTCTGGTGCCCGGTGGCCAGGTCCCCATCATACCTGGCTCTGGTTCCAGGGGCAGATGCAGGCCACGCCAGAGTGCTTTGCCCACCTCACGCAGCTGCTGCAGGTGCTGGCCGGCGGCCGGGTCTGCGCCATGCTGGAGGTGACTGTGCGGAGCAGGGCGGGTCCAGGGACCGGAGGCCGAGGTGCAGGCGGGGGGGCCTTCTGCCCCAGTGACCTCTGCCTCCTCTCTCCTCCCAGGGCGGCTACAACCTGGAGTCGCTCTCCGAGTCCGTGTGCACGACTGTGCAGGCCCTGCTGGGGGACCCCGCCCCGCCCCTGTCAGGGCCCATGGTGCCGCATCGCAGGTGCGAGGGGCTGCAGGCGGGGAGGGGAGGCTGGGGGTGCACGGCCAGGTCTCACCACGTCTGTCTCTCCCTGCAGCGCCCTGGAGTCCATCCAGAGTGTGCGGGCAGCCCAGGTCCCTCACTGGATGAGCCTCCAGCAGCAAGGTCAGTGTGGCCTGGGCCGGGTGGTGGGATTGGACCTCGGGCTTTCACTCCCGAGCCTCGGGCTGTGACTCTGACTTGCCCCCTAGACTTGGCCCCCGTCTTGAACCCCAGCAACCGCTCCCCAGAGGGGAGGCCCTCGCCTCTGCTGTCTCAGGGGCCCGAATTCAAGGCTGCGGCGGCCCAGGCCACGGTGGCGCTGAGCTCCCTCCTGGACCGGCTGCACCTCCGCCCCATGCCCCCTGTCCGCACGGCTGTAGCTCTGACTTCGCTGGACACTGCTCTGGTCCTGCCCCCTGAAGTCCCCCATCAGGAGGGGTCAGCCCTGAAGGAGGAGGCACAGTCCTGGGCCAGGTGGGCAGCGTGGGCCTGGGGAGAGGGGTGCGGCTGTGTCCACCATGCACCCTGGTGTGACTCACCTGTGATCTGTGTCGCCCTGTATCTGTGTCCCTCGGCTTTTCTACCACAGCCTACACAAGGCCCTGGCCGAGGACGAGGCTGCCAGTGCACTTGGGAAGGTCCTGAACCTTTTGGATAGGATCTTGGATGGGCAGGTCGGGGCACCTGGAGGGGCTGGGGTGGCTGTGGAGCTGGGGCAGGGCCCGGGACCAGGGGGGCGCGAGGGCTAGGGGGGTGCAGAACCATGTGTATGTGAGTGTTGCCTTGTGCCCAGGACCCTTCCCAGAAGAGCCCCTAGGGATAGGGTGACAGGCGCTCCTCAGTCCCCTCCGCAGTGCTCTTTGGCAGAGAGGGGAAGGCGGTGATTTCAAGTGCAGTTTTAAGCACCTTATTTCCAGAAGTGGAGCAATTTGACCTCCGAGTGTATCGATGACAGCCACGGAGACCGGGACCAAGGGAAGGGCCGGATGGGTCTGTCTGCCTGGTTTGGGGGTCGCCCTCCACTGCTGTCGCTCACCCTGCAGGTGAGCAGCGGCATCGCAGCCACCCCGGCCTCCGCTGCAGTTGCCACTCTGGATGTGGCCATTCGGTGCGGCCTTTCCCGGGGAGCTCAGAGGTGAGAGCCTCCGCTGGCTGGCCCATGGGCACCCCTGCTCTGGCTGCCACAGTGGGAGGGCTCTGGGATGGACTGCTAGTGGGGTGAGTACAGCCTGTCCTGGGACCACCTCCTTCTCCAGGCTTCTCTGTGTGGCTGTGGGACAGCTGGATCGGCCATCGGACCTGGCAGATGATGGGTATGCCCCTTGGGTTCCTGCATGGGGGTGGGTATGTTACTGTGGGTCCCCAGGGGAGATGGCTGGGTGGGCCCCGGGGGCCCTGGGGGCAAGGCCAGGAGGGTCTCCAGCACAGAGGGTCAGCACTTCCAGCACCCCCATCCCTGAACGCTCCTGCGCCTCACCTTCTGGCGCCCTGGCTCTGGAGCGTGAGTGGCGTCTCGCTCACACACACACGTGTCCCTGTGACCACTCTCCCCTGAAAGGAGGAACCTGTGGCTGAACATCAGGGGCAAGGAGGCAGGCGTCCTGTCCATGTTCCACGTCTCCATGCCACTGCCCGGGGTAAGTGGTGGTGTCCCGGGGCCAGGCAGTGGCTGCTGACTGTATCATCATAAGGGCCAGGCCCCTGACCTTCACCTACCCTTCCCGGCATCCTGATGGCAGGAGGGGTGTCCCCTGGTCCCCTGGATGAGGGGATGGGGTCACGCCGCCCGTCCCTCCACAGACAACTGGCGGGTTCCTGAACTTCCTCCTGGCCCTGGTGCTGCCCCTGGCCTATAGCTTCCGGCCTGACCTGGTGCTACTGGCACTGGGGCCGGACCATGGCCTGCGGGACCCCCAAGCTGCGCTCCTGGCCTCACTGCTGCGGGTCCCAGCAGGGTGCCGAGTCTTGGCCCTTGTGGATGAGGTGAGTTGAGCAGAGCAGATGTGCTGTGGGGTAGGAATTGGGGAGAGGCCAGTGACTGGCTTTCCTCTCTGCCCTTGGCCCAGGAATCCACACCCCAGCTTGCAGGCGTCCTGGCCCAGGTGCTGCACGGAGAGGCACCCCCCAGCCTGGGCCCCTTCTGCGTGGCCTCCCCAGAGGACACGCAGGCCCTGATGCACCTGCGGGGGCAGCTAGAGCCGCAGTGGAAGATGCTGCAGGTGGCGGGTGAGGCTGGGAGCAAGGCTCAGGCCGAATGCTTGGGCCCTGGGGACCGTCTGGCTCAGAGCTCCGCGGGGAGAGGGGCTCACGTCTTGGAACTGGCATAGCCCTGCTGATCGCGCGCCTCTTTGCAGCTCCCGCTTGAGCGCTGTGACCCTGTGGCTGAAATCGGCCAGGGTGGGAGGATGTACACCCGGAAGTGACACTACGAGACAGTCCCCCGAGAGCCGGTGGTTAGCCATTCAGCAGCGCACCGCGGCCTGAGGCTGCCGTCCGGGCCGCCAGGCGCTGGACGCTGGCTCAGGGGACTGTGTCCACGGCAGCGACCAGGCCCCCTCCGCACCCGCCTCCACACGGAAGGCCCCGCCCAGGCTCCTCCACTCCAGTCAGTAAACAGTTAAGCGAACGTCCGCCTCCGCCTCCGTCATTGTGTCCTGGAGTCTGGCCTGTTTCCCCACCAGCGGGAACGCTGCTCCAAGCCAAGAGCGCTCTAGGATCCGCGGCCCCGCCCCCGACCGCCAAGGCCCCGCCCCGACCGCCAGGGCCCCGCCCCTCCCCAGACCGCACTCCCGTCAGGGCCCCGCCCCGACCGCCAGGACACGCCCTCCCCATGACGCACTTCCGGCGCGCCGGCCCCCGGCGGGTTTGCGGGACGCGCGGCGGTGACGCGCGGCGGCGGGAGTTGCGGAGGCGCGCTCCTTTCTGCGTCTGGCCCGACCCCGCGGACCCTCCCGGGCCCCGCGCCCCCTCCGCGGGCGGCGCCTCTCCCGGCCGCCCTTCTCGGGCCCCGAGGGAGCGTGCGGGGCCGGAGCGTCCACCGAGTGCCGCCCGCTCGCGTCTCCGTCGGCTTGTCACGGTTCTGCGGGAGCCTCCGGGTGCGTGCTGACGGGCCCCGCTCCAGCTCCAGCTCTGCGCCTCCGGCCGCGGCTGTCCGGCCCGGGGAGCCGAGCGGGGCGGGCATGGCCAGCATCACCCAGCTGTTCGACGACCTGTGCGAGGCCCTCCTGCCCGCGGCCCCGGCTCCCCTGCGCCCGCGCGGCCTGAGCCGCCGGAGGGCCAAGCAGAGCCTCAAGCGGGCGGCCTACAACGCGCTCTTCGCGCACCTCTTCCAGGAGGAGCCCCCGAGGCCGCCGCCGGGCCGCCCGCGCCTCCCGGTGAAGAACAGGGTCCTCATGCTGTCCTTCGACCTGCGGGTGGGCGGCCTGGGGCCCGAGGCCGACCGCCTGGAGGCGCTGGTGGAGAAGCTGGAAGCCACCCCGCGCTGTGCGCTGGGGGAGGTGGGGTCGGCCCTGGACCTGCTGGTCCAGCTGGCGGGCACCGGGCCCCCGCAGGTCCTGCCCCGCCGGCGGGACCTCTTCCTGAACAACAGGCACGTGGGGAGGAACGTCCCCTACGGCGGCTACGACTGCTACGACCTGAGCGCGTTCGAGATGGACGTGCAGGCTCTGATCCGCCGGGAGGAGTACCTGTGTCAGGACACGATCCAGAAGGCGCTGCAGGTGATGGAGGCCACGCCGGGCACCGGCCTGCCCACGGCCCGGCTCTTCTCCTACGGCGACCCCGGCGGGGACAGGTTCGAGAGAGACACCCGCGTCTCGCTGTTCGGAGCCCTGGTGCACAGTCGCACCTACGACATGGACGTCCGGCTGGACTTGCCCCCCGTGCCGGACAGCGCAGACCTCTCTGGACTGGCCATCAAGGTGAGTGCCGCCGTCCTGCCTGCGGCGCCCGGGGCCTTTGGGAAGGCCTCCCTGACCGCCCTTTGGTCACGCGAAGGGAGTCCAGGCCACTTGGGGGCTGAGCTGTGGGAGGCCAGGACGCTGCTGCTGCTGCCCACCCCCCGGGCCAGGACGCTGCTGCCGGCCGCAGGCCCAAGCAGGCGCGACAGGGCGTGCTGCTCAGGCGTTACTCCGCCCTCAGAGGTGCCTGAGGGATCCTAGAGGGGCGCGGGGCCTGAGGGATCCTAGAAGTGCAAGAAGACGTTCAGTGCCTCGGTCACATAAGCCACGTCTGGAGGGCTCCATAGCCACATGTGGCAGACAGTGCGCTCGTACTGTACCTGCACTTCTATGTGCCTTTCCCACCTGTGCCTGGGCTTTGGCATACATCATCGGGCTGCGTGTTTTGTGGTTTTACGCGGGTCCCTGAAGGAAGAGACGCACTTCGTTGCTCACTCGTTCCTTTACTACAAGACCTGTACTAGCAGGTCATTTGCAAACACGCACGACGCTGAACACGGTGGCTCGCATACGTCTTTCCGTCTCTGGTCTGATCTTATGCTGGTTCCCCCAAACTGGAACTTCCAGAGCGGTGCGTTTCGTTGTGAGTTACATCGAGGCTGACATGTTGTGTGAAATGGGAAATTGAGAACCTTAGTAAGTTAGTTTCTTAAGTTATGTAATGGGGGCGGAAGCGCTGTGTAGTGCATACGAGCTCACGAGGAGCAGCAAACATTGTCAGGTCCTTCCTGTGTGAGTGACCGTGTGAGGTCCTGGAGTTCCCATCACGGGGGAACTTGGACCCAGAGGCACAGGTGGTGCTTTCTCCTTCGGCCTGGTCTCCAGGTGCCTCAGAGTGTGGATCCGTCCGAAGATGAAGGGTTCCAGTCAGCCTCCAACTTGACTCCCGACTCCCAGTCTGAGCATGGCACGACCCCGGAGATCGACCCCTGGGACGCGGTGCTCACCTACGAGGCCAGCAAGCGGAGGTGCTGGGAGCAAGTCGGCTGGTACGTGCGCCTTGGCCTGCCCCCCTCCGGCACGCGAGTGTGCTTTACCCAGGGAGCCCGGGTGGCTACTGGCAGAAGCCGCTGTGGCGGGACTGGGGACCTGGGAGTCTCAGTCAGCCTGGTGCACAAAATCATCTTCGTTCTGGGAGTTGAGGGACACGCTGGGGGCGGGGCAAGGACTTGCAGCTTCACGGAGGTTCCCACGGTGCTGGCCGCTCTGCAGGCCCCTCTTCCCAGCTGGAGCACAGCTGCTTGCACCCGAGCTCACGTCTTTACCACAGGGTTCCAGTCTGAGGTGTGCAGGTGCGGTCAGGGCTGGGGTGCTGACGAGGGCGCTTTCTTGGTGCCCATTGTTGTCCACGTCGAGAAGGAGGGGAGCGCTGCTCTCGGGCTGGTCACTGTGGTGGCAGCAGTGTTTCCTTGGTCACCACTCAGCCGGGCCCAGGGGCCTCTGAATCTGCTTGTGCTTGTGCCTCGAAACCTCCCGGAGTGGGGACGGAGGCCCTTCCCGCAGCTTCACCTGCTGAATCATTAGAACCTGTTTCCATTTAAACCCCAGACACCTGGTCGGTTCCTGCCGTGGCTGTTGAGGAAGCTGTGTCCCCACCGGAAGCAGAGCTCGCTGTCCCCGCACGGCTCCTGGGCTGTCAGCTCTGCCCCTGCCCCGGCCTCTGGCAGACCCACCTGTCTCCCTGAGGGTTGGTCTGCAGGTGCCGCCCCTTCTGGGGAAGCCGGTTCCTCCTGTCGGCTGAGTCCTCCGTGGGGGTGAGGGGGATTTTAGTTTCTTGCGTGGGCTTTTCTCCCTCGGCTCTGAGTGGGGGGCGGGGGGCACAGCGGTGTGGGGATGAGCCTGCAGGAGTGGGGCAGGAGCTGTGTGCTCCCCCTGCCCTCGGAGTCGCGAGTTGGAATGTCCAGCAGCTTGGAGCCGGTGGATACTTTTTGAGTTGCTAGACCTAAACCCAAGGCTCTTTGGGGAAGAGGAGAAAAGAGCTGGTCAGGTGTTACAAGTGAGAAGAAAAGTTTCAGAAAGGCCTGTATTCCTGGCCTCTGTTTACTAAGAAATTACCTTTTCCAGTGGTTTTAAAAGATAGTTTTTTCATACTTTCCAGGAGAGGTTGTTGGTTTTCAAAGGAATATTTTTCAATGTACCGTGTCTGTGGCTGATTTTAATGATGTGACTGTGCTGGGTGAGGCAAAGCCCTTGGTGGTGCCCTGTGCCCAGTGCCCAGAGCCACACTCTCAAGACCCAGTGTGTCTGCTTTGTGCTGGCCCGGCCGGCGTGGCTCAGTGGCTGAGCGTCGGCCTATGAACCAGGAGGTCACAGTTTGATTCCCAGTCAAGGCACGTGCCCCGGTTGCGGGCTAGATCCCAGCAGACGGCGTGCAGGAGGCAGCTGATCCATGATTCCCTCTCATCATTGATGTTTTTATCTCCCTCTCCCTCTCCCTTCCTCTCTGACATAAAAAAAAAAAAAAATCATGAGGCCGCTCTGTCCATCCTTTGTGTAATATGCACATAACTTAAACTTGCACACTTTGACCGTTTTTAAGTATACAGCTCAGTGGCATTAAATACATTCACATTATTGTGCAGTCACCACCACCATCATCTCGAGAACTTTCCATCTTCCAAATTGAAACTCTGTCCCCATGAAACACTCACTCCCATCCCTCCCCCGACCCCTGGAGTCTTCCACCCCGGGGCCTCCTGTACGGGGTCTGCAGGATGTGTCCTTCCTTGTCTGGCTTATCTCACTGAGTGTAGCTTCATCGGGGCCTGTGGTCGCAGGTCCCGAACGCCCTTCCTTTGCAGGCTGAATACTCCCGTGTGTTTTAGTCCACGCACCGGTCGGTGGACAGACACTCGGGCTGCTTCCACCTTTGGGCTGTCGCGCATGTGCTGCTGTGCACACGGGCGTGTAAGCCTTGTGCTTGTTTTTAAGATAAAGCTACGGTGTGAGTGTCGGTCGTCCTGAGGACCATCGTGTGGGCCCAGTGGGTGCTGGGGTGGGACTCTGTGTGGATTGTCTGGGCCCAGCGCAGCGGTGCCGAGCCCACAGAGCTGAGGGAGAGGCTGGTGGCTGGCCGGACACACCGCTCTGTGTTTCTGAGACGTTGTGTTGTATTGAGTCACTTTCTCCTGCCTTTTGTTCGTGTAGTTGAGGTGCCCGTGGCTCTGTCTCCACAGCCCCCCTGGCCACAGAGAAGAGCCCTACCTCACGGAGGCGGGCAGGGACGCCTTCGACAGCTTCTGCAGGCTGTGCCGAGGGGAGCTGCAGGTGCTGGGCGGTGGCCTCCCGCAGGCCGCGCCGCCCGCGCTGGTGCAGGAGTGCGAGCTGGTGAAGGATGTGCTGAACGTCTTGATTGGGGTCATGTCTGCCACGTTTCCCCTCTGCCAGGTAAGGGGCACACGGTCACTGCGCCAGCACAGCGGGGGTGGCTGGCACTGCCCGAGCACTCCACAGGGCAGGAGGAGGCGGGTGTGGGGCGTGGATGGCCTCAGCCCCAGCGCCAGGCCGGTCTCTGCGGCAGCGGCAGGATGCATTCTCATTTCAGTCCTAAAAACTGCTCATTTATGAACGTCCTTTACAGACTGAACAAGAGTAAGATGTTCTTGCCCTCATTCATTCTGACTGCGCGTCACAGCGATTGATTTCCGTGTGCGCTGTCCTTGCATTCCTGAGATGAACCCCTTCATCGTGGCGCATCGTCTTTTTAAAAATATTTTTACTGATTTCAGAGAGGAAGGAAGAGGGAGAGAGAGAGAAACATCAGTGATGCCCTAGCCGGTTTGGCTCAGTGGATAAAGTGTTGAGCTACGGACTGAAGAGTCCCAGGTTCGATTCTGGTCAAGGGCACATGCTGGGGTTGTGGGCTTGATTCCCAGTTGGGGGCGTGCAGGAGGCAGCTGGTTAATGATTCTCTCATCATTGATGTTTCTATCTCTCCCTCCCTCTTCCTTCCTCTCTGAAATCAATTAAAAAAAAAAGAAAGAAAGAAACGTCAGTGATGAGAGAGAATCATTGACTGGCTGCCTCCTGCACACCCCCTACTGGGGATCGGGCCCGCAGCCAGGGCACGTGCCCTTGGTCGGAATCGAACCCAGGATCCTTCAGTCTTCAGGCTGATGCTCTACCCACTGAGAAAACCAGCCCGGGCACGCATCGTCTTTTTAACGTGCTGCAGGGTTCGGGGCCTTAGCACTTGAAGGAGGACTTTGCGTCTGTGGTCACAGGGATTTGGTCTGTACTTTCTCTCCTGGCGACGTGTTTATCTGACTTTGATTTGGGGCAGTCCTGGCCCCTTAGCATTAGGGACTCTTCCCTCCTCTTCAGTTTTTGGAAGAGTTTGAGAACAGTCACATAAGTTCTTTAATTATTTGTTAGAAGTCACCAGTGAAGCCATCTGGTCCTGGGGCTTTATTGTTTGGGGAGGTTTTTTTGTTGCTTTTCTTTAAATTATAGCAAAATACACCCAACATTTATCTTAATGTGTTGGGAGGTGTGCTGGTCTGGCCTGTGGATAGTGAGGTTGCTGGGGATGCCTGCGGCGCCCACCGGCCTGTACTGCCGTGTGGCAGCCCCCCACCCCCCCACCCCACGCACCTGGCCGGGCTGTGGCTGGACGGCCCTGTTGTTCCTTGGATTTCAGGACACACCTTGGCAAGAAACCGTCGGGGACCTTCGAAGAACAACGTTGACTCTTCGCAGGTCTCGGGGGGTGGGCTCACACAGCAAGGTCTTGGGGGAGAGAGGAGGAGGAAGGGGATTGGGGGCTCTGCCTCCATTGGGGTTGAGGTTAGGGGTGCCTCAGGTTTTGTGGGTTCACTCTTTATTGGTGAATTTAAAACATAAGGGTGGGAATTAGGGTGCAGGAAGGGAGAGCTGGGGTCACTCAGGTGGGCTGTTATCTAGGTCCTCAGGGTTCCTAAAAGGAACTTTGCCAATGGGGCTGCCTGGTCTCGTGTTTTGCTGACAGCTCGCTGTGCAGCTGGCATGTGTGCTTAGGGCTCAGGACGGGACTTCCCGCACAGGTGTCCCGTCAGAGGGCAAGTTAGGGTTTCCTTTTTTTCTTGAGGCAGTTTTGCAAGTTGTATATTTCCGGGAATTTGCCCATTTCATCCAGGTTATCTAATTTGTTGGCAAAGAGTTGTTGATGGTGTTTTCTTTATTTCTGTAGAATCAGTGGTATGTCCCACTGTCCTTGCTGATTCTAGCACTTTGCCTCTTCTCTCCTTTAAGTCATCTTTTTCTTAGTCCTGCTAATGGTTTGTTGACTTTGTTGATCTTTTCAAAGAAACAACTTTTGTTTTCTTGGTTCTTTTTACTGTTTCCAGTCCATTTTCTTTCCCGCTGCTCTCACCTTATTTCCTTCCTTCTGCTTTGGGTTCAGTCCGCTGCTTTTTCCAGTTGCTTGAGGTGTGCAGTGCAGTTATGATGAGACGTGTTCTTGACGCAGGCGCTTGGGCTGTACATGTCCTTCTCGACGCGCATCACTGCGCCCCTCGCGGTGCTGCCAGCGCCCCTCAGGCTGTCTCCCTTCTCTGGCTGCAGACAGTGACGGGGAGCGTGCTGGGCAGAAGCTCTGCATTGTCCATGATTCCTCTGACCTGACCCAGGGGTTGGGGTCGGCTCCGACGGCCTTTTCTGAAGCTTGTGCTCCGAGAAGGCTGCTCGCTTGCTCTTTCCGTGTGGTGTGAAGGGCGCCCTGTCTCCGCACCTCCCGCAGGTGGCCTGACATTTAAACGTGTGCTCTTCAGTGTGGCCAGGGAGTGTGCACCACTGGGTGGAGTATGCCTGGTGGGCGCCTGCTTTTTGCCTTGGAACTTCCTGTTTGTGTGTCTTGCGCTCTCTGGGCAGAGCCGTGGTTGGGTGCGTGGGGGAGGGGTCTTGGACATCTGGCCTCAGTGACCCCTCTTTGCCCTCTCCAGCCGACTCAGGCCTTCGTGGTGAAGCGGGGCATCCACGTGTCGGGAACGTCCCCCGAGAGCATCAGCAGCCTCCTCTCGGAGGTGGCCGAGTGCGGGACCCACTACGCACGCCTGAGCCACTTCTCTCTGCAGCCCGTGCTGGACGCCTCCTGCAGCAAGGGCCTCGTGTTCCAGGTGGGCCTGGCCTCCTGTGAGGCGTGCAGCCTCCCCGGCACTGTGCACAGGAGCGGGGAGAGGGCCTCAGGGCTGCCCACACCACGGAGCCCTGTCTCCTGTCACGCCTGGAGCCTGACGGTCCCTCTTCAAGAACGGGGGTTTCACCAGCGTCACTTTACTGGGAGCCTGGGAGAGTGGGAGGCGGGTGCGGCCCACATTTGGGGGCCTGGGCAGTACCAGGCGGGGTGGTTGGGCCCAGGCTGCTGTTCCTCACCGGGTCCCTGGTGCATCTTATGCGATCAACACAGTGGATTTCCCTTATTTGGCGAGTTGAGTTCCAGGAGCTGGGGCTGGACCAGGTCTCCCTGAAAGCCTTCCAGCTGCCCCTGCGCTGGGCACAGCCCCCAGGACAGCAGTGCAGCTCCAAGGGAGGGACAGGCATCCAGCGGAGTGGGGCATTCTGGGAGCACTGACAGAAGTGCCAGGAGGAGGGCGGAGGAGGAGGGCACCAGGCCCAGTGGGGCTGGGCTGCGAGTTCCCTCATGGTTTGGTACTGCAGGGGGTAGTCGGGGTGGCAGGATGCGGTTCAGGTGTAGTTGGGCCCATGGAGAAGGGGTAGGGGTGGCGTTCAGAAGGAAGCTGCCCCAGGCAGACTGCCCCGCCATCTGGGACATGATGGCAGGCCCGCTGTCTCCTCGCTGGTGGGTCCCGCAGAGGCGTGAGCTGAGCTGGGGCCATGCTGCTCAGCACGCACAGTGCCCATGTGTCCCTGAGACACTCTCAGCGTCAGCCTGTGTGCAGTGCCTGCCCCTTTCCAGGACCCCCAGGCTCACTTCCCAGTTTCCTGGTGTGGCTGGTCCCGGCTGCAGGGATAGGATTTGCAGAGGGCTCGGTCCTAGCTTCCCGCTGGGCTGGGGTGCCTGGGTGGGACCCGCAGGTGCCCGTTGGGAAATGGAGCCCAGGGTTAGGGGATGGCAGCCGAGCCCTTTCCCAGCACCAGTGACCCTCCCAGCCCTGAGCGCGGCTGTGTCTGTGTGCCCAGCCGCCTCCCTCAGTCCTCTTGTCCAACAGGCCTTCACCAGCGGCCTGAGGAGGTACCTGCAGTATTACCGGGCGTGTGTGCTCTCCACCCCGCCCACCCTGAGCCTCCTCACCATTGGCTTTCTCTTCAAGAAGCTGGGCCGGCAGCTCAGGTGAGCACAGCACAGCAGACAAGCGTGGGGGGCTGGGTGGGGCCTGGAGAACAGCCCTCTGGTAGGTGTCTGGACAGTCCTTGCCCAGCCGAGTTCCTCAGGTGCTGGGCCTGGGCGTGTGATGCTGGCTTGACAGGGCCCTGGTGCTGGGAAAAGGCGCGGCTCCCATGGTGGGAGCTCCCGCCTGAAGGGCACTCAGGAACCAGTTAGCCAGCCCAGGTGAGCGTCTGTCCGGCAGGTGCCAGCTGGAGAAGGGGGGGTGCAGGGCTGGGGGCCTGGGGAGGTGAGCTCAGTGGGAGAAGAGGCCTTCCAGGCTGAGGGGAGGAGGGCGGAGGCCCCGAGGGCTGGAGACGGCCCAGTCGGGGAGGAGGGCGGGGATACTGTGCTGCACGAGGCCTGCCAGGGTGGAGAGGGCGAGGGGCCTGGGCGGGGGCTTAGCAGTCATCCCGGCCAGAGCAGGCGGCCACCTGGTGAGGTGGTGGGAGTACAGGAGGGCTCAGGGCAGAGCCCAGGTGCGGGAAAGGTCAGCACTCAGTGACGGGAGCCCTGGCTGAGCGGGAGGAGGGCAGGTGCATGGGGTACCCGTGGAGGGCCCGCAGGCGCCGAGGTCTGAGATCCTTGAGGGGCAGCTGCTGTTAAAGCCAGAGGGTGAAGATGGGCGGGAAGGGCTGGGCACATTCTGCTCACCTGCCTTCCCCCAGCCTGGGCTCTGAGCACCTGCTCTCACCTGGCCTGTCTAGGTACCTGGCTGAGCTCTGTGGTGTGGGCACCTGCGGAGGAGAGTCCCGGGCTCCTTTCCCCACTGTGAGTCTGCGGGATCCAGGAGAGAGGGCGAGGCTGGGTGTGATTGCCGGGCTGCAGGTCCCCTTGCTGTGTGCATGCGTCAAGCCCCACCCTTGGCTGTCTCCAGGGCGTGAAGCTGCTCTCCTACCTCTACCAGGAGGCCCTGGACAACTGCAGCAACGAGCACTACCCGGTGCTGCTGTCCCTGCTCAAGACCAGCTGTGAGCCCTACACTCGGTGGGCGTGGGGCCCGGGGCGGGACGGGGCGGGGCGGGGCAGGGCGGGGCCATACTCAGTCTCCTCAGATTCTTGAGTTGAATTCCCTTGTCCCACACCTGCCGAGTGCAGGGATGTTAGATGGGGAGGGGGCGGCATAGTCAGGGCTTGGACTGGGCTCCCCGGGCACACCCCTCCACCCCATGGCTGCCCCGCCCACCTCACTACTGGCCCGCCCACCCTGGCAGGTTCATCTATGATTGGGTGTACAGTGGGGTCTTCAGAGACGTGTATGGCGAGTTCATGATCCAGGTGAACCAGGACTACCTGGGCTTCAGAGGTAGGTGGTGGCTGGCTGCTGGGCTGGGCCTCCATGCCGCCCGGGGGGTCAGGGCGGTCCTGGACGCAGGCCAGCCGTGTGTCCCGTCCCGCTCAGATAAGTCCTACTGGACCCACGGCTACGTGCTCATCTCCAAGGAGGCGGGGGACTGTGTGCCCGCCTTCCTGAAGCACATCGCTCACGACGTGTACGTCTGCGGGAAGACCATCAACCTGCTGAAGCTCTGCTGCCCTCAGGTGAGTGAGGAGGCCCCCATGCTCCCCACTCATGCTCTCCTCGCCCTGCCTCTCGTCCCTCTGGCCTCTCAGAGCTGAGGTCCAGACCTGTCCCCCGAGACTGGCCGTCTGTCCTTATCTCTGGGTCAGCACGTTGGAGCTGGGACCGTGGTGACTTCTCCCTCAGGGTCCCCTGAGTTCCATGAGGGGCTCCTGCCTCCGGGCCCATGTTCACAGATGGGAGGGAAAGCAAAGGCCTTTCTGAGGCCGAGGGGCAGGGGCCCTTCTCCCCACCCCCCCGTCCTCGTGGGAGACGGCCCCTCGGGTGGGGAGGGGCTGCAGCTGCAGGAGGGTGGACAGGCTGGTGCAGGGAGCTGTGTCTGGGGCAGAGGCTTGGACAGAGGCCTGTGCCAACGTCCACGTGGCCAAGGCCCAGGGCGGCGGTGGGTGTGGGTGGACGAGCAGCCTGTTGGAGGAGTGCTGCCCGATGTCTGAGCAGTGCAGGTGCTGGCCGGGTGGGCCTGGGGCTTCCAGGGACCAGAACTGTGTGGAGGCTGACCAGGCGCCAGTGTGGGGCCAGATGTGACCTCGGAGCCGCGGGGATGCCATCTCCTTGGTTCAGGAGTGAACTGCCCATGTGTGTGACAGCAGGGAAGCAGAGCTGGGTGTGGGCATGCGTCAGCTGGGCTCCCGGTGGGTCCCCTCTGTTGCAGCATTATCTCTGCTGGTCCGATGTCCCCGTGCCCCGGATCTCGGTGATTTTCTCCCTTGAGGAGCTGAAGGAGATTGAGAGGGACTGTGCCATCTACGTGGGGCGGATGGAGAGGGTGGCACGCCACAGCTCCATCAGCAAGGAGGAGAAGGTTCGAGGACCATCGCCCTGGGGGCTTCCCTCACACCCTCCTCCGCCCCAAGGGTGCTGGGTGCGGGGTGTGCACGTGGTGCTGCCCTTGGCGTTCTCTGTCCTGGGGGTGTGTCTGGGCAGGGGCTCTGTCCTCTCTTCTCCGGGAGCTGGCCCTCCGTCCCTGAAGGACGTCACTCCGAGCTCCTTGGTCCCTTCCAGGGCACACACTCAGGCCTGGGGTCTCAGCCTCAGATCCCGTGCAAGACCCTGCCAGCTGCCCCGACAGGAGCCAGTCTTGTCACTGTTCAGGACGGTGGGGGGCGGGGTGCACTAGCCCTCACAGCTGGGGCTCTGTCCCTTGGGGAGTCCACCTGGGGCCTGAGTAGCCCGTTGCAGGTCCTCCAGCCCAGGGGAGGGGCAGAGAGGGGAGCTGTGGTCACCGCTGGTCTTTTCCAGGAATTACGAACAGAGATTGCTAAGCAAGAGTTAATCGTCCAGGCCCGAGAAGCGGCCTCCAGGGTCCTGAGTGCGCTGAGCGGTGCGTGTGGCTCGGGTCCCCCTCTGGGATGCCGGCGGCTGCCTGTGGGGGCTCCTCAGGATGGTGCTCTGTCTCCATGCAGATCGGCAGATGTCTGAGCGGATGGCCTTGGACGCCCGGAAGCGAGAGCAGTTTCAGAGGCTGAAAGAGCAGTTCGTGAAGGACCAGGAGGTGGGTGGGTTGCGGGTGCTGGGGGCGGGGGCTTGCAGGGCCGGGATCAGCCGTTGAGGCTGCGGGTGCTGGGGGCGGGGGCCTTGCAGGGCCAGGGTCAGCCGTTGAGGCTGCGGGTGCTGGGGGCTGGGGGCTTGCAGGGCCGGGGTCAGCCGTTGAGGCTTCGGGTGCTGGGGGTGGGGGGCTTGAGGGCCGGGGTCAGCCGTTGAGGCTGCGGGTGCTGGGGGCGGGGGGCTTGCAGGGCCGGGGTCAGCCGTTGAGGCTGCGGGTGCTCGGGCGGGGGCTTGCAGGGCCGGGGTCAGCCGTTGAGGCTGCGGGTGCTGGGGCGGGGGCTTGCAGGGCCGGGGTCAGCCGTTGAGGCTGCGGGTGCTGGGGCGGGGGCTTGCAGGGCCGGGGTCAGCCGTTGAGGCTGCGTGCGGGGTGTTACACAGCGACGCCGGGCGGCCCGGCAGGAGGAGCTGGATGATGACTTCAGCTACGCCCGGGAACTCCGCGACAGGGCACGGAGGCTGCAGGCCCTGGAGGAGCAGCTGGAGAGGAAGGCGAGGTAGGGTGGCTGCGGGGGTGGCACTCGGCTGACCCTCCTTGGTGAGGGCACGGCAGGCCCTGTGACTGGTTTGATCTTGGTGATGGTCGGTTTACTTTTTATTTGGAAAACTTCCAAGTAGTTGTCTTGACTCCGAGCACCCACTTGGCTTCAGTGCTCCCGGAGGTGGACATGGGCACATTCGTGTGTCCTCAGCCTCAGGACGTCTGCTGGGTGGTGTGTGTGGGTTGGCGTCCAGGCAGATCGTGCTGGCTTGACCCTGCCTCTCGTCTGTTTAACTTCAAGCCTGTTAGCCTGACAGAGTTGGGCATTTGTCCAGCACAGCATCCGACAGTCGGTCTCTTACTGTGTCAGACTTGTCCCACCCTCGGGGTCTGAGTCCCCCAAAGCCCAGGGGAAGAGCTGGGAGCAGAGTGGCCTCTCAAGGGGTTCTTTGTGGGAGGGGCTGTCCCTTCCTGCTCATGGCCTTGGTGGCCCGACCTCAGATAGTTTGTAGAGCTGAGCCCTGGAGCCAGTGATGTACGCACACGTCTGTGTGTGTGTGTATGTGTGTGTGCGCGCCCGTGGGTATGTGCATGTGGGGAGAAGTTATTCTCCTTCCTTCTGTGCAGCTGAGGAAGGGAAGTTGCCCCCAGAGGGCCCTTTGCCTCAGACAGTGCAGAGGCGCATTCTGGTGTTTGTTCAGCATGGGCAGAACAGCCAGCTGGTGAGGCCCCTGCAGGAGCTGTGGGGGTGCAGAGGGACCAGCTGGGGGCAGGGGAAGGTGCCAGGTGTGCAGACCACCTGCCCGGGCCTCTGTCATGGAGAACCCCCCCAAGGGGAGCAGCTGGACAGTGTGGGGTGACTGGTGACAAGTCCTCTCTGCATGTGGCTTCAGGCAGGCGCTGGTTGACCATTATAGCAAGTTGTCTGCAGAGGCAGCTCGTCGAGAGCAGAAGGCGCTGTGGAAAGTCCAGAGGCACAGGCTGGCGAGCGCGCGGGCTCGCTTTCTCTTAGAAGATCAGGAGCACATTCAGGTGTGTCGTGGGCCACTCTGCCCTGGGCTCTAGGGGCTCCAGGACCCCCTGAAACTTCATGCAGACCTGCGTGCTCTTCTGGGGAAGGGATGGTAACTCCCTTCCCTTGCTCGGAGACGCGGCTGGGAAGGGGCTGTGAGGGCGGTCTGTAGGCGAGCTGCACAGCCCTGTGGTCTCAGTGCTGAGGCTCCGGGCCAGGTGGCTCGGGGCGGGGTCAGGTCTGCTCCACCTGCGCAGCTGCCCCCTCACGCCCTGGAATTGACTTTCAGGCCATGCTGAGAGACACATCTGAGGGGAGGCCCCCAGAGCCGCCGGCGGTGCTCCCGAGTGCGTGCTCCCAGGTGAGGGGCAGGGCACTTCCAGGGCATGTCACGTGGGCTCTGAGCTGGGGGCCCAGGCCTGCCTGTGCTGCCCAGGGGACACAGAGGGTGCCTGTCCTGTGTCCCCACAGTTCCCAGAACGGAATTTGGGGATAGAGCTAGATAACCAGGGGACCAACGATGCTCTTGTGTTTCAGGCCTCGTCTCTGGGCCCTGGGCACCCCGATGGAGGTGGCAGCTGTGATCCTGGGTGTGCAGAGCAGCACGTGGCTGCCTGGGATGGCCCAAGCCGGCCAAGGGAGCTGACGCCACAGCCCCTCGAGCCTCCAGCACTGGGGGCCTGCAGCGGCTCAGAGCTGGGAGCAGGCCTGCAGCCAGGACAGGCCGAGGGTCCAGGGCTGTTCTCTGCAGGCCTCAGTATCCAAGATTTCCTGCCCACAGGCCAGGGTGCTGAGCAGCCTGGGGACGCTGGGGTGGCCCCTGTCTTGGAGGAGGCCCTGAAGACCATCGGCTCAGATCTGCGTGCCTCTGCTTCGTCAGCCACAGTGGGCACGGGCTGCTCGGGGCCACAGGAGTACGATTTCAGAACTGTCCTGAGGCCAGCTCTGGTCACTTCGGCCCCAGGGTCCCTCCAGACTATGGGAGGCAGCTTAGGCTGCGAGGGGCTGCAGCTGTGGGGGGACACTCACGAGTTTAGGCTTGACACCTGTGTCCCGGATGGGCAGGTGGCTCTGCCACACCCATGCCCACCCAGGAATAACCTCCCCGAGGAGGGAAGTAGCCAGGCCATGGGGCAGCCTCTTGGGCATGTGTCTGAGGGTGGTATTCTCACAGGAGGCTATGCTTCTGGAATGGCCCCCTCCCGGCCACGGTGGAATGTCCACGGACACGTGTCTGATGCCAGCATCAAGGTGGGGGAGAACGTGTGGGACGTAGCATCCTCACGGCCACGGTGGAACGTCCACGGACACGTGTCTGATGCCAGCATCAAGGTGGGGGAGAACGTGTGGGACGTAGCGTCCTCACGGCCACGGTGGAACGTCCACGGACACGTGTCTGATGCCAGCATCAAGGTGGGGGAGAACGTA
The DNA here is from genome assembly GCF_964212035.1 of Myotis nattereri. Classification (NCBI taxonomy): domain Eukaryota; kingdom Metazoa; phylum Chordata; class Mammalia; order Chiroptera; family Vespertilionidae; genus Myotis; species Myotis nattereri. The sequence continues at coordinate 215,805,078 of NC_138076.1, read as the reverse complement.
TGGGACGTAGCATCCTCACGGCCACGGTGGAACGTCCACGGACACGTGTCTGATGCCAGTATCAAGGTGGGGGAGAATGTGTGGGATGTGGTGCCCTCTCGGCCACGGTGGAACGTCCACGGACATGTGTCTCAGTCCCAGGTGATGCTGGGGGCGCCCCCAGGGGAAACCCAGCCTGATACTTCCAGGCCCCTTCAGAGCCCCTCTGACCACGTGTCCCAGCCTGGCCTCAGCCTGGGAGCACAGAGCCCTACCTGGGAACATGACTCACAGCTGCTGGCAGAACCAGCCTCAGTCGGCGCCTGCACTCAGGTGGCTGGCTCTGGGGAAGAAGGTGGCCTCCAGGCCTTGCCGGGTGCCGAGGCTGGACCCAGTGATGTGGGAGATGGCACCCCTGAGCCAGGTCAGTGGGTCTGCAGAGCTGTCCTGTCACTGGTGGTGTCTGGGTCCAGAACGGGGAGGAGGAAGGGCGAGAAGTCTGCTGTCCTGGGACTTGGGAGGTGCTGCCCCATAGCAGGCACTGGCCCCTGACTCCCCCTCCCGGCCCATTTGTGCCACTCAGGCCCAGGGAGGAGTGGGGACACTGAGGACGGCTCTCCACGTCAGCCTTCCAGCCCACAGGTCAGGGCAGAGGAGGGGGTGCTCAGGGTTGGGGGGCCCCGCCCGCCTGTCCTTCTCTTTGGGACAAAAGGAAGGGGCATGGTCGTGACGCTGGGTTGTCTTAGGAACGTGCAGCCTCCCTGAGCAGCCCGGGCCTGGAAGAGGAGGCGGAGGACGGGGCAGTGGCCAGGCGCCAGGGCAGGGAGCAGGCCTACCTGGCAGGCCTGGTGGAGCAGTACCGCCTGGAGCAGTACCCGGACAGCTACGAGGCCATGTGTGAGTGGGCGCGTTGTGGGAGGGCGAGGGGGCGGCCCCTGGAGGCCCCTGGGGTGACATCAGCTGTGCTGTCCCTGCAGCAGAGCCTAACGTCGCGCGCCTGCTGCACCACGGGCTTCCTCGGGCCTTCTCCCTCCCCGAGGACACCCGGGGGTCGCTGGGCGCGGAGGAGACCGCGGTGCAGCTGAGCGAGTTGCTGCCGCTGCCTGTGCTCATGGAGCACTCCGTCACTGCCCCGCTGGCCGCCCAGTGAGTGCCCCGCCTCCGCTTCCCCGCCCACCCTCCTGGCCCCGCCTCCGCTTCCCCGCCCACCCTCCTGGCCCCGCCTCCCCTTCCCCGCCCACCCTCCTGGCCCCGCCTCCCCTTCCCCGCCCACCCTCCTGGCCCCGCCTCCCCTTCCCCGCCCACCCTCCTGGCCCCGCCTCCGCTTCCCCGCCACCTGCCTGACCCACCCCTCCCTCCCCAGCGTGTCCCTGGTGAACAAGGCCGCGGTGGACTACTTCTTCGTGGAACTGCGGCTCGAGGCGCACTTCGAGGCTCTGCGGCACTTCCTGCTGATGGAGGACGGCGAGTTCGCGCAGTCCCTGAGCGACCTGCTCTTCGAGAAGGTGAGCCCGTGTGGTGGGGCCGGTGGGGCCGGGGCGGCGGCGGGACGGCCTTGGGACCTGCCTCCTCTCCTGCAGCTGGGCGCCGGGCAGACGCCCGGGGAGCTCCTCAACCCGCTGGTGCTCAACGCGGTGCTGCGCAAGGCGCTGCAGTACAGCCTGCACGGGGACTCCCCACTCGCCGCCAACCTCTCCTTCGCCCTCAAGTTCCTGCCGGAGGCCTTCGTCCCCAACGCTCCCGATGTGCTGAGCTGCCTGGAGCTCAGGTACAAGGTCAGGAGCGCTGGAGGGGTGGGTGGGCTGGGCCGGGTCGGGCCTCCAGGTGTGCTGAGTCCGCCCCCCGCAGGTTGACTGGCCCCTCAACATCGTCATCACCGAGAGCTGCCTGAGCAGGTACAGCGGCATCTTCTCCTTCCTGCTGCAGCTGAAGCTCATGATGTGGACGCTCAAGGACGTGTGTTTTCACCTCAAGCGCACAGGTGAGGCCTGCCCCCGCCCCCGCCCCCGCCCCTCAGCTTCCGGTGTGGGCCATGCAGCAGCTGCTCATCCCTCTGCGCAGCTCTGGTGAGCCCTGCTGCCGGCTCCGTGCAGTTCCGCCAGCTGCAGCTCTTCAAACACGAGATGCAGCACTTCGTGAAGGTCATCCAGGGCTACATCGCCAACCAGATCCTGCACGTCACCTGGTGTGAGTTCCGGGCCCGGCTGGCCACGGTGGGCGACCTCGAGGAGATCCAGCGCGCCCATGCCGAGTACCTGCACAAGGCCGTCTTCAGGTGAGGCGGGCAGAGGGGAGGCGTGGCGCCAGGGTTGCCCTGAGGCCGGGTCACCCACCGGCGGCATCGTCCTTGCTCCCCAGGGGCCTGCTGACGGAGAAGGCGGCTCCCGTCATGAACATCATCCACAGCGTCTTCAGCTTGGTCCTCAAGTTCCGCAGCCAGCTCATCTCCCAGCCCTGGGGCCCAGCCGGTGGCCCCCACGGCGCCGAGCACCCCAACTTTGCCCTCATGCAGCAATCCTACAACACCTTCAAGTACTACTCCCACTTCCTTTTCAAAGGTGAGCCATCCCCCACCCCCACCCCCTACTGGCAGGTGGGCTGCCGGCAGGCATCGGGGCAGGAGGGCAGGCAGGGCCCCACCCGTCCCCCCCACCCGCCTCCTTGCTGCTCCCCCCATAGTGGTGACCAAGCTGGTGAACCGAGGCTACCAGCCCCACCTGGAGGACTTCCTGCTGCGCATCAACTTCAACAGCTACTACCAGGACGCCTGAGCTGCTGCCTGGTGCAGGCGTGTGAAGGTGCCCCAGGCGGGCCCAGGTCGGCTGGGGTAGAACAACCACACAGACGGGCCTTGGGAGCTGCTGGTTTATTAGGGGCGGCTCCCAGAAGCAGGAGCCGGCAGCGCCGGTCCTCCCAGGCTGCCATGGGGGTTGTGGCTGCTGTGTCCTCCTGGGTCTGGTCCCTCTGCTGAGCTGTCCTTGCGTGAAGCAGCTTTTTATGGGGAGCGTGCTGCTGGTGGGACGGGGCTGGGCTGCTGAGTCGGTGTCAGACAGAGACGGGTCAGGTCCTGACTGGACGTCCCTGTCCTCATGGAGAGACGGGGTGTGGGGCTGCTCGCTGGCTGGGCACCGCCTCATGGACTCAGTGTCACTTGGGGCCTTGGGGGCCTCTCGGCCTCCAAGGCGGTTACGAGGATCACGTCACACACAGCTCCGCTGCCCAGAGCGGGGGCTTGCTGCTGTAGGAGAGGCGCCTCTCTGCTGTGCTGCCAGCCCCCTCGGGCTCAGCGGCCTCCCCCTCCCTGTGGTACGGGGCCTCCAGCAGCTTCAGCACCCGCCGCACCTGGAGAGGAGCAAGGGGAGGTTATTGGGGACCCCTCCCTCCCTGGCCCAGCCCCTGCTGCGGGACCCAGGGAAGAGGAGGGACTGGCGGGTCCTTGCCTCTGAGAAGTCTCCATTCTCGGCAGCCTCGATGGCATTCTGCGCGATGTAGTTCCGCAGGACATACTTGGGGTTGTTGGCATGCATGACACGCATGCGCTCAGCCTGCCAGGCGTCCTCGTCAGCGGCGCCCTCCCTGTCCTGCTCCAGCCTGGTCCTAGAACCACAAGCCCCTTGGCAGCAGCTGCAGCTCCCCCTCCTCCATCGGGTTCCCAGAGATGGTGCCACGGCTCAGCACTCTGCCGACCTGCACGGGAGGCTGGACTCACCTGAACTCCTGCAGCCAGTCAGCCCAGCGGCCCCTGTTCCTGCTCAGCAGCTCGGCCGGGCTCAGCTGCTCCAGCCGCGCCTGCTGCTCCACGCGCTCCAGCTCCTTTGTGACGTTGGCCCGGGTGCCGATGAGCGCGAAGAGCTGCGGGTTTGACTGCGCCAGCATCAGCATCATGGAGAGCTGCCTGGGGTGGGGAGCGGCTCTGAGTGTGTCCAGGAGGCTGCAGCGCCCCACCTGGCTGTGGACCATAGCCTGGGACTGCTGCACCCCCGACAGCCTGGCTGAGGGGAGCCCAGGCCCCATGGGTGAGGTAGATACGGGCACCTGCCAGCTGGCCAGCCTCGTTCAGCAGCCCCGCCCTGTGACGGGCACAGCTGCACCACGGAGATGCCACAGACCGACTCAGGCGGACCCTGGGGTGGGCGGGGCACTGTCTCTGCCCCCACCCAGCACTGACTTCTGGGAGTTCACTGCAGTCAGAGACAGGTCCTGCCAGCCAGTCCACCCTGGGTCCCAAGGCCCCACACTGCTGCATTAACTTCCTCTCTGATCAGCCTGCAGGCTTGTTTATTAAAATGCACAACCACACCTCCCGTGTCTTGCCCTGAGTGTGGGTTGCATCCCGGTGACATGTGTGCTCTTCCCAATGGGAGATGGTGCAGAAAGTAGGGCCCAGTGGAAGCCTGAGGGCCACCGAGAGCAGAGACCACCAGCCCAGGCCCTGGGCCTCCCCACCCAGTGTCAGCATCACTGTCCTTTCCTCTGACCACCACTCGTTCCTGGGAAGGGAGCAGCTGCCCGGGCCCCAGGTGTCCAGCCAACTATGTTAGCACCCCCGATGTGCAGCCCCTCACACGCTCTGTTCTAAATGTCCCTCCTTTTCTGGAAACAAATTCCAAGGAAGCAGGACCTGAGCACCCACCGGGGGTCCATCTGGGGCCGAAAGGCAAGCCGCAGCTCCTCCAGGGAGGCGCACTGCTCCGTCAGCGCAGTCAGGAACTCGGCCAGGCCCGGAGCCTCGGGCCCCACTGGGAAGGAGCTCAGCAGGTAGAAGGTGTTTGTGAAGTCGGCACCTGGAACACGCAGCTGTTCAGGTACAGGGAGGCGGAGGCCAGGCTCTGCTGCCCTGCAGTATTACCTACGACAGACTGACCCACACCATCCTACGGTGGGAGCCGCACTGCGTTGTCAGGCCCAGCTGTTCCTCAGCCACTACTTGACCTGACAAGTCCTCAAGGTTCCCAGCCCCAGAGTTTCTTCATCTGTAAAATGGGTACAATAGCAAAGGCACTGGGGTCGGCCCCTGGCCTCAGGAGCTGCAGTGTCCCCAAGCCCCCAACGCGTGCCCAGCAGAGGGCTCAGCAGGACAGATGCCGTCAGTCCTCGGACTGACCTGTCAGAGCACAGTCATCGTAACTCCTAAGAAAACCTCCAGCCCTAGCCGGTTTGGCTCAGTGGATAGAGCGTTGGCTTGCAAACTGAAAGGTCCTGGGTTCGATTCTGATCAAGGGCACATGCCTGGGTTGTGGGCTCGATCCCCAGTGGGGGACTTGCAGGAGGCAGCTGATCTATCACTCTCTTTCATCATGGATGTTTCTATCTCCCTCTCCCTTCCTCTCTGAAATCAATAAAAATAAAAAAAATAAAAAATCCTCCAAAACCACAAAGGAAACAAGAAGGGAATGAATTCAGTGTTACCAGAGAATCAACAAAACACAAGCAGCAACGGAGAAAATGAGGGCAAATGGTGTCAGACAACAAATAGCCAATTGGCAGAAGCGCTTCTTTCTCAGGAATCACAAAGTAAATGAGTTAAACTCTAATCAACAAGCATGGATTAGCAGGATGGCGTAAAAAAAGATCCAACTACACCACCATCTCTGAGACTCACTTTGGAATGAAGTTGAGAGTGAAAGGTTGGGAAATGTGTCCTGTGCAGATAACCTAGAAGCTGGTGGCCCTGACGTCAGACGCAATCGGGTTTGGGAGGAGCTGTATGATGTGCTCGGACGTGGACGTGCCCCTCACACAGGGCCACACGCACACCAAGTGGGAGCTCCTGATGTGCAAGGCGAACGTCCGCCGAACCGAAGGGAGAAACAACAGTCATGTCCACGTCCAGCAATGGGTGCGGTGTCCAGACGGACGTTCAAGGACCCAGACCCCACACGCCAGTAAACACACTGGACCACAACACTGCCCGTGGGAGCCACACACTCCCCAACAGACCACGGTGGGCCACCAGACAAGTTCTAGTACAGTGAGAAGGGCTGCTGGTATCTCCGCCAGCCACAGTGGAATGAAGCCACAAATCACAAACAGGAGGAAAATGGAAAATTCACAAATAATGTTGACATCAGCATAACCCAAAGGCCCAACAAAGAAATCACAAGGGCAATGATAAAATACGCAGAAAGACACAGGAGCACACCATGGATGCCAACTTTAAAAGATCTCTCATCACAAAAACAGTTTGTAACTATGTGTTCCCTAGAGTCACCGTGATCATGCTGCGTATACACAAGTATCAAATGGTGGTGTGCACCTGAGTGAACATGTCATGTGTCAATCACATCAATTAAAGACCTCAAATCAATCACCTGATATCATACCTAACAAACTAGAAAGAGAACAAAGCAAGATCAGTAAGCAGAAGGGAAGGAACTAAAGATTACAGCAGAGATAAATGAAACAGAAACTGGAAAGATCAACAAATCGATAAGCTTAACTACACTGACAAAGAGAAGATGCAAATAACTGAAATCAGAACCCGAAGACTAAGAGATTACAGTGAGTAATTACATGCCAGTAAATGAGATGACTCTGGTGAAACTGGGCAAGTTCCTAGAAACACACATTACAACTGACTCAAGAAGAAACAAAACCTATAGTTCTGTAACTCGTAAGGAGACATACCGAATTCCTGATCTAACACTTCCCGAAAAAGAAGCCCCAGACCTGACCCTTCACTGGTGAGTTCTGTCAACCACCACTCTAGCCGGTGTGGCTCAGTGGACAGAGTCAGCCTGCGGCCTGAAGGGTCCGGGTTTGATTCCGGTCAGGGCACATGCCCAGGTGTGGGCTCGATCCCCAGTAGGGGGCGTGCAGGAGGCAGCTGATCAATGATTCTCATCATTGACGTTGCTTTCCCTCTCCCTTCCTGTCTGAAATCAATAAAAAATATATTTAAAGAATTATCACCAGTCCTTCTCAAACTCTTCTGAAAAACAGGGAACTCTTCCTGATTTACTCTGTGAGGCTGGCACTGCCCTGACACCAAAGCCACAGATACTGCAAGGAAAGAAAGCGACAGGACAATGTGCCAGGACACTAGCGAAGTCCATCTATTCGAAGGGCCAGGCACCATGACCAGCAGGGTGTGCCCCAGGAGTGCAGGGGGCTGCGACCTCCATCCCAGGGTGAGGTCAGGGGGCTGGTCTTTGGGAGGCAGTCGGGTCATGAGGGTGGGGCCTCCCGGGGGGACTCGTGTCCTTGTGAGAAGAGACACAAAGCTCCACCCTCCCTGCTCTGCCCATGAAGACCCAGAGTGGAGGCAGCATCTGTGAGTGAGCAGCGGCCTCACCAATGAGCCCCCACGCTGGCACCGCCATCTTGGCCTCCAGCCTCCAGGACGGAGACACGTGGCTATGGGCTGAGGCCCGTTGGCGGCCATCTGTTCTAGGTCACACAGACGGAGGGTATGAGTGCAGGTGTACAGCCACGTGGTCGTCTCAACTGACGCAAAATGGTAGAAGCACCCAAACTGGAAACAGGCATGAGGACACAGTCCCGCCTGCTCTGTGGTGGCGGACAGGACGCTTCCCCTCCCGCCAGCCGGAGCTCTGGGCCAGTCCACACGACGGGCCCCCTGCTGGGTGCAGGACCGAGTGTGGGACTGAGGGCTGTTTTCACAGCAGCGCAAGGGCCGGCCAGCCCGCGGCATGGGCGGGGGGTGCTGAGCACAGCGGGCCGTCCGCACAGCGCGGCGGCCTCCGCCTCGGTCAGCTCGGGGCCTGCAGGACCCGGTGCTCGCGACGTCAGCCAGACACACAGGGCTGTGGGATTCCACTTCTGTGAGGCCCGCAGGGTCATGGTCACGGGGACAGCGAGCAGGACGGGGGTGCCCGCGGGTCACGTGGAGTCAGTGTTCACGGGACAGTTTCACTGGGGACAGTTTCAGTGGGGAAGATGGACAGTTCTGGACACGGATGGTGGGGCTGGCTCCCCCACAGTGGAATGTACCCAACGCCCCTAGGGTGCACCCCAAGGAACAGTGAAAGGTTAGCTTCACCTCACGGATATTTCACCGCAGAGCGCATACCGAGCCCACAGCGGCGTGTGCACCTGCCCCACTCACCGGTCAGGTGCATGGTCTCCAGGAGCTTGGCCACCAGCGCCGCGTCCTCCTCCCGCTCAGCCTGCACGAGGCCCAGCTTCCTGCGCATCTTGCTCAGGTAGTGCCTGTGGAACTCGGCGTCATACTCCTCGGCCAGGATGGCCTCGCCCTGCCCGAGGGGCAGCTCCGGCACCAGGGCCTCGGCCAGCTTCTGCAGGTTCCACCTGCACACCTCAGGCTGCTTGCTGAACGAGTAGCGCCCGCCAGTGTCCGAGGCGTTGCAGACGTGGTCGGGGTCGTACCTGCCACGGGGAGAAGGTGCTGCCCACGTGGCTGCTGCTCCCCCGCCAGCCCCCCGAGTCCTGGCCCTACGGGCTTAGCTCAGGGACCCTGCAGAGTCCTGGACTTTCTCCTGCCACCGGCCCTGACGGGTCCGCCTCCAGAGCAGGGAAGCAGAGTCCTGCCCGCCTCCTGCTCACCGCCTGCTCCTGGCCTTGCCCTTCAGTCCGTTTCAGGGCATGCCGGGGGAGCACCCTTTGAAAGTGCTTTTTCTCAGCTCGAAACCCTCCGGGGGACTCCATTGCTGGGAACACTGACCAGCTTGGCCCGCAGGCCCCTCCCCTGCCCAGCGACGGCGCTGTGGGGTGTGCCCACCTGTCCAGGAAGCCAAAGGGCCCGTAGTCGATGGTGAGCCCCACAATGCTCATGTTGTCCGTGTTGAGCACGCCGTGGCAGAAGCCGACACACTGCCACTCAGCCACCATCCGGGCAGTGCGACGTGTCACCTGGGGCAGGACGGGCCTGGTTGCTCCCTCCAGCCCCCTTCCCGCCTGTCTTCCCCTCCCAGGGGTGAGCTGTGCTCCTCTGAGGGGCCCTGGCACAGACCCTGTCATCTCAACCAGCACTCGGCCGTGGGGAGAACCTGAGGAGACTTCGGGAGGGCTCTGGCCCCCACACACACCAACTACTTCTATCGACTCACTGGTTTGGACTTTTACCAGAAAAATCAGGAAGCCTGACATCCCTACGACTCAGGCCCAACGGGAAGACCACGTGGAAACAAGGAAGTTACCACATCGCCAGGCAAAACCCTCCCTGGTCCAGGCACCTGTGCTGGGCCCGCCGTGCCCACGGGCTGCCCAGGAGGGAGGCTCAAATGGTCTGTGCGGCCGCCAGCCCTGCTGCTCATGCCCCAGGTCCACTGCTCAGCACCCCACGCCGTCTCGAGGACATGCTGGCCACGGGGAGAGCAGGGGCCCCACAAGATATCCCAGCGCCCTGTGTCCAGACCCTGGCCGGCAGGTGCCACCCTCCCCTGAGGCTGACTGCAAGCACTGACTGGGCAGCACAACGGACGCTCAGAGACGGCCCGTGGCAGGTGTGAGCTGAGGGAGGGAGACGGTGCCACAGCAGTGGGCTCGCGTGACCGGCGCAGGACGGGCCCCCAACACCTGCTTGGCCAGTGCCCACTTCTGGGGGAAAGCGGGCTGACCCAGGGCAGGCAGGCCTGGCACCTCCGGGACCCACCTCACGGAAGAAGGCAGCGTTCCTCTGCACGGAGTCGCTGGCGTGCGTGGCCTGGATTTCAGGGTAGAAAGTGCTGACCACATAGTCCAGCATCTGTACACGGATGTCGTTCCTCCCCACGCTGGGGCCCGCACGGCCCGTGTGCTCATCCTCAGCCTTAAAGATCTCAAAGGACCCGAACCTGCAGGGAGGCCCGGGTTTCCACAGGTTAACCATGACCCGTCCCCTGGGGAAAAGCAGAGGCCTGGCCCCGGACGGCAGCTGACAGCGGACACCTGGGTCCGAACCACCAACCAGTGGTACGAGCACAACAGGCTCGCTCTGGCCACACTCACAGCTCACACAGCCGGCGTGACGGGAGGCCCAGGGACGCCCCCGGCTCAACCAGGACAGGGCCCCGTGCACGTCCACCCATACCCAGGACGTGTGGTCACTCAGGCCTGTGTCCCCTGGGCCGTGATGGCTCACAATGCCCGTGGTGCCACTGAGGGGTCTCCCAGGGTGAAGCCAACCGTCCTGGCTCCTGCTATCCCCGGAGGACAAGAGGGCCCTCTGGGGACTGGCCTGGTGACTGCTGAGCCATCGTGGGTGCCCGGACATACACATACAGGGCTGGCTCGGCCCCACAGCCACCTCCTGACACACTGGGTTTGATGCCAGGCAGCACAGTGACATCTGGACGGACAAACAGGCTCCTATCAGAGATGGAGCCAGAGAGGAGTCTGCTGAGTGAGCGCGTGTGAGGGGCGCGGGCATGGCAGGCCGGGAACAGCCCTTAATTCAACATGACGCTGCACGTGGCCACTTCCCTGGAGGATTTCAGGCAGCTCCTGTCAGACTCTGAGGGAGTAGCCGGCTCTGTCGTGGCCTTTCCCAGACACCTGCTTGGACAGTCCCTCCTCCGCCTGGCCCTGCACCCTCTCGGATGCTGGGCACCTGTGGACTCGCCGCCACGGCCTCTGCCACCCCATCCCTTCTGGCGGCAACAAGTGTCGGACAAGGAATCTGGGAGGGCACGACTGTCCACACCCAGGACGGGGCTCCTGACCCAGAAAACGCCCGGTACCTTCTGCCTGTGGGTCAAAGGTCTCCTTCACGGACAGCCAGCTTCCGCTGTCCTAGGGCACAGACTCTCAATGTATCCGAGGGGCACAAGCGTGTGTCCTAGGCCCGTAAGCGAGCGCACGCACAGCCCACGGGAGCCGTTACCTGAGGAAGGTGGGGGCTATTCGCAACACGACCGCGCACGGCTCGTGCTTGGGGTTGCCGTCGTAGAGCACGTCGCGCACGACCGTGGACGCTGACGTGACACAGGCGCCCGCCCGCGTGGTGGGGACGCCCAGGTGGAACATGGCCTCGCTGCACAGGAACTCCCGGATGCTGGACCGCAGGACCTTGCGGCCGTCAGCCTGTCTGGAATCACACACAGGTCACTGCGGCGCCGGCGGGGAACAGAGCCCGCCGCAGCCACTTAGAGACAACCCACAGCCGCTCTGACACCATCACAAAGTATCGCGACGAGCCCCGTGGTGTCCCAGGTCTGGAGCCAGAGTGAGCGCTTGGCCTGGAGCTGGAGGTGAAGGGCAGCGAAGGCCCATGGACGCCCCACACGGGCCCCAGCCTACTGTCACGTCTCACACACACACACACACACACACACTCACTCACACGGAACTGCAATTCTACGTTATTCGTTTTACAAAAACAACAACACACACACAACAGTGCTCTTTGTAGTGGGGCGCGACCTCGATTCCTTGCATGCTTTTGACCTTTCTTTACACTTAGCCTCTCTTATTGTTAATAGACTTTTTCCAGAACAGGTTTAGGTTCACAGCAAAACGGAGTGGAAGGTGCAGAGATTCTCATGCAGCCCCTGCAGCCCCACAGGCACCGCCTCCCCAGCAACACCCCCCCCCCAGATGGGCATTTGCGCCGACGGGTGAACCTGTACCGACTCGGGGGCCGCATCCCCCGGCCCAGGGTTTGCATCAGCGGCCTGTTCTCTGGGTTTGGACAAATGTACGATGACATGTACCCACCATTGGTGTCTCAGGGTAGTTTCACTGCCCTCAAATCCTATGGCCCACCTACTCATCCCTCCCCCATCCCCTGATCGTTCTATTGCAGTGGTTCTCAACCTTCTGGCCCTTTAAATACAGTTCCTCATGTTGTGACCCAACCATAACATTATTTCCGTTGCTACTTCATAACTGTCATGTTGCTACTGTTATGAATTGTCATGTAAATATCTGATATGCAGGACGGTCTTAGGCGACCCCTGTGAAAGGGTCGTCCGACCGCCAAAGGGGTCACGACCCACAGGTTGAGAACCGCTGCTCTATGGTCTCCAGTTTTGCCTTTTCCAGAGCATGAGAGTTGGAATCTGACAGAGTAGCCCTTTCAGACTGGCTGCCTGCACTTGGTCACATGCACTGGTTTCTCCTGTCTTTCGTGGCCTCATAGCTCATTTCTTTTTCGTGCTGAATAATTCGCCACTGTCTATGGACCACAGTTTCTCTCTCCATCGCCTGCGGAAGGACCCCTTGGTTCCTTCCAAGTTTTGGCAATTCTCAACCAAGCTGCCGTAAGTGTCCACATGTAGGCTTCTTTGTTTTTTATTTCAAGTCCCAGCTGTTCACTGCTGGTACATAGTAACTGACTTTTGTGTAGCAACGTTGTATCTTGTAACCTCGCTATATTGCTTAGGAGCTCGTTTTTTGGTCAGTTCTTGGAGACGCTGTGGGAAGGCGCCCTGCTGGGTCAGGCTGCCCGATGGGACACGCCCCCACCCGCTCGGAGCAGGGCTGGCCTGCGGGGCTTGGAGGCCTGTGCCGGGGACTGTTCCCTGGAAGGCAGATCCGAGGCCTCTGTCCCTCTGGCGGGCACAGGGGCGGCTGGCGGGCAGGCGGTGCTCAGCGCGGTGCGGGGCGCAGGCCCCGCTGGCACTTGGAGAAGCCAGTGCTGTGCGCGCCTGTCAGTCACCCAGGCTCCCTGCGCGCAAGTCCTCGGACGGTTTGCGAGACCAGAAAACGGGCAGCTGCCAGGCTGCAGGCTCAAAGGCCAGAGGGGACGGGCACTGGGCGAGCAGCCGGACAGGAGGCCGGGCCCAGCGCCTCGTCCCGGCCTCAGGACCTCCCCACGGGCTGTTCCTTCAAGACGCTGCTACCCACGGGTCCGCCGTCCCGGGTGACATCTCACCCCAACCCGGGGAAAGCCCGTGGGCCTGGGCCCGCCCCCCGAGGCCACCTGCGGGGCGCCCACCTGGAGAAGGGCGTGGGGCCGGCGCCCTTGAGCTGCAGCTCCCAGCGCTCGCCGGCCGCCGAGCACACCTCGCCCAGGTACATGGCGGCGCCGTCGCCCAGCTGCCCGGCGAAGTGGCCGAACTGGTGGCCGCAGTAGCAGTGCGCGGCGGGCTCGGCGCCCGGCAGCAGCGCGTTGCCGCTGAAGAAGAAGGCGGCCTCGGCCTCGCGGGCCTCGCGGGCGGCGGCGTCGGCGGGCGGCGCGCCCAGGCCCAGCAGCGCCAGCGCGGGCTCCGACAGCGCCACGAGGCGCGGCTGCCGCAGGGGCGCGGGCCGCACGCGGCTGAAGCAGGCCCCGGGCACCAGCCGCGGTGCGGGCGCGGCGCCCTCGGGGTCCGGCGGCAGCGTCTCCACGGGCAGCGCGCGCAGGGCTCGGTTGTCGAAGTGCAGCCCCGCCAGCCAGCGGGGCGCCGGCTCCATGGCGGCGGCCGAGGTGGAGCAGGGCGCGGGCAGCGGGCGGCCACCGAAGAGCGGCAACAGGGCGCGGGCGGCCGGGAGCGAGGTCCCGAGCACGGCTTTGAGCGAGGCCATAAGTGGCGCCGCTGCGGCGGAAACCCCTCCGCCCCGACAGGAAGCCCCGCCCCGGACGCCTCGCCGCCCAATCGCCAGAGAGGCGGTGTCCGCCGCTGCGCCTGCGCGAGCCGCGCCCGCTAGAGCTTGATTCTGATTCGTCAGCTCGTCCGTCGCTGCGCCTCTGCAGTTCGATCACGGAGATGCGTGGAGGCTGCGCTGTTGGTCCCGGACCAGCGCGGGTCTCCTGGCCGCGGCGGGGCTGGCGCGGGCAGAGGGGGCCGGACGGTCCAGAGTGACTGCCCGGGTGGGGGCCCTGCGGGTCTTTGGCGCCCCAGGTGCCCCCGCTTCCTCGCACAGCACTTCTCTGTGGAACGAGCGGTCCCGCTTTCTTGCTGCTGGCGATTCGGGGGACACAGGGCCAGGCCCGCGAACGGCTCATAGGTTCCAGGGGGTGGGGCGGGCGGGCAGGGCGGGGGAGCCAGGCCGGGCCTGCAAAGGTTATGGGTCAGGGTCAGGGTCAGGGTTAGAGCTTAGAGTCTGGGTTATAGGTTAGTTAGCATCACAATTAGGGTTAGAGCTTAGGGTTCGAGGTTAGGTTTAGGGTTAAAACTTAGGGTTAGAGGTTAAGGTTTGAAGTTAGGGTTAGAGTTAGAACTTAGGGTTAGAGTTTAGGGTTAGAGTTAGAGCATATGGTTAAGGTTTATGGTTAGGTTTAGAACTTAGGGTTAGAAGTTTGTGCTAGGATTATATTTAGGGTTAGGGTTATAGATTAGGGTTAGAGGTTAGGGTTAGGTTTAGAGCTTAGGGTTAGAGGTTAGCATTAGAGTTAGGGTTAGAGTTTAGAGTTGGTTAGAAGTTATTATGGTTAGGGCTATAGCTTAGAGTTAGGGTTAGAACTTAGGGTTATGGTTAGGGTTAGAGCAGTGGTTCTCAACCTGTGGGTCGCGACCATTGGAAAACACATATAGCATATCAGATATTTACATTACGATTCATAACAGTAGCAAAATTACAGTGATGAAGTAGCAACGAAAATAATTTTATGGTGGGGGGTTAAAGGGTCGCAGCATTAGGAAGGTTGAGAACCACTGGGTTAGAGGTTAGGTTAAGGTTAGGGTTCAGGTTAGAACTTAGGGTTAGAGGTTAGGTTGGGTTTAGGGTTATAGTTTAGGGCTAGGGTTAGAACTTCGAGCCTGGGTTAGAGGTTAGCATTACGGTTAGTGCTATAGGTTAAGGTTAGAGTTAGCGTTAGAGTTTAGGGTTTGGGTTGGGGTTATAGCTTAGGGTTAGGGTTAGAGTTTAGGATTAGAGGTTAGGGCTAGGGTTCATGTTATAGCTTAGGGTTAGAGGTTAGGGTTAGGGTTGGGTGTTAGGTCTAGAGTTAGGGTTATAGCTTAGAGTTAGTGTTAGGGCTAGGGTTAGAGTTTAGGGTTATGGTTAGCATTAGGTTTAGAGGTTAGGGCTAGGGTTAGGGTTAGAGCTTATGGTTAGGGTGGGGCTAGAGCAGGGGTGGGCAAACTTTTTGACTCGAGGGCCACAATGGGTTCTTGAACTGGACCGGAGGGCCGGAACAAAAGCATGGATGGAGTGTTTGTGTGAACTAATATAAATTCAAAGTAAACATCATTACATAAAAGGGTACGGTCTTTTTTTTTTTTTTAGTTTTATTCATTTCAAACGGGCCGGATCCGGCCCACGGGCCGTAGTTTGCCCACGGATGGGCTAGAGCTTAGGGGTAAGGGTAGGGTTAGAGCTTAGAGTCAGGGTTATAGGTTATCATCACCGTTAGGGTTATAGTTTAGGATTAGGGTTAGTTTAGGGTTAGAGGTTAAGGCTAAGGTTAGGATTAGGGTTATCGTTTAGGGCTAGGGTTAGAGCTTCGAGTCAGGGTTATAGGTTAGTATCATGGTTAGGGTCATAGCTTAGGGTTAGGGTGAGAGCTTAGGGTTTAAGGTTAGGGCTAGAACTTAGGGATTTAGGGTTAGGGTTAGAGTTTAGAGTCAGGATTATAAGTTAGGGTTAGGGTTAAAGCTTGGGGTTAGAGTTAGGGTTAGGGTTAAAGCTTGGGGTTAGAGTTTAGGGTTAGGCTTAGAGATTAGGATTAGTGTTAGGGTTAGGTTTAGAGTTTAGGGTTAGTCTTAGAAATTAGGGTTAGGATTAAAGGTTAGGGTTAGAGGTTAGGGCTAGGGATAGAGGTTAGGGGTAGGGTTAGGGTTAGGGTTAGGGTTAGACCTAGGATTAGGGTTAGGGTTAGAGCTAGGGTTAGGGTTTGGGTTAGAGCCAGGGCTAGAGTTAGGGTTAGGGTTAAGGGTTTTAGCGTTAGGGTTATGGTTTGGGTTAGAGCTAAGGTTAGGCTTATGATTAGGGTTAGGTTTAGAGCTATGGTTAGGGTTAGCTTTAGGGTTAGAACCAGGGGTAGGGTTAGAGGTTAGTTTTAGGGTTAGAGGTTAGTTTTAGGGTTAGGGTTGGGGTTAAGGTTAGAGCTTAGGGTGAGAGTTTAGGGTTTTGGTTTGGAGTTTAGCGTTTATGATTACTGTTAGGGTTAGAGCTAGGGTTAGTGTTAGGGTTAGAGGTTATAGGTTAGGGTTAGGGTTAAGGTTTAGTTTAGAGCTAGGTTTAAGGTTAGGGTTAGGGTTAGGGTTAGGGTTAGATCTAGGCTTAGGGTTACACCTAGTGGCTAGGCTTAGGGTTAGGATTATGGTTAGAGCTAGGGTTAGGTTTAGGGGTTAGGATTAGTGTTAGAGTTAAGGTTTGAGTTAGGGTTAGGGTTAGAGCCAGGGTTAGGTTTAGGGTAGGGTCAGAGGTTAGGGTTAGAGCTAGGATTAGGGTTATAGCTTAGGGTTAGAGGTTAGGGTTTCGGTTAGGGTAGAGCTGTGTTTAGGGTTAGGGTTAGAGTGTATGGTTAGGGTTTATGGTTAGCTTTAGAACTTAGGGTTAGGGTTAGAAGTTAGGGTTAGGGTTAGAATTTAGGTTTAGAGGTTAGGTTTAGAGGTTAGGGTTAGGTTTGGAGCTTAGGGTTAGAGGTTAGCATTAGAATTAGGGTTAGAATTTAGAGTCAGGGTTTGAAGTTATCATTATGGTTAGGGCCATAACTTAGGGTTAGGGTTAGAGCTTAGGGTTAAATGTTAGGGTTTAGGTTAGCCCTTAGCGCTAGAAGTTAGAGTTAGGGTTAGAGCTATGGTTAATATTAGGGTTAGGGTTAGATCAAGGGTTAGGGTTATAACTTAGTATTAGTCGTTAGGGTTAGAGTTAGGGTTAGGTTTAGCGCTAGGGTTATGGTGTGAGTTAGGGTTAAGGTTAGGGCTAGGGTTAGAGCAGCGGTTCTCAACCTGTGGGTCTCGACCCCTTTGGGGGTCAAACGACCCTTTCACAGGGGTCGCCTAAGACCATCAGAAAACACATATATAATAACATATTGTTTTTGTGATTAATCACTATGCTTTAATTATGTTTAATTTGTAACAAAGAAAATACATCCTGCATATCAGATATTTACATTATGATTCATAACACTAGCAACATTACAGTGATGAAGTAGCAACGAAAATAATTTTATGGCCGAAACCGGTTTGGCTCAGTGGATAGAGCGTCGGCCTGCGGACTGAAAGGTCCCGGGTTCGATTCCGGTCAAGGGCATGTACCTGGGTTGCGGGCACATCCCCAGTGGGAGATGTGCAGGAGGCAGCTGATCGATGTTTCTCTCTCATCGATGTTTCTAACTTTCTGTCTCTCTCCCTTCCTCTCTGTGAAAAATCAATAAAATATATTTAAAAAAAAGAAAGAAAGAAAATAATTTTATGGATGGGGGTCACCACAACATGAGGAACTGTATTAAAGGGTGGCGGCATTAGGAAGGTTGAGAACCACTGGGTTAGAGCTATGGTTAGGGTTATGGGTAAGGTTTGGGTTAGATCTTAGGGTTAGATTTTAGGGTTAGGGTTAGAGCTTAGGGTTAGTGTTAGAGGTTAGGGTTAGGGTTAGAGTTAGAACTTAAGTTTAGAGGTTAGTGTTAGGATTAGAGCTTAGGTTTAGGATTAGAGTTTAGGGTTAGGGTTTGATTTTAGGGTTAGATCTTAGGGTTAAGGTTAGAGGTTAGCATTAAATTTTGGGTTAGAGGTTAGCTTTATGGTTAGAGTAAGAGCTTAGGGTTAGTGTTAGAGGTTAGTTTATGGTTAGGTTTAGAGCTTTGTGTTAGAGGTTAGCATTAGGGCCTAGGATTAGGGTTAGAGCTTAGGGTTAGGGTTTAGGTTAAGGTTAGAGCTAGGGTTAGGGTTAGAGTTGGGGTTACTTACTAAGCCGTTTGTATTCTTTGGGGCATTTGTCAAAGTCCAGAGGCCTCTACCTGCCCCTGTTTGCTGAGTCACTGTCCGGGCTCCTTGTGTATGGTTGTCAGAGAACCCAGCACCCCGGGCAGCCTTGTCCGCTGTGCACCTCCTCCCCAAGAAGGATGAGTGTTATTTGAAAAAGTGAAACCTTATTGTTTTTCTGCTTCTCAATTTAACACAAACTTGCATTGTAACAAATTCAAAATTTCAAATGGTGACAGTTCACAGCTACTGTCCAGTTGCTGGATGTTACGCCCACCTCGAGGCGCCCTTTGTTCCCTAAGGCTGGGTCCTGGGCGTCTTTTCTGTGGGTCCCCTTAGGGATGTTTAGGTTTCTCCCCATCTCTCCCGACCATGAACCTGCTCGGTGACATCAGTGTGCAGGTGTGAGGTCTGAGGATGAAGCTGAGCCGCTGGGCCCAGCCCTCCTGCTAGCCCCGGACAGGAACCTCTCTTGGCTTTTACAAGTGACGCAGGCGCAGTATCTCCTGCCCTCCAGGCTGCAGGTCCTGGCTCCTTCCAGCCGGGGGGTCTCACCCCATCTGAGCGCTCTCTCCTGTGGCGGCTGAGGGCCAGGGGCTAGCATCCGGGAAGGCGCAGTGCTCTCTGGGCGACTGGACCGGAGCCCCCTGCAGGCTCCTCGCTCCCGGAGACAGTACCCCCTCCCCTCAGCTCGGGACACCCACCTCAGGCGCCTTCTTTGGACGTGGCGGTCCATCAGGTTGAGCTGCCCCCCGGCCCTCGGTTAGACTCAGGTCCTCCCACTGTCGCAACACCCTCTCCCTAGCGTGTCCCCCGTGGACCTCCCTGCTGCCCTCCCCACTGTGGCCCAGGGAGCACCCCTCCCTGGTCACTCGAGTCCGTTGTCACACATTTCACAAAACAGGAGCTTCAAAAATTAGCTTTTATTTGTTCTAAGGAACACGTACACAAGCGAGTGACAGGAAGGACGCGGCCAGCCCGAGGCCCCAGGCCCAGCTGTGGGGTCACCTGATTTGGTCAGACACTGTCAGCACAATCACACCGGCCAGACCGGCTGCAGGGACGCGACGTCGTAACACAACAGGATCGACGGACACGCACACACACGAGTGATGCCCGAGGCGGAGGTGCTGGGTGGGCCGGCTCGAGCCTGTCCGTACCACGGAGGTGGGCGTGCGGGGGATGGGGGCGCCTGCTGGCATGCGTGCAAACTGGCAAGCCCTGCTGGACACACACCATCGGCCACGGCGGCCGGGCCCCCCGGGCCCCCCACCAGATGCACAGGCAGCAGGTTCAACCCCCACAGCCGGGCAGGCTCCCACCCCTGCGCCCGGCCCCACTGCCAGGGCCGAACCTGCCCTCGCTCACCCTCAGGACCGACACCCACGGAAAAGCCACCCTCTGTCCCAACCGGCTTAAGGCTAGTATTTCCTGACATCTGCTTCAGTTTGTTTTCTTTTAAGTTAAAATTACCTGAGTAAAAATTTCACAAATTTAAAAAAGCCCAAAACACACTCCCTGCAGGCAGAGTGTCCGGGCTCCTGTTTGGCCCCTCGCTCCCCTGGGGCAACGCTCCCGGAGCCAAAGCAGAGCTGTGGGTGCCCGGGCCCCCTGGACCCTGCGGCTGCTCCTGCCACTGGCACCAGCGAAGGCACGTGAGGGAGGGGCTGGCAGCCGGGGTCCCCCACGCCCACCGCTGGGGCTCAGGGGCAGGACACAGCTCAGGCCTCCCGACCCTTGCCTGATGCCCATGAGGCCCGTGAACAGTCTTGGGGGGAGCCTGCGCTCAGAGCAGTGAAATGATCCTTTATTTGGGTGGTTGGGGGCGGGAGCAGGCGAGGCGGGACCTGGACCCCACAGGGTGGCACCAGGAGCTCCTCGGGGCCGGCAGCCACAGGTGGCCCCTCAGCTGCGGTGGCTCCTTGGTCCTTCCTACGGGTCCGGCCGGGCCGAGGACACCCGCTGCAGGCAATACCGGGCGGCGGGCAGCGACAGGACCAGGCTGGCGGTGCGGCGCCCCATCCAGTACAGGCTGTAGCCCAGCAGGCCCAAGAAGGTGACCTTCACCGCCAGCCGGGACACTCGGCCGGAGATGGACGGCGGGGGGACGCTGGGGGAGGGAGGGTGGGCTGGGCCTGGCTCCGGGTGTGTGCACCCAGCACCAGCCCCGCCCAGCCGTGCGGCCCCCCCCACCCCCGCCTAGCTCAGCGCGTGGGCCGGTGGGCGGCGGGCACTCACGTCATGATCTCCTGGATGTTGAGGTCAGTGGTCCAGTTCTTCTCGATGCCGGGGACGTGGCCCATGCCCACGACGCCCACCACCACGGAGGGGACGCACTTCCTGGGCTCGGCGTCAGAGGCGCGGGGCAGCTCGAGGCGCCGGGCGGCCTGCCGCAGCATGTAGGTCAGGTACACGTCGCGCTCGGAGACGATGGTGCGGTGCAGGTCGGGGAACTCGCCAATCATCTCCGCCATCATCTGCTCCAGCAGGTCCTTCTGCTTGCACCGCTCCACGTCGTCCTTGCTGGGGGGAGAGGGGAGCTGCCAGCCCGGCCGGGGCCAGCAGGAGGCTGGGCTGCTCAGCCAGGGTGGGGCCGGGCCCCTTTGCTGGGGATCATGGCTGAGGAAGGACTGGGAGGCTGGCTGAGGCTCAGCCACAGGACAAGGGGCTGTGCAGACCCCTTGTCATTTTGGGGGTCGCCCTGGGCTACGGGCCACCATCCCTGCCGGGACGGGCAGGAGGCCGAGGGGCCCTACCTGATGGGGTCCGACAGGAAGCACAGGCCCCAGGCCAGCTTCACCTTCTGCCAGAAGGACAGTGCGGCGATGGCCCTCTTGAAGGTGACGGGGATGGGCCGGTCTCCCAGGTGGAACTTGCAGAAGGGCACCTTGCTGGCCTGGGCAGAGGCTGGGGTTGGCTGGGGACGCCGCAGGCCCCGGGCCCCATCCCGAGCCCCCCCGCCGAGCCAGGCCCACCTCCTTGAAGGCCTCGCGGAACTCGCCGCCGGGCGCCATGCCCAGCTGCTCCGTGATGTGGGCCGACACCTTCAGCAGTAGCATCTGCATCAGCCCCGACATGACCCCGTTCTGCAGAGAGGCCGCAGCCTGAGCCCAGCCCACAGGCCCGAGGCCTGGCCGTGTGGACCCACCCAGGGCTGCGGGGTGGACGGTCTGCTGGTCCCTGCCCTGGACGCTCCTTCCCTCCAGCCCAGCCCAGGACTCCACTGCCCACGGTCGGTGCAGTGGCCGAGGGCTTGGGGCTGGCAGATGGCGGGACAGGACTGAGACCCCCACCCCCACCCGTCCCTGCTCAGAGTCCCCAATCCTCCTCCTTTGTCTGACACTCGGGGAGGGAGAGGGCGGAGGGGCCTCGACAGGCAGAGACAGGGCGGGCTGCTCCCTGTGCTCACTGGGGGCCGGGTCTCCCTCGGGTCCTGTGACCGGGCCTCTGAGGCGGGCAGAGCAGGGAGCACCCCGTGCCCGGGGCCCGCGGCCGCGCACCTGCCGCACGGCCTGCTGCAGCTTCTCCAGGCTGATCTCCTTGGCCTCGCGCAGCAGCGTGCGCTCGTCCATCCTCAGCATCGACACGCGGTACTGGCACAGCTCCACCACCACCACGTCCGGCTGCACCGCGCGGATCGTCTGCACGGACAGCGTCACTGGCCGCCGCTCCGCTGCCCTCACACCCCCCTGCACAGCCGCTCCCCCCCCGCCCCCCGCGGTCCTTAAGCAATTAGAGAGAGGGCGCTCAGAACGGGCTGCCTGCCCTGGGAGAGGGGGCGCGGGAGGCCCAGCGCAGTGGCAGTCACCTTCACCACGTCCTTCTTGCTGTCATCGCTGAAGTGGGCAGTGCCCACCACGTACACCCGGCTCCCGTCCTCAGCCACCAGCTCCGTCACCGTGCGCGGCAGCCGGGGCCGCTCTCGCCGCCGTTTCAGCTTCATTTCCAGCAGCAGGTTGAAGGCGTCCGCGTCGGCTGCAAGGACACAGGCCGCTGGGGTGCGCAGAGCCCGGGCTCTCAGGGCTGCAGGGGCGCCAGGAGGCGTGGCGGGGGAGGGGGGGCGGGGGAGACGGGGCATGTCCACAGGGAGAGCCCCCCACGCCCTGGGCAGCAGGGCCCGTCCACAAACCCGGGAGCGGCCCACCCTCGCCGCCCAGCACCACATGGTCTTGGGAGCACGGACACAGGTTCTGGGGTTCTCCAGGAGGCGCCCTGGGCACCATCTCCGCAGCTCCCGAGGTCCCCGCGGGGTCCGCGCTGGTCTGCGGAGGGAAGGGGCGTGTTTGAGTTGGGGATCCCCTGCCTGGAGGCTGCTTGAGCCCCAGACACCCCCTCGCCCTGCCAGGCACCCCCGTTCAGGTGCTGCCGGGAGCCCCCCAGGACCAGAAGCTGTGTATGGCCACGGCTCTGCAGGCCGCCCTCCTGGGAACAGCTCTCCCCCGCGAAGCTGGCCGGGCCCTGTGCCCACCCCGCGGGCCTCACCTCCTGAGCCGGCTGCTCCTCCTCCTCCTCCATGGCTGCAGGAGGCTCTGCACCAACCAGGGAGCCTGAGGAGACAGGTCCGTCCTCACCGGGAGCCCAGGCCGGGCAGGGGGCTCGGTGGGGAGCAGGGGGCTCGGTCAGGGGATGGGGTCTGGTCGGTCGTCTTGAAGGGCCCTGGGTGGGACCGACACCACCGGCCACCAGGGTCCCTGGCCGGGCGCAGCAGGTGCGAGACTCCGCCATGAGCGACAGGGCAGCCCGGCCGCCGGGGTCTGGCCAGGGAGCCGGGTCCGCGCCAGCGGGGCTGCCGCCCCCACCTCCTGCTGACCCACGTGGACCAGGTTCCATCTGACTTTGGAACGAAGCGCAAGTGGCAGCAGTGAGCCTGTGTGTCACATCAATGCTGGACCCAGGGCTGTCTCAGCATCTGCGGGGGCAGAGCGTGGCTGCTGTCCACGGAGCCAGCCACGTGCACAGATGTCAGCGCAGACGCAGCACCTGGCCACGGGCCGTCAGATCCCTGCGCCTCCCACCGGCACCAGCTGGACCGGGCCCTGCTGCCCCAGGACAGGTGGCCGCACAGACCCAGAAAGGCGAGAACCTGACCAGACCCCTGAGGCCCCGCAGACACCAGGCCATGTCTGGGCTGCACGGAAGGGACGCTGCTTGGCTGTAGCCGCGGCTGGCGGCGTGGGGTTCACAGCCTGTCGGCCGGACGTGGCCCCACAGGGGCGCCTCGGGCTCGGGATGGGCTTCAGCAGCAGCAGCCGCTGGGACACACGGGACAGACCCCCAGGGGCTGCAGGACGGGCCAGGGTTCACTATTTTTTTAAGTTTTAAAATTTATTTATTGATTTCAGAGAGAGGGAGAGAAATATCAACTTGCTTCCCCACTTAGTGATGCATTCACTGGCTGATTCTTGTATGTGCCCTGGCCAAGGATCGAACCCGCAACCTGGGCTATCAGGATGACGCTCTAACCAACTGAGTGAGCCGGCCAGGGCTCAGGTTCACTACAGACCTTTCGTGACGAAAAGGAAAAACAGCCCTGACTGGTGTGGCTCAGTGGATAGAGAATCGGCCTGTGGACTGAGGGTCCCAGGTTCGATTCCAGTCAGGGGCATGTACCTTGGTTGCGGGCACGTTCCCGGTGTGGAGTGTGCAGGAGGCAGCTGATCGATGTTTCTAACTCTCTATCCCTCTCCCTTCCTCTCTGCAAAAAATCAATAAAATATATTTTTTTTTTTAAAAAAAGGAAAAACAGCCCAGCCGGCCAGCGTGGCTCAGTGGTTGAGATCGACCTGTGAACCAGGAGGTCATGGTTCGATTCCCGGTCAGAGCACATGCCCAGGTGGCCCCAGTGTGGGGCGTGCGAGAGGCAGCCCATCAGCTGATCGATGATTCTCTCATCACTGATGTTTCTCTCTCTCTCCTTCTCCCTTCCTCTCTGAAATCAATAAAAAATATTTTTTTAAAAAGGAAAGACAGAGTGGACTAAGCATGACACGTCAGGCTCTGTCCCTGGCCTCACTGCTGACCCGGCAACTGGCCCCTGAGCTTCCACCTCCTCCCTGCAGCGGGAGGCACTGCCTGGGCAGGAGGTGCCGCCGGGGCAGGGCTGCCTCCCGGTGTCACGGCCAGGCCTGCTGTCGACACGCAGAGGGGCCTGGGCTGACCCAGAAGGGGGCGGCCCGTCCCGAGGATGAGTAGGGCCAGGAAGAGGAACAACGGGCAGCCAGCGAGGAGGGTGGTAGTCAGACCCCGCGGGACAGGGAGGGGAGCCTGGCGGGAGCCCGCGTCTGGCCTGGCCTCCTGCGGGGTGCCCCCCGCCCGGAAGGAGCAGCAGCACCGCGGGCACCTGGTCAAGGGCAGTGGCTCACCTGGGCCTCGCCCCTCCCAGCACCTCCTTCCAGCTTCACAGAGCAAAGCTCTGCCTGACGCAGGCACCGCCCGGAACAGAAACAGGAAGCTGAGCCTGTGGGCGCGATCACAGCTTGGGGCCTCCCCTCTCGGGCCCCTGGGCAGCCAGCGAGGAGGGTGGCAGTCAGAGCCCGGAGGGAGGCAGCCCATCCTCACTTCCCAGCAGCACAAGGAAAACCCACTGTGCTCACAGCCACCGCACGGGAGGCCACCACTGCCTCCCCCTTCCCTCCCAGCCTTTGGTGGCCACAGGGCTGGCCAGACCCCCCCTCTGACACCCAGGAGGAAGCCAGTGCCCGTGGGGGCCACGCCTGGAGTCCCGTGAGGGCTGGGCCCCCCTTTCCCACTGAGCCCCATCCCAGTCCCGGGAGGCACCTCTCTGGCCTCATCACATCCAGGCGCCACCTTCTAACACTGTCTGGGTCCCTCACCTCGGCAGGCCTTGGTGATACCCCCGCAGGACGGGACGTGACGGGCTTTAGCCCTCCTCCCCTCTCCCTGGTCAGCATCATGCGTCTTCCAATCTGTACGGCTGGACCCTGGAGGGAGCACGGGCCCCGCCCCACGGACCACTGGCCCAGCCTCCTCCCTGCACCCACGGTGGCTGCTGGGGAGGCATCTGTGTCCTTCCCAGTTTCCTGCCACGAAATCTCTGGACTGATGGGTCCCACCACTGCAGGCTGCAGGGACCGGCGGACACAGGCTGACACCCTCCCAAATCCAGGCCCCAGAGCCCGCCCCTTCCAGCAGGAGCCTCTGCCAGTCCTGTCCTCACTCCCGTCCACGGAGCACGGCCTGGGGTGGGTGCTGGGCACAGCTGTCGGAGTGCCGCTGAGCAAGGCTGCCCACGGCCAGTCTGTCTGGCAAACAGGTGGGCTCGTCAGCCACCTGCCAGCAATTGCGCTTTGGGCGACGGTCACCTGGTTGGCCAGATCTGACCAGTCTCAGCGCTGTGTGGCCCTGGGCCGGACGCTTGTACCAGCTAGGACTCTGAGTGCCTGCCGTCCAGCCGTCCACACACAGTAGGCCCTCTCCAGGCTGCAAAACGCATGGCTCACATGCTCCTTGGCCCATGAACACGGGGCCTCTCGGCTGCCCTCTGCTGGGCAGACCCCGCAGGCAGGAGGCGAACGCTGCAGGGAGGCCGTCCCAGGCTGGAGGGACAGCACCACTATTCGCTGGGGAATCGCGGCACTTCCCAGACCTCCCGGAAAACAAACTCCCACGTGTGGGAAGTCCTGACAACGGAGAGCGCCTGTCTTGTCAGTAGCCGTGGGAGGGGCTGGCTCTGAAGCGGGAAGAGCCCGGCCGGCGGCTCCGTGGCTGAGCGTCAGTCGGCCTAGGAGCCAGGAGGTCAGGGCTCGATTCCCGTCGGGGCACAGGCCCAGGTTGCGGCTCGATCCCCAGTGCGGGGCCTGCAGGAGGCGGCCGGTCCATGATCCTCTCTCATCATCGATGTTTCTATCTCTCCCTCCCTCCCCCTTCCTCTCTGAGATCAATACATATATATACATACACACACATACATACACACACAAAATATACATATATACACACACGCGTACATATACACACATACATATACACAGGCGCGTACATATACACATACATATATGTATATAAAAAGGGGGGAAGAGCCCCAGGTGTGTGAGGGACCCACCGGGTGTGTAGCCCGGGACACAAATCAGAGTAGCACGTGACGTGCCCTGCGTGGGGTTGTGGGGCAGAAGCTGAGGTCTCAGGCCACTGGCTCCCCACCCATCCGGCCGCTGTCCCCTCCTGGGCCCATTGCTGGAGACCGAACTCTATGTCCCCGAGTCCAGGGGTCGGAGCCCTAAGCCCAACGCGATGGCGCCAGGAAGTGGGGCCTCCGGGGCGGTCAGGTTCGGGTTCAGGTTGGGGTTGGGGTGCGGGGGGGGGGTGCGGGGGGCTGGGGGGGCGTGATGGGATGAGGGCCCCTGAGCGGAGGCCCCAGAGCGCTGGCCACGAGGACGGGGAGCCCGCCGGCCCCGCAGCCGGAGGAGGGACCCACCCGCGACCGGGCAGCGCCCCCACCTGCGGCTCCAGCGCCAGGCGGGAGGACGGGCTGCCGAGCCCCGACTGGCGTCTCCTCATGGCCGCAGCGGACTGCGCCGCCGGCCCCCCCAGAAAGGCCTCCCCGCGGCCTGGCTTCCGGGTCCAGCCCTGGAGACGCCCCCGGGTCCGGCAGGACCGGCTCGGGGAGGCGTGGCGGGTGCCCGGGGGCCCGCGGATGACAGCCCGCGGGTCCGAGCGGGGGCTCCTCGGCTGCTGGTCCAGCGCAGGGCCCCCGCTGCCCACACCACCCACCGCGCGGCGGTGCCAGCTCCGGCCCCGGCCCGTCCGGGTGGACCTGCCCCGCGGGCGCCCGCAGGGCTGACGGGACCGAGCCGGGCGCCCTCGTCACCTGGCGCGGGGCGCAGCACCGAGCGCGGCCGGGAGGCAGGGCGCCCGGGGCCGTCCCTCCGGGGGTCGCGCGGGCCGGGGCCACCTGCGCCCCGCGGTGCCGAGCGCCCGTCCGGACCCCGGGGCGGCCCAGGCGCCCGGACGCCCCGCGGGTGGACAGAGACGGGAACTTCATGGCCCGTGAGTTACAGCTCGGCGGGCAGCTTCCCGGACGCCGGGGCCGGGCTGTCACCGGCTCCTCGGGCTCCCCCGCCATATGGCAGCCCGCTCCGCCCGCGCCAGGCCGCCGCCGGGAGGCGCGGGGACCCGCGAGACCCCGTCCCCGCAGCCCGGACCCCCGCCCCTCCCGGGCCGCGCCGCCCGGACCCGAGACCCCCGCCCCGGCCCGCGCCCGCCCCCGGCCCGCGCGACGTACCGGGGCGCGCAGCGTTCCTCAGCCGGCCTCCATGCGGCTCGTCGCCCCACCGGACGGGGCGGGCCGGGACCGCGGGGCGGGGCGGCCGGACAGGCCGGCGGCCGTGCCCCGAGCGCGCGGCATGCTGGGAAGCGCAGTTCCTCACGCCGCCAGCTCGCCTCTGCGGCGCACCAGCGGACTACACTTCCCAGGGAGCCGCGCGCGGGCGCCCTCGGACTACAATTCCCAGAAGGCTGCGTGCGGGAAAGCGTCGCTCGGCCTCGGAGACCCGGGTCTCAGGACACAGGCAGCGGCCACGTTGACGCGAGTTCGAGTCCCCGGCCCGCCGCCCGGACGGGAAGGCCCTGCGAAGCCCTTAATTCTCTGGTGGCAGCTCCCAGTCTGTCGAGTGGGGATGGTGTTCGTACAGCGTCCACAGGTGGCTTTGCGAAATGGTACAGACGCAAGGGGCGGCCCAGAGCGCGATGCGAAGAGCAGAGAACGCGGCTGTGCAGCGCCCCCACTGGGAGCCGGTCTCCAGGCGCGCGGCCTGGCCATCCCTCGGCATGGAGTCCCCGGACCGCAGCCCTGGAGGGCCCTCGGGGCGGGCGGACCTGGAGGGCTGGAGCCCTCGGCCCACGGCCAGCGGAGGGGCCCTGTCGCCCTCTGACCCCGGCGGCCTCGGGGTCCCCCCCGCCCCGCCCCTCCCTCGGCCCCGCCCCTCTCCGGTGGAACGCCCGGTTGCGGGGACCCGGCGCAGCACAGCTGGTGGGTGCGGTGAGGGCTTCCTGCGGGCGGCGCGCCGGGACCGCCCAGACCGCTCCCCGGAAGCTCATGCCCGGCGCTCGCGGCCCCGGTGCCCGCCGACGCGGATGCGAGGGGCTCCCTGTAGGAAAGGGCGGGGGGAGCGTCTACCTCTGCGTCTGGGACCAGCCGCTCTGGGCCAGAGGCTGCCCGCCGCCGCCGGAGCCAGAGGACCTGCCAGGCCCGGAGCGCGGGGCGGCCCAGCCCTCCGGCAGGAACTGGGTGCGGGGGCGGGGGCCCTCGGGCTCCGGGAGCGGCCCCAGGCTCCGGGCCGGATCTGCGGTGCCCCTGCGCTGGATGGCGCGGAGCGTCCTCCAGGCCAGCGGGCTGGGCTCTCTGCCCGCCAGGCGCCCCGCCTCCCTCCTCCAGCTTCCTGGTCCCGGGCCTGGCTGGCCTCGGGGCTGCCTGTTCTCCTCGGACAGGCATGTCCGGTCCAGCCCCTCTGTCCGGTTCTCCGCACTGGCTCCGAGAGCCCGCGCAGGTCATGCCACGGGAGGAGCGGTGTTTACCAGGCGGTGCCCGGGCCCACTCTGGGGCATCGCCCGGGGCCTGGAGCAGGCTGAGGGGCCTGCCCACGCTGGGCTGGCGTGGTGGGCAGAGGCCTGGCCGAGGGAGGGGCTGCCAGTTTCCCCCCAGCCTCTCCTCTTCCCCCACTCGCCCTGCTGGGAGCTGGCAGCCGGAGGGGAGGAGAGGGGCAGGCGGCTTCCCTGATGCCTCCCTGCCCTGCGGGGGCAGAGTCCCACCCCCCTTCCCGCCCTTCCCGCCCCGCAGGGAGTGCCTGCCTCTGCGTGACAGTGACTCAGCAGATGGCACCGCACACCAGGGACAGGTGGGGCAGCCTGCAGGCTGCAGAGGCCTCGGGGAGTCCGCGGAAGGTGCCCCCAACCCCCCCCCCCCCGACCCGTGTGCGCGCGTGTCTTGCAGCAGCGGCCCCGTGTGCTCACTGGCAGGGGACGTGCAGATGGACGGCCGCCGTGCTCAGGTGGCACACACCCTGCAGGACTTGGGGCCATCTCCATGCTGAGTGGAGTCACCCTGGTGGGCAGGACGAGCAGGAGGCCGCAGGGGGGCAAGGCCGGCCGGCCGGGCAGGGCCCAACTGGGCTCCGCATGCGTGCGGTGGGGATGGCGAGGATCACAGAAGTCAAGCTGGACCCCAGGCCCAGTCGAGAAGAGGCAGGAGGCCGCGGCAATGCTGACACCTGAGGCCTGCATGGCCTGGGTTCCCTGGTGGGTCCCCTAGGCCTCTATCGTCTCCATGGAGCCGGGTGCCAGTGTGGGACTCGGAGGGGTGCTGCCCGGGGGCCATGGGCCAGCCTGCTTCCGTCCTGTGGGCACACGATCCCTTCCCACGGCGTGGGGAGAGGCTGAGTGCCAACCCGAGGGGCAGCGGCCACACAGCCTGGGAAGCTGGACCGGGGAGAGCGTCCTGGCTCACGCGAGGGGAGTGCTCTCTGGGGAGGTGTTCATTCCCTGATGCTCTGGCCCATGGAGCCTCGGACGCGACTGCCCCTCCCAGGCTGGCCGGTTCCGACACAGTCGACAACTTCCAGTGCAAACCTGCCGGTCTAGGCCCCGCCCGCCCGCCCCTCCTCTGTGGGGCCACCTCCCACCTGCCCTCATCACCCGGGGCCAGGTCCCCGACAGCCAGGGGCAGCCCTGTCCCGGGGCCCCGACACTTCACACAGCCCGTCCGAGGCCTGCTCCCTGCCCGTTCCTCCCTGAGAGACCACAGCAAGGGCTCTTGTGCCCCCGTCCCTGCGCCCCTGCCCCTGCCCGGTGTGGCCCCCCCCTCCTGGAGACTGTGAGCACAAACTGTCATCGCAATGGCCACTGTCCCGTCCTGCCTCCCCACACCTGAACAACAGCAAACCTACATGTCAAACACCTGGTGGGCTGCAGCCTGTCCACATCCCTGTACAGTCTGACTCCCGGGAAGGGCAGTTGCCCAGCTCCCAGATGCTGGGTGGGTGCGGGGGGCGCTCCAGGCCAGGCGGTCAGGTCTGCCCACGCCGGGCTCTCTGCAGAGCGCTCCCTGCGATTCCAGGCCTTCACCTGCCTGCTCTGCCCCTGCAGGTCTCTGGCCCCACTGCCCCAGCCACCTGCCTGCACGAAGTGTCCCTTCAGATCCTGAGGGTCACGTGCCGTGGCCTGCAAGGCGTGTGGTCCCGTGGACACCCACAGGGCCAGCTTCATCCCCGCCCAAGTCCTAGGCCTGGTGACAAGACCCTGCCCTGGACCCCTATGGTATTAGCAGCACCTCAAGGCCAGAGCCTCCTCCGGGAGCCTTCCTGGGTCCTGC
The DNA here is from genome assembly GCF_964212035.1 of Myotis nattereri. NCBI lineage: Eukaryota > Metazoa > Chordata > Mammalia > Chiroptera > Vespertilionidae > Myotis > Myotis nattereri. Next base: position 215,775,078 of record NC_138076.1, on the reverse strand, counting down.
TCTGCCGAGTGTACCCAGCAGCCCGTCCCCCAGCACCTGACGGAGGAGATGGCTGCCTCTGGGCGCGCGCCGTCTCTGCTGAGCCTGTGCGTCCTGGAGGGCTCACCTGGTCCCGGCGCCTACGGTGCAGTTAGCAAGAGGCCACGGCGTGTCAGCCACAGTGACGACCAGGTGTCTGCCTCGCTGTGGGTCCGCAGCACCCCCAGGGTGGCCTGGAAGGCAGGGGGGCGCCTCCCGGGGCCTGTAATGTGGGGGTCCGGGATCGACATGCAGTGGGGACACAGGAGGCCTTGGCCAGAGCACAGGCCCCCAGCGTGGACCACGCGGGACGCAGGCGGTATCAGAATAGTATTTATTGATATGCTCAGTGCTACCTTGTGAATGCGTCACGTTGTTGCCGTGGCTGAGGTAATAGGGGCAGACCCGCCACGCCGCCCGGCTCCCCGGGAAGCAGCGTGGGCCCGGGGCGGGGCTGGGGCCCGGGTGGGGACGTGGTTATTGCGTTGGACTCCTTTCCTTGCTCACGCCCCGGCGCCCATGCCTGGTCTCACACGTGCACGCTCACCTGGGCCCGCTCACACACACTTGCTTACACGCTGGTGCCCACTCACGCATGCTTTGCACGCTCACCCACGTGTCTACTTGCACACAGGCGCCCTGCCCCTCTGGCCACACACACCCACACGCCCACACACACATCCTTTGTTTTAAATGCACCCTAAGTCTCCTGACAAGAGAGATACTTGTGGGTTACAGTAACCATAGTGAAGTACAGGTAGTCGGGGTACAAGGAGAAAGTGCATGTTGACCTTTGACCTGAGGGCTTCCGGCCCTGCCCGGGCAAGCCAGGAGCACAGCATGGCTCAGCGGCTGTGCGTCCCAGGCCCGTGGTGCCCCTGCCCCCAGCTTCCTTCTACACCTCGGACCCACATGTCCCCCACAGAGCACCCCTCATGGACAGCATCCTGGGCCCAAGACAAACTAAGAAAATAAACTCTTCTCACGGCGAGCGCCTGGTGCAGGGAGGGGGCTCATGGCCAGCCCCTGGCCCAGCCAGCACCCCAACAATGCCACAGAGGGGGAGGGACAGGTGCTGAGCCCGAGGCATGCGGGTGGGAGGCTGGGGTGGGCAGTGCTGGGGGCGGCGGTGTACCCTGGTCATGCGGAGGGGTCCCCCGGGGGGGCCCTGGCAGCCATGCGCCCTCAGAACTCCACGGTACTCACTACGGTCCTTGGCTCATCGAAGGTGGCGATGAGGATCTGCTGGGGTGGGGGGATGGCGATGAGGCTCCCCATGTCTGGGGGTGCCCGGGGCCCCCCGTCCTCCTCCTCCCGGGCCTCATACAGCGTGCCGATGTGCAGCAGCGGGTGGGTGGCGTTGCGGCTCAGGATGGCGAGGGGGTCGGGCTTGCCCAGGCCGGCGGGTGACAGAGGGGCCGTGGCAGGGGCGGCGGGGGGCGAGCAGACATGGAAGGTGCCGCCGGAGGGGAGCACAGCCCGGGCCGGCTCTGCTGGGTACAGGATGTCCTCCTCAGCGAGTGGAGCGTCTGGAACACGGAAGACACAGCACGTCACCCCCGCAGGCCCATCTGCCCACCATTCGACCCCTCCCCACACCCCTGAAGCCGCTGGGGCTCATGGCTCCGAAACGTCCTGGGAGGGTTGATCTCTCCCTCAGCCTCCAGAGCCTGCAGGGTCCAGGCCAGACCCCCTGTTGTTTTTTGTTTTTTTTGTTTTTTTAAATATGCCTTTATTAATTTTTTAGAGAAAGGAAAGGAGAGGAATAGAGAGATAGAAACATCGATGATAGAAACATCGATGATAGAGACCGGCTGCCTCCTCTAGGCCCCACACTCGGGATGGAGCCCACCACCCGGGCATGTGCCCTGCCTGGGAACCTACCGGGAGGCGGCCTGGCTCCTGGGTCAGTGCCCAGCCGCTGAGCCACACAGGCTGGCCGGGCGGGGGCGGGCCCTCAGCACACAGCGGCCTCCCAGCACCTTCTCCAGGGCCTGAGCAACTCCCTGTCCCGCCCTCCAGCCCTGGGCCCCGCCTCCTCCTGTCCCCCTCACAGGGCTGGGGTCCTGCTGGAACTCGCCCCTGCAGAGCCACCCGCGCCCACTCAGCCTGACCGCTCAACCCCGGCAGCGTCACTCCTCCGCCTTTCACAGGGTTCCCAGGTGCCGGGGCTGGGGAGGGCGGCCCGGGTCCTCCCTTCCCTGGACCCCATGCAGGCCCTGCCCCCCTCCGGCCCTCCGGGCTGCCTACCTTTGGCGGGGGCCGCGGCCAGGCCCAGCCCGCACTCCTCTGCCTGGGACAGGAAGCCCCCTTCCTGGCTGCGGGAGGCGGGCAGGGCGGCGGGCGAGGCCTCGGGCTTGGCCTTCTTGGCGCCCAGGATGTAGGGGTGCACGTCCAGGGAGAAGTGGCGGGCCGGCTTCTTGTCGGGGCCGGGCGGGGGGCCGGGGGCGGGGCCGGCGTCGCCGCCGCCCTTGTAGTGGTGCGCGGCGCGCGCCCCCGCGTCCAGCAGCGGCGCGATGAGCGTGTCGGTGGCCGTCTTGCGGCGCACGGGCTTGGGCTTGTCGGCCTTGCTGTTCTCCACGCGCATGATGGCGAGCGGCTCCTTGAAGGGCTGCGGCAGCGGGTTGCTGCTGGGGATCCACTTCATCTTCTTGCGGGGCCGCTTGACCACGGGCGGCTCGGCGGCGCCGTCGGGCTGCGCGGGGTCGGCGCTCGGGTCCACGGTCTGCGCGCCCGCGTCGCGCACGGCGGGCGAGGCGTCGTGGTTGGACTGCGCCAGCGCGGCCAGCAGCTGCCGCACCACGTTGTCGTACATGAGGTCGCTCTCGTTGGTGATGAAGTCCAGGCGGTTGAGCGACTTGATGTGGTCGCGGTTCTCGTTGCAGAACATGGCGAGGATGTTGATGTCGCAGAACTGCGAGCCGTGCCACTGGCGGCGCGTCTTGATGCCCACCTTGTGCAGCTTGTCGAAGATGAAGTTGCTCTTGCGGAAGATGAAGAGGTGGATGAGGTTGACGAGGATGATGAGGTTCATGGCGCAGAGCAGCACGATGTCCACGCCCGCCACGATGCGCTGCAGCTGCACGGACGGCAGCTTGCAGCTCACGCGCACCGCCGCGCCCGCGCCCGCCGGGCCCCCGTCCGGGGCCGCGCCCAGCGCGCAGGTGAACTCGTTCTGCTTCTGGGTGGCGTAGTAGGTGCACAGGTAGGAGATGGGCGCCACGCTGAGCAGCAGGATGAGCAGGTGGCGCGCCAGGTAGAGCTTGGCCAGGAAGTTGCTGCGCCCGCGCCGCTCCAGGTACTTCTCGAACAGGTTCTGCTCGGGGCTCTTGTCCTTCTCCGCGTTCTCGATGATCTCGCGCTTCTCGCGCTCCGTGATGCCCGGCCCCTTGGACTGGATCTGCTTCTCGATCTTGGGCGCGCGGCCCTCCGCCGCGCGGTGGTAGCAGTTGTCGATCTCCTGCAGCAAGAAGTTGAGCTCGGAGGTGAGGCGGGTGGAGGCCAGGAACTCCCAGCCCAGCGCGGGCACGTACATGATGGCCGCGAAGGCCAGCAGCGAGTAGGGCAGCAGCTTGTGCTCGAACAGCGATGGCCACAGGCTGGCGTCCACGCCGGGCAGCGCGTCCCGCAGCTCCGTCCAGCAGTAGCCGCGGGCGTACAGCGCCTGGTCGCGGGTGAAGTTGTGTGGGGTGTAGCAGTAAATGGGTTCCTCTGGGGGGAGAGGAGAGGGGGCTGGGGCGCCAGACCCTCCCCGGCCACGGCCCGCCCACACCCGGGCCTGTAGAGGCTGCTGCTCCTCAAACACTCCCCTCCCTCATGTCCCAACCGTGGGGCAGGGTCACACCGGGCACCCCCCCACCCCCCAGCAGTGGGCTGCCCCTTCCGTTAGGTTATGGCTGTGCCCACTGCACCTGGGACCAGCCTGCACTGCCAGCAGGCCCTCCTCCCAAGGCCACCCACCGGGCTCTGTGCGCAAAGGGGCAACCAGTCCCTGAGAGGAGCCGCCTTCCAGCTGGACCAGCCCGGGCCTGGCCCTGCCCCAGCTGCCCCTGAGGACAGTGGCCCTGGGTTCCCCTGGAAACCCCACGGCTGAGTGGCAAGGCCACATGCAGCATCGGGAAGTCCTTACCACGGAGGAGAGGGGTGCTGGGTGCAGCCTGGGGGAGGAGCGAGCTGCACCTGCGTCTGCCCAGTCCCACGCTGCCATGCTGGACGCTCCGGCCCCCGGCCCCTCCCGACCCTCCGACCCTCCGAGTCCGGGTCCCGCCCCGCCCACACACCCCAGTGCCGCCCCGCAGGGGAGCTGAGATGCTCCTGCGCCGGTGGCTCCTGCCAGCAGCGCCTGCCCTCCGGGCCCCGCGCCCCCAGCTCTATGGAGCCGCTCTTCTGGCCGGCGAGACCCTACCCCAGCCATCCCCAGACCTGGCCCATGGCCCCCACCTCCTCCTCTCAGCCCTCTCACCCCAGGGGAGGTCCAGATCCCGCCCAGACCCCACACCCGACAGGCCTCTGTGTGGGGCGCTGCAGCTGGCTCCCTAGAACCTGCGATTAGGTTCCTTCACAGACTGCCCGTGGGTGAGGTCAGGGCTCTCAGTGGGGCGATGGGCCTGGGTGACCGGGTGGCCTGGTGTGATCACAGGGACCCTTTAAGGGAGGCAGGAGCATCAGAGTCAGAGAGAGGTGTAAGGGCCGGCCAGTGGCTCAGTGGTTGAGCGTCGACTTATGAACCAGGAGGTTACGGTTCGATTCCTGGTCAGGGCACAGGCTGGGTTGCGGGCTCCATCCCCAGTAGGGGGTGTGCAGGAGGCAGCTGATCCATAATTCTCATCACTGATGTTTCTCTCTCTCTCCCCCCCTTCCTCTCTGAAGTCAATAAATATTATAAGGAAATAAAAAGGTGTAAGGAAGGAGACAGAGGGTGGGCCAGGGCAAGAGACCCAGGGATGCGGGGGCCTCGGAGCTGGAGAAGCCCAGGGAGGTGGCCCTGCTGACACCTTGGTTCCAGCCATAGCACACATTTCAGGCTTCTGAGCTGCAGAACCGTGAGAGTCCATTTGCGTTATTTTCAGCCACTCAGTCTGTGCTGTAGGCGGAGGCTGGCCGCCCCCTCCCAGGCCCTCTCTGGAGCCTCCCCCAGGGACCTGAACAAACATGCTCCCAGGGCGCTGGCCCCCATGGGAGGGAGGGGCCTCGCAGGCCCAGCCTGGAGGTCGGGTGGGGGGGTGTGAGATGCTTGCCTCCTGTCCTTTCTGGAAAGGGAAGCAGAGGCCGAGCGGGGACACGCGGCCTTGGGGACACCGTCGGCCTTGGGGACACGCGGCCTTGGGGACACGCGGCCTTGGGGACACCGTCGGCTGTGGCCGGAGAGGTGCACTGACTACGCTGGAACCTCATCAGGTGGCTGTTTTAGGAGTTGCTGGTCCCCTGTCCAAGGACCCTGGTAACCCTTGAACTCAGTCTCTCCCCTGTCCTGGCCACACACCCATCTGACCCCTCCATCCACTGAGGGGTGGTCCATGGGGGGGGTCACTCACAGCAGCTCTGACCAGGAGCGAGGGGGGTCTTTTGCCATCCAACACCCTCTAAGCCCGGGCACCCGAGGGCCTGGCATTTGGGCAGCTCCCAGATGGGAGGCCAGCCGTTTCTGGTCGGCCCCTCCCCCCACCAGCAGGGCCCAGGTGGGTGCACCATCTCCCCGTGCAAATACAGGCGGCTCCACGGCAGGCCCGGCTGGACCAGGATGCCCAGGAAGACGCCCGCAGCCCAGGCCCGGCTGGACGCGGAGGGTGCCCAGGCCCTGCCTGGCTGAGCTGGCCTCTCCCCTCTGTGCGCACCGTACTGGGAACTGTCTCCCAAAAGGCAGTCCAGTCTCACTCCCCGCTATCTGTGAGCCTGACCTCGCTTGGGAATAGGGTTTCTGCAGATGCAATAAAGCTAAGACGAGGCCACACTGGAGTGGACGCCAGCCCAGTGGCTGGTGTCTTCATAAGACGGGAGGTTTGGATACAGACACGCAGAGAGAAGGCCCCCAGGAGAAGAGGAGGCAGAAACTGGGCAATTCAGCCTCGGTGAAACCAAGGACTGCCAGGCCCCCAGAGCGGGAGGAAAGCAGGGGCCCCTCGCCGGAGCTCTGGGAGCCCGGCCCTGCCCACGCCTTGATCTTGGACCCCAGACTGTGAGAGAGTCAAATTCTGGTTCTGAGCACCAAGTTTGTGCTAATTTGTTCAGCAGCCCAGGACCCGAGTCCGCCTGCCCACCCTGAGGGACGCCCCGGAGTGGGCAGCACCCACACCGGACTCAGCAGCTGTGGGCTTGTCCTGGCCCCGGGAGTCTGAGTGTCTGGACCCTGGGGGGCATTAGGCACCGTGGACAATGGGTGTCCCCTAAAGGCGAGGCCTTCGGGAAAGTGGATGCAGAGTGCAGGGACGTTGCCAATGTCACTCGGGGGACAGAGCTGCACATCCCTCCTAGAGGAGCCCCAATCCCTTCTCCATGGACAGGCACTCCGGCCCTCAGACACAGCATTGGGGCTGGGAGGGTCCTCTCACCGTCACCTGGGCCTGAAACCCTTGCCAGCCAGACCCTGGGGGTGCGATTCGGGTCTCCAGCCGCCCACCTCGGGGAGGCCTCATCCTGTGGCTGAGCAGAGCGGGCCTGCTCCTGGGGGGACCCGCCCCGCAGTCAGGCCCCAGGCTCGGGCTCTGCTATTCCCATCCATCACCTGTAGCGTCTCCTGGTTCTCACCTGGCCACTCCTCCTTCCTCAGACCCTGCCCACTCCCCTCCTGGGCGCCCCGTCCCAGCCAGACCCCACTCTCATCTGTGCCCCGACGTCGAGGTCCAGGATGGGGTCATCCCGGGTTCCAGGTGAGCGAATGGGAGGTAAAAACCACGCCTGGTGCAGAGGGGCGGGAGCAGCCGAGTGACCGGCAGCACAGCAAGGACGGCGGTGTTGAGGGGCTGCTGGAGGCCGGGCTCGGCAGCCGCCCCCCTCCCGCCCCCCCGCCCCCCGCGCCGCGCCCCCGCCCCCGCTCCGCGCCCCCGCCGGCCTCACCTGCGAAGTTCTTGGTGAAGACCAGGGTGACCAGCAGGATGGGGACGAGCACGGTGCCGATGGTGACCACGCGGTCGAACGGCAGCTCCAGCTTCAGCTGCAGCAGCAGCGCGGCCAGCGCGCCCGCCTTGTCGTCCTGCGCGCCGGGCAGGATGAGCTCGCGCAGCTTCTCGCCCGCCAGCAGCGCCGTCGCCATGTCCGCCGGCTGCTCCAGGAGGTGGTGCATGGGGGGCGCGCGCGGGCGGGGGGCGCGGGGCGCCGGGGGCTCACGGGGCGCGGGGGGCGGGCGGGGGGCTCACGGGGGCGCGAGGGGCCGGGGCGGGGGCGCGGGGAGGGGGGCGCTCCGCCGCCCCCGCGGGCAGGGGTCGGGCGCCGGGCCCCGCCGCCCCCGCTGGGCTGCAGCCCGGCAGGCCTGGCGCGTCCTCGCGGGGGCGGCGGTGTCCCGGGCTGGGGCCGCGGCCCCGCTCCCGCGGCGGGGAGGGGGCTGTTTACCGCGGCAACCGGCGGCCTGGCTCCGCCCCCCCGCCCCCGCCACGCAGAATGCGGCGCCGGCGATGACTTTGCAGAAAATACTTAAATTCAATAAAACGAATGAGCCCGGGCTGGTGCCTCCTCTCCCTCCAGAGGGCGGCGGGCGAGGCCGTGGGGGCGACCCTCGGGGCGCGGTGCCGCCTCTTCACTCCCAGAGCCGGGCCGCCACGGTGGGTGCCGGGACCCCACGCCCTTGGGAGCTCTGCGGACACGGACGGGGGACCGGGTACCCCTTTCCCAGCTCGGGGCGTCTTCCCTCGCGGCCCCCACCGGCGCCCAGCGCGAACCACGGTCCCCACATCACCTGCCCGCGGCCGCCTGCTCCCCGCCGCGACCTCCTGCCCGTCACCCGCCTGCGGCCCGGGCCGGCCCCTGGCTGGGCGCTGGGGGCCTGCGCTTCTGGGCCCGGCTCCCTGCCCCTTCCGGCCTCCATCCCCCCACCCGACACCCGCGTCCACCCCGCGTCGCCCTCGGAAGGTCCCGCAGAGCCCGCTCTTCATTGTCCTGCGGCCCGTCCCCCCCCATAGGTGCGCGCACCAGCGTGTGCAAGTGCGTGGCTGGGGTACCCTCACTCCATAGTCACCCGGTAAACCCTCTGAGCGCGTTTGCAGCTGGGTCACCGTTGCCCTGCCTCCGGGGGTGGGGGTGGGGGCGCAGGCCGGGCTGGTGGGGTGGGGTGGGGGGAGCATGGCCTGTGCCAGGGGCCATCGTTATGTTTTTTAAAGATTGGGGTGACATTGCCAATGGGAGTCCGTTTCTATACCCAGTGCTATGGGTCTTAATGTACGTTTCTCCGCCCCCCTCCCCCATAGTCACTAAGGCAGTGGGCTGCTTCCAGTGCCAACAACACAACCCAGACCCCCCACAGCCAGGCGTCCCCCCCCCCACCACCCCTCCCCCATTAGCACAGACACCTTACAGCCACCGAGAACCCCGAGTGGTGCTGCCCCACGGCCAGCCCGGGTGGACATGGCAGGTGCCCGCCCCTGGGCCTCGGACAGTGTTCAGGGCCCCATTCCCCGCCAGATAGCTCCTACCTGGGCGCCTGTAGGGGGTGGGTCGCCCCGTCATTGGGCAGCCCTGGGGGTCCCCCTTCACCCCGCAGGCCCAGTCACAGGAGGCTGTGGTCAGGGCACAAGGTGACCTGGTAACCAGGCGAATGGGGGACAGGGACAGCCACACAGGTGGCCAAGCAGGACCATTTCTGGGGACAGAGCCTCCTCACCCACGGCAGCCGTTCATGGGGCGTCTTTGGAGCCTGGTCCTCAGGCTCAGGCCAGCGTGGGCCCGGCTGGGCCACCAGAACCTCAGTCCCTACGTGTCAGCAGGAAGATGGCCTCCCGGGTGCCCAGGGAGCACTAGGGGCCTGGGTGGCCTCGGGACCCGGTGTGGACCTGCCTTGGCCCCGCCACGCCCCCTGTGCCCGGATCCTTTGTGGGACCCTCAGGAAGGTCCCGGGGGCTCTGCAGCCTTTGAAAAGCCGTCTCCCCTCACCCCATCCAACTCACTCCGCCTGGGCCTCCCGCTCCTGTCCCAGCTGCCTTCCTGGAGGCGGGGCCACAGCCCTCCACAGGAGGGAGGGAGCTGCAGGTCTGAGGGGTCACTGCTCTGGTCTCACGGTTCAGACAGTAGTGACCTCTAACCCCAGGAGGGCGGCACGCAGCTGCGTGGTGAGGAGCCCGACCCTGGGAAGGAAGGCGAGTGGGCCACGTCCGTCGAGCAGTGCCTGTCCCACCCCAGGGATGGTGGGTGCAGACCCCCTGGGGTACACTCCCACCCCAGGTCAGACCTCAGGACACTGTGGCCGTGATGGGCGGAGGGTGCCAGGCCTCACTGTCCCATCGCATGGCTGTCGAGGTGCCACTGGGTGGTCCCCCAGCCCAGGGATTCCGCCCCCAACAGGCGGCCCTGAGGCCAGGCCCAAGCTCCAGCCTCTGCGCTACTCCCTGGACGCACGGCCAGACTTGGGTCCGACACCCTTCCTGGGCCCGGGGTGCTGGTCCCCAGGCCTGGTGCCGCCCACGAGGGACACCCCCAACGTGTGCATGCTCCCAGCCTCTCTTGGAAACGGTCCCCAAGCATCTACACCCGAGGGCAGCTCCTGGCCCAGGGGTGAGCAGGGGCCACACACGCCACCACCTCTGGGGCCGCCGCAGGCAGAGCCCCCCAGTGCCCACGGCTTCACACGGCCAGTGGGTGACTGAGCACTGGCTCGAGGACCCGGGAGGACGGTGTGGCTCTGTCCCCCACCTGGTGCTCTGAGTGGAAAGCCACGCTGGGGTCTCACGCAAGTGTTTATTTTGGTGATGGGCCGTGGTGTAGTGACTACAGTGCCAGGAAGGGGCCGGGCAGGGCTGATGGTCGGGCAGGCACCGTCCTGCCCAGCGGCCCCCATGCTTGTGGCCAAGACAGCAGGAGGCCGCCGTGACCATGGCAGACAGAGGCTCGTGCCCTCCCTTGCAGTAGGGACTCCAGGCAAGGTCCCGGGTCCCTTGTTCCTAGGCTCCCGGCTCCTCTAAGCAGGGAGGCTGCACAGCTCAGCCCCAGCTCAGCTGTGGGAGGCGGCAGCCAGTGCACTGGGCTCCCTGCAGGGCTCAGGCTCAGGACCCCGAGGTGAGCTGGGCAGGTGCCTCTTCATGGTGTGGTTTTATGAGGAGCACGTGTCTATGGAGGCTGTGCAGGGAGGGGTGATGCCAACCGTCCGTTGCTAGACAGAGCGCCTCCACAGCCCCGGAGCAGGCGCAGGGGCGAGGCAGGGAGGTGGGGCTCAGCCCTCCAGGTGCCGCAGCTCGGGCGGCAGGTCACAGCCGGTGTATGCGCCATTGGTGATGCTGTATTCCAGCAACGCGCCGAAGCAGGGGTCCTGGGGGGACATAGGAGCGGGCCTTAGAGTGGGCAGGGCGGACAGCCCCCACCGCTCCCTGGGGGCGGCAGCTCACCCTGACCAGGACGTAGGGGTTTCCCAGCACGATCAGCAGGGCTTTGGGCCTGGTGACGGCCACATTGAACCGCTTTGAGTTGGACAAGAAACCCAGGAAATACCTATCGTCTTCAAAACGGTCTTCGTTCGACCGCACCTGGAAGCACAAAGGCGGAGAAAAAGGTGTTTCAAGTTTCTGGCGTGGAAAGAACTCTTGACATATGAAAACATTAAACAAAAAACATCGTCAGTGTGACCTCATTTTTGGTTAAAAGAGAAAAAAGCAGCCCTGGCTGACATGGCTCAGTGGTTAGAGCATCGGCCTATACACTGGAGGGTCTTGGGTTCGATTCCGGTCAAGGGCATGTACTTGGGCTGCAGGTCCGATCCCCACCCCCGGTCAGGGTGCATGTGGGAGGCAACCTATCGATGTGTCTGTCACATCAATGTTTCTCTCCGCCCCCGCCCCGCCCTTCCCTTCCATTCTCTAAAAAAAAACAGTGGGGAAAAAATATCCAAGCCCTAACCGGTGTGGCTCAGTGGACAGAGTGTCGGCCTGCGGACTGAAGGGTCCTGGGTTCGATTCCAGTCAAGGGCATGTACCTTGGTTGCGGGCACATCCCAAGTAGAGGGTGTGCAGGAGGCAGCTGACCAATATTTCTCACTCATCGATGTATCTAACTCTCTATCCCTCTCCCTTCCTCTCTGTAAAAAATCAATAAAATATATTTTTTAAAAAATCCAAGTATCCTCACTCCTGGATGAGGGTAAAAAAAAGGGAAAAAGCAGCAGGGGGTGGGGGAGGAGCCTCACTGCCCTCTGTCTGCACAACATGGGCCCAACCCTATGGGCTCAGCACAGAGTGTCGGGGTGACCAGGGAGTTGGGGTGACTCCGGGAGTCGGGGTGACTCCGGGTGTCGGGGTGATGGTGGTTCTTTTCCCGATTCTCTAGGGCCCCCCAGGAACAGGGCACCTACGGTTGAGATGATGATCACCAAATGCTCTTGCCCTTGGAACTCCTCTACTGATCCGACCTTTATGTCCATCAGATCCACATTTCTCAAAAGAATTTTTATTTTCTCCACCTTTGAAGCAGATAAAAAAGATTAAAGATACAATTTTACAAAGCTGACCACTTCTTCCCACATTGCAGCAGAAGTCCATGCTGACAACGTGCAGTGCTGCTTCTCAATCCCAATCATATGTCCCCCGACTCCAGGGCTGGGCTCAGTGCCCGTTTCTATGGAGGTGAGGGCAGCTCTGCCCTGTGGGGCCCTCCCCGGCCTGAGCCTTCACCACACCTGTGGCCTGGAGACAGGCGGCGTGCCCTCCTCTGTGGCAGCGTCACAGGCAGCCGGGAGGAGGACAGACGCTGTGACGAGTGGCCACGGAGCCAGGAGAAGGCGAGCTCGCCCTCAGGAGCGGGAACGGCCGAGTTGAGCCAGATGTTTGGAGACGAGATCTCCAATGGGGGTTGGAAAAAAAGGCCCCATTTGAAATCTTGGAAGAACGAGTATTTGAAAGAAAACTCGATGGCAGGCGACTCCTCCCCAGGACGCTGGGGCGGTGCTGAGGGTGCAGGCACGGGAGGGTCAGAGAGCAGGAGGGGACACCCGGGAGCCCGGCCAGAGGTCCCGCAGACGCTGCGGGGAGACTGTCCCCACTGAGAATAAGGGAGTGCTCACCGGGTGGAAAGATGCTCCTGAAAACAAGGCAGGCAGCGAGCAGGTGTCCTGGCAGCGCATCTGCTGCAGGACAAAGGCCAACCCTGCCCACACCTGCCGGCAGGGGACTAAGGTCAGGCTGAGGTGGTCAGTGCCGCGTCTGCCACGCACCGGCCTCTGCTGAGACGACGACGAGAAGACAAACTTCAGGAGACAGCGCAGAGACCAGCGGTGCAGGCGGCACCGGTAAGCGACCCAACTCCAAAGCAATCGGCATGCTGACCAATTGTTCCAAGAAGAAACACGTGTTCTGGTAAAAGGTGGGATTTCTAAAACTCACCAGAAAGAGCACAAAGGGAAGAACCGGGGGTGGGGCAGGTCTGGAGGCTCACCATGAGGGCCTCAGCCCAGATGCCAGCTCAGCCTGAGCCCCAGCAGCCAGGCTGGCGGTCCCGGGGGCGGGGGGGCCGCGAGGGAGGGGAGCCCAGGTGTGCACGGGAGCCGTGTGTGCAGCAGACACACACCACAGACCAGTCACACAGACCCTCGCCATGACCACCCACACAACGCAGAGGGCTGGACCTCCACAACAAAGTGGGAAAACACACCTCACGTCACGACAGGGAAGGGTTTCTTAGACAAAAAACAAACAGCACAGACCACGAAGGGAACGGTTTACACGTCCCATGTGCATGTGACTACATGGAAAGAACAAACACACCCACACACGGAGGGAACCAGGGACAAGGCCTGGCTGAGACGGTGTCGGGAACACTCGACCACCAAGGGCCCGGGTGCAGAAATAATGCTGACTCAGCGCAACCTGCAGACACCACCTCAGAGCAACAGAGGGGGCACTGGATTCAAACAGGATTTTAAAAACCCTCACCTGGGGATATGTTTTCTTTATTTTTAAATAAATATATATTTTTTATTGATTTCAGAGAACGAGAGAGAGGGATAGAAACATCAATGATGAGAGAAAACCATAGATCGGCTGCCTCCTGTACGCCCCACACGGGGGCTCGAGCCCACAACCCAGGCATGTGCCCTGACCAGAATAGAACTGTGACCTCCTGGTTCATAGATAGATGCTCAACCACTGAGCCACACCGGCCGGGCTGTTTTATTGATTTTAGAGAGAGAAGAAGGTGGGGGGGGGGGAGGCAGGGAGGGGGAGAGAGGGAGAGGGAGAAACATCAGTTGCCTCCTGTATGTGCCCAAACCAGGGACTGAACCCTCAACCTAGGTATGCGCCTGACTGGGAATCAACCCTATGACCCTTGTGGTGACGGGACCTTGTCTGACTGAGCCACCTGACCAGGCTAAACAGGAATTTTGACGAAACATTATGGCCAGTAAACATGAAAAGACTAGAAGCACAGTGCGCGAAATTGCACGGCCCCGCCCGCCCGTGCCAGCCACAGGCCTTTTATAACACAGATTCTCAAGTCCCTGACAACCCCAGGGGAACCCTCTTCCCCACTCAGGCAGCTGCAGGTGTGGGCACCGTGGGATTTGCAGACACGGGAGATGGGAGACCAGGGTGGGCCCAGGGCAGATGGAGGACGTGCACAGTGAGTACAGGGGTGACAACTTCACACTGGGACAGGTGAGCATGGAGGCGGGCTCACCCAGGTGCCTGCACACCCAGCCCCAGGACCCGGGTGTGGAAGGCCAGGGGAGCCCCGCGGATGCCACGCGACGAGCTCGTGTCCTGTTCCTGCGTGGCCTCCACGGACAGGAAGCACCGAGCGGCGGGGGCGGGGCCCACCTGCTTGCGGTAGGGCGTGATCACGCCGATGTCCTGCGCGGACACCTGGCTGCAGAGGCTCCGGGCCAGGAGGCAGCTGTAGCGCATGACCTGCACGGCCTCGGCCGGGTTGAACCAGGATGGGCTCCTCCCTTCCCGCGCTTCGCTGCCCTGTCAGGTTGGGAGACAAGAGAGACAGGGCGTCACGAGGCCCGTTTACCAGCTGCACTCGCTACGGGCCGTGAACGGGGAGCTGAGCAGGCGCTGGGACAGGCAGAGGTGAGGGGCCTGGCTACGGAACCGGAACCGGCTCAGCTGCAGTGAGGCCCAAGGACGGGGGCATGAGGAGGGCAGTGTCCCGTGAGGACAGTGACGGGGGCGGGGGGGTGGGGCATGCACATGCCGGTGGGGAACAGAGCCCGGGAGCCAGGATGGCTGAGGTGGCAGTGACCGGTGTGGTCAGTGCGGGAGCCCCTCGGGCCAGGCCAGGCCCAACCCCTCGCTCTGGCTGCCCCCCTCCTGTGGAAGGTGCGCCCTCCTCTCTCCGGCCTGCAGGGAAGACAGGAGGATGACCAGCGTGCACAGGCCATCACTGCAGATCAAGGAAATGCAAACCCAAACCTCAGGGCCCGCCTACGCCCACCAGGACGGCCACAACTAAAGACAGACACGGTGCCTGGCGCCCAGCGTGAGGTGGTTCAGCCGCCGTGGAGAACGTGTACAGGCCCTCAGAACCCGAAAGCAGAGTTCCCCTCTGGCTCAGGCGTTCACCCACAAGAACAGAATTAACGCCGGGACCCAGCCAAGTAGATGTGGGAGCAGCCTGAGCGTCCGTGCAACCTGGGAAGCACACGCGGCCCAGGCACACGATGGGAGACCCCCGCGAGGCACATGCACGCGGCCCGAGGGCTCGGAGCAGACGCAGGGGTGATGGGGGCACCAGGGCAGGGGGGGTGAGGGTGAGTGGGACAGTGTCCGTCCGGGAAGATGGAGAGCTCTGATGACCGACTATAACACAAGGGGCCCGTGCTACCCCCCCTCCCCCGCGCCCCCCCCCGCCGAACTGGGCCCTGCTGGCGAATGCAGCCGACCGGACATGGTGTGTTTCGCCACAACTGAAACAGCACACACAGAGCAGTGAGAATGCACTGACTCGCCCTGGCTGGTTTGGCTCAGTGGATAGAGCATCGGCCTGCAAACTGCAAGGTCCCAGGTTCGATTCTGGTCAAGGGCACATGCCTGGGTTGTGGGCTTGATCCCCAGTAGGGGACGTGCAGGAGGCAGCCAATCAATGATTCTCTCATCATTGATATTTATCTCTCTCTCCATCTTCCTTCCTCTCTGAAATCAATACAAATATATTAAAAAAAAAAAAAGAAGAATGCACTGACTTCCAGGAGTTTTCGCTGAGGGACTTGACTGGCCCCTGGATCTCCGATGGGAGGTCGGGAACCAGCAGCGAGAGGAGCGGGCTGTCCTCAGAGGGAGCACCAGTCAACGGGCACCAGCCGCGCAGCAGAGATGAGGGGGACGAAGGGCAGAGTCCGCACTAACGACAGGCTCTTACACGGGTGCAGTGTGACGCCCGCAGCTGCTCAGAAGCGGCCCTGAAGCGAGGAAGGAGGGATGAACCCGGGAAGGGGCGTCGATGTCTCACCAGGTGGGACGGAAAGGAAACCAGGACAGGGCACAACCTAAACTGCAGGCGCGGCGCAACAGGGAGCACAGGCGGCAAGGCCTCAGGCGCCGGGGGGATCTGGTGTGGAAGCCAGATCACTGCCTGGCCAGGGGGAGGCCGAGCAGACAGGATCCAGGTCAGGACACAGAGGAGCTGACGGACAAGCTCCACAAGTAAATTTTAAAAATCCACGTGAAACTTACATCGTCAACAGAGAAGGTGAGCTTTTGTGTGTCCTTAGAACATCTACTAAAACAGTCCCACTGGGCCACAGATCTGTAAAAGCCGGGGCCACAGGCCTGGCCTTCATCAGAACCAACGCAACTCGGCATAAAAAGAGGCGACCACAGCACTCCAAGCCCCTTGGAAGTCAAGGAAAACGTGTCTCTGTGAGCCTCGATCGAAAAGAAAATGGGGAGTCACCAGGACCAGGGGGTGCAGGAGCCATGCGGAGCAGAGCTGCGCCCAGGCCCTGCCTCCTTGTACGGGTCCCCCCATGGGGCTAGTGAGGGGCAGGGCGGGCCACAGAGCTGAAGTTCAGGGGCAGGATGGACTGAAAGCTGAAGTGAACGAAGCAGAAAACTAGCAGGAGGAAACAGAGTGAGTCCAAAGCTGGTTTCCACACAGACCAGAGGTCGGCACAGCCTGGGCTCCGACGGGCCACACAGGCAGGCCATGCAGCCGGAGACCGGTGGGAGCTGGTTCAGGGTGAGCTGCTGTGCCCCCAGCACTGAGGGTCGCAGGCCCTGTGCTCGCCGAGCTGAGCCCCCTCCTCCTCGCATCGGGGCCACACACTCACCCGCACGCCGTGGAAGACGAGGGGGAAGCCTTTCTTGGGGAGCTTCTCCCAGCCCAGCAAGGAGGTCACCACCTTGGGGTCGGCACAGACCTCGAGCTCCTTGTGATAGAAGAGCCGGGAGGGCAGGGCCAGCAGGGCCGCGTGGGACCTGTAGTTCTTCACCAGCTTGGTCACCTGCAGGGAGAGCGCGGCAGGGGCAGCCCCGTCAGCACGCGCCTCGTCCTGCTGCAGGGAAGTGATGCCCCCCCCCCCCCCCCCGCCCCACCGCCCAGACCTCCCGGCCTCTCATCGCCGCCTGAGCAGAAAGTGACCTTGGCCCCTCAGAAGGTCCATTTTAATAGCAAAGTGACCTTTGGGAAAACAAGAGCAGGAGGCCAGGCCCTGCTGCCCAGCCTGTGGGCACCTGGAAGGGCGTTCTGCCCACAGGGCCGTCCTGCCATCCAGCAAAGCCCAGCCCCAGGCCCTGGCACAGGGCGGGCAGACGCCCTCTCCTAGGCAGGAGGCGCCAGGCCACCGCCAGCCCTCCTTGTGGGGCAGTTTCATGGCTCCCAACGACCCCTCTCAAGGAGTCGACCCCGCCTCCATGTCCTCCCCACTCCCCAGGTGACCTGCCCGTCCACGGCCATGCTCCTCTGTCCCGGGGGCAAGCTCCGCGGCGCCGGCACTGGGATCAGAGGGCAGCACGCGGGGAGGGGCCCACGACCCCGGCCGGCTCCAGCACTGGGCCCTGCAGTGCAGATTCCTGTGGCCCCGTCTGCACTGGGCCACCCCATGGGCACCCTGTGCGGTCCCTCAGGGGCCCGGCACCATGGGGTCTGGCTCACCAGCAGGGGGTTGTAGGCGCCACAAGCACCGAACGCGTCCTCGTCTCGCAGGTACACGGGCCGGGACATGAGCCTCTCCAGCATGGACACGTTCAGCCCGTAGGCCATGGCCAGCCGGGACTTGATCACGGGCCCGAGCTGCATGGGGTCCCCGGCCAGGACGATCTGCCACACAGACGGGACCCGCTGCAGGGACAGCGGCTGCAGCCCACTCAGAGTGTCAGCCACAGCGTGCGTCGGGGGAGGGCGGCGGAGGCAGGAGCGCAGCCCCAGGCCTGGACACAGCCTGACCCCTGGGGACTGAGGGAGGAGGTGGGACTCGAATGTCCCGTCAGCCAGGGTGAGTGTGGGGGAGGGTTGACGGGCCTTGGGCTGACCCCAGTCACTACCAGAGGCCAGTGCTCAGCCCAGGACAGAGGGACAGGTCGGGGCAGAGAGGTGCTCCAGGGCCTCTAGTCTCTGCACCCAACACGGGTGCCAGCGACCACGCGCACGCGCACGTGTGTGCGTGTGCGAGTGTGAGAATGTGTGAGTGCGACTGCATGTGTGTGTGTGTGAGAGAGAGTGCGTGTGAGCGTGTGTGAGAGAGGAGAGGAAGGGAGGCAGCCCTTTCCCCCGTGTGCCCAGGGACCAGGATGGTGCCGACAGGCGGACGGCACAGCAAGGCCTCACCTGGCCGCTGATGTCGGAGACCAGCCCCAGAGGAATGAGGCACTCCGGCTCACTGGCCTGTCCGGCTTCATCCACAAACACATGTGTGAAGTGTCCGACGCTGGAGCCAAAGACGAAAGTGGTCGCCTCGGTCAGTGTCCCTGGGGCTCGGTGGCCAGCCCGGGAGGCACCCACAGCCCATCAGGAGACTGAGTTCCCGTCCCCACCGGACCCTACCCCACACGCCTGTTTCAAAAGTCTTAGAGGGGACAGGTGAGGGGCTGCACGGTGGGGAGCTGCTGGGCGGCCGTGGTCCAGGCTGGGGACTGCCGCCCACCGCAGGGGCCTGGGCTGGAGCCCCGCTCCCTCACGCAGAAGCTGGGCGACCTTGGGCAGGCCCTCCTCCTCTCTGTGCCTTGGTTTCCCCAAGGTTTCGGGCGGAGTGCGACAGGGTAAGCTGGTCAGGTGGGCACTGGGCAACATTCCCACGTGGGGAGACTGCCCGAGTCATGCTCTCAGCTGGAGCTGCTGCCGCCAGGACAGCCTTGGGTGGAGCCAGGCCTTGAGCCCCCAACCATGGACGGAGACCCCAGTGCGGGGCCCCTGCTCACATGGAGCCGCCAGCAGTGCTGGGCCCGTTGCCCTGACTGGCCGTCAGCTCGCTCAGATACAGGCCTGAGTCTGTGCATCTCAAATGAACGCCCCCCCCCCCGCCCCCGCCCCAGGATGGGCAGCTCACTCATTTTCTACCTCACGCCTGTCTCTGCTGGAGAGCTTCACAGCAGGCACCTTCCTGGGAACATAAGCCCTTAAACTCTGGATCCCGAACGGCCTCCGGCTCCTTAGCTTCCTCCGTGAGGCCAGGCCGCTTCTTGCTCACCCTCCTCAGCCTCCCGAGGCCCCCGCCCCGCCCACTGAGTGGTGGTCCTGCCACGGTCCCCTCGGCCCCTCCTGTCCCTCCAGCGAAACAAGGTGCTTCCTGCCTCTGGTCTGGGTGCCACCTGCACGCTCGCTCCTTCCCCACCCTCTGGGACCGCCCTCCTGGAAACCTTGGGGCCCTGTCGCCCTGGGGTCTCAGCACAAACCCCCTTCCTTGGAGGAGCCCCCTGACCTGCTGTCAGGACAGAGGCCTCTCCCGCCGCCCCGCCCGCCACGCTCACCGCACTCCGATCTGGTAGAAGAGGCCGGCGCTGCTGCAGGTGCTGATGATGATGCGGAAGCGCGAGGCCTTCCAGATGTCCTCCCCGTCTTTGCAGTACGCCTTGATGGCCTCGACGATCGTCTGGGGGGGGGGGCAGTTTGTTTTCAAGTTACTAAGTGTCTTTAATTGGACATGATCACAAAGTTGGAAGGACTCCTACAAGCTAACTGTCCTGCTCCACCTCTCAGTTACGACTAAGTAATGACGTAAGACTGTCTTCTTAAATAAAAACCCTTGTATTTTCTTATCAATTTAGTCCCCATTTTATGGACTCTGGAGCCATGAATGTAACATATAACCCTGCAGATCCTTCCCCAAAACATTACTTCTGATGTCACCCATTTCCTAGCTTTGGTCTCTGGCTAATTAGCCCCTCACCTACAAGCAAACCAGCTGAGCTGCCCCCAGACCCAGGAGGGACTGCAGCTGTGAGGGAGGGGCGGGAGCAGGAGGACAGAGGGAGGCTCACCTCCTCGAACCTGCAGGTGGCGTTCACGCGCACCATGCTGCCGGGTCGCAGCAGGCAGCTCTCGTGCAGCCGCAAGCACACGAGGTCGGCCGCGCTGTTGGAGGGCGCACACACCAGAATCCGACTGTCGGGCAGGGCGTGGTACACCTTCACCAGGCACAGGAGGCGGCAGTCAGCGTGGGGCCAGTCCCAGCAGTGGCGCCCTGGCCATGGGAGCAGGTGGTGGGTCCCGCCCGCTGCAGGAGGGCGGCTGGGCACTCTGCATATGTGTTAATCCGAAGCCCCAGGGGGGCAGCGCTACAGGCACACACGCCCCCGCTCGCTGCGACACAGACGGGCCCGCAGGCACCTGCAGACCATCCTGAGACGGGCAAGCAGCTTACTCCTGAGAACAGGAGGCTCCCTCTACACCCGTGAAAGCTTTCACACCCTGCACAGTCCGCAAACACCACAAGACAGACTTTGCTAAACAGAAGCAGCTGGACCTTGCAAACTCTGATTCACATGTAAACAGACAGAGAATTCCGCCCACCCCCCGCCCCCGCCCCAGCCAAGCTCACGGGGACCGCACGGCCTCCGTCACCTGTAACACAGCCTCGATGATGGTCACCGTCTTCCCAGTGCCAGGAGGCCCGAAGAGGACGTACGGGAGGGGGCGGCAGTCGCCACTCAGGATCCTACGCACGGCCAGCTGCTGGTTCTCGTTGAGCAGGGGGTTGAAGAACTCCTTCTCTCGGGCCCCGGGGGTCTGCAGCTCATCGCCTGGGTCCAAGGAAGGCACAGGGTCAGGCAACAGCCAACAACCCGAGCAGCTGGGCACAGAGGCACCAGCACCGGCCCCGGGCAACCAGTCAGCGGGGCGCTCCCGCAGTGCCAGGGCCTGCGCAGCTCGGGAGTCAGCGTCAGAGCAAACGGGGCCTCCCCGCCTCCCCCTTCACGGCAGCAGCGACAGGAAAGGCCACACGGTCGGAAGTCTGTGTCGTGACCAGAGCGTTTGCTCATCTTCCCGTCACACAACTGTCTCGACCACCCTCGACCCCAACAGCGAGCCTCTCGGGCCTAGTCCCAGGGGTGGCCACCGCCCCACAACACGCACCCAGGAGACTCGTCTCCGTAGCCAAGGCCTCCGGTCCCCGTGCGTCCTGGGCACCCGCCTGGCTCGTCTTGGTGGCAGGCTCAGGCTGGTCCTTCTCAGCTTCCCTGTTCTAGAAATAATCACGACCCCCCCCCCAAAAAAATGTGTGTTTGCAGGGTCTCAGTTTAAAAAGAAAACGTAGCCGTCTCCCCACGCAACACTGGCTTCGTGTCCTGAACGGCGTGCTGTCCTGGCACGGACCACAGGTCACTCCCCTTTAAAGCGTGACAAAAACACACAACAGCCGATCAAACGCTGCAACACCGTTTCTGTTTCTCTTCTGATTACCTTTTACTAGAAACTAAGTTGCTAAGTTTGTGAAGACGGCTCCAAAACAACAGCCTTCCCTTCAGCTCAGCGAGTGCGCCTCCTGCCCAGCTCAGGGCGAGGAGAGCCGGAGACCCAGCCTCCTCCGCAGGGGGCACCGAGAGCGCAGGGCAGGTGACGCCCGAGTCTTGGCCCCTGAGGTAAGTGAGTGCTGCTCTGTCCACGGTGCTCACGCCCGAGCCCCCCTGTGGCTGTGGAGCGCAGGGTCCTGCCCCTCGGAAGCCTCTCTGCCCTGTGACCTCCCCTCCCAGGGCTGGGAGCTGCAGGCACAGGGCCTGCCTCGCTTGCTCCGTGCAGGACGCCTGCCCCGTGGTGCCGATAGCAGTGTCTGAAACTCTGGCTTCACGTATTCTGTCTGGAAGGTCAATCCATCCCTGAGTCCACCTTGCTCAGGTGTGCAATGCCCTCCAATTTACCTGCCACCAGCCAGTCCATGAAAGACAACGCTCTGCATTTAAAAGCATCAAGGCTTAGCCCATGCCGAAGGCGAGCCACCTAAACGGCGCAGCATCGCAGCCTCGAGACCAGCAGGCCGGGCGGGACAGGGTGACGCCCCTGGTCTGTGGCCGAAGGACAACACGGATCCACACGACACCCAGCAGGTGACCCGGTGGAACCTCTGCTCTCTCCTTCCGGGGCTCCTGTGGCCGAAGGACAACACGGATCCACACGACACCCAGCAGGTGACCCGGTGGAACCTCTGCTCTCTCCTTCCGGGGCTCCTGTGGCCGCGAGGCACTAACACCGTAATGACTGCCTTTCCGGAGGGGCTGAGCACGGCGAAAGGATTTCTAAACACTGGGTACAATTTAAAAGCCGGTACTTAGCATCGGCTTAAAACGTGCTCACAAAACCAAATGCCCCAGCGCAGGGCCCTCGGAGACACGCCACCACGACAGGAGGCTTTCTGTCAGCGGACACACGACCAAGAGCAACCCCTTTGCGTTCACCCGGAAGACACGTGCAGAGCTGCGGACGGTGCCTGGCTCCGACGGACACACCTCACTGTTCAGAGACCGGGCTGTTGAAGCAAAGACCAAACTGCCTTCGTGACGTTCACAAAGACCACGAACGCCGGCCATCTGCAGGGCGACCCGTCAGACACTTCCAAGCAAGAGTCGCCACACGATGGCTGCCTGACGTACGCAGCCCCCACTGCTCACCAGAACCACGCTGCACGGTCTCGGGTCCCCAGCGCTGTCCTAAGCGTGCCTCGGGCCACCTGTGACCCACCCCCACGCCCGCCACACTGAGCGCGCCCGCAGGCTGAGCCGCGCGGCAGGGTACCTCGGGGGTGGGCTGCCCGTCGCTCTTGCTGTCTCCTGCACAGTTCCAACTGCCTGTCACCTGGGGAGACTGTAAGATGACTTCTTCTGGAAACAACACTTTTAAAACAAGAAAGGGCAACAAGGTGGATGTTACTGAGAAGCATTAAACAGATGCACGAAGAGATGAACGGCTGCAGCAGCCCCGAGTCCGTGTCGTGCACCCTCTACACTCGGCCCCGTGGACGCAGCCACAGCTATGCCACCCAGCACATGCTTGGGAACAAAAGCCATGGTTTGTCTACTTGTAGGTACAAAAGGAATTCTATTAAGAGGGGAGAGCAGAGTGCAGTGGCTTTATTTTCAATAATCTAAGGGTTGTTTTTACATAGTTGAAATAAGACAACACGGAAGCTTCCCAATAGGAAAAACAACACTGGAAATCAGTTTCACTTTTTTTTTGGTTACTCCTCACTTGAGGATATTTTCCCCATTGACTTTAGAGAGAGTGGACGGAAGAGGGAGGGGGAGAGAGAGAAATATTGATGTGAGAGACATCCATCGGTAGCCTCCCGCACACGCCCAGACTGGTGCAGGGAACCTGCCACCCAGGTACGTGCTCTTGACCGGAACGGAACCCTTGGCCCTGCAGTGCACAGGCCAGCGCTCTAACCACTGGGCCACCCGCCAGCCCAGCTTTACTTCTAACGTGGGGGAGGGGACTGTGCCTGCCACGTGCACTCGACGCTGAGGGAACCCGGGCGTCACGGGGCGCTCCACAGCAACAGTACCTTTCACTCCCAAGTGGCTGACGTGCTCAAGTGCAAAGTGACACCGTCTGCTCGTGGTCCTGCGGGGAGAAGACAGCACAAAGCCCGCTGTCGCGGCTGCACACGGGCCGCGCGGGGCTGGGCCTGACCGCGACCGAGTCGAACGCTGTGCACGCTCTACGAAGCATGTGGAGAGACTGCGCTCCCAGGTTCTCACGGCACCGGAGGCCGAGGCCTGGAGGAACGAGGGTGGCGCCAGGGTCTGTGTCAGAGGAAAATCCTAATATCGCACCAACAGGACAGCACAGACTCCTTTCTTTCCAGGAAGGTTTAATGCATGAAGTGGACAAGTAGGAAAAAATAAAAACACAGTGTGAAGTGTTAGGGAAATATTAATATTACTGTAACAATCAGAAAGTAATCCTACTAATAATAGAGAAACATGGTAATTAACCGTAACTTCGCTACCCTTCCCATTGGCTAATCGGCGATATGCAAATTAACCTCCAGCCAAGATGGCGGCCAGCACCCAGGCAGCTGAAGTGAAGGAGGCTGGCTTGCTCCAGTGATGGAGGAAGCCAAGGTTCCCCGCCGGCCGCAGCCCAGCTCTGAGCTCTGGGTGCAACAATGTTGCAATTATAGAAGCTAAACAAACTCCAGATACCTGCTTTCAGCCGGCAACGGCCTCAGAGCTGGAGCTGGCTCTCAGCTCCAGTGACAGCCATAGAAGGTAAATAAATCCCAGAATAAAAAAAAAGAAAAAAAGGAGAGGTTGGGAGCTTTAGTCACCCGCCAGCCTGAAAACGGCCCTCAGCCCCTCACCCAGACTGGCCAGGCACCCCAGTGAGGACCCTCACCCTGAAGGGGGTGTGACCAGCTGCAAACAGCCATCAGCCCGTCATCCAGGGTGGCCAGGCACCCCAGTGGGAACCTCCACCCTGATCCGGGACACCCTTCAGAGCAAACCAGCCGGCCCCCACCCGTGCACCAGGCCTCTATCCTATATAGTAAAAGGGTAATATGCAAACTGACCCCAACAGCAGAAAGACTGGGAATGACTGGTCACTATGACACACACTGACCACCAGGGGGAGCTCTGCTCATCCACAAGCCAGGCTGATGGCTGCCAGTAGAGCGGTGGTGGTGGGAGCCTCTCCTGCCTCCTCAGCAGCGCTAAGGGTGTCCGACTGCAGCTTAGTCCTGCTCCCCGCTGGCAAGTGGGCATCCCCTGAGGGCTGCCGGGCTGCCAGAGGGATGTCTGATTGCCATCTTAGGCTCAATCCCCTGGGGAGCAGGCCTAAGCCAGCAAGTGGACACCCCCGTGGGGTCCCAGATTGCAAAAGGGCACAGGCCAGGCTGAGGGATCCCCTACCCCCAAGTGCACAAATTTTTATGCACCGGGCCTCTAGTCCTATATAATAAAAGCCTAATATGCAAATTGACCCAACAGTGGAACTGGTCACTATGATGCGCACTGACCACCAGGGGGCAGACACTCAATGCAGGAGCTGCCCCCTGGTGGTCAGTGCGCTCCCACAGGGGGAACCACTCAGCCAGAAACCAGGCTCACCGCTGGCAAGTGCAGCGGCTGTGGTGGCAGCGCTATGGAGCAACGAGCAGCAAGCAGGCAGGCGGTAAGGAGCCGGGGTCCCTGACTACAAGAGGGCACAGGCAGGGTTGAGGGACGCCCCTCCCCACCAAGTGCACAAATTTCATGCATCGGCCTCTAGTTCTGATTATAAAGAATTACCCCCTTGAAATTCACTGAAAACAACTGTTAAAGGAAACTGAGGTGTATTACAATTTTAAGAGTTTTACAACAGTTGACTGGCACTGGGCAGCATCCAATCCTGCAGAGAGAGGGGCTCCGAGGATCGGTACTGGTGAGACCGTTACAGGCAGCGCAGGCGGGAACAGGGACGCTGTCCTGGGCAATACAGTGCTCGGTACAGAAAGGTCACTTCCTTTAGGGGACATGACATGCATGGCCCACTGGGCAGACCTCTCACTAGAGCTGACCGTGACGGACCAGGCACTCCACCCCTGGAGGAGCAGGCGCTGTAAGCCAGCCAGGTCTTGGTTTGGTGACGTGGGGCTCACACAGCGACTCCACTGGGGGCCTGGTGTCTTATTTTTTAACACAAAAGAAAGAGTAAAAAATGAGAAGTAAAAAGTCTACCTTCAAGGAAACAAGATGATCGGAGCTCCAGCACAGATGATGAAGGATATTCAACAAAGCACATCTGGCCTCAAACCAGCAATGGCCCAGGAGCTGAGCCACAGCCTCGTAGAGCCTGGGCCACACCCACGCTCCGCCAAGTTCACACCAGGGCACCTGGAGAACCAACTGATGGGGGACAGCAGGGTGCAAGGGGGGTGCTCCAAGGGCAGAAGGAACCTTCAGGACCCATCACAGCACGGAATCCTGGGAGGGGGTGTGTGAAGCAGGAAAAATGGCACCTGAAGGTCCTGGCACGAGGCCCCGGCAGCCCCACGCTGTCCCTTCAACAAAACCTTCACCGAGTTGCCTGGGATACAATAAACTCCAAGATGAGAACCGCCAGAAAAGAACCGTCCTAGGACTTAGCAACTTGACCCTAAGAAGGACAAAAACCGTAAAGCAGATGGATTACAGAGGAGGGGCTGAGAGAGGACCTGGCTTGTGCTCCCAGTGAGAGCTTCCCACATGCAGGGTGATCCCGCACCTGCCCTCTTCAGAGACCAAGGGGAGAGACCCAAGACAGTGCCCAGCAAGGAGGTAACCCACCAACCTGCAGTTCAGCCCTTTACCCCAACAGCCTGAAAAACACTAAACTGAAGGAAGAATTCACCAAAATAAAAAACATCACGTTGTTCCTTCTGGGCACACAAGAAAGGTGTATCTGTAGGACCTGAGAGGGGGCACCGGGTTAGGTCCTACAGATACGAAGTCGCCCAGCTGAAATGCTTCAAGTTACTGACAGGCTGAATAAAAAATAACACCTGCCAGGAAGCCAATGATCGTGGCGGCTTGAAAGAGAGACGACCAATTTCCTACACGGCAGGTCCAGGACAGCGAGAGCCCAGGGGTAAACCGAGAGGTGTCTGCACAGAGGAGGGAAGCACGAGGCCAGATGAGCAGCGGGGTGGGAGGCAGCACATCGCAGGAACAGGGAGAGGAGAACGGGGCCATTTCCGGGCACAGAGGAGAGGCCGCCCGCCCCTTGGCCCACTGTCACACGAAGACATGGGCGTGTCCACTGCTTCACCGTGACAGCAGAAGCCTAGGCACCAAGTGTCCAGCAATAGAGGAGTGGCCGCATCCCTCTGAGAGCAAGGCCTAAAAGGCAGAGGAAGAAAGGCCTCGATTCAAGGACCCCCACATCCACCCGAGAGGCAGAGCAGCAGATGGAGTCCCGAGCAAGCAGAAGACAGGAAACGGCAGAGATCAGAGCCAACGCAGAGATGGAAACGAGCTGGAGACCAAGAGCCAGAGTCCGTGCCCCGATGAGGTCACATGGACAATCCTCCAGCCACACTAACAGGGACGAGAAGACACAAACAACCAGGATCCAAAACGAGAGGGGGCACCGGGTCAGGTCCTACAGATACAAAAAGAAAATGATTTTGTGCAAATAGACAACGTGGACGGGACGCACGGAGTCCTCAGAAGGCAGGTGAGGCCAGAGCTCCCTCTCCGCGAGGCCGAGGACCAGGCGCTTTATCCACGGCAGAGACGGAATCTGTGGTCGGGGAGCTTCCCACAGAGAGAGTGCCAGGCCCAGAAGCCTCCCTGGCCCACCTGCCAGGCCCACACACCTGCTCCGGAGACGAACGGGAGGTGCCACTTCCCAGCGTATGTGAGGCCAGTGTTGCCTCGATGCCCAAATCAGAAAAAGACACTTCAAGAAACCACAGACCGACCCTCCTCAGGAACAAGAAGTGACAGTGAATAAAGTCTCAGCAAGTCGGCCTCGCAGCAGGTGACAGGCAGCAACGCCACAGCAGGGGGTGGTGCTCATCACCTAACTGGCCATCTCGACAGACAGAAACAGGAAAACCACACGTCCACCCAACGGAGACATGAAAGCCCAGCAGAATCCCTCACCCACTATGGCCTAAAGCTCTGCAAACTAGGGACCTAGCGCCTCAGCCAGACAGAGGGGCCCCGCTGGGCACACACAACCCCTCACCACCTCTTCCCCACTGTCTCCAAGCTCCAGCCCCGCAGTGAGGCAAAAGCAAACAAAAGCACCAAAATACACCCAGAGAACAAAGGAGGAAAACCACCTCTACTTGAACACACGATTGCATGCATAGAAAACCCCATCTAACCCATAAAAACCACTGGAAACATTGAGTTTAGCAAGCTCACAGGTCACAAGATTAATATACAAAAACCAACTGCATAATAAATCCTAGCTACAAGCAACTAGAAATATATTTTTTATTTGTTTTTACTTTATTTATTGATTTCAGAGAGGAAGGGAGAGGAAGAGAAAGCCAGAAACATCAATGTTGAGAGAGAACCATTGACTGACTGCCTCCTGCACACCCCGCACTGGGGATCGAGCTTCAACCCAGGCATGTGCCCTTGACCAGAATCAAACCTGGGACCCTTCAGTCCACAGGCCGATGCTCTATCCACTGAGCCACACTGGCTAGGGCCAAGCAACTAGAAATTGAAATTACTGTTTACAACAGCATTAAAAGTTTCTTAGAGAGTCAGGGACATATTTGACAAAAAACATATAAAACATACACAGTGAAAAGTACAAAACGTTATGTAAGAAATGAAAAAAGACCTAAGTAGATGGAGAGAGACAGCACTGAAGAATCAACGGTGCCCCAGACAAACCTCGACAGCGTCTGTCCCAAGCCCAGGCGGTTCCGAGATCCACACAGACACCCGAGCTCTCGGCAAAGACGGGACCCAGTGGGAGCCTTGCCTACCCGACTCCAGACACAACACAGGGGCGGACAGACCCCACACGTCAGGGCAGTGGGTTTCATGACGGTGTCAGGAGACGCACGGAGAGAGGGCAGGGCTCACAACACTGGTGCTGGGGCGAGGGGTAGGCACGTCCCCAACCTGGCATCATTGGTAAAAATGAACTCAAACTAGACCGTGGCCCTCAACGTAAAACTGAAAGCTGCAGCATTGTAGAAGAAAACACAGGAGAGAGTGTTTGTGATCTTGCGTGAGGCACATTTCTGAAGTGTGTCACCAAACTCATGAAAGAAAAAACCGATCAACTTCCTTAAAATTAAAAATTTCTGCTCCTCGAAAGACATTAAAAACAATAAAAACACAAGCCACAATCTAAGACAATATTTGCAAAAAACATACCTGATAAAAGGCTAGCTTAAGAATGTGTACTCCACCAACTGCGCAGGTACCGGACGTAGTGCATGGTGATGAGAAATCACACAGGGCACCGAACACACACGCACACACAGGGCACCGAGATGCACTGGCAGGGGCCCCGAGAGCAGGCAGCTGGGACACGGGGGAGCAGAAGCGACCCCTCAGCACCAGCCTCGGCCACTCAGGGGCCAAGGCAGGAGGCGCCCCCATCAAGAAGGACCACAGGTCTGGGAGGCGCTAAAAGCATCACCTGTTGTATGTAAATTCCACGTCCATAGGCTCAAAGTTATACGCTTGTTCAAACTCCGGATTCAGCTTAAGGGTCACATCTTCTTCGTGAATCTAAAGGAGAAAAAAACAGCCTAACTTCCATCCTTCGTACCCGATTCCTTGCGACGGTCTCGTCTGTCTCTGTGGCACATGGCGACACACCCCACAGATCGAATGGGCCACCGGATGTACAACCATCACAGCGCCCTCCCTACACACGCGTCCCCATTCCCCTCCCTGGCTCTGGGGGTCTGCACACCAGGAGCACAGCCACGGGCCAGGCTGTCCCGGGACCACCCCTCCTAGAGGGCCCTCCAGCCAAACAGACCCTGCAGAGAGTGATCCCGGACCAGCGGGAGGAAAGGCGTTTCTGAGGCAGCCCAGGGAGCGTGGGGAGGCCTCCACTGGCCGGGCTCTACTAGGTGGGCCGGTTAATAATGCGGATTTTTGTCACTGGATGGAGTTACACTCACGTTGATATATATGCGATTTGATACGTATGCTCTTTTGTCGTATTGACAAGCTTCAAAACTTCATGTCAAATTTTCTGAAGGTGTTAATATCATAGATATTTTTACGCTTCATCTTTCTGCAAGTTGTTTTTGAGTTTGACACGCATCTCCATTCAATAATGCTTGTAATTGTTGGTCTTCAAACTTTTTCGGTTGACCTGGGCATTGTCTTTCACATCAAAATTATCACTTTTAAAGCGTTTAAACCAGCATCCACAAGTATCTTGAAATGGAGCACGTTCACCATAAGCTTCCCAAAGCATACGATAACTTTCAGCAGCACTTTTCTTCAAAATAATGAATTTAAACTTCCCACAAATGTTTTGGCATGAAATTTGACATTTTTAAGCATAAAAGTATCTATGATGTTAACAGCTTCAGAAAATTTGACACATTAAGTTTTAAAGCTTGTCAATACGACAAAATAGCATACATATAAAATCGCCTATATATCAACACTAGAGGTCCGGTTCAAGAAATTCGTGCATGGGAGAGGGGTCCCTCGGCCCAGCCTGCACTCTCTCCAATCCGGGACCCCCTCGGGGGATGTCTGACTGCCTCTCACAATCC
Source organism: Myotis nattereri (assembly GCF_964212035.1). Taxonomy (NCBI): domain Eukaryota; kingdom Metazoa; phylum Chordata; class Mammalia; order Chiroptera; family Vespertilionidae; genus Myotis; species Myotis nattereri. Next base: position 215,745,320 of record NC_138076.1, on the reverse strand, counting down.
GGGACCACTGGCTCCTAACCGCTCACCTGCCTGATTGCCCCCAACTCCCTCTGCCTGCCTGCCTGATCACCCCTAACTGCTCCCCTACCGGCCTGATCGCCCCCATCTGCTCCCCTGATCGCCCCTAACCACCTCTGCCTCGCCCCACACCCGGGACCCGTGCTTCCCTTTCTCTGGCTGGCCGCAGGCACCCAGGACCTGGGCCGGCTTCGCCTGGGCTGGCCGCAGTCACAAGGGACCGTGGGTGGGCGGCTTCGCTTGGGCCACAGCCACAGGCGCCCGGGATTGTGGGGTGGGCAACTTGTCCCTCTCCCGGGCTGCCACCTGGCTGGCCCCCATTCCTCTCTCCCCAGTGTTGAGTGTCTGAGCCGTTACAGCGTGAGGGCGTGATGACCATCTGCATATTAGCTCTTTATCATATAGGAGGATATGTGATAAGTTTTCATCTATTGGGAAAATCTGCATCATTAACTGGTACACCTCGTATCCTGGGGGTGCTGGGCGCAGCGTGGCAGGGTCAGGAGGCAGGGCGGGGATCACCGCAGGAGCCCAGAGGCCCTCCGAGGGAAGCAGGCCGCCCAGTGAAGGCCCAGGTTCCCCAGACTGAGGAGGAAAATGGGTCATGATCAGAGATGGCCAAGACATGGGGAGCATGTTCCCTGGAGTGAGGTCAGCACAGCCGCATCGGATGCAGGCCTGGAGGACATCACAGACAGACACTGTCCCTTACAGAAACACAAAAGATGAGGTATGAAGTCAAAGAGCGGGAAGACAAAAACAAGGGAACCCAAGACCCTACCGAGATGACAGGGCAGCTCCGTGGAGCCAACAGCCACTCAGAAGCCTGGAGAAGAACGAGAGCAAAGGGAGGAGAGGCGAGGCCACTCCCCGACTCTCAGAGATGCACCTGCTCTGTCCTGGGGAACCCTCCCACCCGGCAGCCTCTCACCTTCACCACGTAGCCGATGTACTCAACGACGTGTCCGTTGTACTCCTGCGTTTTCAGAACCAGTTTGTCACCTAGAGAAGCACAGGACCACATGTGACCACGGCAGCACATCAGAGGACCCACCACTTCACGTGACGTCAGGGACAGGAGACAGGTGCTGAGTCCCTGACCACGTTTTAAGTGACATTCTAACCCAAACCAAGAAAATGAGCTAATGGGACCACGTGGCGCCAGTGGAAACCGCTCCTCCTGGGCGGGGCCACACCCACCTGCGTACAGGGAAGGCCGGCTCTCGGCCAGCCCCGGGACCTCCAGCACCAGCAAGTCCCCGCTCCTCTTCAAGACGACCCCGCTCATGTTATACTCTTTCAGCTCTATCTCCGCGTGGATCTCCTCGAGCCAGAGCAGAGTGGACAGCTTCTCCTTGTAGTTTGACATGTTCAGAAGCTGAAAGCGATGAGCTAGCCAGTGAGCGCAGAGCACGGGGAGCACCCCAGGCCCCGGAGACAGCAGCTGACGTGCCAGACGGGAAGTGAGGGCTGCAGTGACCACAGGCCGTGCAGGACAGCGGTCCTGAGGCGGGGCGTCTCAGTGAGCCCCACCCCCGCCCCACGGCGACCTGGACAGTTTGCAGAGCCTGGCACAGAGACAGCACCGGAGCTGTGTGGCCTGGGTGGTGAAGAGGTGGAGCTGGGGGTTCGGGGAGGCCTAGGCCCGCGGTCGGCAAACTCTTTAGTCAGCAGAGCCAAATATCAACAGGACAACGACTGAAATTTCTTTTGAGAGCCAAACTTTTTAAACTTAAACTATACAGGTAGGTACATTGTTATTAACTTAGGGTGCTCCTAAGACTTAGGAAGAGCCACACTCAAGGGGCCAAAGAGCCGCATGTGGCTCGTGAGCCGCAGTTTGGTGACCACGGGCCTAGGGGGCAGTGCTCAGGGTGTGGGAGCAACCTCACAGGACAGGGCTCCCAGCCTCCCGCATGGGCATCGGGTGCATTGCGGTCGGAGAGGGACCCTCCTGTGCATCGTAGGGTATTTGGCAGCGCTCCTGGCCTCTACAGCACCCTAGTTGTGACACCAAAAACACTCCAGGGGGCAAACTGTCACCTGTGGAGAACTGCCGGTTGAAGGGAACAATTCCCAGAGCTCGCACAGGGCCAGGACGGTGGCCGCCAGCCCCATGCAGCCCGTGCACTGCACTGCCCTGGGCAGGGTCAGAGGGCACCAGCCCCCAAGTGCACCTCTGTTTCCACCTGGCAAAGCTTTAATGCAGGAAAGTGTCCTGCTTTTCCAAGGAACTCAACTGGGTCCCAGAACTGAGTTCAACAAGGTAAAATCCAGGATGCCTGGCAGCCACATGAGCCCTCCCGGCTGGAAGGCGGCACTTGAGCCCCCGAGAGGAAACACCCAGCCCCACTCAGGAGACAGGACGTGAGAGCCGTGGCTATACTGCGTCACTGATGTGCAAAGAGGTGAGGAAGATGAGCATGTTCAGCACAGACAGGGAAGACAGAAGACAATGAGTGGACGTGAACCCGTCCAAGCCCAGCGCAGAGGGAAGCGGCGAGAGAGCAAGGAGCAGAGCGCCAGGGACGGGTGGGAGGGAAGCCATCAGCCACACGGCCGAGCAGCGCAAAGAACCCAGGAACGTGAGGGAAGCGGCACCAAGGCACGTGGTCCTTTAATGTCGTAGACCCGGCGACAGAGCCATCGCGGACGCAGCAGGAAAGCCCAGCCTGTGTGTGAAGGCAGAGGCAGCAGAGCAGCTGTGTCGTCAGGACGGCTCGGGGGACGCAGCCGCCTCAGACTTTTCCAGACACGGAAGCCAATGAGCACCCAGGAGCACCCAGAGGCCGGGGCCCCGTGGGGCCGAGAGCACCAGGAAAGGTCCGCGAGGAGCCCCTTTCTAAACGCCTGAACGAGAACTGGTTATGTCACGTGAAAACGCTAAGACGCCTCACGGGCTTCAAAACAGACGCAGAAGTCAGACTTCCGACAACGCCAGCAAGACGCCACGGAGAAGGGGAGGAGCCCGTGGGGCGCCCGCCTGGCAGCTGAGGGGCTGGGGCTCAGGCCCTAACCTGAGACCATTCACCCCAAATCAAGTGACAGCTAAAGAGCGTTAACGACCCAGCTCCTCAGGGAAGCCGCCACACCGGGGGCTGCCTCAGGCTGACACCCCTTCTCCGGCAGAAGGCCCGAGGCCACGGTGCCCACGACCAAGGCAGCCTGCAGCCAGGAGAGCACGGGCGGCCACAGGCGCCTCCTACCTCGGCGAGCAGCGGCTGGAAAGTCAGGATGTCAATCTTCTGCTCCACACACTTCTTCAGCCGGTCGGGGATGGGGTACTGGGGAAGGAAACTTGGAAGCTGGCGTCTTGAGTTCCTTAAGGAAGAAATTCAGTTGGAGGTGATTCTTTGTCACGACATCTGGCACAAGTTCCTCGGTCACCACAGGAACGACGCAGCAGCCGCGGCCCCGTCAGCGGGCGCCAGCATTTACTGGGGGCATCCTCCCAGCTGCAGCAGGGCGGTCGGTGCACAAGACCCTGGAACCAGGGGTTCTGCACCTTGACTGCTGTGCCTGACAGGGCGTGACCATGGGAACCGCAGCCACGGCTGCAGAGCGCGCTGACGGCTGCTCCGCCCAGGCCTGACTCCGCTCTCGCCTGTCACCCTCCAGCTCTGCCTCCCCTGGCAGGGGCTGTCACTGGGAGTCGCCACCACTGCTGTGGGCAAACCTGAGGCAGCAGCATGATGGCCGGAGGGGCGGCCGGAGAGGAGACCAGGGAAGAGCGGATGTTACAGTGCCACACGGTGCAGGCTGCCGTCAGTTCACAGGTGCACCTGACGTGGGTGAGGATGGCGCCAGCACTGCCCCCTTCTTGGGAGACAGGCTGGGCTGTGGGGAACACAAGAGGTGGCGGGGACCTGAGGTGGTGAGGTGGTGGCCGGGGCGTAGCAGGTCCGCTTCCCCGTCCTCGTACGCACTGTGGGCTGCACCCGGCCGCCCTCAGACAGTTCTGTATGAACACGCCATCCCCCAAGTCAAGGGTGGAATGAGCCCCCCACACCGCTTCCCTTCAGCCAGTGGCCACACCGCGAGTGCACGCCAGGCCACCCCGCTGTCCCTCCTGTCACGGTACCTTTTCTGCGTGGTCACGACAACCGTCGTTTTCGTGGGCGCCGGCGCCGGGGGACTCTTAGACTTCTTCCACAGGAAGGGCTCGCGCACGGCGATCAGGGCCTCCTCCGCGCTCACCACGCCCACGTCCAGGATGCGCCCGATGAGGCAGCTGGAGAAGCAGAGCAGGAGGAGCTCCTTGCAGCGGCCGGCAGTCCTGCGAGACAAGACGTGGTCAGCGTGGGCCCCACGTGCAGAGGCAGCCAGGCTCTCGGAACAGGATCCTTTGTTTTTAACAATTCTTTCACAGGAAAAGGGACTTTCCACAGGAACAACGCAACATGTCCCCAAGACAGTCAAGCACCCCAAACAGTCACCTCTGTAATCGTCAAACCTCAGAACAGTTTTCCCAAATTCCAATCGGAACCGTCTGACACGACCAGACACGGCTCATCACTGCTTCCTGCCCAAACTCCTGCTGTGGCCCTGCCCCCAGCGCGGTCCCCGCCCCACAGCCTCACAGGACCCCAGGGGTCACGGACAGGGGCTGAAGGAGCCCTGAGGTCCCCATGGCTGGACACTGCTGGGCTTACAGCGAGGCAGGGACGCACTCACTCAGATCCACGTTCACAAAAGATTTACAATTAATTAGCAAATGGAGGTGGCAGACTGCAGCCAAAATGTCCAGCTGACAGGCGCCCAGCAGGCAGTGGCAGGGGCTCAGGACATGTGGAAGGAGAAGAGGCGGCGGCCCAGGCTGAGGGCGCCCAGCTGTCCTCTCACTCAGAGGTCAGGGAAGGGGGTCAGTGCCTCACAGTGGACCTCACTCAAGCCACCGTCTCCACCAACACGTTTTCTTTTGAGTCTGTCCCATCGAAAGAGCTACAAATGCTGTTTACAAGGACCACACACGGGACCTGAGCGATAAATGTGCCAACATCCCAGGCAAACCCCTGAGAGCCCAGCAGCACGTACTTGGCCTCACACGTGACCACCACCAGGGCTCTTCCTCCGGGAGGGATGAGCCCACTGGGCTCAGGCTCCGTGACCTGCCTCCTCCAGCCGCCCTGTCCGCTTCCTCCCTCTTCTCCTTTGCAGGCACAGTCATCTGGGAGGGGACAGGAGACCCAGCGGTCAGCTGCTGGTGGCAGTGGTGGCGGCCTGTGGACTCCAGCACGCACGCACAGCCTATCACCCAACAGGGCACAGAAAGCCAACCGCAGGCAGCCTCCCGTTTGGAAGTGTCTGCAGGAAGCAGCATGTCCAATGCACTTCCGGGGTCGCCAACTACCTTGTCCCTGTCCCCAGCCCCGAATCATCAGAGAACTCGAACCAGAGCCCACAGCATCGAGGCCCCTGGGTCCCCCGACCGGCCGGGGCCCCGTCCACCTGGAGAGACTGCTCTGCTGTGGGCCACGCTGCTCTCCGCCGTCTGGTAGGTTTTGTCTGGGCAGCTCTCCCGCGTCTCAGGGTCGGGAGCAGGTGCTGGGGGGCCGTGCTGGGTCCCCTGCAGCAAGTGGAACCGGAACTGTCTGGTTCTGTCCCAGCCGGCCAGCTTGCAGCTGACCAGCTTCTGCGCGACGTCTCCTTTATTCCTGCACAAAGGGAGCTGCCGTCAGCAGACAGGACTTCTGGAGCTGCTGTTACTGTGAAACAGTTCAAAGGAACTGGTACGTGGCGGCTGCAAATACCTTCACGAGCATAACTGAGTTCTGTGGTGAACGCTTTCGTAAAGGGAAGAGCAACGGGGCAGGAGAGTAAAGGCTGTTCTGTAGGATCTTAACCCCCAGCTGGAAGCACGGCCGGGGAGGGGGGGACTCACTCGATGCAGACCACCAGGCTCCTGCTGCCCCCTTCCCGCAGCGTGCCGAAGCTGGTGGCCCTCGTGACTTCGAGGCCGCCCTTGTTCTTCAGCAGAAGGGCCTCGCAGGTCTCCTCGGAGGCCTCGGCGGGGGCGTGGTCTCTGGAGAATCCCACAGAGTGTCAGTCACCTGCAGGCTGCCTCCCCAGGCTCCGCCCCTGCCCACCTGCCTCTCCTCCCAGGTCCCCAACACCAGGTGCAGGGCCAGCTGCTGAGGACCCTCGAGGACACAGCCACCCCGAGGGTGAGTGACAGTCCTACAAGCTCCAGAGAGGAGGCGAGGCGGCGGTGACACCGCGAGGCGGTCCTGGGCCTTGGGGGGGGGGGGGGCGCTGCTGATTATCAGGGACAGCAGGCTTTCATTTAGGAAGCATTGTGCTCCTTCACAGCATTTGAAACAATTAAATGAGAAGGTTCTCTCCCCTACCCAGACCCCTTTCCCTTTATTCCAGACACTGCTCACCTGAGCACCGCATCCAGGAGGCCCACCAGGCACACGCCCGCCCGCCCCACCTGCGGGGGCACTCAGAGTGCAGGCCTTCAGTAATGTACACCTGGGCATTACCAACCCATATGCAAATGCAGTGACATTCTCACCACACCAGTGACCCCCTCTGCTGCCTGCTGCCCCTCCAATTCCCCATCTACACAGGCCTCCCCACCCCCCTTCCTCTCCTGCACAGGTGCCAACAGGGCCGTGGCCGCGGGTGCAGCCCTGGAGCCGCTGGGTCTTGGGGCTGCTCAGCTGACCTCTGTGATGGACAGCTGAGGCCGGGAGTGAGTCGCAGGGCTCCCCCCCTTCCCGCCCCCGTGCAGATGTGCAAGACAGTGGGAAGCGCAGGGTCTACAGCAGGGCCGACACTCGCTGGGCACACACAGAGGGCACTCAGATTGGTGTCCGGATGGTGGTCTGAGTGGCTACCACCGTGGCATCTGGATGCACGTGCAGAGGAAACGGCTCAGACAGGGAGCTGGGGTGGGGGTAGTGGGGGCGGGGGCAGCACGTCCTGGCGGGCAGAGCATGGCCCTCTCAGTGCCAGGCCCGCTCCTATGGCTGGGACAGGGCTGGCACGTAGGCAGCGGGCCCTGACCCTGTGCTGCCCAGACAGGGGACAGCCAGTTCCTTCCCCCCCTTAGCCCCCAGCCCCACTCTGAGGGCGATGAGGACACCCGAGTCGAGGATGGGGCCAGCTCGCAGCCAGCCCAGCACTGAGGGCGGGGCCTCCCTGTCCCCGGGAGACGGCTACCTGAGGCAGATGAGGGAGGAGCCTCATTGAGCAGGTCTGGGGTCAGTCACTGGCCAGGGAGGACCAGCAACCCCTGGACGGCTGCCCAAGGAGGCGGAGCAGGAGGGACCGACCACTGCCAGGGGCCTGGCTTGCATCCACCACTGCACACGGCCCCCCTCCCCTGAGAGCGCAGTTAGTAAATCACCGCATGCTGAGGTTGGCGCCGGGAGAACACGCGGATCCAGACAAGACCATGACCCTGAGCTGGACAGGAGGGGCCAGGCTGGAGTGACAGGCCGCACCAACCACTCCCACAGCCTGAGCGCAGTCAGTCTGTCCGCCCCCCGCCGTCCTGCCCCTCACAGCACCCCCCCCCCGCCTCGCCCAGGCTGAGCTTGCGTTTAGTGAGGAGATGGGGTGACAGCAGCATGACTGGGGGCCCTGTGTGGTGAGATCCCTGGAAGTGGGTGCTGAGGAGGAAAGGCAGGGAGAGGCGGTGCTTCACAGCGGGAGCCCACGGCCTGGGGAAGGGAGGCCACTGGCAATGCAGGAGGACACAGACACGAGTCAGTCACCTAGGAGTTGGCCACGTCCAGTGTGCCCACAAAACGCCAACATGCTGAAGAATCACCCAGGCCAGACCCAGGGCAGGAGGGATCCCTCCACTCGACCTCCGATCGAGCACCATCAACTCCTGTGGGAGACGCCTCCCGCCCACCACCACCCACCGGACGTGGACGCAGACGGCCACTGGGCTAGCCCAGGTAACGCTCACCCCAGCCAGCGGGGGCCCTCACCGTCTCTTCACGGGGGTCACGCACAGGGCCCTCCACATGTAGCAGGACTGGCTGCTCTCCACCACCACGGTGCTGACCACGTCGTACCTGCGCGGCACGTACCCCTCAGGCAGCTTCAGAGAGTCCAGGGTGAAGAAGACACAGTCGTCGATCACCCCGTTTCTGCCACAGAGGCTGGAAATGCAGACCTGCGGGCACAGCGTGCAGACAGCCTCACCAACCGGCCGACCCAATGGCCCCCGAACAAAGGCCCAGTGACTGCGGCCTCCCCTCGCCCGGGGGACCTCGGGGGGGAGTAAGGACCCTGTTCTCGGAGCAATGCCCTGAAGTTAACGCATTGTGGGGGCCCCAGAGCTAAGGCCCCTCGCACGCCGCCACCCCACACGCCCAAGTCCTGTATCCCACTGCCCACAAGCAGGACAGGGCACTTAGGACTAAACCCGACAGCACACTGGGTGGTCTTCTCTGGCCAACACTGAACCTGACGGGCGACCCACCCAGTGTCCCCCGGGGAACCGGGACCAGCGAGGGCCAGCGCCTACCTTGTCCACACGCTTGTACCGCAGCGGCTTCACCGACAGGGCCTCGCTGCTCCACGTGCCCGGCCGGATCCAGTAGGTGGCCTCCACCCAGTCGCCCTTGCAGGGCTCGAAACCTCCGAGGCAGGAGGGCGGCGTCACCCGGGCCGTCCCCCCAGGCCGCCCCCCCCCCCGTGTCCAGCCCCTCGGAAGGGACACTGTTACCCTGATCTCCTGCAGACCCACCTGCTGCAGGGCCTCCTCCCCTCAGCCCGACTCTCCCTGCCAGACAGGCCCACGCTCAGGCAGCCACGAAGCTGGTGCGCAGTCTCAGAAGCCCATCTGGTTTCAGAGATTCCCATACTTTCCATTAAAAGCCCCAGGTATTAGCGGCAACACAAGCAGCTCAGTAGCAGACCTGTCATCACCTCCACCTTCTAGGGCAGTGGTTCTCAACCTTCCTAACGCTGCGACCCTTTAACACAGTTCCTCATGCTGTGGTGACCCCCAACCATAAAATCATTTTCGTTGCTACTTCATAACTGTAATGTTGCTACTGTTATGAACCATAATGTAAATATCTGAGATGCAGGATGTATTTAGGCAACCTCTGTGAAAAGGTCGTTCGACCCCCAAAGGGGTCGCGACCCACAAGTTGAGAACCGCTATTCTAGAAGGTGTGGGCGCATGTGTGGTGGACAGTTTCATGACACCCTGTCCCTACCACCTCTGCCCAGATGCAGTGAGTGCCCCTCCCACTTAGGGACCCAGGGTGCTGGGGACGAGGGGAACTGAGGGCTGGCAGCTAGGTCTCTGCCAGCTCAGGTGGGGAGCAGGCAGTGCCCCGCCAGCCCTGTGGCCTGCCAGGTAGCCGTGCGGTGGCCGGTGCCACGGCCTGCAGGGTTCAAGGTGCCCGCCCCCTCTGGCAGGCTGGGAAGCTCAGTGGCATGGCATGCAGTCCTGACACAAGGCAGGGAGAGAGCAGTCTGGGCAGGATGGCTGTGGTGCCTGGTGTAAAGCCACCACCAGATACAGCCTTTTGGTTCTTTTGCAATAAGCACTTCCGACAGCAACAGGCCCAAAGGACAGAGCACGGAACTGGACCCCGAGTTCTTCCTGTGGGAGCTGGTGATGAGCACACTGTTCCAGCCACCAGCCACCTGTCAACTGCACTCGGGCGCTCCCAAGGTTAGCAGTCAAGGCTGCTCCCAGCTTTCATGGCTGTCAAGGGGACACAGCAGGCTCCCGGCAGGATGAGCTGATGACCACAGCCCAGGTGGGGAGTCCCACGCCTACCTCTCAGCCGGCGCCCTGCAGGGCCTGGGGCTGGAGTTCAGCTCAGAAAGCAACCCCCCCCCCCCGCCCGCCATCCTCCCCGCCACCCCCCCTGCCCGCCCCCAGCTCTGCCAGTTCCTGCTGGGTTCCGAATGGGATGGTCTGCGCGGGAGGAAGAGCCACTGTCAAGGGCCCCCTGTTGCTGCCCTCCTACCGCTGTGCCCAGCAGGCACCCCAGACACTGCGAGTTAAACTCAACTGAGGGCACCAACTTACTTCTTTAGGCACGAAAACAAAATCTGAGATCAGCTCAAACAAGTGCGATCACACAGGGACACGTGCTCCTGGGAGGTGCAGGTTCCCCACACCCCCCTGAAAGCGTGTGAAGCGCCTGAGAAACAGCAGCGCCCGTGGGTCCGAGGCAACAGTGACGATGTGAAAGGAGCAGTTACTCAGAGACGGTGGCTGCATTCCACGAATGAGCACAAACGACAGCACGTCCGGTCCAAGACTCGCAACACACAAACCGCGCCCCCACCTGACCCTTGACCCTCGCAGGGACGCACTAACCGTGGCGAGTCTAAGACATAACAAATGGAAAACCCACTTTTTAATGTGAAGGAGAAAGCCACCCCGCTGACCTTCACAAACGCTCTTCAGAGAGAAGTATGTGGTCTGATTGATGTAGCCAGCGCCCTTCATCAGCGACGTCACACAGCCAATCAGCACCCGGGGGCTGGAGTCGGACAGTCCTCTGCCCTGGTTTTTGCTGTCCTCTTCCCACTTATCAGAAACAGCTTCCACCTGAGACAAACCAACCTCTGTTAAAGCACCAGAGGCCCACAGAACAGCAGGCTGACCAGCACCTCCTGTGAAGAGTGATGCGAAAACCCCCAATAAAAGACCAGCAAGCTGAACGCAGCAAACTATGAAAAGGATTGTGCACAAGCGAGGAGGCAAGGGCGGGCCAACAAGAAACTCCACCATGGGACACACACATTGAGGAGCCGGGAAAACCACCGTCATCTCGGGGTGCAGAGAAGGCACCTGACAAAACGCAACTTGCTCTCGTGATGCAACACTCGGCACACTAGGCACAGACACCACCAAGCCACGTGTGCAGTGTCCTGCCAACGTCACGGGCAGTAGCGACACTCACTGAAAGCTTTTCCTCTAAGATGAGGAACAAGGTGAGGTGCCTCCTTTTGCCACTTCTGCCAACACAGCACTGGACGGTCTAGCCAGAGCAACAGGCAAAAAAAGAAAGAAAGAAAGAAAGGGAATCTAACCTGGAGAGGAAGAAGTAAATTTATCACTGCTTACAGATGCCATGATCTTATATGTAAAAGTCCACTAAATATTCCATTAAAAACTGTTATAGCTAATAAATGAATTCAGCAAAGTTGCAAGATACAAATCAACAAAAATTACTTGCGATGAATATTCCAAAAAGTGAAATTAAAAAACCAATTTGCTACATACAGAGACATCAAAAAGAAAAAGAAACTGAGGAATAAATTTAACCAAGGAGATAGAAGACGTATACACCGAAAATTATAAAAAGTGGCTGGAAGAAATTAAAGATACAAGCAAATGGAAAGACACTGTTCATGAATTGGAAGACTTATATTAAAATGTCAATATTGTGCTAAGCAATCTAGAAATTCACCACAATCCCCATCCAAATCCCAGTGACTTTATAGAAAGAGAAAACCCTCCTAAGATTCATACTGTCTCTCAGGGGCCTTGAGTAGCAGAACTATCTTGAAAAGGAAGAACAAAGCTGCAAGTTCCACATTTGATTTCAAAACTTGCTACAGAGTTATAGTCATCAAACACTGGCATGAGGACAGGCACAGGAACAGATTCCAGAAATAAATGGCATGTATGGTCAATAGATTTTCTTTTAAAATTAATTTATTTTACAGAGAAAGAGGGGCAGGGAGGAATGGATGAATGGATAGATGGAGGGAGGGAGGGGGAGGGAGGGAGAGAAACATGGATCTGTTGTTCGACTTACCTATGCATTCACTGATTGATTCTTGTGTGTGTCCTATCTGGGTATGTATTTAACCCACAACCTTGGTGGGACAACACTCTAACCAACTGAGCTACCTGACCAGGTCCCAAGACCATTCAATGCAGAAAGGGTTTCCCCACGGTGAAGGCTTCTAAAACATGATGGTGGGAAAACTGGATACCAATATGCAAAAGAAAGAAGTCAAATCCTTACCCAATACCATACTCAGAGATTAGCTCAAAATGGATCAAAGACTTACATTTAAGAGCTAAAACTATAAAACTCTTAGAAAGAATAGGCAAAAATGGCCATGCTCTTGGACTAATGAATAATTTTTAAAAAATATATTATTTTTATTGATTTCAGAGAGGAAGGGAGGGAGAGGAGGTAGAAACAACAATGAGAGAGAATTATGGATCAACTGCTTCCTGTACATCCCCCATTGGGGATTGGACCCGAAACCCAGGCACGGGCCCTGACCAGGAATCAAACCGTGATCTCCTGGCCAGGCTGAGGTTTCTTACAGAGCTCAAAAGCTACAATGGAAAGACAGACACATTTAACTACAAAAAACTATAAATCAAAGCCAAAAGATAATCTTGGGGAAAATATTTGCAACACTTTCATATACCAATTTTCCTTTAAAAGATCTAATTTCCTTAAAATAGAATTTTCATTAAAAAGTTGAGCCCCACAAAAAATATGGACAAAGGACACAAACATATTTCATAGAAAAAAAGTGAAATATTATTTTAAAACTTAAGTGAAAAATAAAATTACGAGATAACTGTTCACGGATTAGATTGGCAAAGATTCACAAGAGTGAGACATCCACGCCCTTGTCAACCTTGGGGAACAGACAGCCTTCCACCTGCTCCCAGGAGTTCAATTAGTACCACATGCCTGGGAAGTAATCAGACGACAACCACTGAAGTGAGAAGTGTGCACACCCTTTGCCTAGCAATCCTACTTCCAAGAAATTACAAAAGTCCTATTTGCAAATAAAAAAGTTGCTGAATAATAGGATCCGCTAAAGGGATAGCACAGGGCCCAGTAACTGCTACTTTTAGCAATATTTTTTGAAGACTAGAAGAATACAGAAATGTTCACCGTGTTCATCTCCACAGTCTAAAATTACAGGCACACTTACGAAGGATACGTGTCTACGGTGTTCGCTTTACAACGATCACCACTGATTTTTTAAAGCGGAAACCACGGCGAGAGCCAATGCGCCCGGGCAGGTACACCCCGCCGCCCCCCTTAGCCAGGGGCCTCCGAGGCCACGCGCGCGGGCGGCCCGGGAACCGGAAGAAGCTCCCGCCCAGGCGGGCCTCACCCTGACGGCCTTCAGCCCGTTGGACACGTTATCCTCCTCCACCACCGCGATGACCTCCTGGCCCACGCTCAGCAGCACTCTGCTCGTCACCACGTCGTTGGAGAAGTAGATGAGGTCGTCGATCATGCCGTAGTCGCTGCAGTACCGCGTCACCACGCCCTGCACGGTTTTCAGCTTGGCGTCACCTGGGCGGAAGGACAGACAAAGCGGCGCCGCTGATGGCCAACGCGGGGGGGGGGGGGGGGGGGGGCGCTACCCCCGGGGCCCTGCTGGAGGGAGGGTTAGGGTTAGGGTTAGGCGTCCAGGAAGTCGGTGCGTGAGGCAGGCTGCCTGGTGCTCGACCCCCAGCTCTTCCACGGCCACGTGGAACCCCAGGCCGGGTCCCGACCGCCTCGTGCCTGCTCCCCGGCGAAGGGGGCGGGGGGACAGCCTCCACCGATGCCCGGGCAGCTGGGGCGCAGTGGGGATGCCTGTGAGTGATGCCGCATCCGGGTACTTGTGATCCCTACTGTCGCTTTTTCCTCTTTCGTAATCCACAACCTCGGCAGCAGCGCCAGGAAATTATCTCACAAAACGAGGCAACGCGAGAGATCCCAGGCCTGGCCCGGGGTCCAGGGGACCCCCCTCCCCCATTGCTGGCGACAAGGCTGCTGCCGCCCGTGTCCTGGGCCCTCCCTGCACCCCTGGGTGCACGTCCGCCCCGCGGCCCCTGCACGGGAGACTGGGCTCGGGCTGCCCCTCCAAGTCCACGGGGTGCAGACAGCCCGGAGGGAGAGGCCACGCCACAGGCCAGAGCCGGGACGCGCCTGCGGGGGAGGTGGGAGGTCGACTAGGTGCCAGGCCTGACTGCTCTCCCCGGGGGAGGCCTCGCCCTGGGGACCGCCGCCCGCCCGCAGCCCTGGCCCCGGCCCACGGCCCACGAGGCACCTTCCGCGGGCTCGAGCCTCTGCAGCCCGGTCCCCTCCTCGGGGCCGTCCGCCCTCCTCCAGAAGAAGGCCACCACCTTGGCCGCGAGGCGCAACATGGCCGGCTGCGGCCTAGTCCGCGCAGCGTCCAGCTGCCCGAGGCCCCTGCACGTGGCCACGTCGCTCCCACCGCCCTCAGCCAATGGGGTGACCACGCCTGCGCCTGCGCCTTCGCCTTGTTTGTTCACGGAGCTTGGCCAATGGGGTTGCCGCACTGGAGCCTGCACCGGAGCCCCTTTGACTTTGGCCAATGGGGTTGCCGCCCTCTGGGACTGCGACCGCGCCTGCGCCCATGTCCCATCGCTATTGGCCAATGGGGTCTCCGCTAGCAGTGTTTGTGGGCCGTTGGCGACCGTTAGTGTGCCTAGGCGCGGTGCAGTGTGGGAGTGATGTCATGTCCGGCCATTGGCTCATGCTGGAGGGCGGGGCTTGGCGCAGGTGGGCCTCCGGGCCTCCTTCCCATTGGCTGCCTTCAGGCGTCGCTTTGGTTCCGGCCACGCCCCTCCTCTGGTGCAGGGTTGGGGATGCTCTTCTGCTCCTGCCAGGCGCGGCCCTGGTTCCTGAGAGCGAGTCACACGGGCAGGTTTTCCGCCTTAAACACGCTGCTCTCCCGGGAGAACGCACCGGGTCGTGGCCGCGTCTTTGCTCCGGGGACTCTGGTCCGGACTGTCCCCTCCCGCGTGTCTCGGCTGCTCGGTATCTGTCTCCTGCGGCCTCGGGAATGAGGCCTCGCACGGAGGGGGTCCTTCCCGTGAGCTCGGCGGGCCCGCAGGCCTCTTCGTGGGCTCATTTCGAGTTGCACCAACTTCTGCACCTGCCGAGGCTCCTCCACGTGCCGTGCAGCGCGAGGCAGCTGCGCCGGCTCCTCCGCTCAGCGTTTCTCCATTTCAAACCAGGTGTCAAATATGGCATCGCCCGCCCAGCCGGGGCTCAGTGGTGAGAGGTCGGCCCGGAGGGGAGGGTCGCGCGGTTCGACTCCCGGTCAAGGGCACTCCCCTGGGCTGCAGGTCTGAGCCGGGCCGTGTCCGGCGTGTGTGGCGGGGGAGCAAGCAATCGATGTGTCTCCCACGTGGATGCTTCTGTTTCTCCTTCTGAAATTCAGTGGGAAATAGCCCCGATTCTGCACTTCTCAGCTCACCTCTCCAGCAGATGCGCTCGGCCGCCCAATAGACGTCTCAGCCGCGTCATCAAAGCGCACTCCTCGCCGGCGCCTGTGAGCCAGGAGGTCACCCCAGTGGGGGGCGCGCAGGAGGCAGCCCGTCCATGATGCTCTCTCATCATGGATGTGTCTCTCTCTCTCCCACTCCCTTCCTCTCTGAAATCAATAAAAATATATTTGAAAAACACAAAAGCCCACGGAGACAGCAGAGCATCCCACGATGGGGACCTGATGCTTCGCTCTCACCTCCCGCGGGTCTGTGTGTGCGGAGCCGGCGTTCCGGGCGCCTGAGCTCGCCGTGCACACACAGACCCTGCGGCTGTGCCGCCCTGCCAGCGTCTCCGGGGAAGGCACGTCCTGGCCTTTCTCTCTGCTCAGTGAGCAGAAGGAGAGGGCGCCACGGGGACTCCGGGGCTGCCTGCGGGGCCGGCCGGCCAGAGTCCGGAGCAGGCCAGGGCCACCCGGCCGGGGCTGCGCGCAGGCGTGTGTGTTTGCGTGTGCGTGTGTGTGTTTGCGTGTGCGTGTGCGTGTGCGTGCTGTTGTGCAGGGGCTTTCCTCGTATGACCGCAGGGGATGGGAAAAGGGCGCTGCGAATAAAACGTCTCCAAGACAGAGCCGCGGCCTCCGCCTTCGGGACTCTGTGCCGGGGGATCCCCTCGGGGCACTTCTTCCGAGACGCCCCCGGCGCCCACGCCCTCCCTGTGCTGAGTGGGACCCGGGCGGCCCCTCCGTTTCCCAGAGCGAATCCAGGCCCTGCCAAGGCCGGCGGTTACACAACCACCGCCAACTTCCCAGGGTCACGGCTTCCCCTCATTGACATTCAGGACGAGGCTCTCCTGCTCCTGGCCCCGCGCAGATCCGCTGGGCTTTTGTTCCCCCTGAGGAGTCGCTGCTGGAAGGCCCGGCAGGATGACTGGGCAGCAGCGAGCCCCCCACCCGGAGACCGGCGCCACCAGCCCGGGGAGGTGAGCACGGACGGAGGGACGGACGGACAGACAGACGGACGGGACCTGTGTGTGTGAGAGAGAGAGGTGGGGGGGGGGTGATGGTTCCGTGACCACCTTGAGCAACTGAAGGGCGTGGAGGAGCCAGCGCTTCCTGGGACGTGGGGGGTGAAGGACGCAGGGCCAGCACCCGCCCGAACCCAGAGGCGGGCTGGCTTTGCTGGGAAAGGGGCTGAGGGAGGAAGCAAGCGAGTCTCTTGTTCAGTTCACGGACTTGCTGTGAACGGCCCTCCCTCACTGGGAACTTGTTTTAACCGGCGCGTTTCCAGAGCGACCGCGAGTAGCAGAGTGGGCAGCGCGCCGGGCACAGCTCCGGGCGGCACTAACGAGGCCAGTCTGTCCCCAGCGCCATGACGCGGGAGGAGTCCTGCCGGGAGGAGCTCGGCTACGACCGCACGGCCACCCTGGAGCGCGGCAGGCCGGACGCAGAGGGCTACGCGGACGCCAAGGCCGGCGACCTGCCGCTGTCGTCGAGGCTGCCGCCCTGCTTCAGCCGCAAGACGTGGGTCTTCTCTGTGCTGATGGGGGTGAGTCGCGTGCCAGGGCCACGGAGGCATCGTCCCGTGAGGTGTGCCCTGGCCGATGCCGCTCCCAGGCCTCGTGGGACGAGCCGCTCCCTACCCGCCTCTGGAGAGCCCCGGGGGGCTGGTCTCCAAATCGGTCCTCCGCTCACCTGCATCTGTGGCCCCAGCCCCACTGGCCGCTGGGCTCTGGCTGCCCTGGGTCCTGCCACAGTTGGGACAGCCCAGGGCCCACCTGACTGTCCGCAGGGTCATGCATGGAGCTGGGGTGGCCTCCTGGAGGGGGTCTAGAGTCACCCTGCAGGGGTGGGAGGAGCCTCCGGCAGAGTGGCCGGGGGACGGTGTCCCCTGGTGGGAGGCAGGGCCATGGTGTCAGAGCAGGCCCAGGGGCCAAGGACAGCCAGCAGGGAGCTGGGGGTCAGGCTCGGGGGACCAAACACTGGAGGGGACTTTCCTGGGACGTTCACCTTCAGACGAGCTTGGTGACCTGGGAACCAGGCCTCCGGCCCCCTGGGCAGCACCCCCGATAGTCCTGCTCGCCCTCCCCCCAGCCGGGACCCCATGGGGCACTGAGGAAGCCCCCCCGCTCCTGCTTCCGGGGTCCTAGACTCGGAGCCGCCCCCCAGCCCCTGTTCCGCTGCCCGACCTCACGTAGGTGTGGGCCGTGTCTCCTCAGCCCAGGCCCTGGGCCCCAGCACTGCCATCACAGTGCGACAGACAAGGCCCCTCCCTGCCCCGCAGCCTCACCCTCTGCAGTGAATTCCCATCTCCGGGCCCTGAGCTGGACGAGGCTCCGTGCCTGGACCCGGTAGTGGGGGTCCTAAGGCCCCAAAATTGCCCCTGGTGGGGGGAGGGCATTTTCTGGGAGAGGCATCATTTCTTCCCTTAGATTCTGACAGGGCGCCTCCTTTTCTTCCCCAAGTCAATGTTGAAGCCCACAGCCAACACAGCAGGGTGGGCCCTGGCTGTCCCCGGGCGGGGGCGGCTGAGTCGTGCTGTGTTGCAGGGCTGCCTGCTGGTGACCTCGGGGTGCTCGCTGTACCTGGGGAACGTGTTTCCCTCCGAGATGGATTACCTGCGCTGCGCGGCGGGCGCGGTAAGCAGTGCCCTCGGGCGGGTCCTGGACCGAAGCTTGGGGTGCGGCTGGGTGTGTGCTCCGAGACGTCCCGTGGCTGGCCCTCGGCAGTCAGCACCTCCTCTGGGGCCTCAGCTTCAGGGGTTCATGACGTTTGAAAACGACCGATGAGCGAGTCTGAGCCCCGCCGCGGCCTCCTGGGCTGGAAGTGGCTCCCTGGTCTCTGGCTTCTCAGAGCCAGGCCCCCGGGGACTTGGGCTGCCCCACGCCTCCCCGCTGTGCCCCGCTGCAGGCTACTGGCCGGCCGGGCACGCCCTGGGCTCGCGGGGCCTCTCGCCTGCCCTCCCGCCTGCCCGCTCTCCCGCTGCAGCCTCGCCAGGTCCTCCAACACCTGAAGCCACTGACACAGCTCCCCTCCCGCCCGCCCTGGGCGGCCTGTGCTGCCTCAGGACAAAGATCTAACACCCGCCCTGCCTCTCGGAGAACCTTCCAGGTGACCTTTGTCCTTACCTCTGGAGCAGCCCTTGTTGGGGCCACAGTGACCTGACCTCTGACCCTGATGGCTTCAGGGCAGCGCCAGCCTAGGCTGGGGGTCCCGGCGTAGATCTTGGCAATGCCCTTCCCCCTCAAGTGACAGGGGTCATGGGGTCCCAAGGGCTCCCCCTCCCCCTCCAACTACTGCTCTGGCCCGCAGGCCCCGCCCCTCAGCTTGTGCTGTGCCCACGGCAGTGTCTGCAGGTGTGTCACCCCCAAGAGCCACACGCGGTGTGGCCCCTGAGGCCCCTTGGCCCCCTCTGTCCACCTCCCCACCCGACACCCCACACTTGCCCTCTTCCCTTGTTTTTGCTCCGGTGAGGGTCACAGTGGCCCCGACAAGAACGCCCTGGGACTCGGCTCCTGAGTTCCTGCCCTGCAGCGTCTGCCCTTGGGGCCCCGTCTCCCACAGGGACCGCCTCCGCCTCCAAGCGTCCACCTGGACATGGTCACACAGGGGCCCTTCCCGTCCCGCCAGGAAGCTGACACTTCTTCCAGAACAGCCGCTCTGCAGACGGGGCCTCTCAGGGCCGGCCCGTGGCCGCCACCCTGGTTTTGCGACCGACCGTCTCGGGCCTGGGAGGCTCAGCGCTCACTGGCTCGCTCACGGGCTCTCTCTCTTCCAGTGCATCCCCGCGGCCGTCGTGAGCCTCGCTGTTTCCCGGAGGAACGCCGACGTGGTGAGTCCAGCTCGGTCCAGTCGCTGGGCCCTGGGCAGCCGCACAGCTCGTGGCTGTGGATGGAACCAGGCCCTGCGGGGCCGACAGGCACATGTGTGTGCTCACCTGTGTACACGCCTACACGAGTGTGTGTACTCGTGTGCACGTGCGTACACTTATGTGCACGCATGTGTGCCTGGGTGGAGGCACCTCACTGCCCACGGCAGCCCGAGCCCCCACCCTCTCACCGGGAGTGAGTCCGTGGCCTCCCCACGAGTGGCCTGGAGTTGGGGTTAGTGTGGTGCAGAGGAGCACACCCCGACTTCTCTCCCAGGTCCCCAGCTTCCAGCTGCTGTTCGTCTCCACGTTTGCGGTCACCACGACGTGTCTGATCTGGTTTGGATGCAAACTGGTCCTGAACCCGTCAGCCATCGACGTGAGTCGCCGGGGCCATGTGGGTCCCCACGCTTCCCGCCTCCTCCCGGGCCTCCTGCCGCGAGTCTGTGGGGCGCGTGGCTGCTGCCGCGTGTGCCTGTGTCACGGCTCGCGTCCGACCCAGTGGCGAGTTCGTTCATCCTTCTGGGGAGGGGATTGTCTTTCACGCTTTCCTGACTCAGCGGGTGGATGGCTGATGCCACTTCAGTGCCTTCACGAGTTCTTAGACGTCAACGGACATGGTGACACGCAGGGGTCCCCCACAGCGTGCACCCACTCTAACAGCTGATAGCTCAACCGAGTTTCTCCTTGTTGAGTGTGACCCCTGGAGTTAATAATTACTCAGTGGGTCTGCGCTTTGGGGGACACCTTGTGTTTCATCGAGTCTGCGACGCACTGGTGGTGAGGGGCGCCTCTGAGAAAAACGGAAGAGCCATCATTCTCGTTCCAGAGCCGGAGGCGACTCACAGACACGGGGACCCCAGGGTCCTCCCAGAAAGCCGCCGGCATTGGGACCTGGGGAACGGTGGGGCGGCCCCGAGGAAGGCTGAGCGGCTAACAAGCCACCAAAAATGGACAGACACACGCGGGTCGCCCAGCTGCGAGGTCCGCACGGGAGATGGTTGGCTGCTGGGTGGGCGCAGGGCTGCTGAGGGCTCGCACCAGGGGTGCCGTGTGCGCGTCGCCCGGTGGTTATTTTTACGAGTCACCCACTTCGCACCGCTCTCCCACGTTGCCTGTTGTGGTCAGGAGGCACCGTCAGGGCTGTGCCGGTTTCCTGGGACTACCGGGCCGTTGTAGCAGGTGGTCAGTTCCCAGACGCCCTGAAGGCGTGGGCAGTCCACGCTGTGTTTTGATGCAAGTTCTGTAGAGCAAGCGTATTAATTGCATTGGGTCTGAGATGTAGGTTTACCATCGTTCAGGTGTGGGGAGGCCAGGTCCGGGGACACTGGCCACCGAGATGACAGTTTGTGCTCACAGTCCCCAGGAGGAGGGGCCACGAGGCCACACGGGGGCAGGGGCGCAGGGCGGGGGCGCAGAAGCAGGGCGGGGGCGCAGGAGCAAGAAGGGGGGCAGGAGCAGGGAGGGGGCGCAGGAGCAGGGTGGGGGCGCAGGAGCAGGGAGGGGGCGCAGGAGCAGGGAGGGGGCGCAGGAGCAGGGAGGGGGCGCAGGAGCAAGAAGGGGGGCAGGAGCAAGAAGGGGGCGCAGGAGCAGGGAGGGGCGCAGGAGCAGGGAGGGGCGCAGGAGCAGGGAGGGCCCCGCAGGAGCAGGGTGGGGCGCAGGAGCAGGGAGGGGGGCAGGAGCAGGGAGGGGGGCAGGAGCAAGAAGGGGGCGCAGGAGCAGGGAGGGGGCGCAGGAGCAGGGTGGGGCGCAGGAGCAGGGTGGGGGCGCGAGAGCAGGGTGGGGGCGCAAGAGCAGGGCAGGGGTGTGGGAGCCCTCGCTGTGGTCTCAGGGAGGAACGGGCAGGGAGCAGCTGAGGACGGGCTGTGTGAAGTGTGGGCTCCGGGACGGGGGCTGCCCCTGGCTGTTGGGGACCTGGCCCCGGGTGATGAGGGCTGCTGGGGGGAGCCTCCTGAGTAGGTGCAGCAGGCCCTGGACTGGCCCGCTTGTACACAAGTTACATTTTTTAGCGATGGCTCTGTGAGCACTAACGGACGTGACTCTGGCCGTTAGTACAGAGGTGGGCGCGTACCTGTCAGCAGGGCGGGAAGTGGGAAGCGCCCCAAAGCCCCGGTGGCCTCGGTCTTTGGCAACGTGCACAGGTTTCGGGGTGAATGTAGGTTCCCTCTCTAACTGTTACCACTTTCAAATCCTCACCTGGGGATTTTTTCCCCTGTTGCTTTTAGAGAGGGTAGGAGGGAGGGAGGGAGGGAGGGAGGGAGGGACAGAAGAGAGGAGACATCTATGTGAGAGACACACCCACTGGCTGCCCCCCCCCCCCCCCCCGAGGGAACCTGTTCCCAGGCATGAGCCCTTGACCGGGAATCGAACCCGAGACCCTTTGGTCCAGGGGCCGAGGCTGTGACCACTGAGCCACCAGCCAAGGGGTGCTCCTCTCTTTAGAGCAGGGGCCCTGGAGGGCCGGCGGCAGGGAGGATGGGCCAGGGGCCAGGCTTGGATCAGCCGCGGGCGGCACCCAGCCCTGTGCCCGGGGTCCAGGTCACAGGTCAGAGGAGGCAGGCGCTCAGCCCCGCTCCCCGCCCCTCGGCCCCTGCAGATCAACTTCAACCTGATCCTGCTGCTGCTGCTGGAGCTGCTCATGGCGGCCACGGTCATCGTCTCCGCGCGGGCCAGCGAGGCGTCCCGCCGGCAGGTGTGCGGCCGTGTGCAGGTGTGCGGGGTGGGGGGCGGGGGGTGGGGGTGTTGTGCTGACCTCCCCAGCATCACGTGAAGAGGCCGGTCTGTCTGTGGAAAGTGCCGCTGGGGCAGGAACGTTTCCTCACGTGTGAGAAAGACGCTTACCTGAGCTGCTCGCAGGCCTGGGGGTCACTAGCCGGAGTTGGGGGAGTGGCGGGGAGGGGAAGGAGGTGGGGGAGGGAAAGGGGGCGGCCCCCAGCACAGGACGCAGGCAGGCCACCCCACCCGTCTCTCTCTCCAGGGCTCCAGCTCCGACAGCGCCAGCACGCTGCCCGGCGAGGCGTTCCCTGCGCGGGTCCTGAAGGCCTACTCCGTAAGGGCGTCCATCTTCCTGCTCCTTCTGTTACTGGGGGAGGGCAGGGTGCTGTCTGTGGGGATCGCGGCTCCTGCAGTGCGGTTGGTGCCAAAGCACCGCATCGTGGGAGCTGCCAGGTGTGGATGATAAGATGCCGATGTGGGTGGGGTGGGGTGCAGGTGTGGGTGCGGGTGCGGGTGCGGGTGTGGGTGGGGTGGGGTGCAGTTGCGGGTGCGGGTGCAGGTGTGGGTGCGGGTGTGGGTGGGGTGGGGTGCAGGTGTGGGTGGGGTGCGGTGCAGGTGCGGGTGCAGGTGTGGGTGGGTGCGGGTGCAGGTGTGTGTGGGTGGGTGCGGGTGCAGGTGTGGGTGCGGGTGCAGGTGTGGGTGGGGTGGGGTGCGGGTGCGGGTGCAGGTGTGGGTGGGGTGCGGGTGCGGGTGCGGGTGCAGGTGTGGGTGCGGGTGCGGGTGCAGGTGTGGGTGGGGTGGGGTGCAGTTGCGGGTGCGGGTGCAGGTGTGGGTGTGGGTGCGGGTGTGGGTGGGGTGGGGTGCAGGTGCGGGTGGGGTGCGGTGCAGGTGCGGGTGCAGGTGTGGGTGGGGTGGGGTGCAGGTGTGGGTGGGGTGCGGTGCAGGTGCGGGTGCAGGTGTGTGTGGGTGGGTGCGGGTGCAGGTGTGGGTGGGGTGCGGGTGCGGGTGCAGGTGTGGGTGGGGTGGGGTGCGGGTGCGGGTGCAGGTGTGGGTGGGGTGCGGGTGCAGGTGCGGGTGCAGGTGTGGGTGCGGGTGCAGGTGTGGGTGGGTGCGGGTGCAGGTGTGGGTGCGGGTGCAGGTGTGGGTGGGGTGGGGTGCGGGTGCGGGTGCAGGTGCGGGTGCAGGTGTGGGTGGGGTGGGGTGCAGGTGCGGGTGCAGGTGTGGGTGGGTGTGGGTGCAGGTGCAGGTGTGGGTGGGGTGCAGGTGCAGGTGCGGGTGCAGGTGTGGGTGGGTGTGGGTGCGGGTGTGGGTGGGGTGGGGTGCAGGTGTGGGTAGGTGCGGGTGCTGGTGTGGGTGCGGGTGCAGGTGTGGGTGGGGTGGGGTGCAGGTGCGGGTGCAGGTGTGGGTGGGTGTGGGTGTGGGTGCAGGTGTGGGTAGGTGCGGGTGTAGGTGCGGGTGCCGGTGCAGGTGCGGGTGCGGGTGTGGGTGCAGGTGTGGGTGGGGTGGGGTGCAGGTGCAGGTGCGGGTGCGGGTGTGGGTGGTGTGGGTGTGGGTGCGGGTGCGGGTGTGGGTGCGGGTGCAGGTGTGGGTGGGTGTGGGTGCGGGTGCAGGTGTGGGTGGGTGCAGGTGCGGGTGCAGGTGTGGGTGTGGGTGGGTGCGGGTGCGGGTGCGGGTGCGGGTGCGGGTGCAGGCGGGCTGCAGATGTGGGGTGAGGCACACAGTCCTGGCTGACACCTGCTGCCCCTGGGCGCCCTGTTTGGAGGATCCATCAGGTGGCCACCCTCTCGTTTCACTTTGAGTCTCTCTCTGCGTCTGCTGGTCCCGTAACCAAGCTGCTCGCCTCCCACGGGAGTTGGCGTCTGGGCTTCTCTGTGGCCTGTAGGTTTGGGCCGGAGGTGTTTGGGGTTACGTCGCGCTTAGAATCACTCCTGGTGGCCTCCCTCCGTCAGGACAGCAGCCTGCCTGGGGGGTGGTTCTGCCGTAAAAGCCAGAGCACATCCAGTCTGGCTGCTGTGGGCCTGGCTGCCTCCTCAGTCTGTGAACAGCGACCGGACGTCACTGTCTGTCCTTCTTGGGCCTTTTGAGTGGAGCCCGCTCGCTCGAGGTGCCCGTGGCACGTGCCGCCGGCCGTGTCCTGCCCCCGTGAAGGCGGCAGCGCCCCCGCTGATCCGGTGGGGGGGGTGTGTCCCGTGTCTGGGAAGGTCGTCCTCGGACTCGGACGGTGCGGCTCCTTCGCCCCAGCTCTTCGCGCCCCACACCCTGCCGGTCACGTCAGGGCCCACCTCCCCGGGGACGCTGCCTCCACTGTCGCCCACAGGTCATCGAGGTGGTTGCTGGCGTCTCCGCCGTGCTGGGCGGGGTCATCACTCTGAACGTGCACGAGGCCGTCTCGAGCCCGCACCTCGCGGTGACGTTCTTCTGGATCCTCGTGGCCGTGAGTACCTCCAGCGCGGCCTCCTCCGTCTGGCGTGGCCACACGGCCCTCTCCTGGCCGCCCTGCCGCTCCCATCGGACGCCGGGCGGGAGGGCACGGCCGGAGCCCCGCTCCTGGGCCTGTCGCCTCCAGTGTCTTCCTTTTCTCTCCCCTCTCAGTGTTTCCCAGGCGCCATTGCCAGTCACGTGACAGCGGAGTGTCCCAGCAGGTGCCTGGTAGGTGGGACCCAGGCTGGGGGGGGTGCGGGGGGGGCTGTCCTGGAGGGGGAGGAGCCCAGCTTCGGCTCGTCCTGTGTCTGTCGGGTAGCGACCTGCAGCCTCGCTGTGGATGTGGGACGGGCGCAGGGCAGGTCTCACGGCAGCAGGAGGAGCGGTTTCCCCGTGTGAACAGTCAGAGGGGCCCATGTTGAGACTCCTGGCACGAGACCCGCCCGACCGTGAGCAGGGGCTGCGTGGCGCAGGCGTGGCTCGAGCTGACCGGCCCCCACGGCCGCCTGCCCCCCAGGTGGAGGTGCTGACCGCCATCTGCAGCCTCACGGCACCGCTGCTCTTCACGGCCGCGGGCTACCTGACCTTCAGCGTGAGGCGCGTCCTGGAGGTGTTTGCCGACTACCCGCCCACCCTCAAGGTGCGAGTTCTACAACCGGCTGCGGGCGTGTCCCTGGGGCGGTCGGTGTCTGGCGCCCTCGTGTCCCTCCGCCCCCTGCCCTCCGCTCAGGCCCTGGGAGGGAAGTGCCCCCGGTGCTGTGGTGCCGCCCGCGCTGACGCTGACGCTCCCGTTTCTGTTCCGCCGTGAGATTTGGTGCTTTTCCCCTTCACCGTGGCTTCGAGTCCACGAGACACGCTCACGGCTCAGAAGTCAGACCCGGAGGCCGGCCACCCGCCCTGTCACGTCTGTACACCGGCTCCTTTTTCTTTAAACTGAACGATTTCTCCTGGCCTTTCCTCCGACTCGGGGATCGAGCGCTCTGTCTCCTCTCATTACACACGTGCAGTCCCCTGGGCACCAGCTGCTCCCCTGGGACGGGCCGGGCTGCTCTGGGTCCTGACGCTGCAGACACTCTGCGGGGCACCCCTGGCACAGGCAGCCCGAGGGCAGCTGCCAGGCCAGGGGAGAGGCGTCTGTGCTGTTAGACCCCAGGTGAGGGCCCTGGTCCTGGCCAGCGGAGGCGGGAGCAGCTGTCCCCTGTTCTGAAGCAGGTGAGGGCTGGCAGCACCCGCCCCTCCTCCTGTGACCTCTGTCCACCTGTGCACCTGTCCCTCCTCCCGTGACCTCTGTCCACCTGTGCACCTGTCCCTCCTCCCGTGACCTCTGTCCACTTGTGCACCTGCCCTTCCTCCCGTGACCTCTGTCCACTTGTGCACCTGCCCTTCCTCCCGTGACCTCTGTCCACCTGTGCACCTGCCCCTCCTCCCGTGACCTCTGTCCACTTGTGCACCTGCCCTTCCTCCCGTGACCTCTGTCCACTTGTGCACCTGCCCCTCCTCCCCGTGACCTCTGTCCACCTGTGCACCTGCCCCTCCTCCCGTGACCTCTGTCCACCTGTGCACCTGCCCCTCCTCCCGTGACCTCTGTCCACCTGTGCACCTGCCCTTCCTCCCGTGACCTCTGTCCACCTGTGCACCTGCCCTTCCTCCCGTGACCTCTGTCCACCTGTGCACCTGCCCCTCCTCCCCGTGACCTCTGTCCACTTGTGCACCTGTCCCTCCTCCCGTGACCTCTGTCCACCTGTGCACCTGCCCCTCCTCCCCGTGACCTCTGTCCACTTGTGCACCTGCCCCTCCTCCCCGTGACCTCTGTCCACTTGTGCACCTGTCCCTCCTCCCGTGACCTCTGTCCACTTGTGCACCTGCCCTTCCTCCCCATGACCTCTGTCCACCTGTGCACCTGTCCCTCCTCCCCATGACCTCTGTCCACCTGTGCACCTGTCCCTCCTCCCCGTGACCTCTGTCCACCTGTGCACCTGCCCCTCCTCCTGTGACCTCTGTCCACTTGTGCACCTGCCCTTCCTCCCGTGACCTCTGTCCACTTGTGCACCTGCCCCTCCTCCCGTGACCTCTGTCCACCTGTGCACCTGCCCCTCCTCCCCGTGACCTCTGTCCACCTGTGCACCCGTCCCTCCTCCCGTGACCTCTGTCCACTTGTGCACCTGCCCTTCCTCCCGTGACCTCTGTCCACCTGTGCACCTGTCCCTCCTCCCCATGACCTCTGTCCACCTGTGCACCTGTCCCTCCTCCGTGATCTCTGACCTTCTGCATCTCTGGTGGCTCTGACATCGTGAGCAGTGGCCTCAGCTCCGCGAGCCGTTTGCTGTGTGTGGTGAACTTACCCACATGCCTGACCTGCTCCGGGGTCTCGGCTGTAATAGAAAGGCGAGCGCCGCACCCTCTTTACCTGGGCGAACGTGGGGGGCATCTTTCTCCGGGGTGTTGGTGGGCAGCGCCCCGCATCCAAGAGGCCTGTGTGTGGGTGGCTCTCCCCCGCCTGTCTCCGTCCTCAGTCTGTGGCCGCGCGGTCCCGCCCTGGACACGGGAGCTGCCACTGGTGGCGCCGCCCCACCCCACCCCGAGGACAGCTGTGGGGCCTCGCCGGCCCGGCTTCTCCACATGCACCGAGCAGCCCTGCGGCGTGGCCGGGCGGGTCCGCGGCCCCCGTGCTGGCCGGGCGGTTGTGGGGGGGACACGGGAGACTGGCCGGCCGCTCAGGGCCCCTTTGTGCCCGTTAAACCCGGAGCAGAGCTGAGTCCGCCGCTGCTTCGGGCGGAAGGATCCCTGCTCCCGCCACTGAGGTTCCCGCGCAGGGGTTGTGGGGTACCTCCTCCTGGACCCTCCTCGCTGCCCAGCTGTGGGGGCGCAGGTCCTTGGACGCTGGCGTTAGATGGAGAAGACATGAGTGGTCATAGGCCGGTGATGGCGAACCTTCTGAGCTCGGCGTGTCAGCATTTTGAAAACCCTAACGTAACTCTGGTGCTGTGTCACATAGAGAAATTTTTTGATATTTGCAACCATAGTAAAACAAAGACTTACATTTTTGATATTTATTTTATTTAAATGCCATTTAACAAAGAAAAATCAACCAAAAAAGTGAGTTTGCGTGTCACCTCTGACATGCGTGTCGTAGGCTCGCCATCACTGTCTAGGCCTATGAGAGACCTTATTGCAGACCAAGGAGCCATGGCTGTCAAGGAGCCAGCAGACAAACAGCTCTTCAGAGCAGCCGCACAGACAGCTGCCAGCCCAGCTGCCAACCACCATCTTCAACCGGAGACAAAAGGCTTCTTGCCCAGCAGTGACGGCAGCACCTGGGCGGTGGAAGGCGCCTGCGTGGGGTGCGCGGTGCGATCGCGGGTCCTGGCCTTTGCGCCTGCGTGTGGCAATGGCCTTGAGCACCCAGGGTCCTCTGATTAGGTTCCCACGGTGGCCTTCTGGGCCGGGGGGTCGGGGGCCGGGGGTCACGGGGGGCTGAGGGCCTGGCGGGGGGCCGTGGCCGGCTGCTCACGCCTGTCTCCCACCAGCAATCCTACGATGTGCTGCTGCTGCTGCTGCTGCTGGAGCTGGTGGTGCAGGCGAGCCTGCACACGGGCACCGTGGTCCAGTGCGCCCGCTTCACGGTGGCTCGCCCCCAGGAGCGCCCCGCGGAGGTGAGTCCCAGGCCCGGGAGGTGGCACCCACCCTTGCCGCCTTCTTTCAGGACCCAGGAAGCGTCTGCAGGGAGAGGAATGTGTGGTTTTTAAAGCCAGGCAGACGCAAGGCCACCCTGAAGACATGCCCCGGACTGAATGCCTTGATTTACTCCTGCGAACGTGCCAGGATTCACGCGGCCTCCCAGGGTCCCCGGGCCGCTGGACGTGGCTCTGTGGGAGGGGCCCCTGCTCCTGGCAGACGCGGTGGCATCACAACCTCTGGCTGGCGGGCTCTAGAGCAGCCGTCGCCAACCTTTTGGACCTCAAGGACCACCGGTTGGTGACCGCTGCTCTAGAGGGTCAGGCTCAGGCTCAGGCCACCTGGACTCGCCCAGATCCCACCTCTTGCCCCACACCTGACGGCTGAGGCTCCCTCCCTCCCTGTGGGCAGCCCACCCAGTCCCGCTTCATGGGACCCCGGCCCACCGCCCTTCAGGTGCAGGATGCCCTGTGCAGGGTCCTGCAGGCCCCCGAGTGCACTGGGCGCTCCTCCCACCCAGCCACCCAGGCTCCTCAGTCTCACGCCCTGTGCTCCGCACACCCTGGCGCTGTGTCCCCACCAGGCTGCTCCTGGTCCTGGGACCGGCTCCTGCCCGGGGCCCCGTCCTCAGTGACTGCCCTCCATCCCGTCCCACTGTTCCCTCCACCACACACCCCAGAGTCTCAGACCCACTGTTTCCTTGTGACCTGGTTGTGGTCGGTCTCCTGTGGGGACGGCTCTGTCCCTTGCTGTACAAGCGATGGGTCTGGTTCTGTGTTTGACACTAGGGTACAGAGTTGGGGGAAGGACTTGGGAGCCGCCCACAGCTGCCTCCATTTCTGCAGGTCTTGGGGGACCGCTGCCCGGAGCATCCTCCTTCCCTGGGGTCAGGCCCCAGCCAATGGCATCAGTGTCCCAGGCCAGGTCCAGACCCCTCTCTGTGGGGGTGGCATCCCCTGCCCCAAGGAAGGGCCTGGAAGTCCCACTTACTCCTGTGCTATGGTGTATTGTCCCCCCATCAGCCAGTACTTATTGAGCACCTACTGTATACAGGTGCTGGCTCTGCCAGGGGCCGGCCCCTCCGAGAACCGGCAGGAAGAGAGGCCTCACGAGCAGATGTGGGTCCCCAGGAGCCCGGCCTCCTGGACACCAGGCCACGGCCCACCCCGAGAGCCAGCATGTGGCCACGGGGAGAGCTCACCCCCAGCCCAGACTCTGTTCCTGTGGAGGCCAGGGCAGACTCTCCCAGGCCGAGGGCTGCCAGGCCCCGCAGCCGCCTGCCCGCGTACGGCTGCCCAGTGATGACCTGTGCCTGTCTTGTCGCAGGTGGCCAGGAGCCTCCCGAGGGAGTTCGACAAGGAGCGAGCCTGGAGAGCCGTGGTGGTGCAGATGGCCCAGTGAGGCCCGGAGACCGGCACAGGCACTCGTGACCTCGAGCTACTACTCTAACCCCTTCCCGCTGAGGGCGGTCGGGCTGCCGAGTGTCTGTTCCCAATGGGCATAGGTTGACTGTTCTGATTGGCGGGTCAGCTCGGTTCGGGGTGAGGGGGGCTCGTGTGGGGCTGGACTCTGGCGCTGGTCTGTGCAGTTTCCTGGCCACCGTGCCTGCTGCCTGCTTCGCTCCTCCCGCACCTCACCTGGCTCCTACCCCGCTTTCTGTGGGTTTTTAAAAAATATATTTTTACTGATTTCAGAGAGGAAGGGAGGGAGCGATAGAAACATCCATGATGAGAATCATTGATCAGCTGCCTCCTGCACGCCCCACACTGGGATCGAGACCACAACCCGGCCTGTGCCCTTGGCCGAACCGTGACTCCGGGTTCATAGGTCGACGCTCAGCCCCTGAGCCACCCGGCCGGGCTCCTGCCTGTTTTGGTTGAGCACCTACTGTGTGCGACAGCGGGCCGCCGGCTCCACCCTCTCGGCCTCTCTCTCCCGACCGAGCCCCCGCCCCACGCTGTTTCCTTGATGAGAGCAGACCTGAGGCTCTGTCCCGTGCTCAGACCCCACACAACTGGGGCGCCCAGAGCACGGGCACAGGGCAGCCTCCTCCACGCTTCTCCCATGCTGTCCACCTGCCCCTGCTGCCCTCCCCTGACCCAGCCACTGCAGCAGCGCCTGCCTGCTCAGGGCGCCGGTCCACGGGGCGCTTGTCGGCACCTGTCACCCCCCATGTCCCGCTCCCAAGCCCTTGTCAACCACATGGAGGTGGGCTGTCCACTGCGGCTCAGTGACTGTTGGGGGGACGTGCATCGAAGGGTTTGAAAACTGACGGGGTCCCGTCTCCCAGCCTCGGTGACCTGGGCCAGGCCGCTGCCCTCAGCTGCCCCGGAGGCCTCGCATCCCCTAACAAGTAGTTCCTCTCCGTCCTCACTCCCCTGAGGTCTGGCCTGGGCGGGTCTCTGTCTGTCGCCTCCACCTGCTGGGCTGCAGGCAGTTTGGGTGTGAGAATAACATTTGCTTTGATTAAAATCATGGCCCAGAAGCAGTCTGTGTGCGTCTGTCCTCAGGGCACCTGGAGTCATCAGAATAACTGATGTGGCACTGGGAGATCCCACGGTGGGAGCACGTCTGAGGGGAACAGGGCTCGGGTTAGGGGCTGTGCGCACCCCCACCCCCAGGGCTACGTGGTCAGTGCCAGGAGGGAAAGGGCAGGCCGTGCTGGGAGGCTCAGGCTCCCGCTGCCTCAGCTCAGGGACATGCACCGCGTCCCAGGGAACCAAGGAACCGTTGCTGGCTGGGGCGGGACGGGGGCGGGCCTGGTGGGGGACTCGGTCTGCCCTGCTGGCTCACGTCTGAGCACAGGTGACAAGCTGCCAAGGTCAGACCTGACGGGTGGAGCGTGCCAGCCAAGGGGTCATCAAAGCCGCTGCCCTGGCACCCCCTGCCCTGGCACCCCTGCCGTCCGTGAGCTCCAGAGGCTCGGCGGGTGGGCGAGGGGCCAGGCGGCTCTCCCTGCTGCTCCCAGGCGGTGGCAGGTGGGGATGCCCCTGAGCGGGGACAGGACCCCAGGGGATGCCCAGGGCGCCCAGGTCTTTGTGGGGGTCCAGAGAGTCCTAGAGCCGCATCGGGGCACCTGGGGCTTCACGCTGGCTTGTACTTTAGTTCAGAGAGAACTTGAGAAATCGGCTGGTGGGGTTGGAAAAGGTGATCCTCGGTCAGATTCAGTTTCTCGCTGTAGTTAGCGCTGCCCGAGGAGGGACCGTTAGCCCGTTAGCCGGTGCAGGTGCCTGTGGCCTATGGTACCTCCCTGCGGGTCCTGATGAGGCCGGGAGTAAACCCAGGACGCGGATGGAGGGGCGCCGCCTTCCATTTATTCTGGATTCTGTGACCCCGAGGCCAGGAGGGAGGCGGCGAGAGCCCAGGGTCCCCCCACGGACCCACCACCCAGTGGAGGTGGACCCTCGGTTTGTAGGCGTCTCGGGAAGCCACACAGGAAAGAAAGACGATGTTAAACCAGAGAACAGCGGCATCCAGGTTCGGAAAGAGACCGGGCGGGGGCACTGGGGCGGGTCTGTCCCTCCGCAGATGCGGAGGCGGAGCGGCAGGACCCTGGGGAGCGGGGACTCCCGGCAGCAGCGCACCCCTCGGGTGACCCGGGTGCCGAGCCAGGCGGTGCCTACGCGGGACGGGGCTGCCCCGCCACCCCCCCTCATCCCCACAGAGGGGGACGCTGCACCCCCAAGCCCGGTCACCCGGGGCGCAGGCTCAGACCCGCCTGGGTGGGGCCGCGGGTCGCGGGGCGGAGCCCGTCCGGTGCCGCTGGCCCTGGGGGCGGGACCGCTTGTGACCCTCGGGTCTTTGTGACTTGGGGGGCTCTGACCACAGGGCGCGCCTGTGACCCCAACCGCGCGCTCTGGCGGGACCCCGGGATCCGGGCCGGGCGGCGAGGTCACTCGCTGACCCTCCTCCCCGAGCCTCCATGGCGCGCGCCGCCCGCGGCCCCGGCCTCCGCTCCCCCGCCAGCCCCCGCAGCCCCGCGGATCGCAGCTCGGAGCCCAGCCCCACGCCCCGGGGCACCCCCACCGGCGGCCCCGCGCGCCGCCCGCACCGCCGCCGCCCCCGCAGCAGCCGCAGCAGCGCCCCGCGCTCCACGCCGCCCGCGCGCCCGCGCACCCCCACGCCCCGCACCGCCCTCCGCCGCCCGCGCGCCCCCACGCCCCGCACCGCCCTCCGCCGCCCGCGCCCCCGCCGCCCGCGCCCCTCCTCTGCACAAGGCGCCGAGCCGCCCGTCTCCCCGGGCGACCGCGGGACGCTGGACGGTGTGGAGGTTGGGGGCCCCGCACGGGCCTCGGGACCACTCCCGGGTGAGCGCTCCTCACCGGCCGCGTGGACTCCACACAGGACTCCACGCCCCGCCCCCCGCCCCGCCCTCCCGGTAGAATTCCAGCCCCCGCGCCGCGCCGGGCATTCTAAGCCGCCCTTGGAAATGGCCTGCCCGGCCCACGCCTGCCCTCCCCACGCCTGCCCGGCCCACGCCTGCCCTCCCCACGCCTGTCCTCCCCACGCCTGCCCCAGACCTGCCCCCAGCCCACACCACCCATCCCCACGCCTGCCCTCCCCACCCCTCCCCCGCCCTGCTCCTACTCCAGACCTGTGCCCAACCTTCAATTTGCCCGACTTCAGGCCTGCCCCCGCCCCCCACCCACCCCCTCTCCGGGCTTGGATCCGCCCCTGACCGCCCCCCCTTGCAGGGCCCGGAGCAGAAGGGAGGAAGGAGGAGCTGCCGGGGGCTGGAGTGGAGCCAGGGGAGAGGAGGCGGCTCCCGTTGGCCTCCGCGGAAGGAGACTGGAGAGAAGAGAACAGTCAGTATTGCCCGCCCGCCGCCCTGTGCCGTGTTTCTGTGAAAATCAGACTCGCTGGTGTTTCTCCATCTGCTCCGTGGACTTGCCCGGTGGTCCTCCGGGGCTTGGTGGTCAGTGCGCCCACCCCGGTCTCCCGGCTGCTCCTGGAGGCCGGCACGGCCCCGCGGCTGTGGCTCTGCCCTGCGAGTGCGGGCGTCCAGCGGTCGGTCTGCACACGCACCGCCTGTGGGTCCGTCCGGGCGAGAGCTCCCATCTGACGTCCGGTCTTCGCGCCCCGACCGTCCAGCGGGCGGTCTCAGTGCAGGGACGCCAGACCTTCTGAATGCTGCTGTCGGCGACATGTTCAAGTTTCATGTTCTCAGCGGCTCTAGTGTGTTTAGTTTGGTGACGTTCCTGAACACACCTACGAATTACAATAGCGAACAGATTCCTTTAGGCTTGTGCACACTCATCTGCAAACCTTTCCCCTCTTCATCGTTTTATTTCTTTTTCTTGCATTATTGCTTTGGCCAGCTCTTGCCATAGAATGTTGAAGGCAGGTGGGAGGGTGGGCATCTTTTTTGTTGTTTTTTTCCAAACGCAGAAGGAAGGTGCTCAGTATTTCACCACGAAGGATGATACTGCTGCACACGTTAAAGACGTTCCCTTTTTCACCTGGTTTACTAAGAATTTTCAAACGAACAGCTCTGCCATTTTACCCCACACTGTCCTCTGCATCTATTGAGATGGCAATACATACATTTGTTCTCTCGGCGATGAGTGTGGTGGGTTACGTTGAGGGATTGTCAAACATTAAATCAACTTTGGACTCATGGACTAAACTCCACGTGGTCCTGCTGTTTTGTTTCATATGTCGCTGGATTTGACTAGAATTTTTTTTGTTTACGTTTTTTATTATTAATTTTTTTGAGAGAGAGAGAGGAAGGGGGAGGGAGAGAGAGAAAGAAACATTAATGTGCGGAACATACATCGACTGCCTCCTGCACGCCCCGCACTGAGGATGGAGCCCTAAGCCCCGGACGATGCTCAACCAATGAGCCGCTCAGGCAGGACTCGCATCTCTTTTTACGAGTGAGATCGGCCTTTACTATTCCTTTCTTGTAGCATTCTTGACAGGTTTGGGTGTTAAACTTATGGCTTCATGAAAAGAGTTGAAAAGAGCCCGGTTTTCCCATTCAATGAAAGGCTTTATATAAGATTTCTTAAAATTTTTAATTGTTTTTCTTTTTTTGGCCGCTTTTTTCTTCTTTATGTATATTTTTTCCCTTAAATATTTGGGAAAATTGACCTGTGCTGCCACCCAGACCTTGTTTCACTTGGGAATTTCTTTAACAGAAATAGGCCCTCCAGATTCCTATTATGTCAGTTTGGTTGAGCCCGTCTGACATGAGCTGTCAAATTCCTGGCACGCGGATGCTCATAGGATCGTGTCGTCATTTCAATCCCGCGTGGCGGTCCTGTGCCCCTTCCCATTCTTGCTGCTGGTAACCCGTGTTCCCCTTCTTCTTGACCAGCCTTGGAGAGGTTTATCCGTTAAAAAATGCTGCAAAGATCCAACTTTTGGTTTTGCCTGTTTTCTCTAGAGTGCGCCTGCTTCTCATTTCATGGAAGCCTTACCTTCTTTTATTGTTGCTGCGCTCCGACCTTTAATTGGTCTCTTTCTGGCCTCTTGAGGTGGCAGCTAGATAACGTTCAGCTTGTTTTCTTTTCTAACTTGCGCACTTAAGCCGGCACCCTTCCCCCCGATCACCACGCAGCTGCGTTGCGGTGCTCTGATAGGTCACATTCTCATTCTCATTTAATTCAGATCATTTTGAAATTGGCTTTGATTCAT
This sequence comes from Myotis nattereri, assembly GCF_964212035.1. Lineage (NCBI taxonomy): Eukaryota > Metazoa > Chordata > Mammalia > Chiroptera > Vespertilionidae > Myotis > Myotis nattereri. The sequence goes on along the minus strand of NC_138076.1, from coordinate 215,710,783 downwards.
GTTTTATTTTAAAAGAGGGCTGCGGCCCTGGCCGGTGTGGCTCAGTGGATAGAGCGTCGACCTGCAGACCAAAGGGTCCCGGGTTCGATTCCGGTCAAGGGCACATGCCTGGGTTGCAGGCTCCTCGGGCCCTGGCCCTGGTCAGGGCTCCTGCAGGAGTCAACCAATCAATGTGTTTCTTTCACATCGATGTTTCTCTCTGTCTTTCCCTCTCTCTCCCTCTCTCCCTAAAAATCAACGGGAAAACATCCTCGGGTGAAGGGTTAACAACAACAACAAAAAATATCTATGTAATATGCATTTCTTACATAAAATAAAAGTGGGCCGCTTACTTCTTGAATGTTTAGGAAAATTTCTAGTTGCCTTTTTGTTATTAATTTCTAGTTTGATTCTCAGCCCCGAAACCCCCGTGTCTGGGGTGGGCACCTGGCATGCGGAAGATTTATTACCTGCTTGGGGCGGGGGCATCGAAGGGGTCAGGGGTCCTCCTGACACCAGCTGTTGCTTTTTGAAATTGGGGTGACATTGGTTAATAAAGTTATACAGGTTTCAAGGGCACAATTCTGTGACTCATCATCTGTATATTGTATCGTGTGTTCACTACCCCAGGCTGAGTCTCCTTCCCTCACCATTGATCCCCCTTCACCTTCTCCTACCTCCTCCACCCCCTTTCCCTCTGGTAACCACCACACTCATGTCTGTCTGTGAATTTTTTCCCCTTAATCCCTTCACCCCTTTCACCCAGCCCGAAGCCCACCTCCCCTCTGGCAGCTGTGGGTCTGTTCTCTGTGTCCATGAGTCTGCTGCTGTTTTGTTCATTAGATTCCTCATGTAAGTGACATCGATTGGTGTCTCTTTTTCTCTGGCTTATGTCACTCAGCACCGCATTCTCCAGGTCCGTCCGTGCTGTCGCCAGAGGTAAGAGTCCCTTCTTCTTCACGGCATGGTGTTCCACTGTGTGGCTGTGCCACGGCCTTTTCCCCGCTCGTCTGATGGCACGTGGGCTGCTTCCAGACCGTGGCTTCTGTGAAGGACGCTGCTGTGGGCACAGAGATGCATGTATCCTCTCGGATTAGTATTTTGGGGGCTTTCGGGTCTATTCCCAGGAGTGGACTCGATGAGTCCGGCTGATTCCTAAGTAACTTAACTCGTAATACTCAGCACGTCGCAGCCGCACATTTTGGGCGCCTGCCCTGGACCCGTCGTGCGTTGGGTTCTGCTGGGATGACTCACCCGGGTTTGTCTGCTCAGGGCATTTCCAAGGCCGGCCTCCATTTGCCCTTGATTCTAACAACAGCCCATTTTTTCTCCATTCCTCGTTTATTGCCCTGAAGTTCATAATAGCCTCTCAGTTTGTAAGCATCTGAGTAAGGGGTTTCCTGCCGTTACGGCTTTTTGATGCCTTTTTTTTAATGACTCGCGTCTCCCATTGTTTATTGATCTTATGAGTCTTAAACGTTGGGCTTGGTTGATTCTCTTTATCGAATTAAAAAACATTTTCCTGTTATGGGGGGGGGGTGGTTGCGTTTACTTGGTTCTTCCTCACATCACCTCTCTCTGGGTCTCAGCCTTTACTGTCTCCCCGTAGATGCACCAGCAGCAGAAACTCCCTTCGTGAACGCAGCCTCGCGGCCCGAGCGCGGGTGTTGGCCTTCGGTTCCCGTTTCGCCGGCACGCTCCGCTTTCTGCGCGGTCGCTTCCTCGGCCGCGGGCTGTGGGGAGCGTGCTTGCTAACGGGGTGGCTTTCTGCCCGATACTTGGTTCTGTTATCGATCCCTGACCTAACGGAGCTGGGACCAGGGGCGTCATCTTCTCTAGGGACAATGTTGGTCGCTGTCCCGTGTCCCGGAGTCACGTGCCCAGGGCTGCGGAGCTGGAGAGGCGACGGCGACGCCGTGCTCAGATCTTGGTCCGCACCCGCCTTCGCTGGCGTGTCTGTCCGTCACGGACGACGCAGCGGCTCTGGCTGTGAGGACCAGCTGCTGGGTGTTTGCACCGGCCCGGCTCCCCGCCCGCCCCCGCCCGCTCTGTCTGCATGGACCCGTGTTCCCAGCGCAGGCGTCGAACAGGTGGGATCAGGGAGCCCCTGTGTGGGCCCAGATGTGAGCTTGCCGGTGTGTTTCCCAGCCTGGGACCTTGGCTTCCGTCCCGGGGCAGAACACGTCAGCCCTGACAAGGCCCCGCTCGCCGGTTTTCACTCCGATGGCCGCCCTCTGCAGGCCGCTCCATGCCTTCTCCTGGGCCGCGGGCTCAGCTCCCTCACGGAGGCCAAACGCCACAGATCAGCTCTGTGTGGTGCCCAGCGGGGCCGTGGGTCCCTCGCTCCATGTGGCAGGGCTTCGGGGTTGGGGTCTGAGGCATCTGGCCGTGTGGACGTGGGTCTCTGGGGCCCAGGGTGGAGGGGGCCCCAGGAGGAGCAGGTGGGGGGTCTGCTGGCCTCCACCTGCGATGTGCCTTGGCCAGCAGGAACGGTGGGTGCAGGGGTGCGTACGATCCTGGGCACTGTCCAGGGGGATTTAAAGCCACCGCCAGGAAGAGGTGGCCGAGGGCGTGGACCAAGCACAGAGGTCTGGGGTCTGGGCCTGGGTTCCCCCGTGGTTAGCGGGGAGGGAAAGGGGCTGCCATGAGGAGGAGCTGCCAGGCCCCGGGGAGTGACGGGGACCATGCGTGACTTAGCGTGAGCGTGTCTGGTGGACTCCCGCAGACGGGTGGAGAGGGGCTGTGGAGAGAGGCAGGGGCAGGATGGGGAGGGTGCAGGGGGAGGTGTTCATTTTCATGTTGAAGGTGTTTACTATGAAACTCAGGGTGGCTCGTGGCCGGGGTCACAGGAAGGAGCCGAGCGGGGCTGATCTCAGGCAGGGCTGGCCCACGTCGGGGCAGCGCTGGGGGACCCTGTGAGGAAAGACGGTGCCTCGAGGCTGAGCTGTGGGGGAGCGTGGGGAGGGGTTGTAGCCTGGAGAGGGGGCTGGGGAGATGCAGGAGAAGGGCCTGGGGGCGAGAGCTAGAGGCTGGGGGGAGGGGTGCATGGGGGGTCTGGGGCAGAAGTGGGGCTGCACCTGCTGCTCAGGGCTGCGGGGCTCCTGGGTCCGCCCTGAATCAGGACAGACCGGGGCAGGGTTGTGGGCAGCGGGGCCTCTGTGACCCGCCTGGTGTCTCCATGGTGAGAGCACCCATTTGCCTCCGTATCTGCTTTCTCTTTTGCAGAATTAAAACGAGGAGACTCATCTGCCTCCCCCAAACTGGACAGATACAAAATGGCGAGACAGCTGACGGAAAAGGCAATCAAGGTAAATGCTCCTGGGGACTTGGTGGGGAGGGGCTGCCTTTTAAATATGGAATTTGATTTTGGAATTTGGGGAGTGAGTCCAGAGCTCTGACACCCAACACCCACTCCCGGCCGGCCTTGGTCCCTGGCCCCCAGGCCTGGTCACCACGTGGAAGCTTGTGTTAGAGTTACTTTAAAAAAAATTTTAGCCGAAACCGGTTTGGCTCAGTGGATAGAGCGTCGGCCTGTGGACTGAAAGGTCCCAGGTTCGATTTCGGTCAAGGGCATGTACCTGGGTTGCGGGCACATCCCCAGTAGATGTGCAGGAGGCAGCTGATCGATGTTTCTCTCTCATCGATGTTTCTAACTCTCATCTCCCTTCCTCTCTGTAAAAAATCAATAAAATATATTAAAAAAATTTTTTAAATTTATTTCAGAGAGGAAGGGACAGGGAGAGAGAGAGAGAAACATCAATGATGAGAGAGAATCATTGATGGGCGGCCTCCTGCACGCCCCCTACTGGGACTCAAGCCCACAACCCAGGCCTGTGCCCTTGACCAGGAATGGAACCTGGGGCCCTTCAGTCCGCAGGCCAACGCTCTATCCACTGAGCCACACCAGCTAGGGCTAGCGTTACCTTTTATCTCAGCTGGACGCTGGAAATACTCTCAAGATTGGGGACGTGCAGACATATGAGGTGTGGAAGCCTGTCCCAGGTCCCGCCATGCGGCCTCAGGCCCTGGGCACACTTCCGGGCCAGGGTTCTGTGTCAGGGACAGGCTCGTGATGACCTGGAGCCCGTGTGCCGGCCCCTGCTCCCCAGGCCCCTCTCGGGGACGCGATGAGGACAGACGCCACCGTTTCTGTCCTTGCGCAGAAGTCCGGGAGCCTGGGAGCCCCGAGGGACGCGGGCACATGGTTACGTGAGCCTGTGGGTGGGGGGAGAGGGCCCAGAGGCCAGTCCGATCGCAGCATGGCTCCGTTCCCACAGTTCCCTCCCGTCGCTGTGCCGCAGGCAGCCGGGACCCAGGACTGACTCCCGCTGCGCCGGCCGGGACCCTAGCCTGTTGTCCGGTCGTCCGTCCGGACGTTTAGGTCATGACGGCACCTGGCTCTTTATATATTAGGATGATTCCTTCCTCCCTGATCACGGGCGACTGACGAGCCGCGTTGCGAATGTCTGTACTTTTCCCAGTTGGTCTGTCACTGACTCCTCAGCAGGTGCGTTGTGGCTGAGCGTGTGTCTGCGTGAGTCACGCTGCTGAGACGCTCTGTGCCTGTGTCTGGTGACTGTAGGCGGAAGGTGGTGCGAACGCTGGCTGCACACCCTGGGCGGAGGCGCCTGTAGCCACGCTGAGCTTCTGCCTGTGTCCCATCCGCACGGAGAGCAGCGTGTTAACACCTGTTACCTGTGGATGTGTCTGCTCTTCCGTTCTGTCCGTTTCCGCTGCAGATAACGGGCCGCCTGCCAACAGGTGCACACGAGCGCATCGTCCTGCGGGGCCGACTCTTTTCTCTCAATTATTAAATAACTGTCTGTACTCCAGCGACGTTCACGTGACCTCTGTTAATCCTCACCGGAGGATGTTTTCCATTGATTTTTAGAGTGGAAGGGAGGGGGAGACAGAGAGATAGTGATGTGAGAGGGACACACTGATTGGTTGCCTTCTGCACGTGCCCCAACCAGGCGCCAGGCTGGGGAGGAGCCTGCCACCGAGCTACGTGCTCTTGTCAGGAATCGAACCCGGACGCTTCGGTCCGCAGGCCGACGCTCTACCCAGTGAGCCAAGCTGGCCAGGGCGAGTGATGTGACTTGGCCCCGACGTCGGTTCTGCCTCAGATGTGGGTCCTCTCGTCTTTGACTGGCCCGTAGGCTGTGCTGTTTGTTTCTCTCGCAAACAGCACAGGGTTGGGTTTTTAAAGATCGAGTCTGGTGCTCTTCACCTTCCAGCTGCAGCGGGAAGCGTGTTTATCCCGTTGACTGCGGGCGCCTGACTTCTCCCCCCGCCCGCCCTGCCTGCTCCGTTCGCCTCTCCTTCCATGCCTCCTGGGGTCTGACTGCTTTATTTCTTTATTTAGTTCGTTAGTTAATCCTCCCCTGAGGACATTTTCCCATTGGTTTTTAGGGAGAGCGGAAGAGAGAGGGAGAGGCACATCGATTGGCTGCCTCCTGCACGAGCCCGACCAGGGCCCGGGCTGGGGAGGAGCCTGCAACTGAAGTACGTGCCCTTGACCGAATCGAACCCGGGACCCTTTGGTCCACAGGTCGACACTCTATCCATTGAGCCACACCGGCCAGGGCTGGACTGATTGCTTTTAAAATTTGCACTTCCTGCCCTAGCTGGTGTGGCTCAGTGGATAGAGCATCAGCTTACGGAGTGAAGGGTCCTGGATTCAATTCCTGTCAAGGGCACAGGCCCGGGGTGCGGGCCCGGTCCCCAGCAGGGAGCGTGCAGGAGGCAGCCGATGCGCGGCTCTCATCACTGATGTCTCGCGCTCTCCTCCCTTCCGCTCTGAAGTCAGTACCAACATATTTTTGAGAGAAAACTCCCGCAGGACGAGCGTGCGCTCACTCTGTGCTCTCTCATCCGAGGACAAGAAGATCTTCTCCATCCACGGCCACTACCCCGTGGTGCGGGCGCTGCTGCGCAGGAAGGGCTGGGTGGAGAAGAAGCTGCACTTCCTGCCGCGGATCTCTGTCAGTGCCGACGGCGAAGGCGAAGGGGCCGCTGGTAGGCACTGAAGCCCTGGCCCTCCGTGTGCGTGTGTCTGTCTCGAGGCCCCGGGTCCTGGGACTTGGGCCTCCCTCCAAGGCAGAGGACCCGCCTCCCCACGCGGGAGCCGCGCTGCCTCCCACACAGGCACCCACCGCCCAAGCCCGGGTTTGGCCACATCTCAGCGCCGTCGCCCTGACCATCTCTCCTCCTCAGCTCACACAGGGTCCTCGAGACCCCCCCCACCTGCCCCCTCCCGCCACCCCCCCCCCCCGCCTCGGGCCCTGCCCCTGCTCCAGCCAGGACCCTGCAGGTGAGGCTGCTGGGCGGTCAGGGCCGTCTGGCCGCTCTGGCCGCCGGAAGCGAGTGTTGGCGGCCAGGCATTCGGCCGTGACGCGTGGATGCCCCCATGTTGTATTTGCAGAAAGTAAACATCCTGAAAGCAAAGAAAGCCAGGAAGCGGCCTTCGAGGAAATGGACGACATCCACGACGTGATGGTAGGTCCCCTGCGCGAGGCCCTGGGGGATCCGGGTGCAGCCATGGCATGGGGGGAGGGGGACACAGCCTGTCACGGAGGCCTCTGCACCAGCCGCTGCAGAGCCCAGCGGGGGTCAGACAGCCCACAGCCGGGTGACACGCTGCAGGACACCCATGTGTGTGCACCCACGTGTGTACACCCATGTGTGTGAGCTCATGCATATGTATGCACGTATGAGAGCATATGCGTGTGCATGTGTACGCGTGTGAGCACATGCATGTGTAAGTGTGTGCACGGGTGTGCATAAGCACGCGTGTCCTGTGTGCCCGTGTGTGAGCCGACAGGCTGTGTCTGTGACTGGAAATGCGCGAGGAGCCGGCAGGAGAAGGTGCCTCTCACTGTGCTGGCTGAACAGTGACCACTGAGCAGAGCTGGACCCCAAACAGCCCAGCTGGTGACCTCGATTGGGCCGGGGTTGGGGGGCAGCTCAGCCCGCAGTGCGGTCCTGAGAGCCGGTGCGGAGACGCCAGGCGCCCTCATGCGGGACTCGGGGGAGGGACAGACTTAAAACGAGGCCACAAGCGTTTGCCGGGAGAAACGGACACGTGATCACATGAGACCTGCGAGGAGCAGGACCCTGGGCCACGCCGCCCCCCCTCCCCGCACACGGTGGCCCCGCAGCGGGTGTGATGGGGGCGGCGACTCCCCCCGTGGCCCCGCCAACTGGCGGGACAGGACGCGGGTCCTGATGGAGGCCTCCTGCCAGTCCAGGTTGGTGCGAAACGAGGTCCCCTACTTCCTCTGGACGATCAAAAGGGACTCCATCGACTACCACAGCCTGAGCGGCGACCAGATGCTGAACCACTACGGCAAGACGGCGTCCTTCACCACCAAGGTGAGGGCGGGCACGGGGTGGGCGGGGCATCGCGGGCCTGGGGGGAGGGGAGCACACGTGACCAGTCGCCTTGGGGTCCTCCTCGGGCTCCTCCCACCACCCCCCGGCAAACGCCACACTGTGCCAATGTCCACAGTTGCAAGCACCTCCGGACCCACCACCTGACCCCCAGCAACGCCCCCCGTGCCCCTCTCCGTGTCCCTGGGTGACCTCTCCGTGTCCCTGGGTGACCTCTCCGTGTCCCTGGGTGACCTCTCCGTGTCCCTGGGTGACCCTGGGGCCACAGAAGCGCCTCCTGTGGGTTCACAGCCCAAGCCTGAGACGGGCTGGACCCTGGCTCTGGGTCCCGGGAGGGGCTCTGGGTCCCGGGAGGGGCTCTGGGTCCCGGGAGGGGCTCTGGGTCCCGGGAGGGGCTCCAGGCCTGAGGAAGGGTGGCCCCCCTCACCTGCGTGGGGACCTATAGCTACAGGGACAGTGACAAGGGCTCTGATAGGGACGGGCACATAGAGCCTGCACGCCCCTCACGTCCTCCCTCACCTTCCAGCCCCACGGCCCCGCCTACAGGGGGGCTGTCCCCCACTTGCCCTTGGGCTCTGGCTCAGGGGAGGGGCCTGCAGGTCCCGCTGGGTGAAGTTGGTAGAGGGCTTCCCTGACAACGGGGTCCAGCCCCTCAACAGGCAAAGACAGCACAGGAGGGGGGGACAAGGCCACGCTGCCCATGGCTCTGTGTGGGGGTCCAGCCCCCCTGCATGGCCTCCCAAGGCTCAGGGCATGGCCTCCTGTGCAGCGTGGGCGATACTGTGGGCGCCCCAGCCAGGCTGGGCTCCCTGCAAACACTCCTGCCGAGTGGCCGTGAGGGGCTCAGCTTCCTTCCACATGGGCGGCGGCTGGACCCCGGGAGCAGTTCCCCCAGGTCCCTGGAACCGCAGATGGTGTCCCCGAGGCCGAGTACGGGGACGGCTGTGGTAGCCCCTCCCACCTGCCCCACTGCCCGTGCCCTCCTGCCCTCGGGAGGCCCAGGGCCCAGCTGGCCAGGGTGGGCGGGGCTGTTGGGGGGCGTTCTGCAGGTGCGGGGAGGGGGCAGGCGGGGGAAGGCGGTGGGGAGGGGGCACCTGACTCTCGCTCTTTCTGGAGATCGGGCTGTGCCTGAACATGAGGAGCCTGCCCTGGTACGCCCAGGCCAACCCCGACGCCTTCTTCCCACGCTGCTACGGCCTGGGCTCCGACAGCGAGAAGCAGGAGTTCCTGGGTAGGTAGCTGGCCTGTGGCCCGGACCGGGACCCATAGGCCCTCCCTGCTTCGGGCTGCGGGCCTTCGGGGGGCCGTGGGCGGCCGTGGCTGAGGGGCGGTCTGGGCCTGGAGCTGGCGGGGATCTGCACCACCCGACCCGGGGCTCAGCTCCGTGCACATGGCGAGGCCCTCCAGACGCTTTCGCGGGCAGCGTGGGCAGGGGGCTGGCATGGGCCACGGTGCTGAGGGCGCTCGGAGCTGCCGCCTCATCTGGGGGCAGCGCTGGGACCACGTGGGGCCCACGGGCTCTGGCCCAGGAGGAAGGGGGCTCCTGGTCGACGTGCTGAGAGGCCACAGGAGAGAGAAGGTGGTCAGGGCAGGTGGGGCCGGGTCTGAGGGCGACTGTGTTTCCTGAGCACCGACCTGGGGCCATGGGGATGTGGCACCTGCCCGGCACCCCTGCCTGTGCCCTCACCCACCCGGGCCCACCGGGAGCAGATGCCCAGGCAGCGTGACGGGGACAGGGTGGCCTGGAGGGGCCTGGTGGAGCCCTGGAGGGCTGGGCAGGCGAGAGGGGCCAAGGGGAGCCGGCCAGCTGGGAGCCGGCAGAGAGCAGGGTAGTGTAGGGCTCGGGCATTTGTTCTGGAAGAGGAGGAGGCCTGGGCTTTGGCAGCCCTGGGTGTGGGGGGCAGCAGCCAGGGGAGCTCAGGTTCTCAAAGCTCCTGGGCGGCAGCAGCTGCTGGGTGGACAGGTGGCAGGTGGGCAGGGGCCAGCCTCCACTGAGGGGTGAAAGGAGCAGGTTGGGCAAGAAGGTGCTGGAATATGCGGACCCCAAAAAGGCACAGGGTAGCGCGGGGGGGTGGGGGGGGGGCAAGAGCTGCCTGCTGTGCTGGATGGGCCACACGTGCAGGGCTGTCCGGGAGGAGCCCTCGGGGGGTGGGCTGAGGAGCCTGGAGCAGGGGGAGGTGGTGGGGCTCCTGGACCTCGGTCCTGGGGGGCAGGTGGGGCCGTGGCTTCTGCCTCTGGGCCTCGCCAGGTGTGCTAGGAGCCCCTCTGCAGAGCAGCGGGGGGCTGTGGGACCCCTGGGCTGGGGCAGCTGGCGAGGGCCCAGGTCCCGGGCCCAGCGTGGGCAGAGGGGGCGAGGCCTCGGTGCCTTTGCAGATGACTTCCGGCGCACAGCGGCCTCCAGCATCCTCAAGTGGGTGGTCAGCCACCAGCACTGCCCCAAGAGCCACGCCCAGGGCAGGCCCAAGGAGGACCAGGACGCGGACCCCGGCAGCCAGAAAGGTGAGTGACCCCTGACCCCTGACCCCACTCTGTTCCCACACTCCGGGGAGGCGTGAGCTCTGGGTGCCAGCGGGGCCTGAAGACCCCAGTGAGGGTTTGGTGCTGGTCCACGTGAACGAAGCAGTTTTTAAAAATACGTTTTCATTGATGTCAGAGCGGAAGGAGGGGGCAGAGAGAGAGACATCGACGATGAGAGAATCATCAACAGCTGCCCCCGCACGCCCCCCGCTGGGGCTCGAGCCGCAACCCGGGCCTGCGCCCCGACCGGGAATCGAACCGGGACCTCCTGGCTCCTAGGTCGGCGTTCGACCCTGAGCCGCGCTGGCCGGGCCGTGAGGCAGGTTTAGGTCCCAGCAACACCGAGGGGAAGGGCAGCATCTCATGCTCCGCCCCCATGCCGGCCCCCCACCGTCCGTGAGGGGTGTCGGGGGCGATCGCTGAGCCCGTCCGGACACGTCACTGTCACCCCAAGTCCATAGTTTGCGTCGGGGTCACCCCGGCTGTTAGATGTGTGAGGGCACGTGCCCATCACCAGGGCGCGCACGGGGGTTTCACGGCCGCAACTGCTCTGGTTCTGGCCCCCCCACCCCGCCCCCGCCAACCACGGTCCCCACAGCGAGGCCTTTCCACGCGCCGCGGAGTCGCGGAGTCGGAATCACGCGGTGCAGACGGCTCTGCGGCTTCTGCCTCTGGCACCTGCACCTGAGGCCCCCCGCGCCGTCCGTGGCCCCGTGGCTCCGTGGCTCCGTGGCTCGTCTCCTCTGGTCTCTGGATAACACCCCCGTGGGCTTGGAGCGCGGCGTGTGCTCCCATCACCTCTGAACCATGTCCCGGTGCCTCCCGAGTTCCGACAGTTATGACTGAAGGTGCCAGCTTTCGTGAAGACACGTGTTGACTCTTCACATAAATCCCAGGCGCAGGGCTGCCGAGCGTGGCGAGGGCGGGTGGTTCTGAGAGGAACTGGCGGCTCCCGCCAGCAGGGGGCGGACTCCTGCCGCGTCGCCCTCGGGCCTCTCCCGCACCTGCAGCTGCCGCTCCCGGCTCCCGGCTCCGCAATCTGTGCTTTCGCCTTTGGCCTGCGTGGTCCTTTTCTTTGTATGCTTTTTAAAGTATTTTCTTAAGATTTTATTGATTTCAGAGAAGAAGGGAGAGGGAGAGAGAGAGAGAAACATGAGAGGGAATCATGGATCAGCCGCCTCCTGCTCGCCCCCTACTGGGGATCGAGCCCACAACCCAGGCCCGTGCCCTTGACCGGAATGGAACCCGCAACCCTTCAGTCCGCAGAGCGATGCTCTTCCACTGAGCCACACTGTCCAGGGCTGCCTGGTCGTTTTCTGTTAAAAGCCAGACCCGGTGTCCTGGGCAGAAGGGGGAGCACAGACAGGCCTGAGTGAGGGCGCGGGATGTGGGGCGAGTGCCCTGGGCCCTGGATGAGGACCCGCCTGCTTCCCAGGGCGGCAGCAGGGCTGGCGTGGAATGCGCCCTCCCTCCCCAGGTGCTGGGCTCGGATCCCGGCAGGAGCTGCGGCTGTTTCACCACAGCTATGTCCCCTCCCCCGGCCGGGGGTGGGGGGGTCTCTGCTCTTCACGTTCCTGGAGGTAAAAGTGGAAAACGTGAGGGTTCCCAGGCAGAGCCTCCAGCGCCAGCAGCTGGTCCCTGCGGTCAGTCTGCGGGCCCCGGGCGGCCGCTGTGCGTGTGCCCGCCCACCGGGCGCTGCAGCTCCAGGGACGGCTGTGCCTGGCCCCTGCTCTGAGGGTCTAACCACTTGGGCCCCTGGTGTGCTCGGCTCTGCTTGTGGTTGACATGGAACAGGGACTCCTGAGCTTCTCGTGTCAGACCGAAGCCCGAAGCGCCATTTTTCACTTTAAAAAATAGTCATTTGCTGTAATTTCCACCTCAGCACGGGCTTTCGATGCCGCTGCAGCCTCTGCACCCAGCCCCTGAGCGAGCCTCCCAGGGCGGCGCCTGGGCTGGGCCTGAATCGCTGGGCGTGCTCTGCACCCCGGGCTGCCTCCCGCACGATGCCTCTGGGACGCCCCGCTGCCCCGCGGGCTTGCGGGCATCACGGGCGCACAGTGTGGTCACTGAACGCCAGGCGTGTGCCGCTGCCGGGAGTGCCAGCGTGTCCCACCCCGCGGGGCTGAGCCTCGATGGAGGCAGTGGGGGCGCTGGTGGGCGCCCAGCAATAGGAGGGCCCGAGGGAGGGGCGGGCACCTGCCCAGACCCGTGTGGCCCCAGGTGGCCGCCTGAGAAGCGTCCCCAGCGAGGCCGGCGGCACCGGGGCGGCGGGGCCACTCCACGTGCCTGCGCTTGGTTTCAGCTCCCGAGAACGACCCGAAGCTCCTGGGCCTCCCGGGGCAGCTGGTGGACATGGCGTGCCAGGTGTGCCAGGCCTACCTGGGGCAGCTGGAGCACGAGGACATCGACCTCGCCAAGGACGCCGCCACGGACCTGACGGAGGAGCAGTGGAAGGAGCTGACCCAGCAGTACTACGCCCTCATTCAGTAAGAGTGCGGTGGTGGGGGCGCGGCGACCGCGGGGAGGCCTGGGGGCCTCAGCCTCCGGGGCGTCAGGGCGCCTGTCTGGGCGTCAGGGTCACCGTCCGGGAGTGAGGGTCACCGTCCGGGAGTGAGGGTCACCGTCCGGGCGTCAGGGTCACCGTCCGGGCGTCAGGGCCACCGTCCGGGAGTGAGGGTCACCGTCCGGGCGTCAGGGTCACTGTCCGGGAGTGAGGGTCACCGTCCGGGCGTCAGGGTCACCGTCCGGGAGTGAGGGTCACCGTCCGGGCGTCAGGGTCACCGTCTGGGCGTCAGGGTCACCGTCCGGGCGTCAGGGTCACCGTCTGGGCGTCAGGGTCACCGTCCAGACGTCAGGGTCACCATCTGGGCGTCAGGGTCACCGTCCGGGAGTGAGGGTCACCGTCCGGGCGTCAGGGTCACCGTCTGGGCGTCAGGGTCACTGTCCGGACGTCAGGGTCACCGTCCGGGCGTCAGGGTCACCGTCCGGGCGTCAGGGTCACCGTCTGGGCGTCAGGGTCACCGTCCGGGCGTCAGGGTCACCGTCCGGGAGTGAGGGTCACCGTCCGGGCGTCAGGGTCACCGTCTGGGCGTCAGGGTCACTGTCCGGACGTCAGGGTCACCGTCCGGGCGTCAGGGTCACCGTCTGGGCGTCAGGGTCACCGTCTGGGCGTCAGGGTCACCGTCCGGGCGTCAGGGTCACCGTCCGGACGTGGTTAGAGACTCCCATCAGCTGTGAACAGTGCTCCCCATTATCTCTCAGATGTGGCTCCTGCTCCTCTCTGGCCTCCGTCACATGTCGGAGGGTGTGTCACGTGTCCCCTCTCGCTGAGCTGAGAGCTGGTCCGGCCCCGCCTTCAGGTTGGGCAGTTCTGTCTCCTGTCGTCTCCAGCCTGTTCTCAGACCGCCCAGTCCTGAGGCCGCACCTGGATCCCCCCGTGTCGCCTGCTGTTGGCTGGAGGTCAGGGCTCCCGGCTCCGCGGCGATGGTGCCGAGCCGGCCCGCGTGTGAGCCGTCCCGGCCTGGAGTCTGTGCCGCCGGAGAGAGGGTCGCAGTCCCCTCGGCTGTGGGTGGATGTGGAGCTGACGCCCTCCCGGGGCAGCAAGGGGGCAGGGCGGGCGGCTCACTCTGGTGGCAGATGCCTCCACAGGGAAATCAAAACGCCTTTGCAGCCCGGCCAGCGGGCTGGTTGGTTGGCGCGTCGTCTGGGGCCTAGAAAGGTGACAGGCGTGATTCCTCGTCAGGGCACATGCCCAGGCTGGGGTTCCATCCTAGTCCAACCAATTGATGTTTCCCTCTCCCCCTCCCCCTCCCCCTCCCCCTCCCTCGCTCTCTAAAAATCAGTAAAGACATATCCTCAGGTGAGGGTTACTTATGTATTTATTTATTTATTGTAATCCTCACCGAGGAGTGAGGATATTTTTTCCATTGATTTTTAGAGAGAGTGGCAGGAGGGAGACAGGGAGGGAGGGAGAGACATCGATGTGGCAGAAACAGCTGGATTAGTTGCCTCCCACATGTGCCCCGACCAGGGGCAGGGATTGAACTTATACCCCAGGTACGTGCCCTTGACCAGGAATTGAATCTGTGACCCTTCTGGGTGGCCAGCGCTCTAACCACTGAGTCACCGGCCGGGGCCAATCTTCTTTTTCTCCTTGTTGCAGCGGGCGTAACGGCCGGCCACCGCTCACTGCATGCTACTTAAATGAGGTCTCCTAATCAAGTATTCTCCGTCATTTTATTGCATCTCCTACATTTGGTTTTTAGTTACACATTTTTATTTTTTACTTTTAAGATTTACCTCCCCAAAATTACAAAACATTGATTTTTTTAAAAAAAATGTTTTAATTGATTTTTAAAAAACATTTCTTTATTTCAGAGAAGAAGGGAGAGGAAGAGAGAGAGAGAAACATCAATGATGGGAGAGAATCATGGATGGGCTGCCTCCTGCACGCCCCCTACTGAGGACCGAGCCCGCAGCCTGGCCCTGTGCCCTGACCCGGAATCGAATCATGACCTCCTGGTTCCTAGGTCAAGGCTCACTCACTGAGCGGCCTGGCCGGGCCAGGTTGGCGTTTCACCAGGAGGTGCCCATGGGGGGAATGCCATCCCAGACACCCCCTCCCGCGGGACACACGGGCCTGCAGGGCCACACTGACTTGGGGCCCCACACGGGAGCCCCGCCTTCGTCTCCCTGCAGCCTGTACTGGGCCCAGGTCGACATTCGGGGCCCCAGTGTCCACGCCCCCGGCCAGGAGCAGCCTTGCCGCCAGTGGAGCCCCCGCGCCGCCCTGAGGCCTTCCACGCTCTCTGCCTTTTGCAGTGGCAAGGCCTTCATCTCCAACCCAAGAAGCCACTTCTCGCAGTGCCAGGCTCTGCTGAACAGGATCTCCTCGGCGAGCCCGCAGACGGAGATCGATGGGCTTCGGAACATCTGGATCGTCAAGCCCGCGGCCAAGTCCCGGGGCCGTGGTGAGTGCCGAGGAGGACGGCTGCGGGGACAGCCCTGCGGGGTGAGGAGTGGGCTGGGCACCAGGGTCCACGGGCTCAGACTCCCAGGCTCCCGTCAGCCCTGGTCCCGGGAACAGGCATCTAACAGGACTGTCCTCCCGGCTTCTGCCCTGCGCTCTGCTAGTTCATTAGGAGGCTCCTTCCTCTTCCCAAGTCCAATGGGTCTGCCGTTTCCTTGTTGATGGGACAATCCTGACAACAGGCTCCTGCTCGCTGCTCAGTGGACGAAGGACCACCCTCTCGGGCAGCAGGGCCCACTCCTCAGGTCTCTTCATAACCCACCTCGAGCCCAGGTGCTCGGGGCGGCCCTGCGCACCTTGTCAGCCGTGTCCGTGGTGACTGTGTGTCCGTTTTATGCCTCATCTTCTCACGTCGCAGCCATGACCATGTTCTTCTTATTCCCAATGGTCAGCGCTATGTGCTTCTTTCTGTCTTTTTAAAAAATAAGATTTCAAGGTAGATTTGTGCTTCCAAAGAACAACTTTTGGTTACATTTTTTCTCAATGTTCCTTAAGGGACATTTCCCCTCTTGGCTCTGACTTAAACGCTAAGCTTATTTATTTTCATATTTCTTGTGCAACAAGAAACTGCAAGGCTATGAAATCTCCTCTGGATATGGCCTTAACGGCACCCTTTTATCCTATCTAATAAAAGAGAAACATGGTAATTAGCTGTACGTCCGCTACTCTTCCCATTGGCTAATCAGGGCGATATGCAAATTAACTGACAGCCAAGATGGCGGCCGGCAGCCAGGCAGCTTGAAGCGAACATGAGGCTTGTTTGCTTCAGTGACGGAGGACTCCAACGTTCCCCGCCTGCCACTGCCGGCCTCTGAGCTTGCAGTTTGAAACATTGTTACAAACATAGAAGCTAAACAAAACCCCAGAAACCTGCTTTCAGCCAGCCAGATCTCAGAGCTGGAGTTGAAACAGTGTTTCGATTATAGAACCCAAACAAACGAGATACCTGCTTTCAGCAGCCGAGGCCTCAGAGCTGGAGCCAAGCCTCAGAGCTAAAGCTGGCCCAGAATAAAAAAAAAAGAAAAAATGGAGCAATTGGGAGCTTCAGTCACCTGCCAGCCTGAAAACAGCCCTCAGCCCCTCACCCAGACTGGCCAGGCACCCCAGTGGGGACCCCCACCCGGAAGGGTGTGTGACCAGCTGCAAACAGCCATCATCCCCTCATCCAGGCTGGCCAGGCACCCCAGTGGGGACCCCACCCTGATCCAGGACACCCTTCAGGGCAAACCAGCCGGCCCCCACCCGTTCACCAGGCCTCTATCCTATATAGTAAAAGGGTAATATGCCTCCCAGCACCGGGATCAGCGGAGCCACGAGGCTACCCAGCACTGGGATCAGCGTGACAGGGGGCAGCGCCCAAACCCCCTGATCGCCCTGCGGCTCTGTGTGTTACAGGGGGTGGGGCCACAACCTCCCTATCCGCCCTGCTCTGTTTGTGACAGGGGAAGGCGCCCCAACCCCCTGATCAGCCCTGCTCTGTGCCTGATAGGGGGGAACTCCCCAACCCCCTGATCGCCCTGCAGCTCTGTGTGTGACAGGGTGTGGGTGCCCCAACCCCCCCCCCCCCACCACGGGCCCTGCTCTGTGTGTGACAGGGTAGAGCCATAACCTCCCCATTGGCCCTGCCCTGAGCGTGACAGTGGCGGCGCTCCAACCCCCTGATTGGCCCTGCTCTGTGTGTGACAGGGGCGGTGCCCCAACTCCCCTATCGGCCCTACTCTGTGAGTGACGGGGGAGTTCCTCAACCCCCTGATCGGCCCTACACTGTGCGTGACAGGGGGGAGCTCCCCAACCCCCTGATTGACCCTGCTCTGTGCGTGACAGGGTATGGAGCCCCAACCCCCCTGATGGGCCCTGCTCTGTGCATGACAGAGGGTGGTGCCCCAACCTCCCCATCGACCCTGTCTTGAGTGTGACAGGGGGCGGTGCCCCAACCCCCCAATCGGCCCTACCCTGAGCATGACTGAAGGTGGCATCACAACCTCCTGATCCGCCCTGCTCTGTGCATGACAGGGGGAGGCACCCCAACTCCCCAATCAGCCCTGCTCTGAGCCCGACCAGGGGCTGCACCTAAGGATTGGGCCTGCCCTCTGCCACCTGGGAGCAGGCCTAAGCCAGCAGGTCGTTATCTCCCGAGGGGTCCCAGATTGCGAGAGGCCACAGACCGGGCTGAGGGATCCCCCCTACCCCCCGAGTGCACAAATTTTTGTGCACCAGGCCTCTAGTTTGTTATATAATGTTCTCATTTTCCTGAGCCTCTAAATATATTTTTCTTTTCATTTGGAGATTCTGTTGGCCCCTTGAATTATTTTTTTGTTGTCATTGTTTTAAATTCACAAGTGGTTAATTTTTATGTGACTTTTAAAGATCTGTTAATTTGATGTTACTGCACTCTGTCCTAAACATCATCTGTCCCGGAACATTCTCTCTCCCGGACGGAGCAGTGCCAGGATGGCTCTGGATGGCAGCACTGTCTGCTGGTGGCTCCCTGCTCCTGTCCCTCAGGCCAGACCTTCTCCCGCTGCACCCCCAGGACACCCACAGACTCACCTGGTCAGGACCCCAGAGCACCACTCTCCTCCTGGTCACTGGCTGTGTCCCCGCCTCTGAGTCCTCCCTGCCCTCAGCTCAGCACCACGCCACTGCTGGTTTCTTTGTCCCAGCCTTTCCTTCAGGACGGCAAGGTCTCATCTTACTGCAGCTGGAGACCAGCCTCGTGTTCTTGTGAGGAAAGCTCCCCTCCACCCTCATATCAGTCAGGATGGGCCAGGTTGTGCCGCGTAACAAACAGTCCCCAAACCTCAGTGGCTCTCAACGAGGCCATGAATGAGCCTCACCAAGTTCATCCCTCCTCATGCCCGTTGCCCATGCAGTTTGGCATGGGAGGGTGGTGTGGGGGGCTCTGCCCACCAAAGTCCCCGCCCTCTACGGTGTGACACCACTCGCTGCAGGCCTCAGGGTGGCCAGGGAAAGCGGGCGCAGGGTCTGTGGGTGACAGCAAATGCTGAGCCGGAGCGGTGACGGCACTTCTCAGGCATCACTGCTCATGACCAGTCACGTGGCCTGACTTTGGGGGGTGAGCGTGAGAAACTGTAGCCCCCTGCAGAGTGGAGGAGGGCCAGGTGGGGGTGAGCCTAGGGCACCCAGCCCACCCCCGCTTGTCCAGTCACCCGTGGGCGTGAGGCCTCCCTGGACCCTCCCAGTGGGCGGAGCAGCCCACGCCCCTGCCTGCTGGCTTCCCAGAGCCGGCCTTGCTCCCCTGTCCAGCCATACCCGCCACTCCCTGGCCGCCTTCCCAGAGGGCCTCTGTCCCATCCTCACGTCCTCCCTGCAGTCCTGGGGCCGCACCGGCTGCAGGCTGGACCTGAGGTCAGAGCCCGCCCCACCCCCTTCCCCTCGCCCTCGCGCTCCCTCCCCTCCCCCAACCCCCGCCACGCTGCCTCTTGCAGACATCGTGTGCATGGACCGCGTGGAGGAGATCCTGGAGCTGGTGGCCGCGGACAACCTCTTGGCCAAGGACAAGTGGGTGGTGCAGAAGTACATCGAGACGCCGCTGCTCATCTACGACACCAAGTTCGACATCCGGCAGTGGTTCCTGGTCACCGACTGGAACCCCCTGACCATCTGGTTCTACAAGGAGAGCTACCTGCGCTTCTCCACACGGCGCTTCTCCCTGGACGACCTGGACGGGTCAGTGGGCGTCGGCACCGTGGCGTGGGCCCGGGCAGGGCGCCCAGGCTGTGTCCGCTGTTGCCCACCACCCACCGCATCATGCACAGAGGGGGGGCCCAGGCCCCTGTCCCCCAAAGCCAGCGCTCTGCACACCCACGAAGTGTGAATCTTCAGAAAATCCCGGAAGCACCCCCCACCCCGTCCCTGCGCCCCGCTTCTCCATCTGGGAACCCAGTCTGCGAGGGGTCCCTGAAATCGATTCTGCGCAGGCGTGGCCCCACCAGACGGGTTGAGCCCCGAGGGTCCGTCACCCTAACACCTGCGGTAGGGCAGCTTCCAGACTCTTCCGTGTACCTGAGTCTCTTTCTTCTCCCTCTTGTGTCTCACAGAGTAAAACTTACCCACGGCCATGGGGGCGGGGGCGGGGGCGGGGCCTGGACCAGGTGGGAATCCTGGACACATGTGCATGGACATGACCTCGAGAGCACCCCTGGGGTTCAGGGTTCCCAGAGACGTTATTCTGTTTAGAACAAGGCCCGAGTCTAAGTGAACGAACTGGAAAGGTTACTTGGTGAATCCTTCTCCCCAGACCAGCTCCTCAAAGGCCCACCTTATTGCCGTGGACATTGGGGAAACTGAGGCTCGGGGAGGTTCCTAGTTGGTGGCCCAGGCTGGTGGGATTTTTTAAATATATATATATATATTTTTTATTGATTTCAGAGAGGAAGGGAGTGGGAGAGAGAGATAGAAACATCAAGGATGAGAGAGAATCACAGATCGGCTGCCTCCTGCACGCCCCACCCTGGGGATCGAGCCTGCACCCCGGGCCTGTGTCCTGACCGGGAATCAAACCGCGGCCTCCTGGTTCCTAGGTCGACCCCTGAGCCACGCAGGCTGGGCATGGGCCTCTGACCTGGCCCTGGTGCAGTCTGTGGGTCCCCCAGGCAGGACGGCGAGCTGTTGGCGTCCCTCCTGCAGGGACCTGGTGCCAGGGGGCGGGGCCCCAGGTGGAGCTGGGGTGTGGGTTTGGGGGCTGGGGCTGGGGAGGGACTCGGGGGGCGGCCCTGACCATGGCCTGGCCTTGCAGGGCCATCCACCTCTGCAACAACTCCATCCAGAAGCACCTGAAGATCGACAAGGGCCGCAGCCCGCTGCTGCCCTACCACAACATGTGGACCAGCGCGCGCTTCCAGGAGTACCTGCAGAAGCGCGGCCGCGGCTCGGTGTGGGGCAGCGTCATCTACCCCGCCATGAAGCAGGCCATCGCCAACACCATGAAGGTGGCCCAGGACCACGTGGAGCCGCGCAAGAGCAGCTTCGAGCTCTACGGCGCCGACTTCATCCTGGGGCACGACTTCAAGCCCTGGCTGATCGAGATCAACTCCAGCCCCACCATGCACGCCTCCACGCCCGTCACGGCCCAGCTGTGCGCACAGGTGCAGGAGGACACCATCAAGGTGGTGCTGGACCGCAAGGGCGACCACCACTGCGACGTCGGCAACTTCGAGCTGCTGTGGAAGCAGGTGCGGGCGCAGGGCACGGCTGCCCAGCCAGCGGGGGCGGGGGGACCCAGGCTCCGAACTCAGGGTGCTCCCAGGGCCTGGCCCTGCCCCCGCTGGCTGGCCCCTCATGCCAACCGAGCAGTGGGGTCACTGGGCTTGTGGGGTGCCCATGGCCGCTGGGTCCTTCCCTGCCGATTCTTGCTGGGCCCCCCTCTTCTCTTCGGGGAAATCACACCCTCAGGGGCCTCCGCAGGCCATGGGGGCGGGGGGCTCTGTGCCAGCTGCTGGCTCTGTGGGTGGACCCTCCACCGAGGCCTCCCTGGAGGGCGGGCGGCCCAGCATCGGGCAGTGTAGCCAGTGCTTCCCCTTGTGGCCTTATGCCTGACTGGCTGCCCGGGAAAAGGGGGTGCTGGTCCCTGGGGAGGGCAGCCAGCACTCCTAACCTCGCCCCCACGCCCCCCTCAGTCTGCTGTGGACCTGCCGCCAGTCTACGGGTCTGACCTCTGCGTGGAGGGCATCAGCCTGCGGAAAGGCAAGAAGCAAATGCCGCCCATCCCCCACTTCAGATTCTCCCCCTCGTTCCGGGACGCGCAGCCGCTGAAGGCGCGGGGCCCCACAGCCATGCCCGACCTGGCACCCAGACCCCGGGCCGTCCCGCAGCACCTGAAGCTGAAATACGGAAAGGTGGGTGCCGGAGCCCCTCCCCAGGCGCATCTTCTGCTCTGAGGCTCAACTCGGAGACAATGAGGCCCGAACACCCGTCCAGTCGGCAGTCGCGGGGATGCATTCGTAGGCAAAGTGCACCCCCTGCCACCGGTGCGCCTGGCACAGGGAAGGCCGGCGGGGGATGCTCTCTGGGAGCTGCCCGGCCGTGGGCACCCACACTGGTGTCTGCTCACAGCAGCTCGGGGCCTGGCAGCTGCCGCGGTTGGAGCAGGGAGCCGGCGTGATGCTGCCGCTGGCCTGAGCTCCCAGCCGGGGTTGGGGTATCCTGGCCCCGTCCCGGGCCTGGCCGGGTTGTCAGGAAAGTGGGGGTTCTGTCACATCAGCTTCAGGGGCCGGCCGAGCGTGGGGTCTCCTCCACAGGATGGGGGGGACGCACAGTCTCGGGGGCCTGGGGTCGAGATCGGAACCATCACTGGGCTCTCAGGCTCCGTTTTCTTTTTCTTTCTTTCTTTTTTTGGTGAACCTTCACCCAAGAAAAGGACATTTTTCCACTGATTTTTAGAGAGAGTGGAAGGGAGGGGGAGAGACAGGAACATCCATGTGAGAGAAACACATCAATGGGTCGCCTCGTGCACATGCCCCAACCGAGGTACATGCCCTCGACAGGAATCAAGCCCGGGACCCTTTGGTCCGCAGGCCGACACTCTGTCCACTGAGCCACACCAGCCAGGGCTTGGATTCAGTTTTCTGAAGGAGCCAACCCCATGCGGCCTGGGGCCTGTGCTGGAGCTGGGCTCAGAGCCCAAGGCAGCTGGCACTCGGCGTGGCCAGGCCATGTGGGCCCCCCACTGCTCCCTGTGGTGCCCAGCACACAGCAGCGGCCCAGAGAGTGTGTGTGACCCAAAGGTCTACATTTTACTAATACTTTCAAATTCTGCTCTTGACATGAGTCCTCATGGGTCTGGAGTCGATTTTTGTATACAGGGGTGGGCAAGAGGAGGTGGACAGTTGTTCGTGTGGAGCAAGGCGGGCGCGTCGTGATCCTTACAGCAGCTGTATTAGCTCTGTTTCACGTACTCACACTGTAAACCTACTTCTGCCCAGCCCTGTATGGTGTGAGGCAGGGATCCCATTTTACCTTCGTCCAGAAAAACAAGATTTTTTCCCAGTTATTTATTGAAACCCACCCCCACCCACTCCACTTTTGTCCACATGCAGGTCTGTTCTGGAGGGTCCCTCCCACTCCACTGGTGAACTTTCGTCTCCTGTCTGTTAGGCACCTCAGTGCCAGAGCTGCCCCCCTGTTCATCCGTGTAAGGACCCTGTCCTTCTTGGCCTCCTTCCCTCTGTGTAAATGTCACAATCGGTTTTAAACGTGTTTCACAAAAACCCTACTGAGACTTTGTTTGGATTCGCACTGAATCCATTGATTCGCCATGGGGACATGAACTAATGGAACTGTGTTTCCCTTCCCAGGACATGATATGTGTCTCCATTTACTTAGGCCTTCGAATTGTATCACTTTCCCAACGGAGCAGACGTCTCTTGTTAGATCTCTTCTTGGTTACTTGATGCGCTGAACTATTGCACGTGTTGTCACTTCTCTAAATTCCCTCGCTGCTGCAGCTGGTAGATAAGATGCAACTGACTCGTACGCAGCATGTCCCAAAACATGTACACCAAGTGTGTCAAACTCAAAGGCTAACACGGGCCAAATAAATAAGGTTTAAGTTTATGTGGGCTGCAAAAAAACAAAAGCTTCAATTTTCATAGAAATAGAGGTTTATTTTGATAGAGACGTGCTGAATGCAAAGGACTGAAATAAATGAGTCATCATTAACATAAAATAATAGGACGTTTTATTTTATTTTATTTATTTTTTAAAGATATTTTATTGATTTTTACAGAGAGGAAGGGAGAGAGATAGAGAGTTAGAAACATCGATGAGAGAGAAACATCAATCAGCTGCCTCCAGCACACCCCCGACTGGGGATGTGCCTGCAACCAAGGTACATGCCCTTGACTGGAATCAAACCTGGGACCCTTGAGTCCGCAGGCCGATGCTCTATCCGCTGAGTCAAACCAGTTAGGGCTAGGACATTTTAATAAACACTAATATTTTTTCTTGAACATTAACTTGCCACACACTGACCTATTTTTCTTGTTCTCCGAAAGCGAAATATTTCCTGTTGCCACACCAAACAAGTCAGTACAAGACTAATGACGTGGCCATCGGCTGCTAAAATATTCGCTGCTAGTGTTAGTGGAGAGAAATGGTGCGCCTGCGTGTAAGGTGCGTAAGGGAAAGGAATGCAACATGATTATAGTCATCAGTCATTAGCGAACGTTGTACTTTGTTATTAATAATTATGTATAACAGGATATTGTAAAAATTAAGTTACGAAATTTTTATTAAGATGTTTCTTACATGCCAGTATATTGTCTGGGTCGCAAAAATATTCGCTGTGGGCCACATGTGGCCCACGGGCCGTGAGTCTGACATGCTTGGTGTACACACCCTATAACAGCTCAACTGATGTTTCTTTCTTTCTAGCCCAGCTAAGCTATGAACAAAGGAAATTCATCCTAAAATACTACTGGGGATTTGAAAACACAGTTGAAGTACAAACGCTGCCTTTATAATTATTCCAAGTGTGTATTTTGGGGGACAAAAAGATGTATACACACTTGTTGTTGTTGTTAATCCTCACCCAAGGATATTTTTTCCTTTGATTCTTAGAGAGAGTGGAAGGGAGGGAGGAGAGAGAGAAACATCGATGTGAGAGGGACACATCGATCGGCTGCCTCCTGCACGTGCCCCCTAACCTGGGCTGGAATCAGGCCTGAACTCAGGTATATGCCCTTGACCAAGAATCAGACCCGAACCCTTCAGTCCGCGGGCCGACGCTCTAACCACTGAGCAACTGGCCAGGGTAGTACGCACACTTTTAACAGCTGGTAACTCACTTAATTTTCACTCCTTTTCAGGTTTAACTGATTTGAAATAATGGGTGAAGCCAAAGAAAATTTGCCCACTATTTTTTTTATGAGGACACATAACAGATAAAGTTTATGATACAAAACGGGCTACAGTTGACGCGTGGAGGGCACACAGATTCCGAGCGAAATGTTCTTGATGTTTTGATTCCACTGCTTCGTGTTACCAGCAGCGCCGGGGCCAGAGGGTCATCGGTTTGAAAACAGGTGTTGACCCCAAAATCATTCATTTCTGGAGATGCTTTTAAATTTTGAAAACAAGCTGTATGTTAATAAACGCTGACTTTGTAAGCATTCAAAGTGTGTACACATTTGGGGGACGCCCTCCTGTTGATTTTCTCTGCCACCGCGGTCCTCAGGCCCGTTACGTCTGAAGACTCGTGTGCACGGTCTTCTCGTTTCTCCTCCGTAAGGGACCGCGTCGCGTGCAGATAGCGCCACACGCGCGCCGTTGCCTCTTCCTGTGCCGCTGGAGCTGTGGGCGCCCTGGTTGGAGCCTTGATTTCAGAGGGACGGCTCCCTCCAGCATCTCCGCGTTTGCGGGGCAGGGGTCCAGGTCTTTATAAAGACACAGACGCAGGCGGGAATGGGAGGCGCTCCGCACGCCCTCTTGGCCAGGACGTGCAGTGACGCTTCTCCAGCACCTATTTTCGCTGTGAGGTCGTCGTCACCTTCAGTCCTTGGCACTATTGTTGTTGTTGTTAATCCTCACCCAGGGTATTTGTTCCATTGATTTTTAGAGAGAGTGGGAGGGAGGGAGGGAGGGAGGGAGGGACATCGATGTGAGGAATCACGCTGGTTGGGTGCCTCCTGAATGTGCCCCCACTAGGGCTGGGATGGAGCCTGAACCCAGCACCTGCCCTGACCGGAACCGAACGTGTCTTCCTGGTTCATAGGCCAGCACTCGGCAGTGTCCTTCGCTCAGAAGTTCTGCGTAAAAAGCCCTGTGGTCATTCCTCTGGCTTCTTTCTGTTGCCTGGACTTTCTAAATGGCATTGAAGTCACGTCGTGAGGAGCAGTCGGCCTCTGATGTCGGGGACCATCATCGCTGGGGTCTCGGTCATGCGCATGCTGGTCTGCCAGCTCTCTCGTTTTCTCATAAATGGCTCGTTTTCTTCAAACACTGAATTGGGGGATTCTCCGCTCCCTTCCAGAAGGCAGGCCTCGTCCCTCCAGGCCCCGGGAGGGGCTGGGACCTGCAGCAGACACTGCCCCCCCCACCCCCCCCACCCCCCCACCCCCCCACCCCCCCCCCGCAGGGAGGACAGCCTGTGGAGAGACCTGGGGGCGTGGCTGGCTTCGGATCCCAGCATTGCTCAGCATGGAGCTTCCGCAGGCCCTGGGCAGGCAGGGGCAGCCTCTCACGGTTGGGGGGGTTCTCACCCCTTGGGATAGTCTTCTGCCCTTGCCCGCCCGCCCGCCCCAGCCCGTTGGCAGAGCCTCAGGAGGAAGTGCCTGGGGCTCCCTCGCTGGGGCCAATGCTCTGCTGCTTTTAAGAAGATGCTTTTCATGCTCAGCGCCCCGGGGGGGGGGGGGGGCAGGGAGAGGGCGTTTCCCCAGGAAGGTTGGTCTGGATCCCAGAACGCCCGTTCCTGGGCACCTGTGCCGCTGGGGGCTCCGTCGGTTGGAGCGTCCTGTTCACCAGCACGTCTGTGGCTTCAGTTTCTGGTCAGGGAACGTCCCAGATGGCGGGTTTGATCCCCCGTCGGGCGTGTCCCGTGGCTGTTTCTCACTCCCTCTCTTTCTAAAAATCTATAAAAACATATCCTTGGGTGAGATTTTTTTTTTTTTAAAGAACCGCCCGACAGAGCTGCCCCTGGGGTGCCGTGCCTGCTCACCCCAGCCCTGCGCCCGCCCAGCCCCTGCCTCCTGCGCAGGCCCCGGCCTGTCCTGGGGGCCCCTTTCCGGCTCAGTGTCTGCTCCGGCTCCACTTCCCTCCTGGAAGCCGCAGGCTGCTTTGCATGGGCCCCGGGCCCCCTCCTCTCAGACCTGAACCCGGGAGGAGTGTGACTCAGCCAGGCTGTTGGCAGAGGGCAGCTGGCACATGTTCCTGGGGAACCGTGGCTGGCTGGGGACTGCCCTGGCCCCAAGGCCAGGTGCCTGGGGAGCCCCCCCTCCCCATTCTCCCCACGGGGCCTGAGAGGCCTGCAAGGAGGGGGCTCGGCCCAGGTCCACCCCACTCCCTGAGGAGGGGCCAGAGGCCTGGGGCCCGGAGCCAGGGCCGGCCCACGGATGAACAGAGACCTGGGTTCCTGGAGGCGCCCAGTCCCACCTGCCTGCTGGCCTCACCGCCTGGGTGCCTGAGAAACCGAAAATCCTTGGGAAGCAGCAGGGTCTGCCCCTGGGGCGAGGGCGGGGGGCCTCACGGAGGGCTGCCCTCTGCATGGCCACCGGCCACCACACCCTCACCCAACAGGGTCCCAGGTGGGCTGTGCCAATGAAGAGCTGAGCCTGCCCACCAGGTGGACGGCTGCCCCAGTGGCCAGTGCACCCCAGGCGGCCAGCGGGCAGCACGGCGTCTGCGGGGGTCGGGGGCTGGGCCAGTCCTCAGCCTGTGCTGAACCTCGGGCCTTGGCACCCGTCTCCCTTAGGGGCCCCTCCGGCCGCTGACCTGCCTGGGCTCCGGATCCTGACCCAGTACGCTGGCGGGGGACGGGCAGCTGCCCGCCGGCATGTCCTGGCATCCGGCCCACATCGTGCCCACAGCCCACGCCGCCCAGGCCCAGGGGGCGGGACCCCGGCTCCAGGGTCTGCGCTCAGCACGCCAGGCACCAGTGGGAGGAGCGGCTCACCTGGGGTCCCGTCCGCAGGAGGCCGGGGGGGGGGGTGGGGGGCGACTGGGGAAGGCGGCCCTTTCCGGCCGGTGGGAGGGCCCAGGGTAGGGTCTGCAGGCGGCCTCCGCCCTGAGGGACAGTCAGAGACACGGTGGGCGTGGCTGGCCTGCTGCTAGGACGATGTCCAGCCGGCTCTGGTGGTGGCAGGGCTGTGGGCTCTGGACGCGTGAATGGTCCATGGTTCCCTCCAGGGAGCCCTCTGCCGGCCACCGGCCACCGCGGGTGCCCCCGCCACAGCCTCAGGGGGAGGCAGGCAGGGGCAGGGGGGCAGGCGAGCAGGCCCGGGAGCCTCCCAAACCCACCACTTCACCCAGAGACACAGCCCGGGCCTGCCCTCGAGGGCCCGGAGCGGAGGTCGAGGTGTTCTGAGCGCGGGAGCAGCGGTTGGCGTCTGCCTGGGAGCAGGTGGTGGGAGCCAGTGAAGGTGGGGGCAGGTGGGAGGTGGGGGCAGGTGGGAGGTGGGGGCAGGTGGGTGGTGGGGGCAGGTGGGAGGTGTGGGCAGGTGGGAGGTGGGGGCAGGTGGGAGGTGGGGGCAGGTGTGAGGTGGGGGCAGGTGTGAGGTGGGGGCAGGTGGGAGGTGGGGGCAGGTGGGAGGTGGGGGCAGGTGGGTGGTGGGGGCAGGTGGGAGGTGGGGGCAGGTGGGAGGTGTGGGCAGGTGGGAGGTGGGGGCAGGTGGGAGGTGTGGGCAGGTGGGAGGTGGGGGCAGGTGGGAGGTGGGGGCAGGTGTGAGGTGGGGGCAGGTGTGAGGTGGGGGCAGGTGTGAGGTGGGGGCAGGTGTGAGGTGGGGCAGGTGGGAGGTGTGGGCAGGTGGGAGGTGGGGGCAGGTGGGAGGTGGGGGCAGGTGGGAGGTGGGGCAGGTGGGAGGTGGGGGCAGGTGGGAGGTGGGGGCAGGTGGGAGGTGGGGCAGGTGGGAGGTGTGGGCAGGTGGGAGGTGTGGGCAGGTGGGAGGTGGGGGCAGGTGGGAGGTGGGGGCAGGTGGGAGGTGGGGCAGGTGTGAGGTGGGGGCAGGTGTGAGGTGGGGCAGGTGGGAGGTGGGGGCAGGTGGGAGGTGGGGGCAGGTGGGTGGTGGGGGCAGGTGGGAGGTGGGGGCAGGTGGGAGGTGGGGGCAGGTGGGAGGTGTGGGCAGGTGGGAGGTGGGGGCAGGTGGGAGGTGGGGGCAGGTGGGAGGTGGGGGCAGGTGTGAGGTGGGGGCAGGTGTGAGGTGGGGGCAGGTGTGAGGTGGGGCAGGTGGGAGGTGGGGGCAGGTGGGAGGTGGGGGCAGGTGGGAGGTGGGGGCAGGTGTGAGGTGGGGCAGGTGTGAGGTGGGGGCAGGTGTGAGGTGGGGGCAGGTGTGAGGTGGGGGCAGGTGTGAGGTGGGGCAGGTGGGAGGTGGGGGCAGGTGGGAGGTGGGGGCAGGTGGGAGGTGGGGGCAGGTGGGAGGTGGGGCAGGTGGGAGGTGGGGGCAGGTGGGAGGTGGGGGCAGGTGGGAGGTGGGGCAGGTGGGAGGTGTGGGCAGGTGGGAGGTGGGGGCAGGTGGGAGGTGGGGGCAGGTGGGAGGTGGGGGCAGGTGGGCGAGGTCTCAAGGCCTCTCTCTCCCCAGGGCTGCAGAGGGACCTGGCCGCGCCACGTCTAGTGCACCTCCGCTCGCTGCCCGTCGAGCCCTGCAGACGCTGCCGTCCGTCCTACGGCGCCCCCTTCCTGCTCGCCCTGCACCCAATGCCAAGGACCAGGACTCCAACGCACCGCCCAGGCCCCGGGGCCTCCGGACGCGGCTCATGTCTTTGGACACCTTCCCCCTGATGAGGAACCTGTATACAGAGCTATTTTAGCAAATTTGTGCAATTTTAACCATGCTATTTCTTTCTTTTTTGTTGTTGTTAATCCTCGCCCAAGGATATTTTTCTGTTTTTCTGTTTGTTTTTGTCTTAGAGAGAGCGGAAGGGGAGAGACAGAGGGACACCTGATTGGCTGCCCCCAGCACGCGCCGACCGGGCCGTGACCGGAATCGAACACGGGACCCTTTATCCCACGGGCCGATGCTCTAGCCACTGAGCCTCACCGGCCAGGGCTGTGCTATTTCTTAGGGAGCCCCCACCCCATCCAGGTGCCGCACCCCACGCCCCACGCCCCTCACCTGCCGAGACCAGCCCGAAGGGCCCCCCCGCCCACGGGCAGGTTGGAATGAGTCCTCCCCTGGAGCCCCAGCTACAGGTCGGGGAGAAGGCAGCCGTCCACTCGTTCTTATCCCGCACAGGTCGCTCTGCTGGCCCAGGCTCTGCACCGCGCTCTCCCCCCCACCCCTACCCCCACCCCCACCCCCCTGGCGCTGAGCAAGGCCAACCCCTCACCTGCCCCTGCATCTGGCCCTCTGTGACCAGGGGTGGGGGCCTGGGACTCTCTCGCGCAGGCTGGGGTGTTCCAGCCCCCCCAGCCCACACAGGATGAGGGGCTGGAGGAGTGGCCAGGGCCAGGCCCTCGCGGGCATTGGGGAGGTCTGGGGCCTGGAGCCTGCAGCCTCAGAGTGATCCCGAGCCAGGCCCCGGGGTTCCGGGAGAGCAGCCAGAGAGCTCAGCAAAGGGGCGCAGCCTTCCCAGCCAGAGGGGCGGTGGGCACCCAGGACTGGGAGAGGAGCCCAG
Source organism: Myotis nattereri (assembly GCF_964212035.1). NCBI lineage: Eukaryota > Metazoa > Chordata > Mammalia > Chiroptera > Vespertilionidae > Myotis > Myotis nattereri. The sequence continues at coordinate 215,681,580 of NC_138076.1, read as the reverse complement.
GTCCCTCCCCAGGGAGAGCTGACCCGCAGAGGGAGGAATGGGGGCTGGCGAGGCACCCGATCTCCCACAGCCAACACAGCAGAGCCCCTCCTTGGCCACTATCCACCCCTGCCCCCAGGGGTGCCTGCGAGACGGGGGACCCAGGAGCCATCAGGTGGGGGGTGTCCCAATCCCACAGCCCGCGGTTCACTCCTGGAGAGCCCGGGTACCTGGGAGCCCAGTGACTCAAGCTTCAGGCGTCTGGCAGCCTCGAAAGCCCAGGGCATCTGGCCGCAGGCGCAGCGAGCCCGGACAGGCGGGGCTGGGCTGGGGCTGGGCTGGGGCTGGGGCCGGGGCTGCGGCCGCCCCCTTGGGCTCTATTCCACCAGGAGCCAGCGACGGAGCCGGACGGAGCGGGAGTGGAGCGTCCGGGAGGCAGGAGAGCAGCCACGGGCACCCTGCAGGCTCCCCATCCCAGCGCGCACACGCGGTCCTGCATGGCCATGCTGGCCGGGGGAGCCCTCGCGCTCCTGGCCCTGAGCTGGAGCACCTGCCCCAGCCTGGCGGTGCCCCGGGTCACAGACTGCGGCCCGGCCTGCTCTCAGGTGAGCCTCTCCCCGCCTCAGCCTGGCTCCGTGGGGGGCGCTGGCCGGACTCGCACACGGGGGCGCAGGTGGGGTGCAGGGGCCGCGTGGTGGCGACCGGAGGCTGAGGGGCCCGGGCCGGCGCTGGGAGACTGGCTGGGCGCCCGAGGGGCAGGGGAGCTGCAGCGGAGCCCTGCCTCCCGGGACGGTTAGGGGCGCCTGGAGCCCAGCCCCCACGGCTTCCCGGCTTGGCTGCGGCGGCCGCGATGCTGAGGAGGAAGTGCCTCGGGGACTCGCGCGTCCTGGGCGGGAGGGGCGGGCGGGCGGCTCAGAGGTGTTGTCCCGGGACTTTTCAGGCAGAGCAGGTGACTCAGCCTGGGGGGGGTCCCGGCACATCGGCCTGGGGAGGGTGCCCGCATCCCGGGAGGTGCCCCCGCCGAGGCCACGGCTCAGCAGGGCCAGCCCGGGAGGGTCGCGGAGCTGGGGGCCTGACCAGACACCGCGTGCCGTCCAGGTGCGGGCGCAGCTGTAAAACCCACGGAGAGAGGAGAGCGAGGGGGCGACTGCGGAGGGAAGGAGAAGGGCCGGCGGGTGGCCGGGCGAGGCTCTGGGTGCCTCTCTGCGGGGCTGGGCCCGGGGGACACTGGGGGTGCCCTGGCCTCCGTCAGGAGAGGCGGCTCCGAGAAGCCTGGGACTGTGTCCAGCAGAAGCCGGGACCCTGGGGAGGGACAAGGGGGCTGAGGGGCTGGAGGGCGGGCAAGGGCCAGGCTGGGCCTCGGAGGGGCAGGGACCCTGGGGCTGGGGTGGTGCCTCCGGCTGTGAGGAAACAGGAGGTTCAGGTGGGGAGATGAGGGCAGGAGGGTTCTGGGTGCCCCGTGCAGGGGGAGGGTCCCGGGGGCAGGAGGGTCCCGGGGGCAGGAGGGTCCCGGGGGCAGGAGGTCCCGGGGGCAGGAGGTCCCGGGGGCAGGAGGGTCCCAGGGGCAGGAGGTCCCGGGGGCAGGAGGTCCCGGGGGCAGGGCTGGGAGGACCAGGACAGACGGCAGGGCAAGTGCTCCCCATGGGGAGAAGGGAGGGAGGCCTCGGGGTGCCTGGGCCTCAGGGGCCCCCACCCCACTGGCTGGTGCTGTCCTACAGGTGAGCCCAGGACGCTGGGCCCTTCCTCTGGCTGATGGACTCGGGCTGGTGGGGGCAGCACAGGGTCCCTCCCCACAGACACCCCCCCGCCCCCACCATCGGCCGTGGGCCGGGAAGCCCCGGGAAGCCCAGTGGAAAACCCCAGCGGCCCTCCCCGCGCCAGACGCCAGGGACGCGGGGTTCCGGGGAGGCACAGGCCACAGGCGCGCTCTGCCGCGGGCCCACGTCCTGTGTCCCTGAGGGCACATCCACCTGTGCCCTCCCCGCCCTGCTCAGTCCCACCTGCTCAGGGTGCCAGGCGGGCGGGGCTCCCACTTTCACTCTCGTGCCCCACGGGTGCCACCAGCAGGGAGCCCAGGTCTTCATCTGGACCCCCGCCCCCGCCCCAGCTTCCTGGGGTCACTGGCCACTTCTTTCTGGGGAAGGGGCAGAGGCCACCACTGCTGTCGCTTCGGGCTGCCCCTGGTGTCCCTGTGGGTCACGGTCTTGCCCTCCGGCGCCCAGGGCAGCCCCCACCCTGCTGCGTGGGCACGAAGCCTGGGCAAGGGGCCCTGAAGGTCCAAGGGGGCCAGGCCACACCGCTGACTGAGTGGCCACTGCACACGGGCCCTCGGGCTCGGCTTCGCGGGGCCGTGTCCCCAGGTACTTGGAGGAGGAACCAGGGACTGGGGCACCCCCTACCTCCCGGGACTGCGACTGCGGGGCCCAGGGCCTCCCCTGCCCCCCCGCCCCCAGGCGGGTTCAGGAGGTGGGACAGGACATCGAGCTGACCTCTCACCCTCTCTCTGTTTTGTCTCCAGGGCTTCGTCTGCAGGAGTCATGTGACCCGTGAGTACCTCTGGGTGAGGGGGACGGGGACGGGCTGCCCACCCAGCCACCAGGGTCACCTTGTCCCCCTGGGCCAGGTCTGCCACAGCCGGATCGCCCCATCCCTGGCCTGGGGCAAAAGGGCTCCCTGAGTGTGAGGCCACACCTCCCACCCCGGCCAGCAACGAATAGAAACCCCACTTACCAGAGCCTCAGTCTCTGTAAACACTGCTTCTATTTGCTAAAGGGACATAAGTGGTGTCGACTATTATATTAGGAAGAAAGTCAAAATAAATGTCACTCCAGCCCTGGCCGGTGGGTGCTCAGTTGGGCCCGTCCACCAAAAGGTTGCAGGTTCGATTCCCGGTCGGGCACATGCAGGAGGCAACCAATCTCATGGATGTTTCTTTCTCTCCCGTCTTCTCTCTAAAAATCAATAAAAACATATCCTCAGAGGAGGATTAAAAATGTTTTAAAAATACATTTTACTACAAAGCCCCTGTATAGACATAAACGTGATTTACATTAAGAAAACATTGTTTAGACATTTTTGTAGGCACATATAATAGGATAAGCAGATAAAAATATTTTATAGAAATAAAATTACCTTATGCCACTTAAAATAAGTATTTTATTTAATTTGAGTTTAATAGGAAACAATCTAAAGAAATGTCTAGTGCAGTCTTTTTAATATATATATATTATTGATTTCAGAGAGGAAGGGAGAAGGAAAGAGAGATAGAAACATCAATGATGAGAGAGAATCATTGATTGGCCGCCTCCTGCACGCCCCCCACTGGGGGTTGAGCCCGCAACCCAGGCCTGTGCCCTGACCGGGAATCAAACCTGGGACCCTTCAGTCTGCAGGCCGACGCTCTATCCACTGAGCCAGACAGGCCAGGGCGTGGTGCAGTCTTCAGGTTCCTCTACTGGTACACACAGTGTCCTGCCATCTGCAGACAGTGAGCGTGTCACTTCCTCCTTTCCAATGTGGATGCCTTTTATTTCTTCTTTTCATCTGGCTGCTGTGGCTAGGACTTCCAGTACTGAGCTGAATAAGAGTGATTTTACCAAAAAACTACTAGAAAAGATCAATGAATTCAGTGGAGTAGCAGGAAACTGTGCAAAGTAAACACCCAGATATCTGTTGCATTTGTATGTACTGACAGTAAACTATCAGAAAGGGAAGCTAAGAGAACAATCCCATTTACAATTTCATCCAAAAAAGGACACATGGGAATAAATTTAACCAAGGGTGTCAAAGGCCTGTCCTCGGAAAATTATAAGACATTAAATTAATGAAAGAATTCGAAGAAGTTACAAATAAGTGGAAGCATATACCATGTCTGCGGACAGGAAGCCCTAACGTCACGAAGCTGTCCACACTACCCAGAGCCATTCCTGTCGGGAGACCACGGCGTGCTCACAGGACGAGGACAGACGCCACTACAATGTGTATGGAACCACACAAGACCCTCAAGGGCCACAGCCATTTTGAGGGAAAAAGAGCAAAGTTGGAGGAATCACGCTACCTGACGTCAAACTGGACCACAGGCCAGAGCGACCACAACAGCACGGGCTGCTCGGTAAAAAGATGGCGAATGCGGCTGCGTCCCGGGTTTCTGGGCTGCTGGGTCGGTTGCAGCCCCAGCTGGCAAGGCCCATGTCGAGTGGCGCCCTGGGCGAGGAGGGCTCCGCTCGCCTGTGGAAGGCCCTCACCTACTTCGGGCGCTGCCCGGGGCGGGCGTGAGCATGCTGCACATCAGCTGCCGAGTTCGTCGCCCACCCCACCTCCGCCCAGGACCCAGCCCTGCCCCCGGGAGATGGCACCAAACTCTATTCCATAATCCTCATCTGAACCCGCTGCCCACCGGCTATGAAGACGAATAAACAGAACCTGGACCACTGCCCAGTGGGCCCACGGCACTGGTTTGGGCCATACTCTGCACATGGGCCAGAAAAGTGTACGGGACCTTAAGCTGACTTCTGTCCTAACGTAAAACGATGACTATAGAGCACACGGATCTTCCGTCTCTTTGCTTATGGCAGGAAATGGCTTAAATAAATAACAGGTTGGTCATGAGAAACAAACAAACAGCATGGCACTGACATAAAAACAGACACACAGGTCGGTGGGACGGAATGGAGAGCCCAGAAATAAACCCGCACCTTTATGGTCAGTATCAGACAAAGGAGGCACGAACACACAGGGTAAAAACCGTCTAGTCAACCAATGGTGCTGGGAAATTGGACAAATCACATGCCAAAAAAAGGAAACGAGACCCCCTTCCCAACCACACCCAAGAGCAAACTCACGCTGGATTAAAGACTTCAGTGTAAGATCAAAACTGAAAAACCCTCGAAGAAACGGGCAGTAAGATCTCGGCCATTTCTGGGAGCTATGCTTTTCCTGAGTGTCACTTCGGACGAGGGAAACCATGAAAAAATAAACAAACGGCCGGTCAGTGGGTGCCAGCGCCCTCGGGTGGCTCTGCTCCTGGACCCCCCAACGGAGGGCAGAGCCACCACCTTCCACGGTCCCAGCTGCTCCAGGGACAGCGGAGCCTGGAGCGACCTCGAGGCTGAGCAGAACAAGGGCAACAGAGGCCGTGCCCCCACTGGTGTGGCTCAGTGGGCAGAGCGTCAGGGCACAGGCCTGGGTGGCGGGCTCGAACCCCAGTGTGGGGCGTGCAGGAGGCAGCTGATCCATGATTCTCTCTCATCACTGATGTTTCTCTCTCTCTCTCCCTCTTCCTCTCTGAAATCAATACAAATATTTTTTTTAAATAATAAATGGAAAAACCCAGAAATAAACAATTCATACGTTAAAATAAATAAATAAAATGACATGAATGACACGTGAAAAAAGGGTAAAGGTTACCAATAGGCAAAGACGTCCCCAAACGATGCTCTCTTAGGGAGAAACCTCCGCCACAAACTCTGACAGCCACTGTCCAAGATTTAAAATGTTTCCTTTAAACTAGATATCGAGAGGGCGCACCACACCCCCAAGAATGTCGGTCCCAAACACCCAACACCAAAACCTCTTCTGGCGAAGTCACTGGGTTTTAAAGAGAGAAGCGTCTTCGGGGCATCGAGGCAAAGGGTCTGCAGCTCACAGGTGGACAGAGAAGCAGATTGTGTCGGACTTTCCAACGGCACCATTTGACGCTGGAAAAAAGGGACCGCAGCCTGGCCGGTGCTTGCTCAGTGGTTAGCGCATCCGCCCGCAGACCGGAGATTCCCGGTCACGGCACGTACCTGTGTAGCCGATCGACCCCCGTTCGTGCAGAAGGCAGCCACCTGATGTGTCTCTCTCATCGATGGTTTCTCTCTCTTTCTCTCTCCCTCCCTCCCTCCATTCCACTCTCTCTAAAAATCATTGGGGAAAAAATATATCCTCCAACGAGGATTAACAAAAAAAGAAAGAGAAGGAACCAAGGGGCAGCGAAGCTACAACGCACAGGAGAGTAGAAGGCCTGTCTGTTTCCTCGGCTCAGCGTCAGCCGGCCCCACTGGCCTGGCCCCACGCCTGCTGCCCACAGACAGCCTGAGCCTCACTCCCCAGGGGACAGGGGACGGGCCCTGGTTGCCCTGGGCAAGGTCCTGAGGGCCCCTCCTGGCTGTGCACCCCAGAGCCCTCCCCCACAGCCTGACCCAGAAGCTTCCCTGGGCGCCAGGGAGCCTGTGGCACTCACCCCCTCCTCCCTTCCCAGGGAGCATCCTGAGCAGCTTCTGCCACCAGCCCCCCGCGTCCATGCCCCGGTCAGTCCTGGGGGCCCTGACCCTCTCCACCGCCATGAAGTGTGACCCCCGCGCCGGCTGCTCCCTGCTGCTGCGTGTGAACACTTCTCTCAGGCTGCACGGTGAGAGGGGACCCCCAGGATGGGGGGCGCCGGGCTCCCCTAACCCCACAGCACTGCGGGGCTGGCTGGGAGCCCCGTAACGGCACGCCCCTCCACAGAGAGCCTGCGGGGCCTGGAGGCCTGCGCCCTGAGCATGGACACGCAGGAGACACACTGTCAGAGCGTGCGCGTCCCCAGGGCCTCGCGCCGGCTGCACGTGGGGCAGCAGGTGAGGCCGGGGTCTTTCCTGGGCCGCCCGCCCAGCCCCAAGCCTTTGCCAAGTAACAGTCCCTGTCCTCTGCCTGCTCCTGTCTGCCCGCCCCTCCCGGCCACCTGGCCACGGCCTGTCCCAGGGCCCTGCCACCGACGCCCAGGGACAAGCAACGCTCCCGCTCTGCTTCCCGATCCTGCTTCCGGCTGTGTCCAGTGGAGCTGGCCTGGCCAGGGAGGGTGGGCAGAGGCCAGAGAGGGTGGGCAGAGGCCAGGGAGGGAGGGCAGAGGCCAGAGAGGGAGGGCAGAGGCCAGAGAGGGTGGGCAGAGGCCAGGGAGGGAGGGCAGAGGCCAGGGAGGGTGGGCAGAGGCCAGGGAGGGAGGGCAGAAGCCAGGGAGGGTGGGCAGAGGCCAGGGAGGGTGGGCAGAGGCCAGGGAGGGAGGGCAGAGGCCAGAGAGGGAGGGCAGAAGCCAGGGAGGGTGGGCAGAGGCCAGGGGGGGTGGGCAGAGGCCCAGGTCACACCTCTATCTGCCCAGTTCCAGGTGCACTTCGGCTGCTTTGAGGTCAGCGCAGCCCAGAGCATCCACGTCACCCTGAGAACTGTCCCCCACTTCTGTGGGGTGCAGCTGGAACAGCAGTACCACGTGGAAGGTGGGAGCCCAGGGGGCCGGCCTCTGGGGACGGATGGAGGGGGAGACTCACCCAGGGCGGCAGGGCCCATCCGGCCGGTCATCTGGCGCATTTGGGGCCCGGCCTCTCTGGAGAGGCCCAGCTGGGGGGTGGCCTGGGAAGGGCAGGCTGAGCCCCTTTGCCTCTGTCACCTGCAGACTGTGGAGACGAGGACGTGGGGAGGAACCTGCCCGGCTGCCTGGGTGAGCCCCCTCCTCCCGGGGACCACAGCCTCATGGGGGACCCCTCAGGTGGCCGCACCACCGCCCTCCGCCGGGGCCTTCTCCCCCCACTTCCGCAATCAAGATGGGTCCTGGGGGAGCGACTCCCAAACGCCGGGGTCTGGCAGGGGCCCCACCCCAAGCTCTCAGGACAGGAGGAACCCTGTGTCTGGTGCTCTGGTCCCAGTGTGACCCCCTTCACCCCCCACAGCCCGGAAGCTGTCCTACGGGGTGGATCGCAGTCGCAAGGTCATCCTGGTGCAGCTGCCCGAGGCCCCTGGGGGCACCGACTACTACGTGCGGCTCTGCCTCAGGTGGTTCACCTGCGAGGACGTGGGCGCCCTGGTGCAGGTGAGCCCCAGGCCCAAGCCTCCCACACAAAGGGAGGCCCGGACCACGCCCACTCAGCCCAAGCCCCGCCCCGATGCAAGCCCCGCCCCTTCTGCTCACAGCCCCCTGGGCCCACCCACCTCAGACCCCGCCCCGCCCACAGAGGCCCCGCCCCACGCCCAGTCGCTGTCCCGCCCACAGAGGCCCCGCCCCACGCCAAGTCGCTGTCCCGCCCACAGAGGCCCCGCCCCACGCCAAGTCGCTGTCCCGCCCACCCAGGCCCCGCCCCACGCCCAGTCGCTGACTCGCCCACAGAGGCCCCGCCCCACGCCCAGTCGCTGACCCGCCCACAGAGGCCCCGCCCACCCAGGCCCCGCCCCTCAGCCCTGGGCTGGGCTGGGTCCCCTGCAGGTGGCGGCCAACAGCGTTCCCGGGGTGGTCTCCCTGCCCTACAGCCGGGAGCTGCCGTGCCTGTGCCTGGAGGTCAGTGGGGGGCGGCCTGGGCTGCCGGGGGTGGGGGGGGTGGGGGGGGCCGGCCCGCGCTGACCCCGCCTCTCCACAGAGCTGGGCCGCGACCCCTGATGCCGTGCGGACCCAGACCTGCCCCTTCGAAGACGGCGAGTGCCCTGGGGGGGGCGGGGGGCAGAGGGGCGAGTGCCCTGGGTGGGATGGGGGGCAGAGGGGCGGGAGAGGGGCGAGTGCCCTGGGGGGGATGGGGGGGCGGGGGGGCAGAGGGGCGGGGGGGAGTGTCCAGCCGGGGGCCGCCCCGTCCAGGTGGGAGGGCGGAGGCCGTGGGGACACTGCGCACGTCCAGGCACCGCCGGCGGCGGACCCACGGGAGAGCCGCGCCTGCCGGTCTGGCCGGCCCTGTCCCGCGGGGGTAGGTCGTGGCCACGGCCGCTGACCTGGGCGGGCCCTGCAGACGCGGCGGCGGCGGAGGCGCTGTGGGAGGCCGTCCGCTACCACCCGGCCAGCCAGGCGCTGAGCTGGGAGCCCGCCTGTCCGCTGAGCGGCCTCGTGAGCCTGTGCTGGTGCCCGGAGCCAGGGCCCGCCTGCCTCGAGCTGCAGCACTCCCGGCGGCCCGCCCACGGCAGGGTGAGTGCGGGGGGGGGGGGGGAGTGCCCACGGGGGAGGGGGCGGGGGGAGTGCGGGGGGGGCGGGGGGAGTGCCCACGGGGGAGGAGGGAGTACCCACGGGGGGAGGGGGTAAGGGGGAGGGGGGAGTTCCCACGGGGGGAGGGGGTAAGGGGGGAGGGGGAGTGCCCGGGGGGAGGAGGAGTGCCCACGGCCCCTGACCGCCCCGCAGGTGCAGTTCTCTCTGGTGGACACGCAGCCGCAGCTCTGCCTCAAGGTGAGTGGGCTGGGCCGCAGGTTCCAGCTTTGGGGCCGGCCGGGAGCCCTACAACCCGAGAGCCTGGCTCAGCCTGGGCCACTCCCCCTGCCACCCCTCTGCCCCCTCCCGTCGGACGGTGGCGGAGCTAAGGGCTGGGGAGCCCGGCCCCAGGGCTGTGCGGACAGACGCCCCAGCCGCACACCGCCAGGCGGCACCCCCCCCAGCCCGCCCTCGCCCCAGCGGCACCCCCCCCCCCAGCGGCACCCCCCCCAGCCCGCCCTCGCCCCAGCGGCACCCCCCCCAGCCCGCCTCTCTGCAGTTCTCCACCAGCCTGGGCTTCCACGTGAGGTGCCCCTTCCAGCAGCCGCGCTTCCCAGGTGAGCGGCCTCCAGCTGCGGCCTCTGCCCTGGGAGGCAGCACATCCCCGGGGTGGCCGGGCCGGGCGGGGGAGGGAGGGACGGTGGGGGCTGGGCCTCACCCCTCCACCCACAGCCTGGAAGATGACCATCCGGCCAGCGCCCTCGGGCACCCACCTCCGGGTCGCCTTCTCCTCGCCCAGCCCCGCCCGCTTCCAGGTGTGCCTGAGCCACGGGAGGAAGACCTGGCCCCTGGCCTGCCACCGGGCCCTGCAGGCCACCACCCGCTCTGCAGCCTCGGTGAGCGGTGGGGGCAGCATCCCGGGAGGGCTGACCCCTGACCCCACAGTGTCCTTCCACCCCCTCGCCCTCCAGGCCAGGGGCCGCCTGGGGGAAGTGAGCAGGGGCTGACGCACGCTACACACACACACACACACACACACACACACACACACACACACACGTGCGCGTGCGGGACAGGGACAGGGAGCACCTGGACTGTCCTCACTGCCTGTGACCGCCCCTCCCGCCCAGGATGACGGCACAGTGGACGCTGCCTTCGTGGACATTCCCAGGGACGAGGCCTGTGGGCCGGACACTTGCATCCAGGTGGGGGTGCCCTGCCCAACCCCCCACTCCAGGCCCCCGTTTCCCCCTGGCTGCCCCAGGGCCCCTTCAGCCCCGCAGCCTCTCCAGGCCGCCCCTCGGGCACGGGGGGCGGTGGGGGGGGGGGTGCCGAGCAGGGCTGCGGGCCACACTGACCCAGCTGCCCCCCCACCCCTCGTCTGCAGGGCTGGCGAGCCGACGTGCACTTCTCAGCCCCCCAGCAGCTGTGTGGCATCCCCTGCGGTGAGTGCCCACGCTGGGCTCAGCCGGGGGTACGGGCGGGGGTGGGGGGGTGGGGGAGCCCTGGGGGCGCAGGAGGCCGAGGGCTGCACCCGGCCTCTGTGGGAGCCTGGCCCCTGTCTCCCAGTCGGGATGGGTGTGGGGTGCACCACACAGGAGAGGAGGGCAGGGGGTCACCCACCCCGTCAGGCTAGGCTCTGAGCTCAGGCACAGGCAGGCCAGACAGAAGGGGGGTCCCGGCCTCCTCTTCCGAGTGTCCAGCACCTGACCCGGCTCTGCTTCCTCCTGTCCAGGAGCTGGGGATGTCCCTCAGGCCCAGACTCCCAGGGCCTCGGGCCGGCCCCCCACCTCCTATGAGACCCCACGCTATGCCTGAGGACGCGACAGGCTGGGGATGCCAACACTCCCTCAGCCTCCACCGCCCGCCCCGTCCACCACCACCACCACCCCCCCCCCCGTGTGGGGGAGGGAGAGTGGCCCCTGGCCCCCTCTGGAGGCCCTACACCCCGCGTCCCTGTAAAGGGGCCAGGGCTGGAGGGGAGGGAGGTGGAGGTGGGATGTGGGGCTCCAGGCGCCCCACCCCCACCCCCCGGGGGCTGCAGCTCACACTCACCACGCGTCCCCTGGAGGCCTCTGCCCACCCTTCACCAAAACTGGACAAGAACTGAAGTGCCTGTATTTGTAGACGCCGTGACCTCATGTGTAGGAAACGTTAAAGAATCCCATGAAAGCCTCAGCTCACAGGCAAGCTCAGCAGCCTGGCGGCGGCAAAGCCAGCCAGTCAGGGCGTCTCTGTCCACAGTGAGCAATGCCCGGGGCAGCGGGGGAAGCTGTCACTTGCAGAAGCACCAGAGAGGATAAGGTGCTGAGAAATAAACTTACCCCGGGAGGCGGGAGGCGCTCGGCTGGCGGACGTGGAAGACCATCCCAGGAAGGACGAGGCGTCCGTGCGCAGGGATGGGAAGACAGTTCATCCCCACGTCCGTCAGAAATCCGGAAACAGAGAATCCCCCCCTGAGGTTCAGAGGGAATCGCAAAGGACCCGAAGAGACAGAACAATCCCAGGAAGAACCAAGTTGGGCCCAGCTGGCGACTCAGTGGTTGAGCTTCGACCTATGAAGCAAGAGGTCACAGCTCCATTCCCATCCAGGGCACATGGGGGGCTGCGGCTCGATCCCGGGGGGGGGGGGCGGCAGCCGGTCCATGACGCTCATCATCGATGGCTCTCTCTCCCTCTCCCTTCCTCTCTGACATCAACACAAATATTTTTAAAAATGAAAGAACCAAGTTGGACTCACACCTGAGTTCAACACTCACTACCAAGCTTCAGTGATGGACGGAGGTGGCCCCGGCGTGAGGACAGACACTGGGAGAGGGTGCGAGTCAGAAATGACCCTCATCCGCTTGGTGCGTTGATTCCACACGGAGGACAGGCCAGTTCAGCGAAGAAAGGGCGCTCGCTTCCACAAACAGCACACCCACGGGCAAAAGAAGGACGTTGGGCCCTGATGCTGGTGTCCATCGGGAGATGAGCAGATAGCCCTCGCCCGTGTGGCTCAGTGGGTAGAGCAATGGCCTGTGCGCTGAAGGGTCCCGGGTTCGATTCTGGTCAAGGGTACATATTTCAGTTGCAGGCTCCATCCCGGTCCTGGTCCGGGCTTGTGTGGGAGGCGACCACTCGATGTGTCTCTCTCATCGATGTTTCTGTCTCTCCCCGCTCCCTTCCATTCTCTAAAAATCAATGGAAAAATATCCTCAGGTGAGGATTAGCCCCCCGCCGCCCCAAAAAATGATGCGTGGATAAACAAAATGTGGTCAGACTACAACGGATCGACAACCACCATAGAAAGGAATTAAGGTCTGACGATGCTACAACAGGGGTGAACCCTGCCAGCACGTTGTTCCGTGAAATACGCCAGACGGGCGGCCACAGGGTGTGCGATCCACCTGAGCCTGGACCGGCCAATGGAGAGGGACCTACACCTGAGCCTGGATCGGCCAATGGAGAGGGACCTCCACCTGAGCCTGGACCGGCCAATGGAGAGGGACCTCCACCTGAGCCTGGACCGGCCAATGGAGAGGGACCTACACCTGAGCCTGGACCGGCCAATGGAGAGGGACCGACGGGAGCTGGGCGCGAGGGGGGAGGAGGGGTCTTTGTTCATGGGCATGGAGTTTCGTGTGTGGTGATGACGTTGTGGAAATAGTGGCGATAATTGCGTAACATTGTGAATGTACTTAAATGTCACTGAATTAATCACTAAAAATGGTTAAAGTGGGAATTGTTATCATGTATATTTTGCCACAAGAACAAACATTTTTTTGGGAGAGGACTTGACAGCACCAGTGTCGCTCATAGAGGATCCTAAACGCACCTGTTCTGTTCGCTGGGGTGGCCACTGAGTCCCTGCTTCCCTCAAGCCCAAGGGACGATGAGAAGTCGTCATCCGCTGTGACAAGCAGAGAGCCGCGGCTCGGAACCAGGCGTTTCAGGCAGAATCCCCCCAAGAGACGGAGAGAGGGCGCCATCGTCCTTGTTCACGTTCGAAGAGCCTGCTGGGGACTAAGGAGAAACATTCCCCGTGAATGCTTCCTACGTTTCCAAAAGGTTTGCACACCTGTCAAAGGGACAAGGAATTTACAGGTTTCTAAGGAAAATGTTCTAAGCAAAGGGCGGGGAGGGGTCTGTGTCCACTTGGGCACCAGGGAAAGTTCAAATTTACCCTCAGGACAGCTACAGGCAGAGGGGAGAGCCGTGCAAAGGCCCTGGGGCAGGCAGGTGAGCGGAGGGGGAGGAAGGGGCAGGAGGTGGAGAGGCAGAGGGGGGCCGGAGCCACTGAAGACAAGTGGGCTTTGACCTGGCTGGTGTGGCTCAGCGCATAGAGCCTCCGCCTGCGGACTGAAGGGTCCGGGTTCCATTCTGGTCACGGGCACATCCCCCAGTGGGCGCGCAGGAGGCGGCCCATCCGGGACTCTCTCATCCTTGATGTTTCCCCCTCCCTCTCCCTCCCGCTCTGACGGCAACATACATGAAAACCGGGGCTTTTACCGCCAGCAGCAGGTTGCTTGGAGAGTCACATGACCCCCAGCGGGTGAGAACAGGGTGCAGGTGGAGGGGACACAGGGAGGGCAGAGCACGGGGAAGGCGCTGAGAGAGAGAGGGGGGGGAGAGGGGGGAGGAGAGAGAGAGAGAGAGGCAGCGGCAGCCCTGGAGCGCGGTGGCCGGTGGCGCCACAGGGTTCCCCGGGGGAGAGGGAGGGGGAGGGGGGAGGGGGAGGGGGAGGGGGAGGGGCGGGGGAGGAGCCGGGGCGGCTGCGCACCTGGGAGCTGGGCCTGAGCAGGGAGAAGGGGGAGGGGGGAGGGAGCGAGGGTGGCGCCGGGCAGCGGCCTTTTCCTCCGACACCGACACCGACACCGACACCGACACCGACACCGACACGGAACCGAGCGGAGAGGCCGCCGAGCTGCCTGCGGCGTGAGACCCCGCTGGGCACCGCGGGCACCAGCAGAGGCTGGAGGGGAGGGGGGAGGGGGGAGGGGGAGGGGCGGGGGTCAGGGGGGAGGGGCGGCGAGTGTGCAGGGGGCGGGCGCTGGTCGGCAGGTGCCGGGAGCCCCGGGCGGGAGGAGGAGGCGGCACCCCGTCCCCAGCCGCGCTCTGGGGGGGCCGGACCGAGGGCTGGCGGCGGGAGGGGGGCGGGCGCCTGCGTTCAGCGGCGAAGGACAAAGGCCGGGCGGCGGCGGGGGCTGGTGGCGGCGGAGCGGCCTGGGGGCGGGGGTTTGGGGGGGCCCAGTTTGCAGAGGGACTGACAGGTGCCCGGCGGGCGGAGGGCGGGGGGGGGTCGGCCTGGCCGCCGCCCGAAGGTCTGGGAGGCGCCCCCCCTCGGCGGCCGGCACCTGCCCTGCCGCGCGGAGCTTGGTCGGCGGCGCCAGCGAATCCCGTTCATCGAGGCCTCTTCCCGGTTTGGGAGGTTTGCGGACGGAAACGTGGACGTTGACGTTTCCACGCGCTGGCGACGTCTGGCCAGGGTTCGAGTCCCCGCGGGGCACGGGCTGGGCTGCAGGCTCCTCCCGGGCGGGCGTGTGGCGGCCACTGGGCCGCCCCCCTCCTGTCTCTCTCTTTCGGTCTCTCCCCCCCTCCCATTCTCTCCAAGACATTTAATGGGAAATTAATAACAACGCCCTCTGGCGAGGATGAACGAACACACACACACACACACCCTGTTGAGCCCTGGCCGGTGTGGTCCAGTGGCTAGAGCGTCGGCCTGCGGCGGGGAGGGCCCACCCCCCCTTGGATTCCGGTCAAGGGCGCGGGTCTGGGTTGGCTCCGTCCAACGAGCAGGAGGCAGCCGATCACTGGTTCCCTCTCATCACTGACGCTTCTACCTCTCTCTTCCTCTCTGAAATCAATAAAAATATTTTTTAAAATTTTTTGTTGGACTACGTACTTCCCTCTGGCTCTAGGTTTCTGGTGCGATGTCCAGTCATTTGGATCACTGTTTTTCCACAGGTAATACATCATTTTTCCTGGATTTTCTTTAAGATCGCGCCCCCCCCCCCGCCCCCCTTGTTTCCAGCAGTTTGACGATGGAGGTCTTGGTGGGGAGTCCTTGTGCCTCTCACCAAACTTGGGGAGTTCCCAGCGATTATCTCCCGGTGTTGTTTCCCCTCCTGTCCGGCCCCCAGTGACCAATGCCAGCCCTTCCATCGCTCACATCAGCTTCTGTGGGTACAGCTTCGAGCCATTGGTTTTTCCCTGTCACCCCATCTGCGACTGAATCCATTGGTCAGGGCTCTGTGGGGTCTTCCGTTACTGTATTTTTCCAATTCCAACATTTCCATTGGGTTCTCCTTTATGTCTTTCTCTTTCTTCCTCCTCCTCTTCCTCCTCCTCCTCCTCCTCCTCCTCCTCCTCCTCCTCCTCCTCCTTTCTCCTTTCCTCACCGAAGGATATTTTTCCATTGATTTGGAGAGAGTGGAAGAGAGGGAAAGTCAGAGAGAAACATCGATGTGAGAGAGACACACTGATCGGTTGCCTCTCCTGCATGTGCCCAGACCAGGGGGCCGGGGAGGAGCCTGCAACCGAGGTACATGCCCTTGACCGGGATCGAACCCTGGACCCTTCAGTCTGCAGGCTGATGCTCTATCCACTGAGCCAAACCGGCCAGGGCTATTTTTCCAAATAGTTGACATGCTGACTAGGATCGGAGCCACGCAATACCCAGCGGGGGAGGGGGGTGGGGGAGGGGGGAGCTCAGAAATCCAAAACTTCTCATCTTCTGGGGTCGTTCTCTGGGCGCCTTCCTCTTGGTCATGTCCTGGAACTTTCCAGGTGCCTGGGTTTCCCTTTTTCTCCACCAGAAACCACCCGCGTCTGCACTTGTGACGTCCTCGGGGCCAAGGGCAGGGGAACGCGACGGAACAAAGGCAGCTAGTGAGCGAGCTCGCCAGGGTTCTAGATCCACCATCCACGTGCAGAAAGTCACTGCACTTCTACGTGTTAGCGAGGAACCGCCTACACGTGACACTGAGCAAGTGCCACCCACAGCGTGGAGAGAAGAGACCACCTCAGAACGCGTCACGCGAGGGCGCAGGACTGACACTCGGGCTGCGCAGCACTTCCGGACGATGCTGAAGGGACCTGAATAAATGGAGCCGCTCGACGTCCCGGGACTGGAAGTCGGTATTGTTAGGGTGGCAATTCTCAGACACTCACCAAGTTCAGTAGTAGATTGGATGCAATCCCTATCAACATGTGAACAGCCCTGGCCGGCGTGGCTACGTGGGTAGAGCGTCGGCCTGCGGACTGAAGGGTCCCAGGTTCGACTCCGGTCAAGGGCTCGATCCCCAGGAGGGGGTGTGCAGGGGCATTAGCGAACTATCTGGCCACAAAATGTGTCCGGAAATGCAAAGGACACAGAATAGCCACGACAATTTGGAAAGGAAGGACGTCGGAGAATTTCCAGTTTGGAATGTGAAGTCTCCCTGTGAAGCTGGGCGTGAAGACGTGTGCTGACGTAGGAACTGATCGGAGCCGTGGGGCTGGGCTCAGTCCGAAGTGAACGGCGGACACGGGGCCGCTGGGTCGTTGACAGAGGTGCCACGGCTCCCGGTGTGGCCAGTGGCTCCCGCATGTACAGAGAGGAGCTGGGCCCTTGCCTTCCACCACCCACCGAAACTCAACCTGTATGTGAGAGCCGAGACCACAGGCCTGTGGGAAGGACACATCCAAGACAACCTCTGTGCCCCTGAGGTAGGCCGTGTTCTCAGGCAGGACCACGAAAAGCGCAAACAGGGAGACTGCACTGGAGCAGAAGGGAAAGCCTTGTGCTTGGAACAACAGTAAGAAAATGAAAATGGTGGTAAATGTTCGCAAATCGTGTACAGAAGGGAGGACTTGTATCTAGACTATGTAAAGCACATTTGAAACTCAAAAGTAAGAAAAACATACACTTAAAATTGTTGTGTTGCCGAAACCGGTTTGGCTCAGTGGATAGAGCGTCGGCCTGCGGACTGAGGGGTCCCGGGTTCGATTCCGGTCAGGGGCATGTGCCTGGGTTGCGGGCACATCCCCGGTGGGAGATGTGCAGGAGGCAGCTGATCGATGTTTCTCTCTCATCGATGTTTCTGACTCTCTGTCTCTCTCCCTTCCTCTCTGTAAAAAATCAATAAAATATATTAAAAAAAATTGTGCATATTTTATTTTATTTTTGTATTTATTTAAAATATATTTTTATTGATTTCAGAAAGGAAGGGAGAGGGGGGAGAGAGATAGAAACATCAATGATGAGAGGAAAAACTCATGGATCGACTGCCTCCTGCAGGCCCCACACTGGGGATCAAGCCCGCCACCCGGGCATGTGCCCTTGACCGGAACTGAACCGTGACCTCCTGGTTCATAGGTTGACGCTCAACCACTGGGCTACACTGGCCGGGCAAAAAAAATAAATATGAATTTTAAAATAACAATAACACTACAAACAATCCAAGTAAAGAAAAGTAGGCAAAATATTTTATTAGACATTTAACCAAAGGAGGAGAGGGAGCTGGTATCTTCTTGGGTGAAATGTCTAATGAAATTTGAAAAGATGCTCAGCCCCTTAGTTACCAGGAAAATCCCAATAGCAACCACACGCAGCCCCTCACACCCCCCGGGCGACTGTGGTCGCAGAGACAGACATGACAAGTGGGCACGGATGTGGAGCCACTGGGCCCTCACCCATGACGGGTGGGCATGCGAATCGGAGAGCCCATTTCCTCAAAAATTAAACATAAATTTACCAACGACCGCAATTCCCTTCCTAGCGTCCGCCCAAGAGAACGGAAACACGCATACACACAGGAGGTTCACGCGTGTCCTCGGCAGCCTTGTCCACAGCGGCCGCCATGCGAGTGATGGGTAAGCGAGTGTATCCTCACAATGAACTTCATGGGAGCCAACGGCTGACACGTGTTGCCACATGGACGAACCCCAAAATGAATCCCAGTGAAAGCAGCCCGACCCCAACACTGGACTGACTGCACGTGCCCTGAGGCCGTGTCCATGAAATGCCCACAAAGGCAAGTCTGAGGACGGCGGCAGGGGGGTGCAGCCTGGGGCTGGGCGGCGGGGGAGCCGCTAATGGGAACGCCGGGGCCTCGGAAACGTTCTAAAGTTAGACTGCGGGGGTGGCTGCCCAACCCGGGAGGTTTACTCCATCACTGAATTGTGGGTGGTTCATTGAAATCGTTGAAAGTGGGCGAATTTTATGGTTTATAAATTGCGCCTCCATGAAGCCGTTTTAAAAATACTTTTCATGCCCGGCCTGCGTGGCTCTGTGTTTGAGCGTTGACCTATGAACCAGGAGGTCACGGTTTGATTCAGGTCAAGGGCACATGCCCGGGTGACGGCTCGATCCCCAGTGTGGGGCGTGCAGGAGGCAGCCGATCCATGAGTTTTTCCTCTCATCATTGATGTTTCTATCTCTCTCTCCCTCTCCCTTCCTTTCTGAAATTAAAAAAAAAAAGTATTTTTTAAAAACACTTTTCATGAACCCCATTAGACCTCCATTTCACTTTCTGAGAGATGTTTAAAGCGGCTGGAGGTATTAGTTTAAGCCGAGTTCTGAAAGGGCGGGCCTCCCCCTGCTGGAGGCTAATTCCCGCAGGTCATACCTGCAGGAAGCTCATCAGAAGGTTGACGAACCTGGGCGTCAGTCGGGCTGAAGATCGGCACGTCACTGCCTGCGCCAGACAGCTGAGGGCAGCTGCCCATGTCCTGGTAATCTTTTCCTGGTCACCAAGCCGCACCTTTGATACGCATATCTGCTTTGCTGTAGGGCAAAATACCGGAATGAAAGGCCTTGGGCCCGGATTCAGGGAACTTGGTTACCAGAGCTAAGCCTCCTCTGGCTCCCCCAAAATGCCTTCCAAATTCATATTTCTCCTCCAGCCTCTTTATTGATTTATGCACAGCCCCTTTTCCAGGTTTCTTGAACCCTAGCAGATGCTGAGAAAGACCCCGGCACCCCGCCTGCATCCACCCCCACCCCTGCCCCGAGGCTGTACCCTGTCACCATCAGGCCACACAGTCCTGGACAGCGAGGCCCCTCAAGATGTGGAGGTGCCAGGAGCACCCTTGGGGACCAGAGAGGGCCAGAGGAGGCTGGGGCTGGTCCGGGGAGATGGGGGTGGGGTCCCAGGCCGGGCACAGGCGCTCAGGGGGCCGTGGAGATGGGGGCATTTGGCTGGGTCTTGCTGGTGGCCACACAGAGGAAGGCCTGGCATCTGCACCAGGCTCTGTGGGTGCCCACCTGGACGGCGGGTGTGCGGGCTGCAGAGCTGAGGGCCTGAGGGGAGGGTGAGCAGGACCAGGAGGTGGGTGCCCCCTGCCTGGCAGGCACGACGGGAGGACTCCAGGGAGGTGCGGTGGGCGGCCCAGAGGAGATGCGTCTGGGCACTGAGGGCCGGGTCCCCCAGGACCACTCCCCCGCCCCCGGCCCAGGCTCTGCTCCTCCATGGCGCCCCCATGGCTCATAGGAGAGGCCACGGGTGCAACGGGGCACCTGTCCAGTCGGGCGCACCTACTGCGTGCCAGGCCCCGCTCAGCCCTTGCCTTCCTACCACCGGACGGACCCCCCCCTGGCCCTGGGACCACCCATTTCAGCTCCTTTTTGCCCGGGAGGGAGTCCGGTGAGCCTCACAGGGTGAGGGAATGGAGGCCCCGGGATAGAAAGCCCAGCCTGGGCTCCCCAGGGCCAGGGAGCTGGAGAGCTGGTCGACTCTGTGGTTGCCCAGGGGCCCCCCAAGATTGGTTGTGTTGTGGGCATGGGATGTGGGACCTGTGGGCCTGGGGCCAGTGCCCTGCGGGCTGGCTCAGGGCGCCCACAGCTAGTCTGACCGTAGGGCACAGCGGCCACCAGTGGGCAGCCCCCGGGCATGGGAGCCGGAGCCGAGCAGACTGGTGGCTGGTCACTCGTGTGTGCGGACAGGGACAGGATGTGCCAGAAGCTGGGCCGGGTGTGGGGCAGGGAGGCCGTGGGCTCAGCGCAGAGCCTCAGGTGGCCCAGGCCCCGGGCTCCCCACTCACCACCGGCAGGCCTCCTCGGGCCCAGGGGGTCCGCATGCCGGGCCTGCTCTCACGCTCTCATCTTGGGGGGCTCACTGTGCCCCCTGGGACTTTCTGTACATGTGCACCCCTCCTCTCCAGACCCCTGCATCCCTGGGGCTCCATTCCTCCCTGCATCCAAATGACCTTCGACCTCCCAAACCACCCAGACCCCCTCCTGGGCCCTGGCCCCCTGCCAGCCGCTGGCCCCAGGTTGGCCTGTCTCTGGCCCCCACATCACCCTCCCCCTTTCTGGCCTGTCCACCGCCCCCAGGGCCCTCCTCACTCCAGGGCCCACCTCCCTGCGCCTGCCCTTGGCCTCTGACCCCTCAGATCTCAGCGCTCTGGGAGCCCCCCCTTCCGTGACCTGACGCCCTCCTATGGCTTCCTGACCTCTGACCTTGGCCCCATGAGACCCAGCGAAGCCCCAAGCCCTCGGAGCTGCAGGGGGTTCCCCCCCACGGCCACGGGCGGTCGGGTCCCGGCCGACGTGTCTGGTCACTGCCCAGGGGGCTCTCTGACCTTTGGAACGGACCTGGGGAGGGACCAAGCCTGAGGCGGCCCCTGGGGTGCTCCGCCGGGTGGGCCCCCCCAGGAGGGAGGGCCTCTGTGGGGACCTGTCGGCAGGTCTGCTGTGGTAGGAACCCCACCCAGGGAGGTATCTCCAAGTCCTGGCCCTCCCACACTGCCCCCCACACGACCCCCCCCACGGCCCCCCACACTGCCCCCCCACTGCCCCCCACACTGCCCCCCCACGGCCCCCCACACTGCCCCCCCACTGCCCCCCACACGGCCCCCCACACGGCCCCCCACACGGCCCCCCACACGGCCCCCCACACGGCCCCCCACACAGCCCCCCACACGGCCCCCACCCGCGAGAGGGGAAGGACGGAGGGGTGTTTCCAGGATCACACAGCCTCGGGCAGCTCCGTGACCCAGGCTCCCTGACCTCCCTGCCACGGGCCCGGGGCATCTGCACCAGAGCGCCTCGCGGAGGGACATGGCGGCGCCTTCTCGGCCTCCCGGTCCAGCCCCGTCCACCCCATCCCGCCCCCCACAGGCCTAGCTGGGGCCTCCCTCTGGGTACCAGGAACGGGCTGCGCCTCTCCTCACCACCCCGCGCCCCCAGGGCTGCAGGGACCAGCGGGTCACTACGCGCAGGTTCCTGGCTGAGGAGCCCCAGGCACCCTGCTCAGCAGCAGCGCCTGGGGGCGTGGCCAGGGAGCCTGGGGGCGGGGCCTGGGGCCTGGGGGCGTGGCCATGGAACCTGGGGCGGGGCCAGGGAGCCTGGGGCGGGGCCTGGGAGCCTGGGGGCGGGGCATATGCCAGCCTCCCCTATGAGTGGGCGGGGCCAGTGACAGTAAGGTGCCCTGCCCACTGAGGGTCTGCATTTCGGCTCAGAGCAGGCAGCTTACCCCTTGAGCCTCACGTCAGGGAGATGGCATCCCACCCTGGGCGGGTGGCCCCTCGGCTACTGATGACCTGGCCCTCGGGTGGGCACCTCCGTTTCCACACCCACCAGGCTCAGCCAGTGCTGGGGACAGGCCTCCCCCCCCAACCGAGGCCCTCACTCCTTTCCCAGCACAGATCCCCGCCCCACCCACCCACCTGGCCAGCATCTGGGCCTGGTCCCCAGGAACGGCTCCTACGGGGACCAGGCGGAGGAGGGCAGTGGTCAGTGCTGAGAGGCAGGCCCTGCCCTGAGAGGGGTCAGTTGTGTAATCTAAGCTGGACGCTCAGGCTTTGCCAAGTCTGCCTGGAAAGCCGCGGCTGCAAGTCACGTGCTGGGGGCTCAGGCAGGCGCCCCGTCAGAGGCCCGCGAGGGACCCGGAGCCAGCACCTCGGCTGTGCCTCACCCCCAGCCCCAGCCGGGGTGGGGGATGGACAGGGCTCTGTGGGCAGGTGCCAGGCTTGGCTGCCATCTTCCCGCCACAATGCCCGTGGCTGCGGCTCCCCAGGGCAGGCGATGACCCGCAGCCCCTGCTGTCCGGCCTCCACTGCCCCCTCGGGGCCCAGCCTGTCGCTCTGGGTCTCCTTTGGGTGCTGCGGCTGCTCGCACAGGGTGCCGGGCCACTGGGGTCTGCGTGCCTGGAGGCAGGGGTGGGGCACCCAGGCTCCCGCAGGGTCACCTCCCTTTTCCGAGAAGCTGTGGCCCCAAAAGTTGCCACGGTTTCGTTTCAGGGGCTGCGTCGGAGCGAAGGAGGTGAGCAGGGCGACTGCCGGTCAGTTTCCGACCGGCCCGGCCTCTCTCTTCCTGGAAGCTGGCGGCCCCTGGCCTCTGGGTGAGGAGGCGGGAGGGCGGCCAGCTGGGAGCCAGCCACTCGGAGGTCAGGCCCCGCAGGTGGTGACGCGACGCTGCCGGCAGGGCAGGAGCCGGAGCAGAGGAGATGCAAGCTGGCAGGCCGCGGGCCACGCAGAATTCGGTTCTTTCCACCCTGGTTTCGGGGTTCTGTGCAGCCCCCGCAAAGTCCCGCAGCCCTAGATGCTGTGCAGAACCCGAGCCAGTGGTTCTAAAGGAGCCTTGAGCCCTGGCTGGTGTGGTTCAGTGGATAGAGCGTCAACCTGGGGACTGAAGGGTCCCGGGTTCGATTCCGGATAAGGGCACATGCCTGGTGGCGGGCTCGATCCCCAGTAGGGGGCGTGCAGGAGGCGGCCGATCCATGATTCTCTCTCATCACTGATGTTTCTCTCTCTCCCTCTCCCTTCCTCTCTAAAATCAATTATTTTAAAAAATAAAAATGTTTTAAAAATAAATAAAGAAGCTTTGATATGAAACTGCCTGAGATACAGAAAGACGAGTGGAGACGGGGCCAGCCCAGGGCGTGGGCAGAGGGGCGGGGACGGTGCCACCCGTCCCGGAGCGCCTGGCCGAGGGCAGGACAAGCTCTTGGGGTCGTGCGCTCACGCAGTGTGCAGGCAGCCTGTCCCCGGTCCTGCAGCCCCACGCTGCCCACCAGCACAGCCCACGGGCCGTGGGGCTCCTGCCACGGGCACAGCCCTCTCCTGGCCCAGAGTCCCTGGTAGAGGCGCCCCTCTCGCAGCCCCAGACCCCGGGCTTGGCAGACGGGCTGGTTCTGGCAAGAACAGATCCAGCTGAGGGGGTTCTGGGGAGCCCCACGCTCAGCACGAGGGGCACAGCTCTTGGTGCCGCCACGGCTTGGGGGCGAGGGGCCCACGGCAGCGCCCAGCCCCTCACCCCTGCAGAGCTCCGGGCACTGAGCGGGGGCAGCGGGCGATTGGAGGCCGCCCACCCGGCCCCCGTGCACGCAGTCACCTGGCCCCGCCTGCCCGAGGAGGAGGTGTGCGGTCCTGCAGGTGCCCGGGGTGGGGGGGTGGGGGGGAGGGCAGAATGCACCCAGAAGCCCGAGAGGTCCCTAGAGGGACCCAGTGCCTCCGGAGCTGAAGTGGGCAGCCTTCCTGCCCCAGGGACGGGGGGATTTCGGGGTCCGGGGGAAGGGGCCTTGGGGGGCAGATCCACCACTCAGACCCTGACAGGGCTCCAGGTCTGTGTCCCGAGGCAAGAGGTGGGGGAGCCCTGCCTCCTTCGTCCGCTCAGAACCCGGAGCCGAGTGGCCCCGCAGTGCCAGGCAGTCAGCCTGCCTCTGGGACCCGGGACTGTGCCCATGAGACCCTTCGAAAGCTCACCAGAGGGGCGGGGACGGCTCCCTCAGTGCACGGCATCCCCGGCTGTCTGTGGCCTGTGGCCTGTGCCCGCGCCCGCGCCCACGCCCACGCCCGTGCCCACGGTCCTGAATGCAGCTGGCCCCACCCCATAGGCCTCAGCCCCCTGAGGCCGCAGCCTGGCCCTCCTGCTTCCCAATATGTGGGCAGAGCCATGGGGACCAGAGTCGTTCTCTGCCTCCCTGGCCGCAGTTTCCCCAGGGCGTCCTGAGCAGGCGCTTGCCTGGTGGAGCAGGGACCAGGCCGGCAGCAGTGCCCGGGGCCCCGGGGGGGAGGGGTGCAGTGGGGCCCAGGCTGGGGCAGTCAGTGGAGACGGGTGCGGGCGGGTGGAGAAAGCTACTCCCCCAGCGTCCCCCCTCCATCTCCTCCCTCTGCCTGTGGGGCGGGGGGGGCGGGCTCTGTCCAGCAGAGTCCCCACGGGGAGTAGGTACTGGCCTCCCAGAACCCCTGCTGGACCTGGGCCCACCCTCCGGCCCTGACACACCCAGGCCTGGCCTCCTCCCACCTCCAGCGAACCCCCTCCCTGCTCACCTGTCATTCCCATCAGAGCCAGGGGGCCTGCAACCCCCAGGCCGGAGAGGAGGTGTCACCCCTGGCCTCAGCTTCTGCCTCTCAGACCTGTCACTGGTCACCCCCAGGCCTGTCCATCTACAGCCTGAGCAGCCAGTGCCAGCCCCCCTCACAGGTGCACTGCGGGGTCCCCGGGCCAAGGAGCCTGGGGCGGCCTGGCAGGGCCCAGGGGCCAGTGACTCCCAAGCTCCCTGGCAGAGCCCCTGCTTCGGGACAGACGGGCACATGCTGTCCGGCCCTGAGGCCTGTGGCAGCCGCTGGTCTCCGTGCCCGTGTGAGGGGCGGCTCTCGGGCTGACAGATGAGGGGAGAACTCAGGACAGAGCCCTCGGCCAGCCAGGGCTCAGGGCTTTGCACTGGGCTGTGCCCGCCTGACTGCACCTCCGGGACGCGACGCCCTCTGTGCCAGGCCAGCCTCCCACCAGGCTCTTGGTGACTAAGAGGTGGGTGCTTGGCCGTCCCAGGGCCTGACTCAGGATCCCCCACAAGACGAGCTCAGCGAGTGGTTGGTTATTGGATGTGCAGTGGGCGGACGGATGGATGGACAGATGGATCGTGGACTGTGGAGGACAGGGAGGTGGGTGCATGGTGGGTGCCCGGGACCAGCCCAGCACCCTCGGCTGGCAAGTGGGGAACCAGGATCCTGGTGACGTGTGGGTGGCTGTCACCACGTGGTGGGGCTCAAAGGCTGCACCACTGTTGCCTTCAGCCTTCCCTGGGCACCCCCACTCCTGGGAGCAGCCGGGTGAGCCAGGAGAGGAGCCCAGCGTCCTGGGTGCACACCCAGCAGCAGGCTGGCCAGGCTGGGCCGTGGGAACGGGCGCACAGTCTCCACTCCACCCACTCAGCTCCCCGGCATCTGCGGGAATTCCTGGGCCCAGCAGTGGCTCCTCACGGGGGCACACCAGGCTCCCCAAGACCATGCCAGGAGCTGCACCCCGGCCCAGCCTGCCCGCTTTTCTTCTCCAAACTCCCTGCCCTGCTCTCGCGTGCAGTCTCCGGACACTCCTCCGTCCAGTCCGGCTTCGGGAGCAAACACAGGGGCAGCCCTGGCATGGGGATCTCCCTGGGGGCGGCAGGGGGGCAGGGCACACCCAGACCCTCTACCCAGCCAGCCCTTCACGCTGGGCCTGGCCGTTTCCACTCCTGGACCCGGCGTGGCTCCCACACCCACACCTGCGAGCCAGGGCGAACCCACCATCACTCCGCCCACTCACCGGCTCCCTGCACTTAGGCCTTGCCGCCCGTCCGCCTGGCAGACTTGTCCGTCCTTCAGAGCCCTTCCAGTGGCAGCATGACCCCCGCCCCACGCTCTGCTGCGTGGCCTGGGCGAAGGCCCTTCCCTCTTCCCACCAGACTGGACCTCCTGCGGAAGGGGCCACGGGTTCTCGGGTTAACCCCTACCGTGGCCTCTGACCAGTGGTTACGTCACCCCCCACCCCCCCACCCCAGCCTGCCTGGCCCCCTGCCCCCCCACCTCAGGTGCCACCGGGGCAGGAACGGGGTCTCCTGGTCTGGGAGGGGGCTGCCTTCCCAGAGGCCCCTTCACCACCCAACCCCCAGCCCAGTGAACACAGGACATCCGTTATATACAAAACAATTTAATTGAAATGCTTGTATAAAAAATATGATTTCCAGACATCTCGCTTTTAAACTGAAAGAACCCCATCCTGATGTGGGCGCACCAGGACCACAGAAACAGCTGCTAAAATAAATTAAAGGCTTGAGACTCTGCCCCCCCCCCCCCCCCAGCTTCCAGAGCCAACAAGCAGACTGTACAAGGTCAATAATTTAAAACCCACTCCCAGGGGTGCAGAGCCCCAAGTGGCGGGCCACCCCTCCCCTTAAATTAGCCACTGTACAAGTCTGTCCTCGACAGAGGCAGGTGGGTCGGGCTGGGTCCACACACAGCCACCGCCGCCCAGGGGCCCAGCAGAGTGGGGGGCTGAGGAGGACCCCAACAAATAAGTTAAACAATAAATAGCCCTCCCGGGGTCACCATAAATAGACGTTCGCAGGCTTGCCAGCCACAGACAGGGGGCCGTGTGGGCGGCAGAGGCCTGCACATTGCATTGCTTGTGCACAGACGTGCCCGCAGGAACCGAGGGGGCGGGGGCGGGAGGCGGGCACGAGGACCCTGTGCCCGGTGAGACGAAGCCACGGACACGAGTGCTCCTGGCCCAGCGTGGTCAGGTGGGAGGTGCGGGAGCGGGCCCCCCCGGAAGCACAGGGCAGGGAGTCTGGGTCAGCACCCACCCTGGAGACAGCCGCCTCCACCAGAGTCTTTGGACAGACAGCTCAGAAACCAGCCCCGGGAGAGCAGCGTTCGAAAAGGCACTCAAAGCAAAGGAAACGGGCCCAGTGCCAAAGGTCAAGGTCACCAGGGGTCAGAGGTCACTGCTGTCTCCAGCAGACAGCCCGAGGAGAACAAGCCCTACAGGGCGGGGCGGGGCGGGTGGTCCCTTTGGCCCCCAAGGGCGGGGCGCAGTCCCTCCTCACAAGCTCTCGCTGCTGGAGGTGGTGCTGGCCGCGTCGTCCGCGTCCAGGGCGCAGAGCCGGAGGTCACAGCTTTCGGGGGCGCCCCCGTCGGCCCTCAGCATCCAGGGGTGCGCGGAGATCTGGTCCAGCGAGGGCCGCTCCGAGGGCCGCAGGGACAGGCACCACTGGATGAGCTGCTGGCACTCTGTGGGGGGGAGGGGGAGTCAGCCAGGGGCCAGCTCCCGTCTGTCGCCTCCGTGCCCCCCCCCCCCCGGGCCCCACACACACCTGGGGAGACCCTCCTGCGGAAGAAGAGGCGGCCCCGCAGGATCTCCTCGTCCTGCTCGAAGGGGATGTCCCCGCACACCATGTCGTAGAGCAGCACCCCCAGGGACCAGACGGTGGCCGAGCGCCCGTGGTAGCGGTGGTAGCGGATCCACTCCGGAGGGCTGTACACGCGGGTGCCTGGGGAACACGCGGGGTTAGGGCGCCCACCCCAGGCACCAGCACCAGGCGACGCCGGCACCAGGCTCCTGCGCTCCGCTCTGCGCCGGGAGAGGGAGCCGGCGCCCAGATCCTGGAGTCAGTCCTCGCCCTGGAAAAACCCCGCAGGCAGGCGGGGCGCCCGGGCTGGCGGTGGGGGAGGAGCCGGTCACATGGGCGCCGGCTCGGGTTTCACAACAAACAGATGTGAGGGGAGGAGGGGGGGAGGCCGGGGACTGCGGAGCGGCGGCGGCGGGAGGAGGGAGGAGGCGTGGGCGGGCGGGGAGCCCCGGCTTCCCCGCGCACCGCAATGCGGGGATTTCTGCCGGCACCCCCCTCCCCAGGCACGCACGCACGCAGGAAGGGGGAGCCCACGCAGCGCCGGCGGCAATCGCCGCGCAGACACACACGCAGACATCACGACCCCCACAGCCCCCCGCCCGTGCGCCCCAACCGGCCAGAGGGCGCAGTCTCGAGCCCACCTCTCACCCACCCCCCCCCCCCTCACGAACCGAACCAAACCGGCTCGGGATCCCTGCCGGGTGCCTGCTTCTAAATGGGTCCGAGGCTGCGGCGCGGGCCCAGCGCTCACCCGCCCCCACCTCCCCGCGGACGTTACCAGCCGTTGGAACGCCCCGCGCCCGCCCCGCGCGCTCCGCTCACCGTCGAAGTCCGTGTAGACCGTGTCCTTGAGCAGCGCGCCCGAGCCGAAGTCGATGAGCTTGAGCTCCCCGGAGCGCAGGTCCACCAGCAGGTTCTCGTCCTTGATGTCGCGGTGCACCACCCCGCACGCGTGGCAGTGGCGCACGGCCGCCAGCACCTGCGCGAAGAAGCGGCGCGCCAGCGGCTCGTCCAGGGCGCCGCGCTCCGTGATGAAGTCGAACAGGTCCTGCGCCGGCTCGGGCCGCTCCAGCACCAGCAGGAAGCCGTCGGGCCGCTCGCACCAGTCCAGCAGGCGGATGACTCCGCGCGCGCCCGCGGCGCCCACCTTGCGCAGCAGCACCACCTCGAGGGGCACGGGCACGCCGCCCTGTTTGGGGGGGAGGGGGGCACGTTGGTCAGCGCGCCCCGCCCGCGGCCCCGGCCCCGCCGACGGCCCGCCCGCCCGCCCGGGCCCCGCACTCACGATGCTGCCCCACTCGGTCACCCGCTCCTTCACCACGTGCTTCACGGCCACCTGGGGGGAGGCAGGGGGTCAGGCCGGGCCGGCTGCGACGCCGCGCGCGCTGCGCCGAGAACCCGGGCCCGCCCGGCGGCCCGACTCACCGGGAGCCCGTCGGCGATGCGGGTGCCCGCGTAGACCGTGCCGAATCCGCCGCTGCCCAGCACGGCGCCCACCTGGTACACTTTCTCGAAACTCTCCTTGTCCGCCTTGGCTGTGGGGACCGCGAGGGCGGGTTGGTGCGACCTGACGCGCCCCCGAACCCCCAGCCCCCGACCCCTCCGGCCGCCAGCGCCCCGATCGGGCCCCCCGGCCCCGGCCCCCGGCGTACCCGGCTGCAGGATCTTGGCCGGGAGGTGGTCGGAGCCGCCCGGCCCGCAGAGGTGCGCCAGCGACCCGAACTTGGAGAGCAGCATCGCGGGCGGCGGGGGGCGCGGGCTCTGCGCCGCCTCCCGCTGGGCTCGGCTCCCCGCGCGGCTACGGACGCGGGAGGGCGGCCTCCCCCGGCCGCGCGGACCCCGAGCCCCAGGCGGCGGGCTGGTGCGGGTGGGCGGGCGTCGCGGGAGCACCGGTCCTTGGAGCAGCGGCCGAGATGCGCGCGGGCGAGGCCGTCACGCGGCGCACCGGCCCGGCGAGCTGCGTGGACGTCGTGGGCGCGCAGCAGACCCAGCGGCTCACACGCCCCGGCCGCCTCGCCCCGGGCTTTTGGGCCGCGGACGCGCGTATCCCTCCGCGGGGGCGGGGCGAGCGAGACACCGCCCTCCTCCGCCGGGGACCGCGCGGCGGGCCGCCCCCGAGAGCCCGCGGGAGCCCGTGCGGGGCCGGCGGGGCGAGGCCGGGCGACACCTCCCGGGGCCGGCGGGGCGCGGCGCGGCGGGCGGGGGGCGGCGAGCCCCGGGACTAACTCGCCGTAGTGAAGTCGCGGAGGCGCACGGCGTGGCGCGCCCGGCCTCGCGCTCAAACACAGGCTCCGCGCACGCGCAGGTCCCGCGCGGGCGGTGCCCAGCGCGTAGGGAGGGGCCGCGGGAGCCAATGGGAGCCTGTGTTTTCAAAGGGCACCGCGGCCCCGGCCAATGGTGGCGCGCGGGAGGGGCGGGGCCTCGCGTGGGTCCGCCCGGGCTGCGCCGGGAAGGTCACCGGCGACACGCGCGCCTTCCCGGCCGGGAGGCAGGGTAGTCAGTTGCTTCCCGCGGGCGGGGGTCCCGAGACGGCCTCGGGTCCGGGAGGCGCCGCCCGCGCTGCCCCAGGCCCGTGCGTGCGCGTCGCCCGCAGTCTGCGCGGGGAGATGGCGTCGCGCCGCGGGCACCCGGCTCTGTGGCAGCGCCCCAGCACCCTGCCCACCCCGGGGGCGCATTCTGACCCCGGACAGACCTCCAGCCCCGAGGTCCTTCCCTCGTCTTCCGGGGACCTCAGCCCTGCTGCCCCCGTGCCTGGGCGCCCTCCTTGGTCTCCACCCGCCTGGCTGCCCCCCAGGCTCAGGGGCTTTGCTGGCCATGGCTCCCACCCTGACCACGCGGTCAGCGCCCGAGCCAGCCAGGTCCACGCTCACCCTCCTGCACGACGCAGACTCGCCTGGGCAGTGGTGCGACCCAACCCCACGGTTGCCCGCCCAGGTCGGGTGTGGGCAGTCCCGTGCCAGCCCTGGTGTCGGGCCGCATGACCCGGCTTCCCCCCACCCCTTCTCCGAACCAGAGGCCTGAGGGTTGGGGGAGCCAAAGGCCAAGGGATGGTCCATTTGGCCTCGCTGGTGCTCCCGGCGGCCCCTGGGGGACCCCCCAGTAAGCACAGGGCCGACCTGCTGGCTCCCCGCACTCCAGCCTCCCCCGCGTGCACCCTCCGCTGGCACAGCTCTTAGGTGCTTGTCTTCCTGGAGCAACGCCTGTCCAGCACCCTCCTGCCCTGGGGGTTCCCAGGCCTAAGGGAGCGCTGCAGAGTGTGGGTCAGCGGGAGGGGCTGAGGGCCCCGCGGCCGCCCCAGTGGCCCCAGTCCACCTGGCCCCTGGCCGTGGAGTCCACCTTTGGAAGCCAGCACCCCCATGAGCCCCACCAGCTTGATCTGAAGACCTCGAGTCTCCCGCTGCTCAGCCAGTGGGCACACACAGCTGCTGGGAGGGGCAGAAGGTGTGCCCTGCTCCTCTGCCTTCCTCCCCCACCCCACCCCACCCCCACCCCCAGCTCTGCAGGGGGCTCCCGAGTGGGAAGGGCCCTGGCCTGGCCTGGGGGTGCAGGACAGCAGGAGGCAGCCTCTCTCCTGGGGTGAATTTCCGTAGAGCCTTCCTCCCTCCCAGACACAGGTGTGTGTTGTAGACGTGCTGTTGTCTGAGGCTGTGCCCGCGTGTGTGCGCCTGTGTGAGCGTGAGCGTCCTGCGCCAGCTGTGAGTTCCATGACGGGTCAGAGCCGGCCTGTGCCCTCCAGGGGCTGTCCCTTGAGGCTCCGCTGGCCCAAGGAGTGGGCAGGGGGCCTGGCATCTCTGCTCATGCAGCCACAGGGGCCTCATGTCCATGATATCGGGGGTCCTGGCGCCCCAGACAACCCTGCCCCTGCCCTGCAGGGGGCCGTGACCGAGGCCCAGAGGGGTCTACCCGGCTGCGGAGCCCAGCTGGGGGCAAAGCCAACTCTGAGACCCAGGAGCCTCTTGCTCCTCTGCCCTGGGCATGCCCTTGGGGAGTGACCAGCGGCCACCCCTGCCCTGCAGGCCTGAGCCACACACACCCGGCCGCGTCCTTCGCCTACAGGACGCCTGTCATGTTTTTTCCTGGTTCCTGGAAGGCCCATCCGGTGGGCCTTAAAAATAGCTCCGGAAGGCCTGGCACCGGCAGCGCCTCATTGGCAGTAGTCCCGACCCTGCTGCCCCACTGACCAGAGGGCTGGGCTCCATCCCTTGGCCCCCACCCCCCCAAGGTGCCCCCACAGTGGCAGCGCCCCAGGACCTACCCACCCCAGGGTCGCAGTCCTGACCGGGGCGGGACCTCTTCAGGCTCCCCTCCTCTCAAGGTAGATGCGTCCCAAGGAGGGGGGAGGCTGGATCCCACCGGAGGCTGCACCCCATCGCCCGTGCGGGTGAGGAGGGGCCGTGGAGAGCCCCTGGAAGGGAACCCCAGAAATGGCCTGCCGCTGCCCTGCACAGCCAGCCCCCCAGATTACCCTGTCCTGCGGGGGTGGGGGGTGCGGCACTGTCCCCATGGTGACTGGGGCTGGGCTGACCTCCCTGGATTAGGGAGGAAGAGGAGAGTGGACAAAAGGGCCAGGCCGCTCACGCTGTCTCCCACAGTCACACTCACACACACACACACACACACACTCACACACACACACACCTCACACACACACACACACTCACACACACACACACACTCACACACACACACCTCACACACACACACACACACCTCACACACACACACACCTCACACACACCTCACACACACACACACACACACTCACACACACACACCTCACACACACACACACATACACTCACACCACACACACATACACACATACACACACATACACACACACACATACACACACACATACACACACACACACACGGACCAGGCAGCACGGGGCTGCTGTCTGGGGAGCTGGGAGGACCTGGGTGGCTGAGGGAGCAGAGGGGGCTGAGAGGGGGGAGCAGGGAGGGGTGCCTGGGGACGATGGGGCGGCTCTCCCAGCCCTCTCCAGCCATAGGCCGTGGCCATGAGTGGGGCAGCTGGGGGTCCCCCAGGCCTGGCCCGGGTTGAGGGGCATCCGGCCAGGGCAGAGTGGGTACCTTTGGGACACCAGGCACAACTGGGAAGGGGCCGATGGAGGAGGCATGGGGACAGGGGCATAGGACAGGCCTGAGGTGGGCCGCGCGGGGCAGGCAGGACCCCAGGAAACCGAGGGGCCTGGGGAGCAGGCCCCCCAGTATGTACTCCCCCACTCCCAGGTCACAACGCCCCAGCTCTAGGCACGCATCCGTGTGTGGACGTGCGTGTGATGGTCTGTGTGTACATCTGCCGCGTGTGAGTGTGTGTGTGTGATGCTCTATGTGTGTGTGTGCGCGCGGGGGTGAGTGTGTACACGTGGGTGCCACCCTGCACCCTCTCTGGCTTCCACTCCCATTGCAGGAAGCCCTGGTCCGCCTGGGGCTGCCCCCCGGGCCTCCGCTGGCCTCCGCACCCGCATCGCAGCCTCTCGCCCACCGGGAGGGGAGCCAGCAAGGCCAGGCCAGGGTTTTGCAATGTTCCCCACAGGCGACCGGGCAGGGCCTGGGCTGGGTGGGGGTGAGTCCGTGGGAGCTGGTGGACAGTCTGCCTGAACTCTGCCCTGGGACGCGGCCAGGCCACACCCGGGCACCGCGTCTGCCCCCGGCCTGCTCCTCGGCAACGTTGCTGGGGCCTCAGACCTGGGTCTCTCCCTCCCCGGGACCACCCCAACCCAGCCTCGGTACCAGCCTGCCCCCCCACACACACCCCTCTGCCACTGACTGACCCATGCCAGAGCCGTGGCACATCAGCTACTCCGGCCTGGATCTCCCCGTCCGTGGGGCCTCTCTGGTCACCCCTGTGCAGGGCCCGGAGGAGGGGCCCGTGAGGCGTCTGAGGTGCTTCTCCCAGCACACAGGAGGCGCCTATCAGATGCAGCCATGGGGGCTCTGGCTGTTGCGGGCACAGGGTCCAGGGGTGAGGGGTGAGGATGAGGCCCTCAAGGTGGAGGAGCCCCCCCCCCCAGGCGGCCTGGGGGAAGGGTGCCCATGGTGCCCTCCTGTGGACTTGGGGCCCGGCCCACGGGCTGGGGTGACCGCTGGCCTTGCAGGAGGCGCACACACTGCACCCGGGAGTGGGGACGCCTCTCGGACCCTGGCAGGGAGGACGAGGTGCCAGGCTGTGCCCGCCCCTCCGCTCTGGCTCCCCGCGTGCGGTGTGGACACGGGGGCCGTGGAAGGGACCCCGAGGAGCTGGGAGCCGGGCAGGGCCCGTGTTTGCCTCTGACTTGCATGCGGGGGGGCAGTGGGTCCAGCTCAGCAGAACCTGGAGGCCGTGGGGGCTCCCTCACCTGGGGGTGCCAGGGGCCAGGGTGTGAGGTCCGAGCTGTGCAGCGGAGCCAGCCAGGAGGTCTCCTCTCTGAAGGGGCGCTCTGGCCCGGCCGCGGGGCTCAGTGGGTGAGCTTTGACCTGTGAACCAGGAGGTCAGGGTTCGATGCCCGGTCGGGGCACAGGCCCGGGTTGTGGGCTCATCCCCAGTGCGGGGCGTGCAGGGGGCAGCCGATCATGATTCTCTCTCAGCATTGATGCTTCTATCTCCCTCTCCCTCCTTCTCTGAAGTTAATAAAAAAATATTTGAAAGCCCCAGTTGGTTTGTCTCGGTGGATACAGCATCAGCCTATGGACTGAAGGGTCCCGGGTTCGATTCTGGTCAGGGCAATGCCTGGGCCTGTGCCGGGCCTGCTCCTCCGCCACTAACAGAAACATCATCGTAGTTTCTCTCTCCCTCCCCCTTCCTCTCTGAAATCAATACAAATATATTTTTTAAAATTAAAAAAAAAAGCAGGAAGGGCCGCTCTGTACCGCCAGCCGGCGTGCGGCACCTGGCGCCGGGCACCTCGCCACGCCCAGGCCACCCCTTACAGATGGGCCACCCCTTACGGATGGGCCACCCCTTACGGATGGGCCCCCAGAAGACGCACCGATGGCCTCGGCGAGGCGAGAGGCGCGTCCGGTGAGCACTGCATCCGGGCCTGTGCTCCGCTCCCTGGGCGCCCCGCCCATCCCTCAGGGGAGCTGTGGGGTGCCAGGGGCACAGCCTTGGGGAAAGGACCAGCTGTGGTGGCCCCTGGCCCAGCCAGGTGGACAGGAGAGGGTCATGGCCAGGCGTGAGCCCCACTCAGGACGGGTCGCAGAGGAGAGAAGCAGGGCAGATGGAAGCCGGCTTCAGGTCAGGCTCGATCTGTCCGCGCCCCACAGCCCCAGGCAGCACCCGCAGAGCTCAGAGCCCACAAGCCCTCGAGGGTCCCCTCCTTTGATGGCTCAGAAACGGAGAGCCAGGGCCGGGGGAGAGGCCCCACTCCCGGGCAAGGGGGCGGGGCCTGTGTGGCACCCAGCACCCTGGAGGCAGCACTGGCACCTGAGGTCCCTGGGCCCTGCCCCATGCCCTCTCCTGTCCTGTCTCCTGGGAGCCAGCAGCCTGGGGGCAGGGACAGATCCTGGCAGCCAGGCCTGGACGTGGAGCCCAGCCAGGGTGGGGGCAAGTCCCCCCCACCAGCCCTGGGAGGCCGAGCTGCCCCAGTTGCTCCACCTTCCACACCCCTCGCTGCGGCTTTGGGCAGAAGGACCAGGTCCCGCTCCTGGGAGGGTCCCCAGCGCCCACTTGGGCATTGAGATCCCAGGATGCAGCAGGGCAGAGCCGGCCAGGGGCCGCCAGCCCAGGCAGCAGTGACCACCGGGGATGCCCGTATTCCACGGCTACTGGCCCGGCCAGTGTGGGAGAGGGGGAGGCTGGGGACCCCGACCACAGCCTGGCTGCAGGCCTGTTTCCCGCCTCAGCCCATTGTCATTGGGGAGCCTCTGAAGGGGGAGAAGCTGGGGGTGCTGGCCAGCCCCCACCACCCCGAGTTAAGGCTCGAACAGGGACCGGGCAGTCTCGAGGGCCCCCTGAGACCTGGGACGGCTCTGCCCGCTCGGTGTGCCTGCCGGCTTTCCTCAGGTGCCCTGACCCCAGGTGTGAGGTGACCAGGAAAGAGCACCTGCCCAGAAGTGGCCGGGCTCGTTCCCAGCCTCGGGGCTACTCCCATCCTGGGCAGGGAAAGTGGGGGGGGGGGGTCCCAGCTAGTCCAGACCCACATGGACCTCTAACCAGGAGGGGTCCCAGCTCATCGCCAAGTGCTTCCTGCTCGCTCCCTGTCCCAAGCAGGACCCTGATGCTGAGGCTTCCTACAGCAGGTGGCAGTGGCGCGGGTGTTCGGGTGCCAGGAGCTGGAGGACACCCCAGGACCGCCCGGGGGCTGGCCGGCCAGGGCCCAGGCAGCGACACCTGCGCACTCACCTTTGAGCAGGTGAGCACTCAGGTGCACGCAGAGGCGGCCAGCTGACCCACGAGGACTGGCAGGTGGTGCTCACACAGTGGGCACCGGCCCTCTCTGGTCCCTCCTGCTGGCTCCTCCCGCCAGGTCCGGCCTCCTGGCTCCTCCCTCCCCCAAGGGTAAGGGGGATGTCCCCCCAGCCCCTCTGGGAGAAGGGGACCAGTGGCTGCCCCTGGGTGTGGCCAAGGGCAGGAGATGGGGCCTGGCTACCCTGCCCACTGTCCAGATGGGGAGCTGAGGCCTGGCCCCCAGTGGGATTGGGGGCAGGTCCAAGGGCCACCCAGGACCCAGGGACAGACCCTTTCAGGGCAGCCGGGGCCAACTCCCCAGAGGAGCTGGGAGAGCAGGCTGGGCTGGGTGTGGGCCGCACCTGTGGGAGGGACGTGGTGCGGGACACACACACACACACACGCACACACGCATACACACGCACACACACGCACGCACACGCATACACACACACATACGTGCACACACACGCACACACGCGCACGGCCGTGCATTCCTGGTGGGACTGTGGGTGGTGGTGCTGCCGCTGGGGCAGAGCCGCTGAGTCACGGGAGGAATGGGAACTATGGCAGGAACTCAGAATTTTCAGAATTTTGCCTCTGGCATCTCAAGGCTCCCCACCCCCAGCACCTTCCCGGCCCAGACCCCCCTGCTTCCTGCCCTGGGAGGAGCCTGCCCAGAGGTGGAGAGTGGCAGGGTCCTGCAGGCGGGGCCCTGTGCTGGAGGCCACCCTCCTGTCCACGGGGCCCGGGTCCCCAGGGGCAGCGTCCCCACAGCCCCGGCACTGGCCCCACAGCCTGGGCGGGGGTGCCCAGCTGCTGGGACAACCTGGTGCAGAGCGGCCCTCTCTGGGACCTGGCCGGCTTAGGGCAGGGGCCCCGGGGAGCCGGGCTGGGACGTCAGGGCTCGGATGCCCCTGTGTCCCCGATCAACCGCAGAGCAGTGCGGAGCTCTGGGACCCACAGGGAGCGCTGAGCGTCCTCCGTTACGCCAGGTCTGCCTGCAGTCACCCCAGCACCACTGGTGGGATGCCCACGCAGACCCTATGTCGGCGCCCCCTTGAACCGGCCCTGTGCCCGTTCCCCAGTAAGGCACCATCAGGACAGAAGTTGGGGTGTCTTGTGGGGAGAGTTGGGGGTCAGGAGAGTTGGGAGTGGAGGCTGGGCTAGAGGGACGGCCGGCCGGGCCAAGGGTGCCTGGAGCAGGTGGTCTAGGCAGAGGTGGGCCTGCTGGGGCGGCACCGAGTGGGCAGGAAGGAGCCCGCCGGGGAGCAGGGGGGAGCTGGGCTCCACGTCCAGGCCTGGCTGCCAGGACCCCGGGGCTCCCAGCAGAGGTGACAGCTGTCTGCCTGGCGTGGAGCCTGTGTGTGTGTGGCCCCGGCGGTGGGAGCAGCAGGGCCCACCGTGCTGCCTGGGCTGAGGGTAGGTGGGCAGAGCCGGGCGGGACCTCGGAGCTGGGCCTCGGCCTGGGAAGAGGACCGTGAGGCCCGCCGGTCTGCCAGCCCCCACCCCGTGACCCAGCCTCCCGGGCTTGGCCACGGTTCCTGCTCTGCCACCCGCTCCGGGCTGGCGCCCCAGGGTGCTGCCCATGACGCAGGCTGTGACCTCTGACGCACCTGCCTCCTGGCGAGGTCCCAGGCCACATGCACACGTGTACACACACACACACACACACACACACACACACACGAACCCGGTCAGACCGGTTCTGCTCAGCAGGCTCCAGGCCTGTCTGTGTAGGGCCCCTCCCCCCGGCCCAGCCTCAGTTTCCCCACCTGAGGCCCTTTCGGGGCTGGGCCCAGGAGGAGCCTCAGAGCTGTGGGGGGAGGAGCAGGAAGAGCCTGGAACAGCGGTTCTCAACCTGTGGGTCGCGACCCCTTTGGGGGTCGAACGACCCTTTCACAGGGGTCGCCTAAGACCATCGGAAAACACAGATATAATTACATATTGTTTTTGTGATTAATCACCATGCTTTAATTATGTTCAATTTGTAACAATGGAATTGGGGGTCACCACAGCATGAGGAGCTGTATTAAAGGGTCGCGGCATTAGGAAGGTTGAGAACCACTGGCCTGGAGACCCTCAAATGCAGCCGCCGCCTCCCTCCCCTGCACGTGGGCCCTTCATCCTTGTCCCTCAGCCCAAAGGTCCCCAAAGGGGCTTCCAAAGACCCCAGCAGCCAGGTGCCCACGCAGCCAGGTGCCCACGCAGCCAGGTGCCCCAGCAGCCAGGTGCCCACGCAGCCAGGTGCCCCAGCAGCCAGGTGCCCACGCAGCCAGGTGCCCACGCAGCCAGGTGCCCACGCAGCCAGGTGCTGGCAGAGACCGATTCCTCGGTTACTTAGCTGGTCAGATGACTCACCCACCAACAGCCCAGCCCAGCGCCCAAGTTTCGCCCTGCTCCCCGCGTCCCTGTGGTGGGTGGTCACACCCACCCGTTGGGACACCCGCCCGTTGGGTTGTCCCTGTCCCAGGGCACCGGGCGGGCCCTGTGCTCCAGGCTGGACGCTGTAGGCATCTGTGTGGGCAACCGCTGTGTGACACGGGACGGGGGTGTGCCCGGTGAGGACGGTGAGCGAGGATCCTGTGGGCACAGGGGTGCTGAGTCATGATGGGAGGCCCACGTAGAGCCGTGGACCTTGGCCAGTGGCCTGTGTCCTGCTTGACCAGCAAGCCTCCGCGCCGGGCTCCCAGCAGGATGCGTGCGGCCAGCCCGCGCCCAGGTCTCCGCTGGGAAGTCCAGTAGCCAGGACACCCAGCCGGCGGCTGCTCCCAGCACCTGTGTCCGACCTCCCCCAGGCCTGGTCCCCTGGCCAGTGTGGCTGGGCCACCCCCACTGGACAGCAGAGCCGTGCAGTGAGCAGTGCCCAGGGCCTGCACCGGCCCCCAGGCCGCTCGACCCACTCACGCCATTTGGGGCGCGGAACCTCCTCCCAGTCCCGCTCCATGGGAAGCCTGCCCGCTGCGGCCCAGGGGGCTCTTCTCTCCGGACCCCTCTTGTCCTCCCTGGAGGGACATCTGCTCCGGCAAATGGAGCAGGGAGCCCAGGTGGGGCGTCGAGGAACCCTGACGCTGCAGCGCCGGGAAAGGACAGGCCCGAGGGCAGCAGGGGCACGGGTGGCAAGGGGCGACAGGATGGCGGCGGGCTAAGGAGGCCCGGGCGTGGGGTGTGGAGGAGGGGCAGCGGGGGGCACGGTGAGGGGCGAGGCAAGGGGCAAGGTGGTCGGACAGCAGGGGCGTGGGTGGGTTGGGGTGTGGAGGGGGTGTGAGGAGTGGCCTCACGGTGGGGGCTCCGGATGAGGGTCGCTGGGTGGGGTGGGCCGAAGTCTGGGGCAGGGTCACCCGGGGACACAATGGGCCCTTGTCCGGCTGCCAGGCGCCCTGAGCAAACACACGCCCTGCTCGGCTGCACAGCAGCGTGTCCTGGGCCGGCAGGTCGGGCGCTGGGCCAGGGCGGAGCAGGCCCTGCCTGGGGCTCCGGGTCCACCTTGTGTGCCCGGCTGGGCTGCCGCCCGCGTGGCCGCTCCGCAGGCCAGGTGTCCCGAGGCCTGTGGCCCTGGCGGGAGCCTTTCTCAGGACGCCGTGGGCTCCACCACGCGGCCGTGTCCGGGGGCCTGGCCATCGGCCCACGAGGCGACCGGACACAGAGGCCGAACACCCGCCAGAGGCCGGCTCAGGCAGCAGGGGCTCCCCGGGACACCCGGCCCGAGCCCCGGACGGACGGGCAGGGGCTCCCCGGGACACCGGCCCGAGCCCCGGACGGACGGGCAGGGGCTCCCCGGGACACCCGGCCCGAGCCCCGGACGGACGGGCAGGGGCTCCCCGGGACACCCGGCCCGAGCCCCGGACGGACGGGCAGGGGCTCCCCGGGACACCCGGCCCGAGCCCCGGACGGACGGGCAGGGGCTCCCCGGGACACCCGGCCCGAGCCCCGGACGGACGGGCAGGGGCTCCCCGGGACACCCGGCCCGAGCCCCGGACGGACGGGCAGGGGCTCCCCGGGACACCCGGCCTGAGCCCCGGACGGACGGGCAGGGGCTCCCCGGGACACCCGGCCCAAGCCCCGGACGGACGGGCAGGGGCAGGTGGACAGACTGGCCCTGGGGGTGGGGTGGGCACAGGGCTCCCAGCCCCGGAGGCAGCGGGAGAGAGGCCTGGCCCACCCACTCCCACCCAGGGAGGTGCCGGAGCCGCGAGGGACCAAGCTGAGGAGCCGCGGAGGGTGGGGCGGGCCTTGAGGTTGCAGCTGGGGTCAAGGCCCAGGTCAGCCCGGGGGTGCCTCCTCGGGAAGGGGCTCCCTCAGCTGCCACCCACTGTGGGGAGGGCCTGCATGACCCGTGGGGGTTCGATTCCCGGTCAAGGGCACATGCCCAGCAGGGCACAGGCTAGAGTCCAGCCCAGCCTTGGACGGGCAGCAGCTCCAGAACCTACTCTGGAGGCTCCTAGGACCCCAGGAGGGGTCATTTGCATAACAAATGGGTTCCCTGGAAGGCGGTGATCTGGAAGCTTCCCCCCCCCCCATGCTGTCCCAGCCTGCGTGGGGCCAGGTGCGCCCTGCAGGGCACATGCACCCACCTGCACCAGCTGTGCAGCCACCCCATGCAGGGCCATCCCGCAGGCTGGGCCCCCACACCTGGGCCCCCCACACCTGGGCCCCCCACACCTGGGCCCCCACACCTGGCCCCCCACACCTGGGCCCCCCACACCTGGGCCCCCCACACCTGGGCCCCCACACCTGGGCCCCCCACACCTGGGCCCCCACACCTGGCCCCCCACACCTGGGCCCCCACACCTGGCCCCCCACACCTGGGCCCCCCACACCTGGGCCCCCCATACCTGGGCTCTCACACCTGGGCCCCCACACCTGGGCCCCCCACACCTGGGCCCCCCACACCTGGGCCCCTCAGCTGCAGGGAGGCTCTATGCCAGTGGTTCTCAACTTTGGCTGCACATTAGAATCACCTGGGAGTCTTTTTAAAATCCTGATTTCTGGGCCTCATCCTCCGGAAAGTCTGTTTCTTTGTTATGGGGTGGGGTCACCCTGAAACGAGAAGGGATGTGACTGTGGTCCTTGCTGGGGGGGCGGGGGGGGGGTTCAGACCAGCACAGCCCACTGGAGCGGCACGGGTAACTGAAAGTGGCAAAAAGCAGGTGAAATTAATCGTAACGAGCGCCCGTATCTAACCGAAATCTCCAAAATACGGCCATTTCAACCTGCAGTCAATAGACCAGGGGTCCTCAAACTACGGCCCGCGGGCCACATGCAGACACAAATATTGTATTTGTTCCCGTTTTGTTTTTTTACTTTAAATAAGATATGTGCAGTGTGCATAGGAATTTGTTCAGTTTTTTTTAAAACTATAGTCCGGCCTCCAGCGGTCCGAGGGACCGTGCACTGGCCCCTGTGTAAACAGTTTGAGGACCCCTGATGTAGACCATCGGTGGGTCCGTTCCCACCGCTCTCCTGCCCCCCACGGAGGGACCGGCGATGCCGCGCACAGGGGCAGCCTGGGAGCAGGAGGGCCACTCCCGGGACCACGGGGGCGTCTGGGCTCTGCAGTCAGGGGTCCCACGGAGGCCACTCTCTCCCGGGGACACAGCCAGGAGCTCACGCTGAGCTGCCCAAGAGCGCGGGTCAGCCGAGCGGCCAGCCCTGACCTGCGGGAAGCGGGCTGCCCTCACCCAGGCCCAGCGAGGCCAGGAGGGGACGGGACTGCGAAGGCCAGACCCAGGGCTTGGGTCAGGGACGGTCACCAGGCAGGGCACCCGAGGGCGGGACCCTTACTCATGGAGAAAACCCTCCTCTCGCCTGGCCTGTGGGTCCCTCCCCGAGACCTGGGCACAGGGCCCGAGGGTCACAGGCAGGGAGCCCTGGGCCCCTCCAGCCACAGCCCCCACTCTCCCCGTCCCCCTGGTGGCTGTTTCAGGGGTTCTGCTCTGGGGGGGCGGGGGGGGGGGGGCTTGGGGCTGAGCACCTGAGGCTGGTTTTCGGGAAAGTGATTTCCAGGCAAACTGTTCAAAGCTCCTGAGGTTGTGTGAAGGGCTCCCCTCCCGACCCTGCACCCCTCCAGGGACCAGGGCCTGGCCTCCTGGTCTCCCTGCGCCCCCCTCTCCGCCTGCACCTGGTGGGCGGCAGAAGCTGGGACCCCACGCAGGGGCTGCCTCCCTTCCCCTCCCCTCCCCCTGTGCAGCCAGCCCAGACCTGGGCCAGGCTGAGTCTGGGTCTGGGGTTGCCGTGGCCGCCTGCCGTGTGGTCCAGGCCAGAGGGACGCAGGGGCTGCCCGTGCCCCTGGGCACCCGGCCGCTCTGGGCAGGACTCAGAGGCCGGGCAGGGACAGCGCAGCTCTGTCCGCAGCAGCCGTGCGCCCAGACCCACCGGCGCTGCCTGTGGCTGCGAGGAGCCCTGCACAGCGGCCTCCCCCCCACGGGCGCCTGTTCGCTGGGGAGGGGAGCTGGGCTCCAGGCGCCGGGTCAGCAGCCAGCGGAGGGGCGGGCGGGCGCCCCATCCTCCCAATTCTCCGCTTGTTCCTTCTCCATTCACTTGTTTTTTTCTTGGTTTGGGGTTTTTGAGAGGGTTTGGTTAGATTTTTTTTTTTTTAATTCTCACCCGAGGATATTTTCCCACTGATTTTTACTGAGAGTGGAAGAGAGAAGGAGGGACAGAGAGAAACATCGATGTGAGAGAAACACGTCGATGGGTCGCCTCCTGCACACGCTCTGACCAGGGCCTGGGCCAGGGAGGAGCCTGCAACCGAGGTACAGGCCCTCGACCGGAATCGAACCCGGGACCCTTCGGTCCGCAGGCTGACGCTCTATCCACTGAGCCAAACCGGCCAGGGCTGTTTTGTGGTGTGTGTGTTTTTAAAAATATATATATTTTTTTATTGATTTCAGAGAGGAAGGGAGAGGGAGAGAAATATCAATGATGAGAGTCATTGCTCAGCTGCCTCGTGCATGCCCCCTACTGGGGATGGAGCCCGCAACCCGGGCCTGTGCCCTGACCGGGAATCAAACCGGACCGGTGCAGGTCGATGCTCTAGCCACTGAACCACACCAGCCATGGCCATTCATTCCCTGTTGCTTCACTCACTCGTCCTTCCTTCACTCGGGCACCCATCATTTGATCAGTAGTTCTTTCTCGGGAGCCCGCCACTTGGGGCCAGGCCCACGGTCCGGGTCCAGGGAGGGAGGGCCCGAGGCGGCTGGACAGACAAACAGGCGGGTTTATTCACTGACTCGCCACCGGACAGAGGACGCCTTCCTCGGGAGTGATGGGTCTGCAGCGCCCCGGATGGCCGGACTGACGGATGGACGGACACAGGACACGTGGACGCCTGGCTTGGGGTTCGGGCTGAGGCATCCCTGGGTGCCAGCTTCCTGGCTCAGCGGGCCGCGCTGTCCCCTTGCCCACGGGGACGTGCCCAGGGCAGCGCGCGGAGGCCTGGACCAGACCACGGGCTGCAAGTCCCACTGAGGCCCCGCCCCGAACCCGGTGGTCCCACCCAGTCCTGGAGCCACCCCACCCAGTCCCTCTGCAAACACCTCGTTCTAATGCACCTAGAACTGCACCACCGCTCACCCTCCTCCCCGCTCACGCCCCTGCTCCCTCCAGGGCGGGGCGAGGGATCCCTCAGCCTCTGAGATCCACACCCTCCACGCAGAGCCCACAGCCTCCCACCCACAGGAGCCACGCCCACCCACAGGCCTCATCCACCCTCTGCCGGCTCCTCCCCACCTGAGACCCTGACCTCAAGGTAGAGTGAGGGGGGGCGTGGGGGTGGGAGAGGCCTCAGGCTGCCTCTGTCTCTCCCCTCGCTGAGCCCAGCTCTGCCCCTCACCCTCCTGGCACTGCCCTCTCTGTGCTCCTTGCATCTTGGGTCCAAGGCCTGGTTGTGACGAACAGAGCCCCCCGCCCACATTGTTTCCTGGCTGTGGCCGGCTGGGGGGCAGGGGGGGTCTGTCAATGGGTTTCCGGGGCCCCAGGGCGACCGTGCAGAGGCCGGGCCGGTCGGCAGGCGGCGGGCCTGGCAGGTGCTCCCAGGTGTTTGTCCATGTGGCCAGGGGTCCGAGGTCGGCCTCCAGGGGGCCCCGCTGCAGGGGCTCAGCATGGACAGTGGCTTTGCCCCAGAGCCGGAGGCCTGGGCCTGTGGTCAGAGGGACACACAGACAAACGGATGGACACAGGCGGCTGGTGGCGGCAGAAGCGGCGGAGAATGGGCGGAAGCCCGGCGGCGGGTGGCGGGCAGCCCGTGGGTCCTGGAAATCCTCGCTTCCTGTTTTCCCAACAAAGGGCCTCTGTCCCCCCAGGAAGGCCACTGGCCAGCACGCGGGCTCGCCTTTTCCATAAACAGGGTTGTTTTCCTTTTCTGCTCTTGGCACAATAACAGCACTCTCCACGCCCCCAGCCCGGCCGCCACCACAGCCTGGAGGTCCCGAGGGCAAGCGGGGGGCAGGAAGTCAGTGCTGCCTGCCCAGGGGTCCCCGAGAGCCAGAGAGTCAGAGTGGGCAGGGCTGTGCTGAGCAGATGCCCCTTGGGGCGTGGCAGGGCCTGTGACCCTCAGGCCTGACCCAGCAGCGCCCA
This sequence comes from Myotis nattereri, assembly GCF_964212035.1. Classification (NCBI taxonomy): domain Eukaryota; kingdom Metazoa; phylum Chordata; class Mammalia; order Chiroptera; family Vespertilionidae; genus Myotis; species Myotis nattereri. The sequence goes on along the minus strand of NC_138076.1, from coordinate 215,637,657 downwards.
GAGCAGAGCCAGGACGGAGTCCACACAGAGGCCGGTCTCCCGGGAGTGGGCAGAGGGGCCAGGATGGCTGGGGGGTCCCCTGGGTGTTCAATCAGACAGACACTATGGTGCCCGCTGCACAGAGGGGATCTCTGAGGTGCCAGGGACCGGGCAGGAGGGAACAGCCCCCAGGTGCCCCCCCCCCCCCATCGCAGGGACCCAAGGGTGTAGACAAGTGTGCCTGCACCCCGGGGAGGGCGGGCGGCCAGGCCAGACCCCGCAGAGGAGGAAGCGAGGGCCACAGGCCTGCTCCCTGCCCCGTGGCCAGCAGGGACCAACATGGGGACGGAACAGCGGCCCCTTTGAGCCGGGCCCTGGGAGGGCCCGCGAGGGCAGCTGGGCTGTGTGTGCCGCCCTCCGCGCCTGGCGTGGAGCGAGCAGGAGTGGGCCCGGTGCCCGGCGTGTGCAGCTGAGTGGGCCAGTGTGCGGGCGTGTGTGGGTGATTGTGCGCGGGCAGCAGGCGCCTGCAGCCTGTGCGAGGGGCTGGGGGGCTATTTATAGCAGCTCCTGAGACGGAGCTATTAATAGTGAGGGTGGAGGGTGAATGGACAAAGCCTCTGGATGGGGGGCCGTCCCGCGGAGACGCCCGAGGCTGGTACCCGGCCCTCACCCGGCTGCCAGACAAGGGCCACTGTTCTCTGGTCGGCAGCTGAGGCAGGGGCTGGGGTTCACCTAGGGCAGCAGGCTGGGGGGGTCTCAAGCGGGTGCCCCCCAACTCTCCCAGCCACTCTTTACCCTGAGGCAGGCTAGCACATGGGGCCCAGGAGGCAGGGCGTCAAGGTCAGCTGCCCACCCCTGGTTCTCGGGTGGCAGCCCAGGAGGGGTGGGGCATGGGACCTCCACTCCTCACCCCAACCGTGTGCTCCTTGGGGAGCACCCCTTTCTAGTCTGAGATCAGAAGTGAACTAACGGAGGGTCCTGGCAGCGAGGATAGCGGGTGACCCAGCAGTCAATGGGGCTCAGCGGGCCTTTGGGCCGCACCCAGGATGGGTGTGGAGGGTGTGGGTGGGCCGCCCCGGGTCTAGGCTCACTGCCCTTCATGCCCTGGGGGTACCCAGCTGGGGGTACCCAAACCAGCGCCACCACGAGGGTGCCGGTGATGTGGGGACACCCCTCCAGGTCTTCACTCCTTCCTGCTCCCCTCCTGCCCTAAGCCTGGGAGGTCCCACCTGGTGCCTGGGGGCGGGGTGCTGAGTCGGAGACCCACCCAGCAGGGCTGCCTCCCCAGGGAGGGCGGAGACCAGCCCTAATGCTCCCACCTTCCCCCCCCCCCCAGACCTCCAGAGGCAGGGCCTGAGGTGCTCGGTGGCTGGGCAGGGAGGTGCTGGACACCTTCATCCAGGCCCCGTGGGGAATGTGGGGGCCCCGTGGGGGATGTGGGGGCCCCATGGGGAATGTGGGGACCATGGGGGATGTGGGGGCCCCGTGGGGAATGTGGAGCCCGTGGGGGGAAGGTGGGGGCCCCGGGGGGGATGTGGGGACCGTGGGGGATGTGGGGCCCGTGGGGGATGTGGGGGCCGTGGGGGAATGTGGGGACCGTGGGGGGAATGTGGGGCCCGTGGGGGGAATGTGGGGACCGTGGGGGATGTGGGGGCCCCGTGGGGAATGTGGAGCCCGTGGGGGGAATGTGGGGCCCCGGGGGGGATGTGGGGGCCCGTCGCACTCCAGGCGGGAACCCGGGCCCCCCTCCCCTCCTCCCCGGCCCTCCCCCGCTGAGCCCACGGGGCGGGATCGGGGTCCCCCAGGGCTGCCACCCCTACACGTGCCTCTGGTCCCGCCTCCCCCGGCGCGTCCTCCGGGGACACCGCCCGCCCCGTGACGTCACGGCTGCGCAAGCCCCGCCCGCACCTGCCACCGGGCTTTCCAGGAAGGTCCGCCGGGTGCTCCGGGGGCGGGGGGACCCCAACCCAGGACGGGATCCTCAGACCACAGGCCGCCCTCCCCCCGGGCCCCTCCCTCATTTCCCTCCCCCGCGAGGAGCCCCCCTCCCCCACCCCTCCCCCACCCCCCCAGGCTTCCGGCGCCGCCCCTTCCCGGCAGAGCTGCGCCTCGCTTCCCGCCCGCGGCCGGGCCCCTCCCCGCGCGGCCACCGAACCTGCGGGGCGAGGGCGAGAAGGGGCGGCGGTGCCAACCCTCCCTCCGCGTCGCTGGGCCCCGAGGAGCTGAGGGGTCAGGGTGCAGGGGCGCCCGCTCCCCACCCTCACGGCGGGGGGTGCCCGCTCCCAGGTCCGGAGCGAGGGCACCGAGGCCGCCGGGCGACCCCTGGGGGCGGGACGCTCTGCGGCGGCGTCTGGGGGCGCTGACGGTCCCCTGGGCGCCCCGCGACTTCTCGCGGCTGGGATCGTGGGCAGATGCCCTTCCTGCCCCCCCTTCAGCCCCGCAGGTGGGGCGCAGAGACCCCGGCCCTGGTGGCGGGGCAGCCAGTGACGTCACCCGGAAACCTCTCCAGCAGCGGCCCCGGGATGGGAAGGGGCACCCCACCCTGCACGCAGCCCCCCAGGACGGGCTGGCCCTCGCCCCACACGGTGTGGAGCCAGCCAGCCTGGCGTCGGGGATGATCCGGCCACAATGAGGGCTTTGAGGGGCCCCTGCGGTGGGGGGGCAGGTGGCCTGAATGGCAGCCTGTCCGGGCAGAGGCCCAGGCTGGTCCCACTCAACCACAGTGCGAGCCTGCTGCCCGCTGCTGCCCACAGGACCCAGGGCTCCGTGCCACCCGCCCAGCCTGCCGGCCCTGCCCACCCCTGCCCGGCTCCTGCCGGCCCCCTGCCCGCCCCCTGCCGGCCCCCTGCCGGCCCCTGCCCGCCCCCTGCTGGCCCCTGCCCGCCCCTGCCCGCCCTGCCAGCCCCTGCCCGGCCCCCTGCCCAGCCCCTGCCCCACCCCTGCCCGCCCCCTGCCCGCCCTGCCACGATCCCACCGGGCGCACTAGGCCGGCTCTGGAATGAAGATCGCCAGTGCGCCAGGCCGTGACCCCCGCGCCCCAGGCCAGCCTGCCTCCAGGGCCCTGGCACCCACAGGGTCGGCAACGAGCAGGAGAGGGGTGGGGAGCGGGCAGTGTAGGAGCGACCGAGGCCGACCTGTGGGGGTCAGGACAGGCCCCACGAGCTGGCTCTTCAGGATCTGGGCAGTGGGGAGGGGAGTGAGGGGCCAGGGAGGGTGGCCTGGGCCGGGGACCGGGAGCCGCGGGATGGGGTGGGGCGGGGGGAGGCCCAGGCTTTGGTTGGCTGCAGCGGGCAGGAGTGGGGTGGTGAGGGAGCACCCGGCTGTGTGGCCAGGACGGGGTGAGCTCTGCTCTCGGCCGGGGAAGGAGAGGGGTGGGTGGGGGGGACTAGGGCCTGAGAGAGGAGCAGGACCTGCCTCCCACCGCTGGGACCTCGCCTGCGGCCTCTGCAGCGAACCGGCCCCTTGTCTCCATGCGGGCATTTCTGGATGACCCCGGGGGTCAGCTGAGGACCCACTGCCCGTCTGGGAGCCAACCCAACAGGCCGGCCAGGGCGGTGGCGAAGGCGGAGACAGAGGGGCCGCCTTGCTCGGTGGGCAGTCAGGGTGTCACAGCTGGCGCTGTGGGGGACCGGGGAGGGCACCCTAGCTGAGCAGGGTCCGGGGTGCGGGATGAGGAAGTCCCGGGTGCGGAGGGTGCGGGGGGCGGCTGCTCTGGGAAAGGGTAACGGGTTTGGGGAGAGGCCAGGAGGGCTGGTTATCAGAGGAGCCCGAGAGGGGGGAATGCCCAGCCCGGGCACTGGCTGGAGGGAATGGGCCAAAGGGGGTGACTAACCCTGGGGCCTGGGGCCCCCACAGCGGACCTCACCCTTAGAGGCAACAGTGCCTCACCCCTCAGGACCCCCATCTCCCTCCTGGAGATGCCCTGGAGGGACCCGCTGGCCCAGGACAGAGGGCTGTGCCCCAAGAGGCCTCAGGACGCAGCCGCAGGGCAGGGCAGGTGGGGGAGCCGTGGGGAGCGGAGCCCTTGCTGCTGAGGTCACAGCTCCAGGGCCCTAGAGGCACGGATGGGAGGCTGACAGTTCGGGTGCTCCCGGAGGACCCAGTTGCACCAGGAGGCCCAGTGGCAGGAGGTGCTGGGGGAGGCACAGAGTCGTGGGAACAGTTGGCAGAAGCTCCCGCAGGCCCTGGTGGCGGACAGGCCGTCGCAGGACGGGGTGACGGGCGCTGGCACCTGGCGGCGGGGCCAGGCAGGCGCAGCCCTCAGGAGCAGTGAGGTTCTGCCGGGCCAGGGCCTGAGCCACCGGGTTTCGGGGAGCAGAACCCTGTCGGGGGGAGGCTCCGAGGAGAAGGGATCCCGATGCGTGACCAGGAGGCCCCTCCCCGGACCCGGCACCCCAAGGGATGGGGTCCCCCTGAACCTGGGCATCACCCGCAGCGTCCTCCCCTCCCACCTCCTGCAGGACCTGGGCCCAGGCTCCAGTTCAGGGCGAGGGGCTGCCCGCGTGATGCCGCAGCGCCACCTGCTGGCCACGCCCTGCTCTGGCCCAGGAGCCGCCGAGGGTCAGTGTGGTCCCCACTGCCCCCCAAGCCCAGGGCTGGAGGGGAGGCTGCACGGCCAGCTGGGGTCGCTGCCAGAGGTGGGGATTCCCCTGCATCACCCCCAGGCAGGGCCAGACCCCACACGAGGGCCCCAACATTCCAGCCCCCAGAACCCATATCCCTGCCCTGCAGCCCACGGACCCTCAGCCACCGTGGTCCCAGGGCCCTGCCTGTGCCCCTCACCCCTGGCCTGGCCTGGCGAGGTCCTGCTGGGGTCAAGGCCCCCCACCCCACGCCCACCATAGGCCAGGCGTCCCTCCCTCCGCATCCAGAGGAGAAGCCTGAGGCCGGGGTCTCTCCAAGGAGCCGCGTCCCCTGCTGAGGACGGGGGGCGGGTGGGGGCTCCCAGGATGTGACTTGGGGAAGGGCTAGGGCAGTCCTCTGAGGGGGCAGCTGAGCAGAGCCCAGGGGAAGGGGGTGGAGGGAGGAAGAGGCGCCGCCCCGGGCGTCCCCAGCAGAAGGGACACCCTGAGGAACTGCAGGTGCAGCTCGGCCTGACTCGCTCTGCCTGGTGGGGGGGCGCAGTGAAGGGCCAGGGGCCCCACGTGGGACCCCAGAGCAGAGCCAGGAAGGGCCGGGCCTCCCAGGCCCCACAGGCCCAGGAGGGGTCTCGTGTGGGCAGTGGCCCAGACACGGGGCCAGGAGGGGCGGCGCCCGCTGCAGGGACACAGCCCCCCTCCACTGCCCGGCGCTGCCCAGTTCCTCAGGACCCCCCCCCCCCCCCCCGCCATGGCACTCCTGTGGGGAGGGGACACCTGTGCCCACAGGCCAGGGTGGCGGGGGCGGCTCTCTGGGTGACCGGGCCATGCATGGGGAGTCAGCGCCACCCAGTGGCCACATGTCCAGTCCTGTGGCTTCCCCAAGGCCTGCGATTCCCTGGGTTCCAGCTGGAATGCGGGGTGGGGGGTGGGGGGTGGGGTCAGTTCTACTCCCTGGGCCACGAGGCCTGCCTGGGGGTTGGCTGATCAGAGACTGTCCAGCATGGCCCGGCCCTCCCTGGAAGCTGGCCTGGGCCGCCGCCTGCCCCCCTCCTGGGAGTCGTCTGTCCCACCCTCCTCCCCAGGGCACTCTGGGCCCCCGTGTCCACCTGCCTGCCAGCGCCTGCACCAGCACCAGGCCCGTCACCCCCGGCACCCTCTGCCTGTCCCAGCGCTCACCTGGCTCCCCCTCCTCCAGCCCCTCCAGGGTCGCCAGGGACCCACAGCCCGGACCCCCACTCCCCTGCACACCCGTGGCCGTCACTCCTCGGGGGCGATCTCTCCCACCACCCGCTCTGCCCTGGGGGCCGGCCCAGCCCTGCCCCTCGGTGTCGGAGGTGAAGGCTGTGTGGGCTCCCGGTCGGTCCCCTGCCTGAGCTCATGTCGTCCCTGCCGAGCCCACCAGAGTCCAGGCCCCTCGAGGAGCTCAGGGTCCCCCAGCCCGGGGCTGGCAGCTCTGCGTCCCCCACACAGACAGACACGCAGGGCGCGGAGCTGAGACGCGGAGATGGGGAGAGCCAGCAGCACGCTGCCCGAGGTCAGGCGCCCCCGCGTGGGCCACACTGCTTCACTCCGGGTGTCCGAGCCACACTGACCTGTGAGAACACTGGGGGGGTCTCCCCACGAGCCAGCCTCCCCACCCCACAGCCTGCCCTTCCTCAGGGGTTCTGAGACCCCAATGCTGGCTGCCCCGCCCGAGGGCCCCTGGATCCCTCAACCACTCACTCTAGGGGGCCCACAGGTTGGGCCCTGACATCACCCGATTAAGATTCTGATTGAACTTGAGGGTGAGGTGGGCACCTGGGGAGGAGGGGCCCGGGGAGGTGGGCACCTGGGGAGGAGGGCGCCCAGGGAGGAGGCATGGGACCCTGAGACTGCAGGGCTGCTCCTGCCTGTGCCCCGCAGACCTCAGCGGTCACAGCTCCCAGGACGGGCGGAGCTGCACAGGCCAACGCCAGCCAAAGCGCCCGCTTCCCAATGAGACAAACCCACACGTGTTCCAGGCCGACCTTCAGTGGTTAATTTTATTATAAAGAACGGTATCAAAATAGACAAATCTGTTTAAGAAGAACCAAAAATGCAGCTTTTTAAAGGGCCAATGAGCATCAACCGTTTCGAAGGCAGCGTCTCCGGGGCCTGGCGTCTCGGGGAGGCTCAGGGCGGGCGTCCAGGACGTCGGCCTAAATAACTTAGAGGGGGTCTGGCTTCTGGCTGGACGCTCCTCACAGGTCTTCGCGGGAGGGCGGCTGTGTGGGGCTCTCCTCTGGGACTTCTGTCGGGAAACAAACAGGCCGCCTGGTCAAACCCATCAGAGGCCCCGGGGGGTGGCCCGAGCCTGGCTTGGGGTGTGCCCACGTGCTGTGCTCGCCCTGTCCTCCCACAGCAGATTCAGGGGGAAACTCCACCAGCGCCCCTGTGGACACTGCTGCTTCACCCCCTCCTTCTGGGACTTCACAGAGCTCCTGGGAGGCACTGTGCCCCCAAAGAGGGTGCCGTCCAACCCCCCCCCCCACACACACACACATAACAGCGGCAGCCGAGGACCACAGCCCAGGAGCCGGGAGGCAAGGCCCCTGCAGGTTCCGGAGGGAGCAGAGCCCGGGTGTGACGTCCAGCCTCCAGGAGCCCTGAGGAGTCTGCAGACCTTCTGCTCATCCTCTCCTCCCACGGCCCCTCCCCTCCTCCCCAGGCTCCTCCCACGGCCCCTCCCCTCCTCCCCAGGCTCCTCCCACGGCCCCTCCCCTCCTCCCCAGGCTCCTCCCATGGCCCCTCCCCTCCCCCCTCCTCCCCAGGTTCCTCCCCTCCTCCCACAGCCCCTCCCCTCTCCCCAGGCTCCTCCCACGGCCCCTCCCCTCCTCCCCAGGCTCCTCCCACGGCCCCTCCCCTCCTCCCCAGGCTCCTCCCACGGCCCCTCCTCTCCTCCCCAGGCTCCTCCCACGGCCCCTCCCCTCCCCCCCAGTCATGGTTCAGGGCTTCATTGGCATCTCCCACCTCCTGTCCGTGCAGGTAGCTCTGGCCCCACAGAGAACCCCCCTCTCTGCCAGGAACCCCGGCTGCCACCGCCAGGGGCTGCTTCCGTGTGAACCTAACTGGGAGCTCCGGGCGGGCGTGACCCCCAGGGCAGAGGGCGGCGGGCCAGCTGCATGGAGACCTCCCCGCACTCACCCGCCCCCGCTGGCTGAGGCGCCTGCACACAAGCGTCTTCCGTCTCCTCGAAGCCGTCGGGGCACACGCACACGTAGCTGCCAGGCGTGTTGTAGCAGTTCTCGTGCTTCCTCAGACACGGCTTCTCTGGCAGCGAGCACTCATCCACATCTGAAAGCAAGGCCCTGCGTAAGCCAGTGCCCTGGGCGGACGCACGCAGGTGATGGGGTTCATCACACACACACACACACACGCACACACATGGACGCACCACAGCTGACGGGGTTCATCACACACACGCATGGATGCATCACAGGTGACGGGGTTCATCACACACACACACATACATGCACACACATGGACGCACCACAGCTGATGGGGTTCATCACACACACACACGCACACGCATGGACGCACCGCAGCTGACGGGGTTCATCACACACACGCATGGATGCATCACAGGTGACGGGGTTCATCACACACACACACACATACATGCACACACATGGACGCACCACAGCTGATGGGGTTCATCACACACACACACGCACACGCATGGACGCACCACAGGTGACGGGGTTCCTCACACACACACACACACCCATACATGCACACACATGGACACACCACAGCTGATGGGGTTCATCACACACACACGCACACACATGGACGCACCACAGGTGACGGGGTTCCTCACACACACACACACGCATGGACGCACCACAGCTGACGGGGTTCCTCACACACACACACATACACGCACACGCATGGACGCACCACAGCTGACGGGGTTCATCACACACACACGCACACACACACACACACACATGGACGCACCACAGCTGACGGGGTTCATCACACACACACGCACACACACGCACACACATGGACGCACCACAGCTGACGGGGTTCATCACACACACACACACACACACACACACACACACACACGGATGCCCAAATCTCAGAAATGTCAGCCAGAGGGAGCAGCGGGGAGAAATAACACGCAGCTCCAAGGTGGGGGCTCTCCGGGGAGAAGCAGAGGAGAGCGCCCAGGAACGTGCAGGCGGGAGCCCGACCCTGAGCCCCGAAGCCCAGCCTCGGGCCATGCCACCAGGAGCTGACAGCCAAGGTGGGCGCTAGGCTGGACAGAGCACGAGGGGCAGGACCGCAGCCAGTCACCAGCCGTGTGCGCACCTGGGGCACCTGGGCAGCCCTAGTGCTCCCACCCCTGCCCCGCCCCTCCTGAGACCCCGGGGCTGCAGGGAGCTGAGCCGGCCCGTCCCCAGGGCGCGTGGCCGTTCCTGCCGGTCCCCCGGGTCCCCCGGCCGGGCTCCCCTCGGCCCCGCAGAGGTGCTGACCTGCACACTGGCCGCTCTCCTTCGTGTAGCCGGCGATGCACTCCTGGCACTGGCCCGGGCCCTTCCCCGTGCAGCCCACACAGGTGGGGTCACAGTCTAGACACAGGAGAGAGGGTGACAGCAGCAGCCGGGCCTCCGGGAGCAGCCGGGCCTGAAACCGCAGCGCGGACAGGCGGGGCCGATGCCGGGAACCAGGCATCCCGCACCCGCCGCGCGGGGCTAACGGCGCCCTGCACACCCTGCCTGTCTCCCGGCAAAGCCGTGCCCGAGCTGAGGCCCAGCAGGGGCGGGAGCAGGGACCTGCGGGGGCAGCTTTCTCCACGCGACCTCGAGCTCGCGGACCCTGTCCACTCCCTGCTGGAGCCCCGCACGGCAGCGGGGGCGTGAGGGCCCGTCAGACAGGAAGGGCTCGTGCTGTCCGCACAGCGACAGGCAGCCTCCCTGGCACAGCCGTCGGGCCCCTGAGGCCCTAACCCACGTCCCTGACCGAGCAATTGGGAAACTAACCCAAAGGCAGGGAGAGCGTGGGAACTCCCGGCAAGGGGTCTGCAGCTGGCAGCTGCGCCACGGCCACACCGCGGCAGGGGCGGCCACACCGCGGCAGGGGCGGGAGGTGACGCAGGGACGGGCACCACCCAAGCCCGGGCCCCGACGGGAGGCCGCGGGCACCGCGTAGACATGCGAGGCTCCCTCTCCGTGGAACATCTTCTAGTGCCTTCCTGACAGCCCATTCGCATGTTCTGGGTTTTCGGCAGCAAATACCTGCTACCTGCCTGCCCCCTCGGGGTGTTCGAGCTTAGAGGGAGGAGGGCGCGGGGCCACACCTTCGCACTGGAAGGAGCCGCGGGTGTTCTCGCAGAACTGCTGCTCGCCGCAGGGGGGCGTCTCCGCCGCACACTCATCCACGTCTGCAACCAACAGCCCCCGTTTAGCCAACGGCCCTGCCACCGCGGGGCCCAGGGCTGGCTCCCCAACACGACGCCCAGGGCCAGCCCGGGAAGAGAGTGGCCACGGTGTGGGGACAAGGGACCCAAGTGCCACAGGCAGGGGCCACTAAGAGGGACCGGGCTGGGTGAGCGCCCCCTTTTTCACGGCCTCGCACAAGCCCTGCAACCGGGCCGGGCTAGGGGGCGGGGTCACACTCGCCCCAACCCTGCACTGTACATGGGCACACAGCCTGACTGGCTTAAGGCCACGCAGCTCTGAGGGGCGGGATGAGAACACCAGTGATACGGGTGGCAGCTGGCAGGGCCGGGGGTGGGGGGAGGTGGGGGGGGGGCGGAGCCTGCAGGACAGGGAGGGAGCCTCACCCATGCAGGCGCCGTCCTCCGGGGCCCAGCCCTCTTGGCACTGGCTGCAGTCTCTGTTGGTCGGGCCAGTGCACAGCTTGCAGGACTCGTCACAGGCTGGAGGCAGAGGGGGCGCCGTCAGCAGGGAACCAGCCTGGGCTTCCTGCACGTCAGGGGTCTCCCTCCAAGGGGAACACGCGCCGACATGCACCAGCCGTGGACTCACAGGGCTCCCCCAGCAGCCAGTCGGGGTGCTGCCTCGGAGGGCGCTGCCCAGGGGCCCATCACAGCCAAGAGGGTCTGTCTGCCTGGAGCTTACTGAGGGGGAGCCCAGGTGCTGGCCCTGAAGACCAGGTGGGAGCCCCACCTCCAACACCAGGGTAAGCGGGGGGCGTGTCCTCTGGGAGGGACCTAGGACCAGGAGGTCCTCCATGCGGCCTGCACCCCCTCCGGCCCTCGTCTCCTCAGTGACACGGGCAGGCTCGGCCTGAGTGACAGCAGTCACCCTGGCCTCCACACCCCACGCCACATGCACCCGGGACGCTCAGCGGGACCAGGGTCGGCAGTCCTGCCGGAGGGCGCGGGCCAAGCCCTGCACTGGAACACACCAGGCACCCGCCCGGTCACGAGAAAAGACCCCGTGGAGGTCACAGAACTGCCACCCGAGCTGTCCCCTGGGGGTCAGGAGAAAAGTGACACTTCTCCCCTGGGGGCTGTTTAGGGACAGGAAGTGCGACCACCCGGTGCCTGGTCTTGTCCCTCCCCCGCCCCCGCCCCCGCACGCCTGGGCAGGAGGCTCGCAGGCCCTGTCCCACCTCCGCGGGCCGCGGTACCTGTGCAGACACTGTGCGTCGCGTTCCGCAGCGCGCTGAAGTAGCCGTCCATGCAGTCGGTGCACAGGGCCCCGCGGTAGCCCGGGTGGCACTGGCAGGACCCGTCGCCCTGCCGGCTGCCGTCTCCGCTGCAGCGCCCGTTCCCGCTGCAGGGCCTCTCGGACCCACCCTGGCACGCTGTGGGGACAGTGCCATCAGCGCACGCAGGAGGCAGCCAGGCGCGTTCGCACAGAGCAAGCGCCATGTCACTCCCTCGCTGCACAGTCAGAGCTCTTTGGATCTTCTGTAAAGTCCACGCCCGAGCACCCCGTCAGGGCAGCCTCACCTGAGGCTCAGAACGAGGAAGCTCGCACGGGGGGCTCTGGAGCTGATGGACAGCAAGACTGTCCGGCGGTGGCCACACGTGACCAGAAAGTGGGAAGGGCAGGCAGGAGGCGGCTTCGGTCAGTGAGGGCCTTACCTTGAAAACTGCCCACGCTGTCCGGCTGACCCCGTGAGGGACTTGGGTAACGCCCAACCGCAGGGGCCTAGCCTGGACCCACCCCGAGGCACAGCTGCCCACCGGCCGCGGCCCCTCACAGATGGGCCTTTGCTGTGAGGAGAGCTGGCCAGGGCCACGGAGCCGCCTCCCACACGCGTGCCAGCACCGGGCAGGGCGTTAGCAGGAACCCTCCGGTGACGTGGGTAACTCGGGATCTCGCCAGGAACGTACCGAGGCAGTCCGGGCCATAGGTTCCCGGAGAACAGCAAACTTTCAGCGTTTTCACACAAAACCACTCAAATAAGTCAGGGTGCTCCTTCTTCCTAGGATTTAAACGTGTTCGTGAACCCTCACACACAGGTGTCTCAGAGCAAAACCGCAGCTCCCTGCCGCACACGCTCCCGGCCTCCTGCAACCCGGGAGGCCGTCGGGTGTGCACACCCTCTCCCCACCCCGCGGGTCACTGCCTGAAGGTCACGGAGGACGGCCGGGGCGTCGGGGGAAGCAGCCGGCGTGCGGAAGCTCTCTGACCGCTTCTGTAACTTCCCTGAGTCCGAAGTTACTTCAGAACCAGGCGTTGGAAACAAAGCATTTGTGGTGGTTCCCGTGGCCGGAGCGGGCGGACACTCACCGCCGCAGCCACCAGGCCTCCAGCTGCTCCTCGTGCTCCTCCACCAGGCGGTTGCACTCGAAGTCGCTGCTCTCACACAGGCTCTCCACGATCTCCATCAGGCGGACCTCGCTGCAAGGCAAGTGGCGAGCACCGGTCATCCCAGCACCGGTCATCCCAGCACCGGTCAGCCCAGCACCGGTCAGCCCAGCACCCGGTCAGCCCAGCACCGGTCAGCCCAGCACCGGTCAGCCCAGCACCCGGTCAGCCCAGCACCGGTCAGCCCAGCACCCGGTCATCCCAGCACCCGGTCATCCCAGCACCCGGCCAGCCCAGCACCGGTCATCCCAGCACCCGGTCATCCCAGCACCCGGTCATCCCAGCACCGGTCAGCCCAGCACCGGTCAGCCCAGCACCCGGTCAGCCCAGCACCGGTCATCCCAGCACCCGGTCATCCCAGCACCCGGTCATCCCAGCACCCGGCCAGCCCAGCACCCGGCCAGCCCAGCACCCGGTCATCCCAGCACCCGGTCATCCCAGCACCGGTCAGCCCAGCACCGGTCAGCTCAGCACCCGGTCAGCCCAGCACCCGGTCAGCCCAGCACCGGTCAGCCCAGTACCCGGTCAGCCCAGCACCCGGTCAGCCCAGCACCGGTCAGCCCAGCACCCGGTCATCCCAGCACCCGGTCAGCCCAGCACCCGGCCAGCCCAGCACCCGGCCAGCCCAGCACCCGGTCATCCCAGCACCCGGTCAGCCCAGCACCGGTCAGCCCAGCACCGGTCATCCCAGCACCCGGTCAGCCCAGCACCCGGTCAGCCCAGCACCGGTCAGCCCAGCACCCGGTCAGCCCAGCACCCGGTCAGCCCAGCACCGGTCAGCCCAGCACCCGGTCAGCCCAGCACCGGTCAGCCCAGCACCGGTCATCCCAGCACCCGGTCATCCCAGCACCCGGTCAGCCCAGCACCCGGTCCGCCCAGCACCGGTCCGCCCAGCACCCGGTCATCCCAGCACCGGTCAGCCCAGCACCCGGTCAGCCCAGCACCCGGCCAGCCCAGCACCCGGTCAGCCCAGCACCCGGTCAGACCAGCACCCGGCCAGCCCAGCACCCGGTCAGCCCAGCACCGGTCAGCCCAGCACCCGGTCAGCCCAGCACCCGGTCATCCCAGCACCCGGCCAGCCCAGCACCCGGTCATCCCAGCACCCGGCCAGCCCAGCACCCGGTCAGACCAGCACCCGGCCAGCCCAGGACCCGGTCAGCCCAGCACCGGTCAGCCCAGCACCGGTCAGCCCAGCACCTGGTCAGCCCAGCACCGGTCAGCCCAGCACCCGGCCAGCCTAGCACCCGGCCAGCCCAGCACCCAGTCAGCCCAGCACGTCAGCCCAGCACCCAGTCAGCCCAGTACCAGTCAGCCCAGCACCGGTCAGCCCAGCCCAGCACCCGGTCAGCCCAGCAACGGTCAGCCCAGCACCCGGTCAACCCAGCACCTGGTCAACCCAGCACCCGGTCAACCCAGCACCGGTCAGCCCAGCACCCGGTCGGCCCAGCACTGGTCAGCCCAGCACCCGGTCAGCCCAGCACCCAGTCAGCCCAGCACCCACCTGGTCAGTCCAGCACCCGGTCAGCCCAGCACCCACCCAGTCAGCCCAGCACCCACCTGGTCAGCCCAGCACTGGTCAGGCCAGCACCCACCTGGTCAGCCCAGCACCCAGTCGGCCCTCCTACAGGGAGGTGCCGAGGCCCCACTAGAGGCCAGGCGGAGCTGTGGGGTGCTATGCAGAGGACTGAACTGGGGGGGAGTTGTCAGGGAGGCCTCTCTACCTTCAGGGTGATGGGCAGAGTCAGGGGGGGTCCCAGGGGAAACCCTGAAGCTGGGGGTGGGAGCTCTGGCAGAGGGGAAGCCAGCGACTGACAGTTGGTGGGATGGACTCTGTCCCTGAGTCTCGGAGAGGCCGGCGTGTCTGCTGTGTGGACTGGGAGCCAAAGGCCAGCTACGGCCAGTGGGTCAGCTCCAGGCCGGAGCACAGGTGCCAGGCTGCAGGGACCCACTGTGCTGTCAGTGGGGGTGCCATGCCCCAGGAACAGCCGTGCTGAGGGGCACCCACCTGGACTCATACTTGGACAGCGACTTCTCCTCCCAGGCCGTGTTCCCGCCGCCGAAGTTCTTCTTGGCCGTGTCCACCATTCCCTGCGGGAGGAGGGTGCGCATGGCCTCAGGCTCCCGTCCGGGTGGGGTGACCATGTACACCTCGGGAGCGACCCGGGGCCATCTCAGGGGTAACTTGGGCCCATGACGGTCCATACGGGGTGTCCCGATCCGTTCGGGGTGTCCCCGGCCCATGAAGGGGTGTCCCGGCCCATGACGGGGTGTCCCCGGCCCATGACGGGGTGTCCCGGTCCATACAGGGTGCCCCCGGCCCATGAAGGGGTGTCCCGGGCCATGACGGGGTGTCCCGGTCCATACGGGGTGTCCCCGGTCCATACGGAGTGTCCCCGGCCCATGAAGGGGTGTCCCGGTCCGTACGGGGTGTCACAGGCCATGAAGGGGTGTCCCGGCCCAGGACGGGTGCCCGATCCCGGGGTTGCCGGGTCCGGTCCCGCGGGCGGCCCACCTGGTTGAACTTGTCCACCAGCTCCCGGCAGCGCTTGCAGGGCGTCGGCTTCGGGGAGGCCCCGCGGGGCAGCCCCAGCAGCAGCCCCAGCAGCAGCCCCAGCGCGGCCCGGGCCGGGGGGCGCATGGCGGCCGAGCGGCACCGGCCGAGTCGGGAAACGGCGCGCTCCGGCCTCCACCGCCCACCGGCTCCGCGCCCGCGGTTCCCGGGGCTACTTGACGGCGCCGGGCAGGGCCCCGCCCCCCGCCAGCCCTCGCGACGCCATTGGTCGGGGGAATCCTCCCCGTCCCCATGTGGCCCAATCAGGGCTCGCCACGAGGTGGCCAATAGGGAGGCCCCGGGTCAGCGTCCGCGGGGACCGCCCCCGGCGCCATCTTTACTCCGGGCGAGCGGGGCGCCGGCCGGGCCCTGGCGGCCATGTTAGGGCCGGGCAAGGGCGCCCCCCGCCCCCCTCCCTTCCCGGCTTCCGGCGCCCCAGTTCCAGGCGCGGGAGCCGAGCCGGCCGCGCTCCGAGAGACGCCTCCGCGGACGGGCGAGGTCAGCGGGCGCTTCGGCGGGCGGGGCCTCGGGTGGGCGCGCTGGAAGCTGCGCGCAGATGGCGGGGAAGAGGCCGCCGGGCGCGGGCGGGCAGCGCCGGCTGCTGGGGCTGCTGGTGGCCGTGGCCGCCGTGCACCTGCTCAGCTGCCCCTACACGAAGGTGGAGGAGAGCTTCAGCCTGCAGGCGGCGCACGACCTGCTCTACCACCGGCTGCGCCTGGAGCAGGTGAGGCCGCGCCCCCGCGCCCCCGCGCCCCCGCGCCCCCCCGCGCCCCCGCGCCCCCCGCGCCCCCGCGCGCCCCCGCGCGCCCCCGCGCCCCCGCGCCCCCCCGCGCCCCCGCGCCCCCCCGCGCCCCCGCGCCCCCCCGCGCCCGACCCTGAGCGCGTCTCCCCCGCAGTACGACCACCTGGAGTTCCCGGGCGTGGTCCCCAGGACGTTCCTCGGGCCGCTGGTCCTCGCCGCGCTGTCCAGCCCCGGGGTCTGCGCGCTCGCGCTGCTGGGCGCGTCCAAGTTCTACGCGCAGCTGACCGGTAAGGGCCGTGGGACCCGGCGACCCGCCAGCTGGAGGGAGGCCCCGCGCTCACTGTCCGCCTGTGGCCCAGCTGCCCTCGGCCACGCAGCACGCGCTTCAGCGCACCGGGCGAGGTCGGACGGCAGCCCTTTCTGGGGTGTGACCCGGGACAGGGAACCCAGCCGGGCGCCCCTCGCCCCTGTGAACTGGGGGTGTCTGCGCTTCCCGCCCGAGGCTGCCTGTGCAGATCCTCTGGGCCGTTCGGAAGGCTCGCTGCGTCGAGCTCTGCAGCCTCAGCTTCCAGCCAGCAGCACCGTCTCCAGTTCAGTATCCAAACCCCACACCGTGTTCACATTCCCCCACGGATGCAAGCATGGCCTCACGGCGCATTTGTCTGGCCTGACGGCGAGCTGTGACCAAGCCAGGTCCCCGAGGAGCCAGGTCCCCGAGGAGCCAGGTCCCCGAGGAGCCAGGTCCCCGAGGAGCCAGGTCCCCGAGGAGCGGCCGCTGGGCTCTCGGAAGGCAGCCTAGGAGGCCGGTCTGCAGTCACACGGGCAGCTAGACAGGCTGGCTGGTCACGGGGGCGCCGGGGAGCCCTGGGCGGGACAGTGGGGGCCTGTGAGCCTGTGGCGCTGGAGGTGTCCCCGCCAAGTGAGGGCTCTGGTGCCAGTTTCGGGCTCGTCACCCCGGTACGGACCCTGCCCCCGTCTCACAGTCTCAGTGAAGTGTTGGGGCCGGGCCATCCGTTCCCCACATGCAGTCGTTTTTAATACCAAAGACCCTGCCCTCTCAGGGTTGTTCCACTGTCACCAGGCCGCTGACCGACCCCTGCAGGTTAGTATCAGGCCCGGGGGCCGGTCACACACCTGTCGCCTGTGTTTAGTTAGAGCCGTCCTTGGACTCGGAGTGATCTTTGGACTTTGGACTTTGCAAAAAGAAGTGCGACGGCATTTCGGGGCCACGGCGGCCACCATGTTCTGCTGGATGACGGCCTCGCAGTTCCACCTGATGTTCTACTGCACGCGGACGCTCCCCAACGTGCTGGCCCTGCCCGTGGGTACGTAGTTGATGCCGGTCAGGCCCTGCGATGGCTCCCATGCCTCTCGCTGGGTGTGGAGCACACCTGCCAGGTGACAGTGGGTGTCTGTTGAGCACCTGCCAGGCGATCGCTGCTCCCCTGGGGCGTCGTAGAAACGCCCAGTGACGGGACACCCCGGGAGGGGGGAGGTGCACTTTCCAGAAAAGGGAGCACCTGGGACAGCTCCCTGTGCAGCCCTGCAGGGACTTGGGGCAGGTGGCAGCTCGCTGTGGGTGTTCTGGGGGTGCCCCAGGCAGATTGGAGAGCCACAAGGAGGCCGTGGATGGCGTGGGCTTGGGGTTCTGTGCTGACCGACAGGCGTGGCCTGGCCCGCACCATGCCTGGGGAGCGTCCTCTGCTGGACACGGTGTGGGAGGTGGCGAGCAGAGCACCATTCCCCCTGAACTGTGGGCGGAGCCAGCAGGACATGCCGAGCATAGCAGGACTGGAGGGGAGAACGGCCGCGGTGGGCACTGCACCGTGGGGTCTGGGCTGTGTGACGGTGCAGGATGCGGGGCCGTGGCAGGGGCAGGGGCCGGGGCCGGGGCTGGGGCCGGACGGTCCTGAGCGGCGTTTGCTGCTCCTGTGGCTCTCACACGAGAAGTAAAGGCTGCGTCTTGCGGTTCGCAGTGCTGCTGGCCCTGGCGGCCTGGCTGCAGCAGCGGTGGGCCCGCTTCATCCGTCTCTCGGCTCTGGCCATCCTGGTCTTCCGGGCCGAGCTGAGCCTGCTCCTGGGCCTCGTGCTGCTGCTGCTGCTCTGCACCCGGCGGCTGTCCGTGGCCAGGGCCCTGCGCTGCGCCGTGCCCGCCGGCCTGCTCTGCCTCGGTGAGTCGGAGTGCCGCCTCCTGCCTGGAGGTAGTACTGGCTTTCATTTCAGAAATGAAGAAAAATGGGGAGGGTTTGATTTTTGTCACTAAACAAAATTCCTTTGAAATCTAAGCAGCAATAGAAAGTCCTTGGCATGCTGCCTGAGCATCCCCAAAAGGCGCTCCCCTCCTTCCACTGCGCCCAGGTCATGTGACCCACGGGAAGGTGCCCTTGGGAACCTTGGCCCCAACACGCCAATTCCTTCCTGTGAAGCTGATGGCTCGTGGGGACATGACCCTGGGGCCTGGGACACGGGCCGCCCTCACTCCCCCAGCAGCCTGGGTGGCGTCTGCGCTCAGGGGCCGTGTCCCTTCCTGAGGACCCATTGCTTTGCTAGGACTGACGGTGGCGGTGGACTCCTGTTTTTGGCGCTACCTTGTGTGGCCAGAAGGAACTGTGCTCTGGTATAACACCATCCAGAACAAAAGCTCTAACTGGGGAGTATCCTTTACCCGTCACCGTGGGATGGCCCACTGGGCAGGGTGCCAGCGGCCAGGGCCTCGCTCAGGCCAGGCGAGGAGCTGCTCTCCTCCCAACTGTCTCATCCGACGAGGCACCTGAGGGGTGTGGCAGCAGCCATGGCACCAGGACCGGCACCTTCACCCTGTCCACCCAGGGCCCCTGCAGCGCGGGGCTGGGCTCTCTGCTCCGGTCCTGCCCACCCCATGGAAACAACTCCTTGCATTTGGAGCCCCAGCTGCCCCCTCAGTCCTGTGACTGCTCTCTGGTGTGTAATTGTGGGATATTAAACCCACAGGAAGGACAGTGGGTAGGTCCCCAGTGCACCCGTCACCCAGGGCGGTGGTTTCCATGGCGGGAAAAGCCCTGCACAGCCTGGTCATTGTTCACTGGACGTGCCGCTGCTGCCCAGGCCCAGGCCCTGGGCTCTGTCCCCAGGGAAGGGGATCACATGGTGACCTGAGGCCCGGGGGTCGGGGCGCCCGGACAGAGACACCTGTCAGGGCTGTGTCTTCCCTGTGCTCCTGGCCTGGACCTGACTGGCTGGATGCATGACCATCGCTGACCCGTGGCCTCCTTGACCCTCCCGCCCAGACCTCGCCCCTGCTGTGGTACTTCTACTCGGCCCTGCCCCGGGGCCTGGGCAGCAGCCTGCTGTTCGTGCCCCTGGGCCTCGTGGACAGAAGGGCCTTGGCCTTGCTCCTGCCGGCACTGGGGTTCGTGGCCCTGTACTCGCTGCTCCCCCACAAGGAGCTGCGTTTCATCATCTACACCTTCCCCCTGCTGAACGCTGTGGCCGCCCGGGGCTGCGCCTACCTGTGAGTGCTGGCTCCGCCCGCAGCTACTGAGTCTCCAAGGGGACGGTTTGCAAGGGAACCAGGGCGGCCCTGACTGTCCCCAAGGCAACGGCCTTTGGGCCAAGCCCGGGTCAGGATGGGCCACGCACTGGCCAATGGCTCTGCTTGGTCCGTCTCTCTTCAGTCAACCCGGACGCGTGTCTCAGGCCTGTCTGCGCATGGCTGTGCTAAGTGTCCAGGGCGCAGCCACTCGGGGCAGCAGGAGAGAGCGTCCAGGCAGGGAGGGTATGAGGCGGGGGTCAGGTGAAGACGGGCTGCTCAGAGCGGCAGGCTGGCTCGCTTTGGGGGCTGAGAAAGGGGGCCCTACTTCATCAGATCCCAGCTGGCCACTTGTGAGCGTGGAGTCCTCCCATGATGCCCTGCACTGAACTCACCCTCCCCAACCCATAGTCCGGCGCGGGGGTAGCAGAGCAGGCCGGTGGGGACCGGAGAGCAAGGGACAAGCTGTTTGTCTGGCAGGAGGCAGCGGTCACTGGGGGCCTCCCTCCCCCGACAGGGACGCAGCAGTTACTCCTGGACATTGATCCCGGGGCCTGGGGTGACGGTTTGGGTGGTAGATTTGCATCTCAAAAGGCAGAAACAGAACTCATACTCACAAGCTCTGCAGTCGCTGCCCGTGAGCGGTCCAGGCCCCTGTCCCTCCCCAGGTTGGGCTGGACCGCAGTGAAGACCATGGGTGGTGACATCGTTCACACCGAGGCTCTGCAGTCCTGAGCGGCCAATGCCTGGTTGAGAAGGGCTCAGCGGGGCCTGAGCGGAGTCTGGTCAAGGGTCCCCTGAGCTGACACAGGCTAGCACCTCTGACGGCCCAGGCGGACGGTATTCTCTCCGTGGGCTCAGGTCTCTTGGGGCCTCTGTCCCGGCGCCGTGTCCGCCGGCTCCCTTACAAGCCGCACAGCATTCAGTGTTTGGCCTCGGGGCTGTGCTCGGAGCTAGTCATAACTCAGGGAGTTTCAATTCTAATATCAATTTTAAATTGTCATTTTGAGTGGAATTTCAGAGAGAAAAATTGTAAGGTAGTTGACCCACTTCCTTTGGTGATTTATATACCTACTTGGTGATTAATCTCTTTAGGACTCAGTGAAGGGGACCAGCAGGTTCATATTCGTGGTGACATTTCCACCCGTGGCCTGCTCTTTTCCAGGCTGAACAACTACAAGAAGTCCTGGCTGTACCGAGCAGGCTCCCTCCTCGTGCTCGGGCACCTCGTGCTGAACGCCGCCCACTCGGCCACGGCCCTCTACGTGTCCCACTTCAACTACCCTGGTGGCGTGGCCATGCAGCGGCTGCACGAGCTGGTGCCCCCCCAGACAGGTAGGTGCTCGGCTGTGCGGGACCCGCTGCAGCTCGGGCAGAGGCGCCCAGCCCGGTTCTAACCGCGCACAAGGTTTTCCCCAGACGTTGTCGTGCACATCGATGTGGCTGCTGCACAGACGGGCGTGTCTCGGTTCTTGGAGGTCAACGACGCCTGGAGGTATGTTCCCGCCATGGTGTGCCTGCAGGTGGGGACAATGGTGATGGGGCTGGCGTGGGGCCATGGCCCAGGTGCACGCGTTCTCCTGTCTTGCAGATACGAGAAGAGGGAGGATGTGCAGCCTGGGTCGGAGCACATGCTGGCCTACACACACCTGCTCATGGAGGCGGCCCCTGAGCACCTGGCCCTCTACAGGGACACACACCGGGTGCTGGCCAGTGTTGCGGGCACCACGGGGGTGAGTCTGAACCTGACCAGGCTGCCTCCCTTCAACGTCAACCTGCAGACAAAGCTGGTGCTTCTGGAGAGACGGCTCAGGCCCTCCTGAGGGAACGCCTAGTGCCTGACGAGAACAGCACAGGCACAACCACACACATGATGTGCCTCCTACCCAGGCCCTGGAAGGCCGGCCAAAGCCACCCCGCCACCCCTGAGACAGGGACCCCACGTTTGCACTGCACACCAGGGGGCCTGGGCACAGCCGGCTGCCCTGGGAAGCTGCTTTGGGGAGGCAGCCACATCTGCTGCCCGTGGGCCTGAGCACCTAACCAAGTGCAGCCTTTGGGAAGGTCACGTGTCTGTAGCTGTGAAGTTGGAGCCTTCACACCTGCTGGATGGCGTACCCCGACCTGAATCCCACGCTGGGCAAATTTTTCTCCATCGTCCCAGGGACACAGTTCCATCATGAGGAAATTTCAGACATACACGTTCAAGTGGGATGAGAATTAAAGTTTGTACATCTTTTCTTCTCAGCCGTCTTATATGTGATGTTTCCAGAGAGTGCCTTCACCTAGGTTTTATTTTTATGTGATGAACTAGTGGCCCGGTGCACAAATTTGTGCACATAGGAAGGAAATTAATTAGAAGAAATATTTTAATATCGCTATTTGCCCTTTCTCTATAATAGAAGTGTCAACCAAATTCATGATCGATAATGACAGATCGAAACATGCATTTGCAATTGACGCCAGCGAGAGCTTTATATGTATTGCGCATGTGCAAGTCAACTTAGCCTTTTCTAGATATAGAATAAACTGGCTTCATTAGACCTGCTTTCTGGTTTAGCTAAACTTTTTCCAGCCCAGTGAAGCCCCCCAACTTCCCTTCCAGGTAATTGTCAAAAACACAGCAGTAAATATCAACACGAAGCAGATGATTATTGTACATCACACAGGGAGAACAAAAGGTGAACTATTTAACTGTACCCGTGTTTGACTATATTCTGCACAGTGAGAAAACCTGAAGTTATTTTCAAGCTCCACCATTTCTTGCTTTTCAGTCAGGCCAAGTTTCTAAATCTCCGTTTTTTTGGCTAACTGTAAGAAAATAGGATTCCACTGAGTCTCCTATCTGTGTACTTCAGGACTTCTGTGAGGATCAAATGAGATGAGGCATGGGAAAACACTAAACAGACATTTGGTTAAATCAGTGGTCGGCAAACTGCAGCTTGCGAGCCACATGAGGCTCTTTGGCCCCTTGAGTATAGCTCTTCCACAAAATACCAACTTCTGCACATGGGCCACAAAGTTTCAATCGCACTGTACATGCGTGCCCGCACGTATTTTGTGGAAGAGCCACACTCAAGGGGCCACAGAGCCGCATGTGGCTCACCAGCTGCAGTTTGCCGACCACTAGGTTAAAGTGTGAAATGTTTCCACCTGGCTATAAAGCAAGTCATATTCCTGGGCTGAAGAAACTGCAAGGAAGCTAGTCACTAGGGAGAGGAAGCCGGAAGTTGCTATGTGACGTCATTACCCAGTGCTCACAGCCACCATTTCCAGGCTGGGCTGGGCTGGCCGTGATTTGGTGGCTGTCGCTCTGGGGTGGTGGTGAGGCCTGGGTCCCACTTGGGGGCAGCCGAGTGTTGCTTTATTGGTGCCAGGTCTGCCATTTCTCTGTAAATGGCCAGTGCGCATCACAGCAGCTCCTGCGTTGAGCGTCTGCCCCCTGGTGATCAGTGTGCGTCATAGCGACTGGTTGGACAGTCGGACACTTAGCATATTAGCCTTTTATATATATAGATTGGGCACATTTATGCTTTACTGAACCACATTTATTAAGTAGCCAAAGTGTGTCCGACACCGAAGTTAATACAAAGGGTGTCGTTGCACATGTGTGCACACAACTACCACATGCACACACATGTGACTTAAGTGCATAAAGACAGGCTATTATCTGAGCATTCGAGAATGAGTTGCGTATTGCATGGCCTGGACCCCTGAAAACCCTGGTGTGCCTAGGAAAGACACCTTGCAGTCACTGTTTGCTCCATAGCAACTGACTGGCAGACTGCAGACCCTCAGACCAGGACCTCCTGCAGCTGTGCCACACTTGGTGACTGCTGACCATGTGGCCAGCAGTCTGCAGGGCCTCCACACCTGCCAGTCAGCACAGGGCACTGTATGTGTGTGAGTTCTCACCTGCCCCCATTTATCAGTTTGTCATCAGTACTTGTTATTTATCTATGACTGGCATTTGTTGCTCATAGGTAATTTCTCAGCATTCAAATATTTGTCAATTATTGGCATGTGTGTCTGAGTTGCTGCTGGGCCTGGTGGTCTGAGAGTCACCCCGTCTACTTATCTTGTGTTCAGATTGTGCAGGATTCACTCCACGGGGTTGTCAGACCGACACATGCCCCATCATGTTAACTTCTGGAGCACTGTCCCACTTCTTGGCATAAGGTGTGCACACTCGCTCTTCTAGGCCTCTGTCCACACCCTGGAACCAGCCATTTCTCTGAGGGCACCTTTTGGCAGGGAATGGTTTTACAAACCAAGATCTGGTACAAATGTGCTCACTGCTATTGGTACGTCTGTTTCTAGGTCCCTTCCGTGGACCGAGCTAGGCAGGCTAGGGGTACTGCGTGCACGCACACACACACACACACACACACACGTGAACGAGAAATGGTGTGTGCCGACACCTCCAATCCCACCAGTACACGGGCTTGTGTTTGTCTCCCGCAGTCCACACCTGTCCTGGCTCCCACCGTGAGACCCTGACCCCAGCAATAGCAGGCGTTTGCTCAGCAGGGTAACTAGCTTTGGAATCGCTTTGCCATACGACTACGGAAACAAACCCGTGGAACAAAGCTCAGCTCTTTGCAACCTTCACTCTAGTACCCATGACTGGGGTTCAAGGTCATACTGTCCTGGATTAGTTCCCTGGATGGCTTTTCATCTTATTTATCGTTGGGTTCACGCTTTCCGCTTGCTTTAGTCTTGAGATCTGACTTCCCATTCTTTCCAGTCAGTCGGTCATGGCCAAGGTCTGTGCAGGGATGTCTCTCCCTCCATTTCCTGTCACTAATGCCCTGGTTTCCTTGGCTGCCCTGGGCTTCTGTGAAGGTCAGCAAAAGCTCCCTTAATGCAGGGTGGCATTCTGTACCTGCTCTCCTGGAGCACTTGGAATCACTCCGCCTGTCCCTGGAGGGGCCTTTGTGATTGAGACACACTGTCACCCTGTGTATGTGGACGCTCATTTCTCCAATCTCCTATGTGGGCATTTAGGCGGTTGCCAATATTTTCAAACTTCAAATGATGCTGCTTCAACTACCCATATGCATTTGTACTTTCATACGGCTTAAGGGACATTTTCAAGGTAAGTTCCTAGAGGTGAGGTACTGGATCATGGTCAGTGTGTGTTAGCTTGGCTCAGTCTTGCCAAATTCCTCTTCACGGAGCAGCCTGAGACCGAAAGGGTCAATTAAGCCCCATCAAACTGCCAGTCTGTGAGGTGAGTGGTGGTGTCTCACAATAGATCTGCTCTTCCTCCCCTGGGGGTTGGTGTCCTACAGCTTTAAGGGCTCTCTTTTCAGTAAATGGTTCACATCTCTTGTCCATTCTCCTTTAGATTGTTGGTCATTTTCCTTTTCATTCTACAATTCTTCAGTTCGTAGGGTGTTCACCCATTATTGCAATGTGTGTTGAAGTAGTTTCCCCGTTTGTCTTCTGACTCTACAGATGTTCTCAACTTGAGGTTTCATGTTTATGAGTCCTTTTTCCCGCAGCGTAGTTGGGAGGTTCCCCACAGGAGTTCAGCCTCATCTTGTCTCCATGCTTCTGTAGATTCTTTTTCACATAAAGACCTGTTACTCGTTTGGCTTTTGATTTTGTACAGTGTGAGGAGTAGGGCTAATTTTATCTTTTTCACTGGTGTGTACTTACTAAAGGTCCATCTTTGCCTCAGAGATTTGAAGTCAGAAACTGAAATACATTAAGATTTGACAATCCTACATAATAAAAGCCTAATATGCTGTGTCCAGTTGTCTGTTCAACCAATCAAAGCATAATATGCTAATGATATTGCTAAGGCCGCTCAACCGCTCACTATGACATGCACTGATTGCCAGGGGGCAGATGCTCTGACTGGTAGGTTAGCTTGCTGCTGGGGTCTGGCCAATCAGGACTGCGGGAGACAGGCCGGAGATGCCTTGGAGCCCTCCCACAGTCCTTCCCTGGCTGATTGTTCACCAGTGGGGTCCCTCAGCCTGGCTTGTGCCCTCTCACAATCTGGGACCTCTCAGGGGATGTCGGAGAGCCAGTTTCTGCCCGATCCTGCAGG
Source organism: Myotis nattereri (assembly GCF_964212035.1). Classification (NCBI taxonomy): domain Eukaryota; kingdom Metazoa; phylum Chordata; class Mammalia; order Chiroptera; family Vespertilionidae; genus Myotis; species Myotis nattereri. The sequence goes on along the minus strand of NC_138076.1, from coordinate 215,612,422 downwards.
CCAGGCCAAGGGACCCCAGTGGTACACTAATTCATGCACCAGGCCAGTTACAAATAAAGCTCCTTTAAATATCCGTGTGCAGGTTTTTGTGTGCATGTTAAGTGTCCTGTTCCTTTGGGTAATAACCAAGGAGCATGATTGCTGACCGTAAGGTGAAAATGTGTTCAGTTTTGTAAGAAACTGTCTTGCAGAGTAGACGCACACATCACATTCCCACCAGCAGTGAGCGAGCGTTCCTGCTGCTCCATGTCCTCACTAGCATCTGGTGGTGTCAGTGTTTGCTCCTGTCTCTTCAATCTGTTTGTTGCCTTGTGGTGCCTTGTTTTTCCTTGAAAGCCAGACAAGATGCACCAAGTGGAAGGAACTGCTGTAAATAGGTCTTAGTGACATGGTGGTGGGGTGGGGGGAGGGGAATGTTGTCTGGGCCTAAGATTTTTTTTTTTTAATTTATTGATAATGGAGAGAAGAAGTAAAAGAGAGGGAGAACGAAACATTGATTTGTTCCACTTATTTATTCATTCACTGTTTGCTTCCTGTATGTGCCCTTATGGAGATCAAATCCACAACCTTGGCATCCTAACCTTTATCATCCTAAGAAAAAGCCAGCGTGGTCAAATTTCCAGTAGAAAATGGCAAATAAGTTTAGTTTCAGAAACTGAGTTCCCCATATATAAATATACCAAAACACAGTCAGTGCAAAGTGAGATTAGTAACAGGTACAGTATTTTGAGGAAATAACTTTTCTAAAATGGCACAATGAATGATTTATTTCACCCAGAATATTTATTTGGTGTGAAATAAGAAAATGAACCCTTTTCTATATGTTGAAGCAAAAATTCTGAAGACATATTAAAAGAATCTGACAACTGACACTTCATTCTGATGTCCCTGGGATTCTAAAATACCCGTGATGGCCGAGTCTCCCGTATTATAAGAAAAACCTAAAAACCTAAGGCTGTTCTTACAACTGTAACATAACATTCTTCCCTGTTAATAAACCACCTCTTCTACAAAGAATTTTACACGTATTTTGATCAAATTGGGGGGCACTACACACATTTCAAAAGACAGCTTCAAAGTGTAGAGACACTAAGTCAGAGGCTTGGAGGTTCAATCACCAGAACTGCTATAAACATGTCATGTGGTCCACTGGCAGGACAACAGGCAGCAAGGAGCACGTTATAAATATTCAGGATGTCCCCGAGTTAACACCATGTGTAACCTCAACATAAAACGAGACATGGGGAAGTTCTCCTTACAAACACCATGTAACTGACATTCCATGATACTTCTGTTTAGTTTTGTCTTCAAATGCCACATCTCTGTTGTAGCGAACAGTATCTTCCAGAATATTCTCTGCACTCCTCACATACGTATAGGGCTACAGGTAAAAACCACTCAGTCAGGATGGCTTCTACTCCACCTATTTCCAGATTTTATTTGACAGCCACAAAGGCTGTTTTGTTGCAACTAAAGCAATTTTTAACTAAAATACAGTACCTGATTTGTTCTTGCATAATTAAATATAAAGGCTACAGGATAAAAGTGTTTAAATCTACCCTGTCTTCTAGTAAAATGAATTACTAACCCCTGCTTTTTATTTTGATAGTTTCTTACAGCTGGGAACAGTGAAACATGGAAGGATTTGAAGAGAAGGAGCAACAGAAAGAGACTAGGTGGGGCTGCTGCAGCTCACTGGGAAGTCAGAGAAGGAAGGCGGCCTTGGAGACAGGATCAGGGAGCCAACCTGGATTCGCTGCTGCTGCCCACCACTCTCCTATTTAAAAGTCTCATGGAGTCCCTTAGAGTTTAGGAGATGCACACCTGAGAGGGATGAAGAGGAAGAAGGGAAAGGCATGGGAGTGCTCCCAAGGGCAAGAAAAAGGTCAACTCCCAGTTTTTAAAAAACTTTATAGTTATGGGTTAAAACCTAATCATCCTGTTTCATAATTAAAAAAACAGGCTATTTCTAGTGGCTTTGTAAAAACCACACCGTGGTACCTGGCTTGAAGGACTCGGAGTAAGGCACATATAGACGTTACGGTGAGACTGCAAGAGAAACTCAGTGTGGACCTGAGAGTGCCCGGTCTGATGTCCTCCTTGGCACCAACTGGTGCCAACCAACAGCCTGTGACAAACAGCTGGTGCCTAATGAGCAACAACACCTTGAGCCTGGTGGCTCCATTGTGATTTCAATACTGAAAATATATTAATGGAAGATTCACTTTCAAAAAGATAAGTTTTTCAAAATGTTCCATCATGAGCCTGGACTGGCCAAAGCTACCGTTCTCAGTGGGTGTGCTGAACAGCCTTTCTGAAGGGACAATACTCGGGGGGCAACCCAAAAACCTGACGGCCAAGGCTGAGAGTCCTGGCCAGGCAGACTTCTTTAGGTTCCAGTAGGTAAGTGGGTCACAGCTGTGTTCAAGCACCTCCTCCTCCAGGTAAGAAAGCACCATGGCCTCAGGGACCTTCATCTTTTCTCTTGGGCCTTTCTTTTTTATCTTGGCCATGAGCGACCACAGGCTCTCGTCCCCACTGCAGTCTCTCGATGGGGAGCCTGGAGGACACCCATTGGAGACAGGTATGTCCTCTGAGGTAGAATGCAGCATTTCTAGTTCCCTGATTAAATCCTGCTTGTACTGCTCCGCCTCCTCCTCGGAGAACAGGGAGGCTTTGTAGCGAGGGTCCAGCAGCGTAGCAAAGATGTACCTGGGGTCGTGGAGGGTGGCGGACAGTCGGCTCACCATGGCTTCCTTCAGAGACTTCAGCATGGTGTCGATGCCCATGGTCTCCTCAAACAGCATTTCGATTTTTCTGTTCAGAATGTGGATCATGGGGATGACCTGGCTGAGGGTAGACATGTGGCTACTCATCTCCCGACTCGCAGCATCAAAGGGCTTCAGCGCGTGACACACAGACTTCATGACCTCCCACTGGTCGCAACTGATCAGTTCTCTGAAATTACACTCGATGGACATCTCGTTAATTGCTCTCTTCTGCTCAATGAGCCGTTCGAGCATATGAAACGACGTGTTCCATTTGGATGGGACGTCCTGAATAAGGTGGTGGGGCGGCAATTCATACTCCTTCTGCAGCTCTGCCAGTTTCTCTTTTGCTGCATGTGAGCGAAGCACCCGCTCACATAGCTTCCGAGCAATGCTGAGTAAATTCTGCACCATTCTCTGGCTTTTAATGGCCTCGTTGACAATGAGGTTCACCGTGTGACTGAAGCACTGCACGCTGGAGTGCTCCCCTTCATTCAGCATCTTTCCTATGCTGGGATTGTCAGTCACTGTAATGCCAACCTGAAGGCCAGTGGATGTCACCCAGGCCTCCCACCAACATTCCAGCTGCTTCTGAATGCTGTTGCCGCTATAGTCACAGTCAATCTGTGACACGTCTAACAGTGCTGAGCAGTGGTGATCCTCACAGTGCCAGACTGTCGACTTGAAGGTGATCCAGTGAGCAGTGAGTGTCAGGTACTCCCGGGTCTGGTTACTCATCCATATTCCAGACGTGAAATGGACCACACCACTCTCAGCCTCCTTAAGGTGTGACATAATGATTTGTTTCACATTATCGTACATTGCGGGGATAGCTGTCCTGGAAAAGTAGGAAGGGGAGGGCAAAGAGTACTGAGGTTTCAAGTATTCGAGCAGCCTGTTAAAGCCAACATTATCAACAAACGAATATGGCTGAAGGTCAAGTGCAATCATTTCAGCTATGAGACTTGTTATCTTTTTGGCAACTGGATGAGAATCATAAAACTTCTCATCAGTGTCAGCAAAGGAGGAAGCTCCTGACAATTCTGCACTCAGGGGCACGCTGACGCCTGGAGGAGAGGGCAGCATGGTCTTGGGGACATCGGTCTTCAGCACACTGCCGTGGAACCTTTGTAAATGCCTCAGAAGACAGCTGGTGCCCAGGTTAGTTGGCTTCTTGCCCCTGCTTATCATCCGGCCACAGTGCAAGCACACGACTTTAGTGGGGTCTGCAGAGCAGACAGAAAAGTGATTCCACAGCTTGGAGGTCTTTTTGCTGTGAACAGGAAATAGAACTGGACTGCTTTTGGTAACCACTGCTGGAAGGTCAGTTAGTTTGGAGGAAGTTTCTGTGGATGCCAAGGTGTTGTATGGAGGGTTTGCCAAACTAGCCCCCAGGAAGCCCTTTTGGTTCCCAACAACTTCTGGGTGGCGCCTGTAGAGATGTCTCATCAAACAGCTGGTGCCCACGTCACCCTTCTTTCCTCGACTGATGACACAGCTGCAGTGTCTGCACACCGCCTTCAGACTGTCCGTGGGGGCGAGGGAAAAGTGATGCCAGACCTCCGACTTCAGTCTCTTCATCACCTTTTGATTCTGTTGGAATATAACACCAGACTCAACCATGTCAGGGCTCGACCCGTCACCCTGATGCTTCTCAGGGGAGGACACCAACGAGGCCTCGCCCACATCATCAGAGGATGACCACACTGATGCATCTTCCATCGGTGAATCCCCAGGCTTCAGACGTGCCTGCAGGTGCTCAGTCAGCTGGTCAGGGGAGGAGGACGCCGAGGGGGACTCTTGTACCTCGTTGCCTGGCGATGAGGACATAGGGCTTGGGTTTCCCTCCTGCGTTGGTAGGGTGGGCAACAAAGTGGTGGGTGCAGAGTATGGTGGCGTAATAGCTGCACCCCCACTCTTCTCCTGCAGTATGATGGCACGGTGTGCCCGCCACATGTGCCGGATGAGGCAGCTGGTCCCCAGGTCCTTCCCGTTTTTCCCTCTGCTGAACTCACTCATGCAGTGAATGCACACGGCCTTGGAGCTGTCCAGAGGTGACAGGTAGAAGTGCTTCCAGACTGCAGACCACCTTCGGGATCCAGAGGTACTCTTTGGAAGCGGAAAGCTCTTCTCTGGCCCACTCTCTGCAGAGTCGTCATGCTGGGGAGTGGGGAGCGGTTGGGGTGGCTCCACCAGGGCTTCTTCCTGCCTGTACTTCTCAGAGATGGACACATCAGAGGAGACCTCTTCAGAAGATACGACAGATCCAGATTGTTCTGGCACCTGTTCAGAAGATGGGATCTTGGAGGCTATTTTCTGGACAAGTTTGATGGGTGACAGTATGGTGCCCAGGTCTCCAAGGGGTGTGGGCTGAGGAGGGAACACCAGTGCAGGGGAGGAGATGGATCCCAGGGTAGACACACTGCCTTCCTCCTGGATGAGTGCTGTGGGGTGCGCCCTCCTCACGTGCCGCATGAGACAGCTCGTGCTCAGGTCCTTCTCGTTTTTGCCGCGACTGAACTCTTTCATGCAGTAAACACACACTGCTTTTGTTGTATCCTGAGGAGAGATGAAGAAATGTTTCCAGGCCGGAGACTTCTTTCTGGAGTTCATGCTGCGGCTGGACAGGAGGCTCTGCGTCACAGCTTCCATGGCAACATCGTACAACGTGCTGCTGTACTGTGAGAACAGGGCCCCATAGTCATCCTCATGGCCGGCAGGGAAACACTTCCCTGGGGGCTTACAGCTGTAGCTCGCTTCTCTGATCTCTACCTGTTCATCACCACTGCCAGCTGCTTTCCTGTCCTCTTGTTCAGTCTTAAAGTCCACTCTTTCCAAGCTGTGATTCGGAATTCCATCATCTTCCTCTTCTATTTTAACATTTATTTTATCAGAAACAAAGTCACCATCCCCTTTGGGGGGATGGGTTTCCTGGTTATTCTCCATGACTCACCATAACTACTCTGGCTGTGTCATCATGTTGCTATCTCAGGTTGGTAAGAAAAAGATCCAAGCTCTCAATTTGCCCCCAAACATCCATTATCTTCAGTGTTTTCAAAATAATTCTAACTTTTGGGGTGTTCATGAATACGGCTAATCATACATGTTACTGGAGAGCAGAAGATGCAACTCAGGAGCACATCATCTCAGGGCCCAGACCACTGTTTTCCAGGAGTTGTATAAAGTACTTCTTGGTGCAGACCTAAATTCATGCTGTGTAGACCTGCTTGTTGCCTTGGAAACAGGATCGCCGCCATCTTGATGGTCCTGCATTACCTACAAAAGATGAAATCAGGTCAAGCACTTAACTGATTTACACATTTCAAACCTTGTAGTGCCAGGGATCTATCAGCTTTAATTTGCATAGAAAAAAAATTCTATAATGGTAAATTAAAATAGAAAAACTTGTTCTTTGACTTTTTTACAATCCACTTACACAATGAAAATACCCCCATACTGGAAAATAAATTACAAAATAAAGATAGGAATTTAAACTCAAATAGCATATTAGTGAAGGATTGCGGCAACACAGAAAAAACCTTGCATGTCATACAGAGGTTGGTTTGGGCTAGAATTGATGCCTGCACCCGCCATCCATGTATGGAGGCAACTGCTGCTGCCATAATCAGCAAAGCTGAACTCCCTGAAATCAATTTCATTCCCCTTTGCTATCAGAAAGGACACATCAATGAGGAACTAAGAAGCCTGCAGCTAATCTCTGAAACAACCAATTCACAGACTAAACACTGATTGTCATGCAGACAAGGAGGTCCCTGCTTAAAACTCACCCAGTATGTTTAAATCTATGAGTTTATGATACCAAAATAAAGTCAACTGGTCACCTTTGGAGGATGATAGGAAAATGATTCATTATTTTGAAAACCGATGCAGAGTGAGCATGAAAGTGAGAATTCTCCTGGGTGGGGTTTCCCATTCTCAACCTGGCAGTGCTTGATCAGACTTGGTGACTTACCAATATAAGGAGCACCTTTCATTTAATGGTTTTAAATGCTTTTACAACTAAATATATTCAATTTAGAAAAGCCTATTTTTCCATTTTCCATTCAAATCGAAGCACACTAAATAAAAACTACACCAAGATACCGGGTCTCACTGGATCAGACGGGCAAAGACCCAAAAGCTTGGCAACCTCTGTCATGAGGCTGTGCAGAGTCCTGGTGGGGTGCACACTGGGACGACACCCATGCAGAGGACCTTGCATTTTCCCATGGACCCAGCAATCCCAGTGCTAGAAACAGACCCTGACCACGGCCCTCACCAAGTACAAAACAACATCTGCCCAAGATTAGTCCCCATGGCATTCCACAGCCAAAGGTCTGAAAACCACTCAAACACAATCACTACAAACTGACACCTTCATAGACATGTTGAATAATCAGCAAGACACACAAGTGTAAACGGTACTTGCAACCTGTTATGAAAGACAGGAGGGAAAGCAAGGGCAGCTACAGGTGCGCACATGCCTATTTATGCAGGATAAAGCAGAAACAGAAATGGCTGTCTATAAGTGTGGGAGATCAGGATGTACCTGAGATTTCTGATCATATCTCGTATAATTTTGATTTATGAGAGCCATGTAATTATTTTGTACATAAAAATAAAATTTAGCCATAACAGGTATGGCTCAGTGGATAGAGCGTTGGCCTGCGGACTGAAAGGTCCCAGGTTCAATTCCGGTCAAAAGCATGTACCTTGGTTCCGGGCACATCCCCAGTGGGAGGTGTGCAGGAGGCAGCTGATCGATGTTTCTCTCTCATCGATGTTTCTAACTCTCTATCCCTCTCCCTTCCTCTCTGTAAAAAAATCAATAAAATATATTTAATAAATAAATAAATAAAATTCAAAAAATTCCAGCCCTAGCCAGTTTGGTTCAGTGGATAGAGTGTTGGCCTGCGAACTAAAGGGTCCTGGGTTTGATTCCGGTCAAGGACACATGCCCAGGTTGCAGGCCTGGTCTCCATTGGGGGGCATGCAGGAGGCAGCCAATCAGTGATTCTCTCTCATTGATGTTTCTCTCTCTCTTTCCCTGTACCTTCCTCTTTGAAATCAATAAAAATATTTTTTAAAAAATTCCAAATTCAAACCAAAGAAACCTAATTGTATATCAAAGAGGCAATATAACCACAAACAAAAGAATATTCATCAAGGGCTTTAAAACATATACCTTAATTATCCGCTGTCAGCCGGGGCCGGGCCGGGGGCGGGAGGGGCTGCAGAACCCCGGCCCAGTCGGTATCCAGGCCCCGAGAGGCCGCGTCCCCCGGCCCCAGCCCCGGCCTCTGCCCGGCGCACAGAACCGCGGCGGCGCGGCCCGGCCTGTCCCCGACCCCGGCCACGACCCCTGACCCACGGCCCCGACGGCCGTGCCGGGCGCGAGCTCGCGGCTGAGGCGAGGCCGGTTCCGTCCGCGCACTCACCGCGGGCGGAGGGCTCGGCGGCGGGTCCCGCGGGCTGCGGACCACGGACGCGTAGGTGGACGCGCTCCCGTTCATTAGCCGCGGCTTTGTCTACCCCCGCGGCCCTCCCGCCGCCGCCGCTGCCCACCAGGCTGCCCTCGACGCCACGAGCCGCTGCTCCTCTCCCAGGGCCCCGCGCGGCGAGGGGCGGGGCCGGGGGGGCCGGAACGCCGCAGGCGCAGTGCTGACTCCCTGGGACTCGCCGACTAGAGGCTCCGGCTGGAGCGGCCAAGAGCGCCGGGGCGGACTGCGCAGGCGCCAAACGCGCGCCCCGCCCCGCCCCGCGCAGCTCAGCTGAGGCTGAGGGTGGGCGCGCGCTCCAGCCCGCCGGGCGGCACCCAACGCGCAAGCGCAGTCCCCGCGCTCCGGCGCCCACCGCAGGACGGCCAGGAGAGGTCACTCGGGTGCGGTTTGGGACGCGGGTCCCACTCGGGCGCACTCCCTCAGCTCCGGGTCCTTAGCGGCAGGGTCCCGAGCCCTGGCGGGGCAGTTGCGCTCCAGGCTGGGTGCGTGTCCGTAGCCCTTTGGCGTGTCCCGCTGCGGGCCCGCACCCAGCCGCTGGCCTTGTGGCGCCTGAGCCTTGGGGACGCGAAGCCCAGCCGCGGAGACCTGCCCCGCGTGCCCTCCGCCGGGTGCCGCAGCGCCCCGAGGCCGGCTCGCCCGGAAATGCGCCCCGTGTCGTGCTTCCTGCCCCCGAGCCCCGAGGCGGTGGCGGCAGCGTGCGGGGGGGGCCCGAGCCTGTCCCTCTCGGGAGCAGGTGCTCCGTGCGCGCCTCGTCCGTTGGGGCTGGGACTGAAGGAGCCCACGCGGTGGCGGCGGCACCAGCGAGGCCCCGGGCGGCGGCTCCTGAGCGGCCTCCGGTAGAGCCCGGCGGCGGCGGCGGGTGCGGGCCACGGGCCTCCAGCCCTGGCGGTGCCTGTAGGGAGTCCGGGCGTGTGAGGAACAGGCCCTAGTGCGCATGTCTGTTCGCCAGACTGTGGCTCAGAGGCCCCTTTTTCCCCCGCCCTGGTTTGGACCAGGCTTCTGTTGCATGAAATGGGGTGAATGTTCACATTGCAAGTCTCAGTGTGATTAGAAGGAGTGGACTCAACAATTATTGGCCTAGTTTTGTAAAGTGAGATCCCGCCCCCTCTTGCCATCCGTGGCTCTCCTCCCCCCCTCCCCCAGCCGGACACCCCCTCCTTTGCACCCCGAGCCCACTCATTCCCCTCCCTCCATCCTCAGGAGCCTTGCTTCCATGAACTTGGCGCCTTCTCACACCCTCGATGACTGACTTGTTCCCACAGCTCAGTGGCAGAGTTTTGTTCTCTCAGTTGTAAAAATTCTTAGTCCGGAGGGTGTTCACCCGTTATTGCCGTGTGTGTGGAAGTAGTTTCCCCGTTTGTCTTCTGACGCTGCAGATGTCCTCAGCTCGAGGTGTTCGTGTTTGATTCCTCTTTCCCGCAGCACAGTTGGGGGGTCCCCCCCAGGGGTCCAGGCTCGTTGTCTCTGGGCGCTTCTGTGGAGTCTTCCTCACGTGTAGACCTCTCACTTGTGTTGGGCTTTGTTTTTGCACAGTGTGCGGAGCAGGGCTAATGTTATCTTTCCCGCGGGGCCGTGTGCAGGCGTGTGTGTGCGCCTCAGCGTGCGGTTCCTTTGGGTACATACGGAGGAGCATGGTTGCTGATTGTAAGGTGAGAATGCCTTTCGTCTTGTGAGAAATTGGCAAACTGTCTCCCGGAGTGGCCACAGCACGTTGCAGTCCCACCAGCAGTGAGTGAGCGCTCCTGCTGCTCCGCGTCCTCACCAGCATCGGATGGTGGCAGTGTTGGCTCCTGTCTCTCCAATCTGTGTGTTGCCTTGTGGTGCCTGTTTGTTGTTTTTTTCTTGAAAAGCCAGACAAGATGCACCAGATGGGAGGAGCTGCTGTCAATAGGTCGTAGGTGTGGCGGGGTAGGGGGACGGAGTGCAGTGTGGTCCTGAGATTGAGCTCAGTCTTTAGTAAGTCTGTGTCTTCCTCAGGTTTCTTCTAACCCTGGCTGGGACAGATGCTGGAGGGAGTGGAGTTGCTCTCTCCCTTCCCCTGTCAGCTGTGCCCTGTGTGGTAGTGTCTCCCTAGGGCCGGCCCTGTTAAGATCAGGGTGCTCTGACACCTTTTAATGGCTCCTTCCCCTCCTCCTGCTGGAAACACGAGGAGACCTATCTCTGCTATTTGCTGTGGGAACCTCATGCTCCTGGAGGATCTTGCCATAGGGTGGGGGCCCCCTATAACTGGATTCTTTGTTTTGTTGTTAATCCTCACCCGAGGATATTTTTTTCTTTAGAGAAAGTGGAAGGGAGGGGGAAGATATAGAGGAAACATGGATGTGAGAGAAACATGATTGGTTGCCTCCTGCACACAACCCAACCGGGGCTAGGGATTGAGCCTGCAATCAAGGTACTGCCCTTGACAGGAATCGAACCTGCAACCCTTCAGTTTTCAGGCTGATGCTCTAACTGCTGAGCTAAACTGGCTAGGGCTCCCTGGAGTTTTTAACTCTGCCGAGTTTATGCTGAGCCTACAGAGATTCATTACTTATGGTTCAGGAAACCCCAGGCGTAGGTTCCCCAGGCAGTTTCAGCTCACAAGTCTCTGCTCCAGGAAGCCATGATGACTTGTGTTCACATGTCTGTCTCTCCGGTCTTGGGAGCAGGGATTTACGCTGTGTCCTCCCTTGTCTTACAGAGCCCAGACGAGCAGCATCGTTGCAGTCTGTTCTGCTTTTTACTTGTTAGGACGGAGTGGTGACTTGCAGGTTTCTTACATGAGGAACCCAAAACCAGAAGTCATTTGGTGTGTGTGTGTTTCATGTATCAGTCTCTTAAGTCATGCAGAAAACAAAACCTGAAGTGAGAAAAACGTTGCTACAATAAGACTTGCTTTTATAATTGCCTGTCTACGTTGTCTGAAGCCTTTATTTCTTCACAGGCCTTGTGTCCTTTCATTTCACGCTGCAGGACTCCCCTGAGCATTTCTGGTAAGGCAGGTCTAGTGATCACAAACTCCCATAGCTTTTGCTCACCTTTTTGTCTTAATTTGTCCTTCACTTTTTAAAACAAAATATATTTTTATTGATTTCAGAGAGGGAGTGGGAGAGAGAGATGGAAACATCAATGATGAGAATCATTGATTGGCTACCTCCTGCACGCCCCCCCCCCCCCCGCCCCCCACTGTGGATCAAGCCCACAACCCAGGTTTGTGCCCTTGACTGGAATCAAACCCAGGACCCTTCAGTCCGCAGGCTGATGCCCTATCCACTGAGCCAAACCAGTTAGGGCACATCCCTCACTTTTGAAGCACACTTTTGCTAGATATAAGATTCTTGGTTGACATTTCTTTCTTTTACCTCTTTCAAAGTATTTGCCTACTGTCTCCAAGGTTTGTGACAAGAAATCATTTGATCTCATGATTCTTTATATGTAACTAGTCACTCTTTTGATGCTTTTCCAGATTCTGATTTGTGATAATTTGATTATATAATGTGTATCAGTGTGGTTCTTTTTGAGATGATCTTTCTTGATGCTCACTGATCTTAAGGGATATATATATATTAATGTATTTTTTATTTCAGAGAGGAAGGGAGGGATAGAAACATCATTGATGAGAGAGAATCACTGACTGGCTGCCTCCTGCACGCCCCCTACTGGGGATCAAGCCCTTAACCCAAGCATGTGCCCTTGATGGGAATCGAACCTGGGACCTTTCAGTCCCCAGGCTGACGTGTTTTTTTCATTTTTTTTAACTCCCCTCCACCCAGTTCCCACCCCACACTCCTCCCTCACTCCCCACCCACTGTCCTCATCCACACGTGCACGATTTTTGTCCAGTCTCTTCCCGCATCCCCCTCACCCCTTCCCCCCCCCAAGAATAGTCAGTCCACTCCCTTTCTATACCCTTGATTCTATTATAATCACCAGTTCATTCTGTTCATAAGATTATTGACTTGATTTTCAGATTCACTTGTTGATAGATGTGTATTTGTTGTTCATAATTTGTATCTTTACCGTTTTCTTCTTCCCCTTAAAGGATACCTTTCAGCATTTCATATAATACTGGTTTGGTGGTGATGAACTCCTTTAGCTTTTTCTTATCTGTGAAGCTCTTTATCTGACCTTCAATTCTGAATGATAGCTTTGCTGGATAAAGTAATCTTGGTTGTAGATTCTTGGCATTCATCACTTTGAATATTTCTTGCCCCTCCCTTCTGGCCTGCAAAGTTTCTGTTGAGAAGTCAGCTGACAGTTGTATGGGTACTCCCTTGTAGGTAACTGACTTTCTTTCTCTTGCTGCTTTTAAGATTCTCTCTTTGACTTTTGCTCTTGGCATTTTAATTATGATGTGTCTTGGTGTGGTCCTCTTTGGATTCCTTTTGTTTGGGATTCTCTGCGCTTCCTGGACTTGTAAGTCTATTTCTTTCACCAGGTAGGGGAAGTTTTCTGTCATTATTTCTTCAAATAGGTTTTCAATATCTTGCACTCTCTCTTCTTCTGGCACCCCTATAATTCTGATGTTGGTACGCTTGAAGCTGTCCCAGAGGCTCCTTACACTATCTTTGTATTTTTGGATTCTTTTTTCATTTTGCTTTTCCGGTTGGGCGTTTTTTGCTTCTTCGTATTTCAAATCGTTGACTTGGTTCTTGCGATCCTCTAGTCTGCTGTTGGGAGTCTGTATAATATTCTTTATTTCAGTCAGTGTATGCTTAATTTCTAGTTGTTCCTTTATCACAACCTCGAGGGTCTCATTAGATTTCTTGTAGGTCTCATTAAGTTTATCAGCAGTTTCTAGAAAATTCTTGAAAAACCTTAAAAGTGTGGTTTTGAACTCTATATCCAGTAGTTTGCTTTCCTCCATTTCTGTCATTTGTGTCCTTTTTGTTTGTCTCCGCATTTTTTATGCTTCCCTGTGTTGATAAAGTGGTTTTCTGTGCTAAGTGTCCTCTAGGGTCCAGTGATTCAGCCTCCCCAATTACTCTTGGTGCACCCCTTGTGGTCTTTGTGCACAGTCTTGTTGTAGTTAAGCCTTGACTGTTGTAGGTATCACTGGGAGGAATTGACCTCCAGGCCTATTGGCTGTGAGAATCAGCTGTGTCTGCAGTGGGAGAACTTCTGAGCTGGAGACACCCCTCCGGGACAAGACTTGCTTCAATGGGGCTTTGATGCTCACTGAGTCTGCCCCCTGAGTGTGTCCTTTATGGTTCCACGGAGCTGCAAACTCCCCAGGCTGACGCTTTATCTACTGAGCCAAACTGGCTAGGGCTAGGATATTTTTATTAATGTATTTCATCAAATTTGGGAAGTTTTATTATCTGTTCATATAATCTCTCTGCCCCTTTCTTTCTCCCTTTTTCTCTGGCACTCCCACAATGCATATGTTGGTTTGCTTCTTCTTGTGCCAACAGGTCCCTTAGGCTCTATTTACTTTCCTTTCATCTTTTTTTTCTGTTTCTTAGATACAATAATTTTAACTGTTCTATCTTCAAGTTTGCTGATAATTTCTTCTTTCAACTTGATTCTGCCTTTAAAAAAATATATATATATATTATTGATTTTTTACAGAGTGGAAGGGAGAGGGATAGAGAGTTAGAAACATCGAAGAGAGAGAAACATCAACCAGCTGCCTCCTGCACTACCCCTACTGGGGATGTGCCCGCAACCAAGGTACATGCCCTTGACTGGAATCGAACCTGGGACCCTTGAGTCCGCAGGCTGACACTCTATCCACTGAGCCAAACCGGTTAGGGCTTGATTCTGCCTTTTAATCCCTCTAGTCACTAGAGCAGTGATGGCGAACCTTTTGAGCTCGGCGTGTCAGCATTTTGAAAAACCCTAATTTAACTCTGGTGCCTGTGTCACATATAGAAATTTTTTGATATTTGCAACCACAGTAAAACAAAAACTTATATTTTATTTATTTTATATATTTAAATGCCATTTAACAAAGAAAAATCAACCAAAAAAATGAGTTTGCGTGTCTCCTCTCACACACGTGTCATAGGTTCGCCATCACTGCACTAGAGTCTAGTTGATTTTCCATTTCAGTTATTCTTTTCAGGTCCAAATTTATTTTTGTTTCTTTTTAGGTTTTCTGTTATTATTGACATTTTCATTTCATTTAAACATCATTAAAAATTTTTTTTTCATATCTTCCTTTTGTTCTTTGAGCATCTTTAAGATAGTTGTTTTAAAGTCTTTGTCTAATAGATCTGCCATCAGGTCTTTTTCAAGAACAGTTCCTGTTGATTTATTTTTTCTGTGAATGGGCCATATTTTCCTGTTTCTTTGTATGCATTGGGAATATTTGTTGAAAATGGACATTTGAATTTAATAATGTGGTAACTCTGAAAATCAGATTCTTCCCCTTCCCCAGTTTGCTTTTTGTTAGTATTTTTATATTGTTATTATAGGCCATCTCTGTGTGGAGGATCAGCCTGAAGCATAAACTTAATATCTTGTCTTTTCTGTGTCTTTCCTTGGGCATACTGGTCATTTCCTATTTTCCCCCATATATGCAGTTAGTTTGGAATACCTGGCTCCTGAAAGGAGAAAAGATATAAGTAGAGGTGGGCGGTAGAAGTGTGGGTAATAGTGCAACATCTTAAGTCCCCTGGAAAGCACTTTAGTGGAGGGGGAGGGGCAGAACATGGCTGCCCATCTCCTTGTCTGCACCTCCATAATCAGAAGCAGTAGTTTGCACAGATCCCTGGCATTTGGAGGGCACGGTCATTTTTGGCCACCCCTGCTCCTCACATGCCGTGTGGGAGCTACTCCAGGAACACATACACAGCTGCCTGGCTGTGTATCTGCTACTCTGCTAAGAGCTCAAATTGACCAAAACTAACTGCATTCACCCTCCAAGTCTTCCCCTGGAAGCTATGAGCCTTTAATATTCAACAGAGCTCCCAAATAGTTACAGCACAAGGGCCCAGTCGGCTTTTGCTTCCCATCCTGTCCTGCACACCTGTCCTGCTGTTTTCTGTGTATCTCAGTCTGCCTTTACTTTAAACCCTAAATGATACCACTGTTTTAAACAGCCAGTACTCATTTTGATTCCCCATTTCTACGCTTCCTAGAAATGTCCCTTATTCCTCTGGCAACATCACATGTCCATCTGGAATGGTTCCTCTTCTGCCTGGAAAATACCCTTCAGGAGATATTGCAGGGAAGGTCTCCTGGTGACATATCCTTTCTGTTTTGTTTTGTCTGAAAATTCCTTTCACCATCATTTTTGAAGTATCTGTGCTGGGCATGTGAGTCTGGGTTGGCATTACAGATGCCATAACATTGTTATAAGCTTCATTATTTTTTACTTCTTCTTTTGGTTAATCCTCACTCTAGGATATTTTTTTTTTTTTTTTTTTTTAGAGAAGTGAAGGGAGACTCAGGGAGAGAAACACTGATGATGTGAAACACATCAATTGGTTGCCTCCTGCACACACCCTAACTGGGCCAGGGAAAGAACCAGCAACCCAGATACGTGTTCTTAGTTGGGAATTGAACCCATGACCCTTTGGTGTACGGGCCAACACTCTACCTCTGAGCCACACTGGCCAGGGCTAACTTCCATTGTTTCTGTTAAAGAAAAAAAAAAGTATGCTGCCAGTTGAGTTGTTCCTCTGACGTGTCTCCATTTTCCTCTGCTTTTCAGATTTCCTGTCTTTGGTTTTTAGTACTTTATTGTGATGTGCCTAGGTGTAGGTTTTTGTGTGTCATTTTTAATTTACCCTGACATTCTGAGGTCCATGGATTTGTCCACTGTCAGTTTGGGAAAGCCTCGTACACTCACTGTCTCCTTCAGGTTCTGCCTGTGTTTTCTTCCTCCAGGAGTCCCGGAACCTGTCACCTCCCGTCCTGTGCCATGTCCTTTCGCTGCACTTCAGAGCTTTTCTCCTGTCCTGGCTTCCAATCCAGCAGTCTTCCCATCTAACTTGTATTAGGTGCATCTTTTTAATTCTTGTCATCTTATTTTTCAATTTTAGAACGTGTTTATAGATTAATATTCTCAGAAGTGGAAGGACATTCTCCACCTTATCAAATTTCTTCAATGTATTAATCAGTGTCAATGTCTGCAAACTGAATTTGGATCAACTGTGTGTCTGTTTCTGTTGTCCACTCTCTTATTTTCACAGTCTTTGATCCTATTTTTAGTGTTGGATAATTTCTTACTAAGAGTCAAACTGTACGTAGGTAAAATAATAGAAGCTCTGGGTCTTTTCCTTTGGGAAGAAATGCGGAATAGGGCAGGCCCCTGTGATGTGCTCAAGGTCAAGGTGATGCAGCTGTTTCAGGCTTTGTGATAACTGGTCTATCCTGTTTTGCCTCCAGGTGTCTCCCCTGGAAACCTGGGGTCCTCTTGCTGATAGGCACTGCAGTCCAGTTGTCTCCCTGCACGGGTGCCCACTTCTCAGCCTCTCTCCCTGAACATGAGAACCTCACAGGCCAGCACCTGTCCCTGGGGAGGCTGCAAGGACACAGCCCCTCCTGAAGCTCCCTCTTATTCAAGACCTTGGCTTTTGCAGTCCTGCTTGATGTCACCGTGGGTCTCCCCAGCCCAGTGTCACCACTGACAGCTCTACAATTGTGGACAGAAGACTTGCCTTCGTGCAAGTATCTCCTTACTAGAATTGTGCTTCCTCAAATCCTTGAGGTGCTCCTTGGTATCTTCAAAAAGATTGTTCTCAGAACAGTTCTTGGTCTGATATCAGCTGCTGCCTCACAGTCAGAAGTAGAAGGAAGTTTTAACTAAGTCCAACATTTTATTAACATATAACAGCATCCATTCACTGAAACGAGGCAATTCCCGAGACTTACATTAAGAGCTATTTATTAAGAGTGACCAGAGAAGTGCCTCCTGCCCCAGATATCACCTACAGCAGGGAAATGAACAGCTTGGTACTCCGGTCTGAATGAGCCATAGCGGGATGGCCAAGAGCAGCCACATTTCCAGTTGCATTCCTCTATTGGGAAACATCGGTATCAGGACCAGCTGTGAGCAGCACCAGACAGCTGTTAGCATTGGTCCTATCTCCTGCAGCATTGTCAGCAGCACAAGAACACAGGGTTTGACTGTTTCCGCAGCACTCACAGGACCTATTTCTATAGTCAACATGAACAAACGCATGAAGAACCGCTGCATGCCCATCACTCGAGGTCCATCCCTTGGACCATGTTCTCTGCCCACTGAAGTGAGCAAGCTTGTCCTGTAATGGACCCAACAGTAAACATCGGGCTCTGTGGGCCTGTCTCTGTGACAACCATTCAGAGCTGTCCATACATAATGAACCCTCCCCTATAGTGGAAACCCAAGTTGAACCATTGGAGCATGAGTACAAAAGGCAAGTACATCAATGCATATCCCTGACATGAGCTTGGCAACCGAAACAAATGGTGCTCAGCATGCATAGAGCCTCATATGGTCCATAGGCTCCTGAAGGTCGGGGAGCCCTAGCTCATGACTGGTGAACTGGAGGCAGAAGAGCAGTTTACAGACCTGAACGACTAAGACCATCAGTCTGGCACATGTACAGACCCTTCAAGGAAACGTTTCCCATGTCAAATTCAGCTGAGCACTCAAGTAAGAGCCTAGGGCCCCCAGCCAGGAGCCACCCATGACCTCCACCTTGTAAGGCAGGGCTACTACCAGCCCAAGCTGGTAGACTCTCCCTTCAGGAAAGCCATGAGCCCAACACTGGCCTTTTGGACTCATTTCCTGGATAGGGTTAGACCCAGCACAGGGAAGACTGATGACAGCCTGGATCTCAAGCTGGTGAAGTCTTTACACATAGTATTGCCTTGAGCACACATTTATAGGGATTCTCATGTAAGTCATGGGAAAACCGCATGAGCATGATTCACAATGTGGCGCCAATTGGTGCTCCTGGGGCTCTGGAACAGAGGCTGGACTCGGGAATTTGCACACAGCATCTCAGGAGAGGCTACATGGCCAAGGCAACTATGAGGCTGTCCACAGGCTCTTCTGTTTGGGCAGTATGCATGGCAACGCAATCATTCTGAACACAAGTCAGCATCATCTCAGAAAAGCTGTTGTAAGGACCACTTCATCACCTCTCCTATGTCCTATCTGGAACTAAGGTGGTAATTCAAGGGCGGCATGAATGAGGTTGCCATGTACATTGGCACCCAAAGGATATGACTACTTTATCATCTTAAGAAGAAAAAGCCAGCTTCCTCCAACAGTAGAAAATTGCAAATAAAAAGTTTAATTTCAGAAACTGAGTTCCCTATTTATAAATATACCAAAACATAGTCAATGCAAAGTGAGATTAATAACAAGTACAGTATTTTGAGGAAACAACTTTTCTAAAAGGGCACAGGCAATGAGTGACTTGTTTCACCCAGCATATTTAATTGGTATAAAATAAGAAAAGGAATCCTTTTCTACATGTTGAAGCAAAAACTCTGAGGACATATTGTTAAAAGAATCTGACAACTGGCATTTCATTCTGATGTCCCTGGGATTCTAAAATACCCGTGATGGCTGAGTCTTCTGTATTGTCAAAAAACACCGAAGGCTACTCTTACAACTGTAATATAACAGTATTCTTCCCTGTTATATCACCTCCTCTAAAAAGAATTTTACACGTGATTTGATCAAATTGGGGGGCACTACACACATTTCAAAATAGAAACACTACGTCAGAGGCTCGGAGGTTCAGTCACCAGAGCTGCTGTAAACGTATTGGACAACAGGCAGCAAGGAGCACGTTATAAAGAGTCAGGATGTCACTGATGTATATGACCATGTGAAACCTCAACACAAAACCAGAACATGGGGAAGTTCTCCTTACAACCATCATGTAACTGACATTCCATGTTATATTTTAGTTTTGTCTTCAAATGCCACATCGTTGTTGTAGCAAACAGTATCTTCCACAATATTTTCTGCACTCCTCACATTATTAGAGATGCAGGTAAAAACCACTCAGTCAGGATGGCTTCTACTCCACCTATTTCCACATTTTATTTGACAGCCACAAAGGCTGCTTTGTTGCAATTAAAGCAATTTTTAACTAAAATACGGTACCTGATTTGTTCTTACATAAGTGAATAAAAAGCCTACGGAATAAAACTGTTTGCATCTTCTTTCTAGTAAAACAAATAACTAACCCCCAGCTTTTAAAAAAAACGTAACAGTTATGGATTTAAACCTAAACACCATATTTCATAATTGACAAGACAGGCTATTTCTAGTGGCTTTGTAAAAACCACACTGTGGTACCTGGCTTGAAGGACTCGGAGTAAGGCACATATAGACGTTACGGTGAGACTGCAAGAGAAACTCAGTGTGGACCTGAGAGTGCCCGGTCTGATGTCCCCCTTGGCACCAACTGGTGCCAACCAACAGCCTGTGACAAACAGCTGGTGCCTAATGAGCAACAACACCTTGAGCCTGGTGGCTCCATTGTGATTTCAATACTGAAAATATATTAATGGAAGATTCACTTTCAAAAAGATAAGTTTTTCAAAATGTTCCATCATGAGCCTGGACTGGCCAAAGCTACCGTTCTCAGTGGGTGTGCTGAACAGCCTTTCTGAAGGGACAATACTCGGGGGGCAACCCAAAAACCTGACGGCCAAGGCTGAGAGTCCTGGCCAGGCAGACTTCTTTAGGTTCCAGTAGGTAAGTGGGTCACAGCTGTGTTCAAGCACCTCCTCCTCCAGGTAAGAAAGCACCATGGCCTCAGGGACCTTCATCTTTTCTCTTGGGCCTTTCTTTTTTATCTTGGCCATGAGCGACCACAGGCTCTCGTCCCCACTGCAGTCTCTCGATGGGGAGCCTGGAGGACACCCATTGGAGACAGGTATGTCCTCTGAGGTAGAATGCAGCATTTCTAGTTCCCTGATTAAATCCTGCTTGTACTGCTCCGCCTCCTCCTCGGAGAACAGGGAGGCTTTGTAGCGAGGGTCCAGCAGCGTAGCAAAGATGTACCTGGGGTCGTGGAGGGTGGCGGACAGTCGGCTCACCATGGCTTCCTTCAGAGACTTCAGCATGGTGTCGATGCCCATGGTCTCCTCAAACAGCATTTCGATTTTTCTGTTCAGAATGTGGATCATGGGGATGACCTGGCTGAGGGTAGACATGTGGCTACTCATCTCCCGACTCGCAGCATCAAAGGGCTTCAGCGCGTGACACACAGACTTCATGACCTCCCACTGGTCGCAACTGATCAGTTCTCTGAAATTACACTCGATGGACATCTCGTTAATTGCTCTCTTCTGCTCAATGAGCCGTTCGAGCATATGAAACGACGTGTTCCATTTGGATGGGACGTCCTGAATAAGGTGGTGGGGCGGCAATTCATACTCCTTCTGCAGCTCTGCCAGTTTCTCTTTTGCTGCATGTGAGCGAAGCACCCGCTCACATAGCTTCCGAGCAATGCTGAGTAAATTCTGCACCATTCTCTGGCTTTTAATGGCCTCGTTGACAATGAGGTTCACCGTGTGACTGAAGCACTGCACGCTGGAGTGCTCCCCTTCATTCAGCGTCTTTCCTATGCTGGGATTGTCAGTCACTGTAATGCCAACCTGAAGGCCAGTGGATGTCACCCAGGCCTCCCACCAACATTCCAGCTGCTTCTGAATGCTGTTGCCGCTATAGTCACAGTCAATCTGTGACACGTCTAACAGTGCTGAGCAGTGGTGATCCTCACAGTGAGGTCGGACCGACGACTCGAAGGTGACCCAGTGAGCAGTGAGTGTCAGGTACTCCCGGGTCTGGTTACTCATCCATATTCCAGACGTGAAATGGACCACACCACTCTCAGCCTCCTTAAGGTGTGCCATAATGATTTGTTTCACATTATCGTACATTGCGGGGATAGCTGTCCTGGAAAAGTAGGAAGGGGAGGGCAAAGAGTACTGAGGTTTCAAGTATTCGAGCAGCCTGTTAAAGCCAACATTATCAACAAACGAATATGGCTGAAGGTCAAGTGCAATCATTTCAGCTATGAGACTTGTTATCTTTTTGGCAACTGGATGAGAATCATAAAACTTCTCATCAGTGTCAGCAAAGGAGGAAGCTCCTGACAATTCTGCGCTCAGGGGCACGCTGACGCCTGGAGGAGAGGGCAGCATGGTCTTGGGGACATCGGTCTTCAGCACACTGCCGTGGAACCTTTGTAAATGCCTCAGAAGACAGCTGGTGCCCAGGTTAGTTGGCTTCTTGCCCCTGCTTATCGTCCGGCCACAGTGCAAGCACACGACTTTAGTGGGGTCTGCAGAGCAGACAGAAAAGTGATTCCACAGCTTGGAGGTCTTTTTACTGTGAACAGGAAATAGAACTGGACTGCTTTTGGTAACCACTGCTGGAAGGTCAGTTAGTTTGGAGGAAGTTTCTGTGGATGCCAAGGTGTTGTATGGAGGGTTTGCCAAACTAGCCCCCAGGAAGCCCTTTTGGTTCCCAACAACTTCTGGGTGGCGCCTGTAGAGATGTCTCATCAAACAGCTGGTGCCCACGTCACCCTTCTTTCCTCGACTGATGACACAGCTGCAGTGTCTGCACACCGCCTTCAGACTGTCCGTGGGGGCGAGGGAAAAGTGATGCCAGACCTCCGACTTTAGCCTCTTCATCACCTTTTGATTCTGTTGGAATATAACACCAGACTCAACCATGTCAGGGCTCGACTCATCACCCTGCTGCTTCTCAGGGGAGGACACCAACGAGGCCTCGCCCACATCATCAGAGGATGACAACACTGATGCATCTTCCATCGGCAAATCTCCAGGTTTCAAACATGCCTGCAGGTGCTCAGTCAGCTGGTCAGGGGAGGAGGATGCCGAGGGGGATTCTTGTACCTCGTTGCCTGGTGATGAGGACACCAAGTTTGGATCTCTCTCAGATGGCAGGAGGGGAGGCAGCAGGGTTGGTGGAGTGGAGTAGGGGGGAGGCATGGATGCTCCCCTGCTCTTCTCCTGCAGTACGATGGCACGGTGTGCCCGCCACATGTGCCGGATGAGGCAGCTGGTCCCCAGGTCCTTCCCGTTTTTCCCTCTGCTGAACTCACTCATGCAGTGAATGCACACGGCCTTGGAGCTGTCCAGAGGCGACAGGTAGAAGTGCTTCCAGACTGCAGACCACCTTCGGGATCCAGAGGTACTCTTTGGAAGTGGAAAGCTCTTCTCTGGCCCACTCTCTGCAGAGTCGTCATGCTGGGGAGCGGGGAGCGGTTGGGGTGGCTCCACCAGGGCTTCTTCCTGCCTGTACTTCTCAGAGATGGACACATCAGAGGAGACCTCTTCAGAAGATACGACAGATCCAGATTGTTCTGGCACCTGTTCAGAAGATGGGATCTTGGAGGCTATTTTCTGGACAAGTTTGATGGGTGACAGTACGGTGCCCAGGTCTCCAAGGGGTGTGGGCTGAGGAGGGAACACCAGTGCAGGGGAGGAGATGGATCCCAGGGTAGACACACTGCCTTCCTCCTGGATGAGTGCTGTGGGGTGCGCCCTCCTCACGTGCCGCATGAGACAGCTCGTGCTCAGGTCCTTCTCGTTTTTGCCACGACTGAACTCTTTCATGCAGTAAACACACACTGCCTTCGTGCTGTCCCGAGGAGAGATGAAGAAATGTTTCCAGGCCGGAGACTTCTTCCTGGAGTTCATGCTGCGGCTGGATAGGAGGCTCTGCGTCACAGCTTCCATGGCAACATCGTACAACGTGCTGCTGTACTGTGAGAACAGGGCCCCATAGTCATCCTCGTGGTCGGCAGGGAAACACTTCCCTGGGGGCTTACAGCTGTAGCTCGCTTCTCTGATCTCTACCTGTTCATCACCACTGCCAGCTGCTTTCCTGTCCTCTTGTTCAGTCTTAAAGTCCACTCTTTCCAAACTGTGATTCGGAATTCCATCATCTTCCTCTTCTATTTTAACATTTATTTTATCAGAAACAAAGTCACCATCCCCTTTGGGGGAATGGGTTTCCTGGTTATTCTCCATGACTCACCATAACTACTCTGGCTGTGTCATCATGTTGCTATCTCAGGTTGGTAAGAAAAAGATCCAAGCTCTCAATTTGCCCCCAAACATCCATTATCTTCAGTGTTTTCAAAATAATTCTAACTTTTGGGGTGTTCATGAATACAGCTAATCATACATGTTACTGGAGAGCAGAAGATGCAACTCAGGAGCACATCATCTCAGGGCCCAGACCACTGTTTTCCAGGAGTTGTATAAAGTACTTCTTGGTGCAGACCTAAATTCATGCTGTGTAGACCTGCTTGTTGCCTTGGAAACAGGATCGCCGCCATCTTGATGGTCCTGCATTACCTACAAAAGATGAAATCAGGTCAAGCACTTAACTGATTCACGCATTTCAAACCTTGTACTGCCAGGGATCTATCAGGTTCAATTTGCGTAGAAAAAAAATTCTATAATGGTAATTTAAAATAGAAAAGCTCATTCTTTGATTTTTAAAAGCTACTTTTTGAAAATACTTTAAAACTAGAAAATAAAGGAAAAATGAAAAGGTAGGACTTTAAATTCAAATCGCCTATTAGTAAAGGATTGGGGCAACACAGAAAAAACCTTGCATGTCATACAGAGGTTGGTTTGGGCTAGAATTGATGCCTGTACCGCCATCCATGTATTGGCAGCACCTGCTGCTGCCATAATCAGCAAAGCTGAACTCCCTGAAATCAATTTCATTCCCCTTTGCTATCAGAAAGGACACATCAATGAGGAACTAAGAAGCCTGCAGCTAATCTCTGAAACAACCAATTCACAGACTAAACACTGACTGTCATGCAGACAAGGAGGTCCCTGCTTAAAACTCACCCAGTATGTTTAAATCTATGAGTTTATAATACCAAAAGTCAACTGGTCACCTTTGGAGGATGATAGGAAAATGATTCATTATTTTGAAAATTGATAAAGAGGAAGGATTAAGTACTAATCTTCATTTGAGACATGAGCTTGAACATGAGATATCCAAATGGTAGGGAAGGACAGGCTCCTCTTCCTGGAAGTCCAGCTCATAAACCGGGCAGCCCTCAGGAACTGAGCCACAGCATCTCGTTTCACACCTTCTCATAGCGGAGTGCAACAGGCATGTGCTTCACTGCCTGCCACCATCCAAAAGAGATGCCCCACACAGCACACCCCCGTGAAGGAGGCGCACCAGAGATCACACCTGAACATGGTCAAGCTTCCAGGGCAACTACAGACTTGCAGGGAACCAAGGACACAGGAACACATCACACTCATCAGAGGACCACGATCAGCAAAATCTAGACTGAGGAACATGGGTCCAACCATAGGGCCTCCTCCACAAATTATGTCCATGGAGGTGAAAGAGATGATAAGAGACTCAAGTGTCATATAATCAAGCAACACTTCATTATGTGGAGATGCACAATTCACCCATGAAACCCTGAAGAAAAGAGGGTAACTGCCATAAAAGTGGTCAGCAGTTACTTTTGTCAGGAAGGAGGGAGGGAGATGTACGGGCAGGACATGTTGCGGGATTCTGGTGAGCCAGCAAAATCTTTATTTTTTATCCTATCCTGAGGATATGCTATTGATTTTTAGAGAGAGGGGAAGGCAGAGAGAGAAACCACAGACAAAAGAATATTCATCACCCTGGCCGGTGTTTCTCAGTGGTTAGAGTGCTGGCCCATGTACCAAAGGTTAGTGGGTTTGATTCCAGGTCAAGGGCATGTACCTGGATTTCAGGTTTGCTCTCTGCCTCCTGGTCAGGGTGAGTTTGAGAGGTAACGAATTGATGTGTCTCTCTCACTTTAATGTTTCTCTCTCCCTCCCTTTCTCTCTCTCTCTCTCTCCCCGTCCTCGCCCCTTCCAGCCCCTTCCACTCTCTCTGAAAAGCAATGGAAAAACTATCCTCTGGTGAAGATTACCAACAACAACAAAAGAATATTCATGAAGGGCTTTTAAACATGGTACCTTATTCATTCTAAGGGGAACACAGGTGACTCTAAACACAGATTTGAACTGCATGGGTCCACTTCTAAGTGGATTTTTTCAATAAATACCTGTAGTACTATTTCTGACCTGTCCTTGGGAGTCCATGAATACAGAAGGCCACTGTATGTGTTGATCTACACCATTTTATTCAGGGAAGCTGAGAGCATCACAGTGTGTGTGTGTTCTGAAACAGATTCCCTGTGGATACCAAGGGCCAACTAAGTTTTGGGGGAATCCAACATTATCCGTGGATTTTCAACTGCATGGGGGTTACTGCTCCTAACCCCTATATTATTCATGGCCAACTGTGTATATCAGTGATGGCGAACCTATGACACGCATGTCAGAGGTCACACGCAAACTCATTTTTTTGGTTGATTTTTCTTTGTTAAATGGCATTTAAATATATAAAATAAATATCAAAAATATAGGTCTTTGTTTTACTATGGTTGCAAATATCAAAAAATTTCTGTATGTGACACGGCACCAGAGTTAAGTTAGGGTTTTTCAAAATGCTGACACGCAGAGCTCAAAAGGTTCGCCATCACTGGTGTATATTAAGGACAAAAAGAACTTAAAAAAAAACAACACTTAAAACTTTCCTAAGTAGTTTCATTAGTAGTAGTAACGTATAAGTTAGCAATTTTATTGTATGTACATTTTAGCATAAAACAAGTAATTATGTCAATGGCATTAAGAATCAAGATTTTCAGGATAGAAAAATGATACAAACTTTACAAATTCAAGAAACTGTTCTTGCCAGTTGCTCAGTGGTTAAAACGTTGGCCCTTACACCAAAGGGTCTTGAGTTTGATTTCCCATCAAGGTCATGTACTTCGGTTGCAGGTTTGATCCCTGGTCCCAGTGGGGGAGGGTGGGAAAGCAAGAAATCAATGTGTCTCTCTCACATCGGTATTTCTCTCTCTCTCCCTCTCTCTCCCCTCTCCTCTCTCCCTTCCTTCCTCCCTCCCTTCTAGTCTCTCTCAGAAGCAATGGAAAAAATATCCTCAGGTGATGATTAACAAAAAACAAACAAAAAATATCAAAGAATTTAAGTAAAGCTGATTTTAAATGTGTACTAAAAATATCAGTATGAACTCATGATGTTTAAAAATATACTTCCTAGCTCTGTCCACCAGAGAGGTAGGTGCTCACAGCAGTAACACAGATGAACATTGTGAACACACCTGACACCTTGGTCTCTAAGCTCCTTTCTGCACTAAAAGGAGCCAACGCCTCCCTGGAGAAATGGCTCCCTGCAGGTGTAGGAGAGGAAGGCCCAAGTCCAGAAGGAAGTGCTCCCAGACGGGGTTGAGTGGGAAGGGGATCTCAACTTATCACAGTTATACTCAAAATCAAAAACAGACTTTAATACATTACAATATAATGAATAAACAAATATCCCTCGCTTGCACTAATATTCAAAGAAGAAAAAGGAAGAATAAAAACATGGAGCTGAATATTACAGCCAGTTGCTTCCCCTGAAAAGTGGTCATAAAGGGAGAGATTCACCACATGTCCTGTCTTTTAAGGACATAACGAATGAGGAACAGACGAAACAGCAGCAGCATTAGAAAGCTGGCATCAGAGCAGAGGACAGCCTCTGAGGACCGTGTGGAGCACTCAGCATCACCATGTGAAAATGTGCCGCCTTTTGGGGCATATACAGGGGGCAGCCAGATTCAGAAAGAATGCAAAACAGAAACAGAAACAATAGATTCCGACAGCTCAGGCCAACTCCTGAAATTTAACAAGTGCCTTAAAAATCCAAGAGCAACTAAAATATTGACAGTTGCTGACTCTGAAACTACATGTTTCGGGCAGAGAAACTCATAAGGAAACCCAGTGCAGGCAAAGAGAGTGAACGAGTCCCTACCCAACATGGGGGGCTCCTTGGGGCCCATGGTCACTCGTCCACTCTGGTCCTCTCACAAGGCAATCACACAGAAGAAGAGATCAGACTGAAGGGGCTGAAGCCCAGCGAGTACAAAGTAACAGAAGGACCACACTGACCATGATCACTGCTCTTCACGCGCCAACAGCTCCTATTCCCCACCTGGTTGGTCACTCTCCGAAAGCTACGAGGGGCAGGGACCTGAAACAGATACACACAGTCATCCCTTGGTGCCCACGGGGGATGGGTGCCAGGACCCACCTCAGATACCAAAATCCCAGCATGCTCGTGTCCCTTACATTACGGGCATAGTACCGTTGACCCCCATCCCCACCCCAGCAGTCAAAATCACATATAACTTTTGATTCTCCCAAATTAACTATTCGTAGCCTACTGTTGACTGGAAGCCTTACCAGTAATATCAATAGTCCACTAACACATAGTTTATCCAGGTATTTATACATTGTTTTCTTACAATAGAGAAAATGTTAAGAAAAAATTATGAGGAAGTACATTTACAGTATTTACTGAAAAAAAAAGTCCACATATAAATGAACCCTCACAGTCAGGCCCTGTTGTTCAAGAGTCAACCTGTGAGCTTTAGAGCATCTCTAGGTTCCTTACTACACCTAACACAAGGTAAACAGTAGTTACACTGTATTGTTCAGGGGACGATGACAAGGAAAAAGGTCTGTCCATGTTCAGTACAGGCACAATATGTGGCACCACAGGCCCAAGTACAAAGTACACATCAGTAGGATCGTAACTTTTTCCTAGCATTTCCTTTCCACCTGCCAGCAGATGTGGAATCCCCACATACAGAGGGCCAACATCCTTCCTTCACAAAGTAAATACTGCCTAGCAACTGCTCTGCATAGTGTCAGTCAACCCTAATAACTTACTTAAACATCTTTCTCCAAGGTGTTAAGTAACTCTTGGCACGGCTTGAGTTACTTATGAATCACCTCATGTGCCTTAAAGAACGGAGCATGTTCACATCCAACATCAGGATTTAACTGGAACAAGTGGTGGTGGGGGGTGTGGTGTGTGTGTCAAATGATCACCTGTCAAGTGGACTACAAGTCTGAGCTTCCTTCCAATAGAGGAGATGCACTGTGGCCTTTGAAACTGTGTGAAGCTCCATAGAGTATCTCTAACGTGTCCTAGAGCTCTTCCTGAGAAAATGTGAATCATGACAAGCAGACGTAATCTAAGGATTACAGCTGGCACATTCCTCGTGGACGTCCCAGTGGGAACCCTCGGGGGTTTGCAGCCAAACTCCTAAGCAGATTCCTCTCTCAAGACAACTTTGTTCAGTGACCAAAATTAATTCGTTATTGAAATCTGGCTCATTCATGGCACTTAAAAAAGAAAGGCCTACTAAGTCCTTCCTAGTGCCCTAATTTTATCACTGTTATTGAGAAAACATCAAAAAGTAGTATTTCTATAGTAAAAGTCACCAGGATGTCCTTGCTTTATTTAGCAAACTGGTCTCATTAAAGTCTAACGTGGATTATTTAAAACTGTGCCCTTGCTCTGATCTGTCAACTTCAAAACAAATAACTTCCCTTTTTTTACAAGCAGGAGAACGCGTTAAAGAGAAGCTTCTCCTGAAGGCTCAGCGAGGGCGCTCGTTTCCAGAGATGCATGTGCCACCCAGAATGCGGAGGGGCCCAGGGGAGCCATGGGGCTTGGCATGGAGTGGTGTGGTCACAGAAAAGGAGGAAAGAGGGCACACAAATGACTCTAAGTTGATTCAGGCCTGGTAAAACAACAGCAATGAGCCCTGGCTGGTTTGGTTCAGTGGACAGAGTGTCGGGCCTGCAGACTGAAGGGTCCTGGGTTGAATTCCGGTCAAGGGCACATGCCCGGGTTGGAGGCTCGGTCCCCAGTAGGGGGCGTGCAGGAGGCAGCCAATCAATGATTCTCTCTCATCATTGATGTTTCTCTCTCTCTATCCCTCTCTTCCTCTCTGAAATCAATAAGTATATATATATATTTAAAAAACAGCAATGGGAAAAACATTTGAAATTATGCTTAGCGATTTGAGATATATATATATGTATATATATATGTATATGTATATATATATAATTTTCTTGTTTAATCCTCACCAGAGGATACTTTTTTCCATTGATTTTTTTTTTAGAGAGACTGGGAGGGAGGGAGGGAGGGAGGGAGGGAGAGAGGGAGGGAGAGAGAGAGAGAGAAACACCCATATGAGAGAGACTCCTGGATGGGTTGCCTCCCGCATGCGCCCCGAGATCTCCCTGACCCCTGATCAGAGCTGGGGATCAAACTGGGAATCGAACCCGCGACCCGCTGGTGCCTGGGCCAACGCTCTAAAGACTGAGCCACACCTGCCAGGCCGATTCGTATTCTTGTTCATTGACGTGAATGTCCTGCTAGACACACAGGAGCGCTGGGAGCTTCGGAAGCAACACACTCGTCTCATCGGCTCCCAAGACACATCGGTCAAGGCCCGGCCGCTCTTCCTGAAAATGCCAGCGAAAGTGAAATGTCATCGGGAGAAAAGTCCCCGAACACAGGCTGTCAGGCGGCGGCGGCCCAGGGCCAGGCGCCTGGAGAGACACGGTCACCCCGCCGGCCCGGACGCCCGCGCGCCACTCTCCTCGGGCGACTTCCGTCCCCGGGCCCGCGCCCCGGCCGGACCTGCCCAAACGACCCTTACGCCCCCGCAGACCCACGCGGGGTCCCCGTCACGGCGGCACCCCCGGGGCACCTCTGCGAAGGCGCCTCTCCGCGCCCTGAGGTCCGCAAGGCCACCCCGGCGTCCGTTCCCGGCGGCGGCCGGTCGGCTCCAACTCGGACCGCCCCAGGGGCTGCGTCCACACCCGCCCGCTGCCCGGCCCGCGCCTCGGGGCGGCCGTCCGTCCGGCGGGCTCCGCGCCCGCCCGCTGTCAACCGGGGCCGGGTCGGGGGCGGGGGGGCTGCAGGACCGCGGCCCAGTCGGCGGCCGGGCGGGGTCCAGGCCCCG
This sequence comes from Myotis nattereri, assembly GCF_964212035.1. NCBI lineage: Eukaryota > Metazoa > Chordata > Mammalia > Chiroptera > Vespertilionidae > Myotis > Myotis nattereri. Next base: position 215,582,332 of record NC_138076.1, on the reverse strand, counting down.
AGAGGCCGCGTCCCCCGGCCCCAGCCCCGCCTCTGCCCGGCGCACAGAACCGCGGCGGCGCGGCCGGCCTGTCCCCCGCCCCGGCCACGACCCCCGCCCCGACCCCCAGCCCCGACGGCGCACCGACGGCCGTGCCGGGCGCGAGCTCGCGGCTGAGGCGGCGCCGGCTCCGTCCGCGCACTCACCGCGGACGCAGGGCTCGGCGGCGGGTCCCGCGGGCTGCGGGCCACGGACGCGCAGGCGGAGGCGCTCCCATTCATTAGCCGCGGCTTTGTCTGCCCCCGCGGCCCTCCCGCCGCCGCCGCCGCCGCCCGCCGCCCGCCCGCCGCGACGCCGCCGGACGCTGCTCCCCTCCCAGGGCCCCGCGCGGCGAGGGGCGGGGTCGGGGGCGGGGCGGGACGCGCAGGCGCTGTGCGCACGGGGGACCTGCCGGGCCACCAGCTCCGGGTGCCGCTGACTGACGAGCCCAGGGCGCACTGCGCAGGCGCAAACCCCGCGCTCCAGCCCCGCCCCCGCTCGCGTCCGGCTGGCTCCGTCCTGCCGGCAGGACCGCCGCGCAGGCGCAGTCTGCGAAGTTCCCGCAGCTGCGAGGACCGCGCCTGGCGGGGCAATGGGGCGCTGGGCTCGGCCGGCAGCTGCGCCCGCCGCGGCCCTTTGCCGTGTCCGGCTGCGGGCCCGCACCCAGCCGGGGGCCTTGGGGCGCCTGAGCCTTGGGGACGCGAAGCCCAGCCGTGGAGACCTGCCCCGCGTGCCCTCCGCCGGGTGCCGCAGCGCCCCGTGTCGTGCTACCTGCCCCCGAGCCCCGAGGCGGTGGCGGCAGCGTGCGGGGGGCCCGAGCCTGTCCCTCTCGGGAGCAGGTGCTCCGTGCGCGCCTCGTCCGCTGGGGCTGGGACTGAAGGAGCCCACGCGGAGGCGGCGGCACCAGCGAGGCCCCGGGCGGCGGCTCCTGAGCGGCCCCCGGTAGAGCCCGGCGGCGGCGGGTGCGGGTGCGGGCCGCGGGCCTCCAGCCCGGGCGGTGCCTGTAGGGAGTCCGGGCGTGTGAGGAACGGGCCCTAGTGCGCATGTCTGTTCGCCAGACTGTGGCTCAGAGGCCCCTGTTTCCCGCCCTGGTTTGGACCAGGCTTCTGTTGCATGAAATGGGGTGAATGTTCACATTGCAAGTCTCAGTGACTAGAAGGCGTTCGCTCGCCTAGGCGGTGCCGCAGTGGTTGAGCCTCGACCTGTGAACCAGGAGGGTTATGGTTGGACTCCCTGCCGGGGCACAGTCGGGGTTGCGGGCTGGGTCCCCGTAGGGGGCGTGCAGGAGGCAGGCGGCCTCGCCCTCCTTTTGCCCAGAGCCCTCCTTTTGCCCAGAGCCCTCCGGGGCTCTCTTCCCCACCCTCCCTCAGCCTGGACACCCCCTGCTCTGTGGCAGCGCCCCTTAGGCCACTCCCTCCGCTGCAGCCCCAGGAGGCCGGCTTCACGCTGAGCCCCTCCTGGCACCCTCCTGGCACCCTCCTGGCACCCTCCTGGCACCCTCCATAGTTCACTCGTCCCGCAGCTCAGTGGCTGGGTGTTGTTCTCACCACTGCGCTCCTAGAATGCTGCCCGCACAGAGCAGTGCAGTCCTAACCCCACCGCCACCTGTGTTTGTGGGGCCCTCAGGGAACACTCAGGGCGTGATCTCACCTTACAAAATAGGCCAATAATTGTTGCGTGAACATCTTTTTAAAAATATTTTTTTTTATTGATATCAGAGAGGAAGGGAGAGACAGAAACATCAGTGATGAGAATCCTCGATCGGCTGGACCAACACGGCCTGGTCCACAGAAACCACCACAGATGCCCACAGGCCCGCATGCTGCTGCTGGGCACCATGGTGGGCGGGGAGGTGGGGCAGGGCCGGAGTCGCCAGGGCTGGCCCCCCAGGGGCGTGGCCCCCAGGGTGGAGTGGGGCACTGACACCAGGTGAACCCAAACTGCCCCCACTCTGTAACCCCCCCCTCACACACTGGGTACCAGCCCTGCCCAGCTGGGACCATCCCACCCAGATAGCTCCATCCCTGCCTTCCTCTCACGGCTCCTGCGGTGGGTGGGGCCTGGAGTGGGCGCTTTACCAGCAAAGAGGAAGTGCCCTTCAGCTTCCCTCTGAACCTTTTTTCATCGGCACCTTTTGCTGTGAGAGGCAGCACTGCAGGCTACCGCTGTAGAGTGCGAGGTGTCCCGCTGTTTGCCTCCGGGGCTCCTGCCTGGAGTGGCCCTCCTTCCTGGGGAGACGCAGCCACAAGGGTCTTAACCAGGGAGGGGCTGGGCAATCCCACCGCAGGGCTGGCCTCCCAGGGGCCAGCTTCCCCAGGGTGGCGTTGCACTTCTCGGGAGAACTTGCTGCCCGGGTAAGGATCACTGTGAAAACATTAGATGTTTGCATAGAATCTTTCCCAGGCTGCACAGCCTGGCTTTGTTGGCTGCCCTGTTTTGCACAGCACAGGTGGGCACCCAGCTCTGGGAGAGGTGCCGCTGTGTCCAGCTCTCTATCATAGACTGTTCTCAGAGAAGCATGACTGTTCTCATGCTTTTGCAGATCCTTCTGTTTATTTCCTCAGAAATAATTCCTGCTCTGACCAGTGTTCTCAGTGGTTAGAGCATCTGCCTACGCACAGGAGGGTTGTGGGTTCGATTCCAGTCAAGGGCATGTACCCAGGTTGCAGGTCTGATCCCCACCCTGGTTGGGGAGAGTGTGAGAGGCAAGCAATCGAGGTGAGACACATTGATGTTTTTCTCTCTCTCTCTCTGCTCTCCCTCCCTTCCACTCTCTGAAAAGCTATAGAAAAACACCCTCTGGTGAGGAGTAACAAAAAAACTAAAATTAATAGCAACAAAAAAGAAATAATTCCTAGCAGTGGAATTTTTTTAAAATATATTTTATTGATTTTCCACAGAGAGGTAGGGAGAGGCATAGAGAGTTAGAAACATCGATGAGAGAGAAGCATCGATCAGCTGCCTCCTGCACACCCCCTACTGGGGATGTGCTCACAACCGAGGTACATGTCCTTGACCAGAATCGAACCTGGGACCCTTCAGTCCACAGGCCGATGCTCTATCCACTGAGCCAAACCAATCAGGGCGCAGTGGAATTTTTTTAATTGAAAAATTTTTTTTAACATTTTTATTGATTTCAGAGAGGAAGGGAAAGGGAGAGAGAGATAGAAACATCAATGATGAGAGAGAATCATTGATTGGCTGCCTTCTGCACACCCCTCACCGGGGAATTGAGCCTGCAACCTGGGCATGTGCCCCTGACCCGCATCGGCCGGGGACCCTTCAGTCCACAGGCCGATACTCTATCCACTGAGTCAAGCCAGCCAAGGCTAATTGAAAATTTTATGGAGAATCACATGCAATTCTAAGATACAACACAGAAAGCGCCCTTGTGCGTGTTGGCTAGTTCTTCAGAGGGAACCTTTTATAAAACAGTAGAAGGTCACCCCCGGGACATTGACACTGATACAAGCCTCCCATCTTGTCCCAACTTCCCAGTCTTCCCTGTATCCCTATGTGTCTCAAATTCTGTACAATTTTATTACCCTAGTTCCGTGGTCGGCAAACCGCGGCTCGCGAGCCACATGCGGCTCTTTGGCCCCTTGAGTGTGGCTCTGCCACAAAATACCAACTTCTGCGCATGGGCCACGAAGTTTCAATCGCACTGTACGTGCACGCCTGCACGTGGTATTTTGTGGAAGAGCCACACTCAAGGGGCCAAAGAGCCGCATGTGGCTCGCGAGCCGCGGTTTGCCGACCACTGCCGTAGTTGCTTCCTGCATCCAGAGTCCGGACACGAAGAGCCCCAGTGATGGTGGCTCACCATGCCCTTCTGTAACCACACCCACCTCCCAGATGTCACCCATCCCTGGCAGCCACTAACCTGCCCTCGGTCCCTATAACGCTGTCGTTTCAGTGCTCTGGAGGTGGAATCACAAAGTACGTGGCTGTTTTGCCCAGCGTAACTCCCTGGAGACCCGCCAAATTGTTGCATTCATCAATAGTGTGTTCCCTTGTGTTCGGAGTGGCATTTGATGGTGTGGGTGGACCGGTTTGTGTAACCACTCACCTACTGAAGATGGGTTGATTCCAGCTCTGGCCTGTTACTGTACACATACTCTGTGTGGGCTGTGGTGTGAACAGAAGTCTTCATTCCTCTGGGATAGATACCCAGAGCACAACTGCTAGGCCATACAGTACTTGAGTGTTTAGTTTTTGAAGAGACGGACAAGTAGGTTTCTGTGGAGAGCGGCTACAGTGTTTTGGACAGGTTCAAGCCTCGGACTAATGAGAGGGCACAGTCCTCTCATGGCCACGTGCAAGTCCCACCCTGGAGGGCAGGGCCCTCCCAGCACAATTCTAGCCAACAGCTATAGCTGTAAGCTTGAGCCTATGGTCCAAACACGTGGCCCCATGTGCCTGAGTGATGTGGGCTTGACAGAGTTCAGGTGCATGTATTTGAGTAGGTTCAAAACCCACGAGAATGTTGTAAACATCTTGACCAAGCCCTTACTTTGCCTCGTGGAATCTGGCTATAAAATAAAGACAGTTTGTAGGCCATGGCGCTGTCTCTCCATCCGGGAGCAGCATCCCACCCAGACCCAGTCTTTATTCTCTTGTCTGTCTTTTCTCCATCTTTCACCACCCCCTCTCAGGGTCACTGAACTTGGCTGAGCTGATGTGGCACATAAGGCGCCCTGGGGCTGAGTATGCCATGGCCATGCCGGCTCGCCACAGGTTTCCAGAGCAGCGGTACCATCTCCCACCTGCGCTAGCAATGTGTGAGTGATCAGTTCCTCACTTGTGGGCACAACCTTTTATTTCATCACTAAAGGCCTGTTGCATGAAAAGATTCGTGCAATGGGCCTTCCCTTCCCCTGGCTGCCGGCACCGGGTTTCCTCTGGCACCTGGGACCCAGGCCTTCGCTCCGGCCAGAGCCACCTTCAGTCTTCGCTCTGCCGCTTCGTGCCTACGTATGCAAATTAACTGCCATCTTTGTTGGTGGTTAATTTGCATATCACTCTGATTAGCCAATGGTGGGTATAGCAAAGGTACAGTCAATTTGAATCTTTGTCTATTATTAGATAGGATTATAGTAGGTGTGATAGCTCATAGCACTTTTATTTTTATTTATTTTTTTAAATATATTTTATTGATTTTTTTACAGAGAGGAAGGGAGAGAGATAGAGAGTTAGAAACATCGATGAGAGAGAAACATTGATCAGCTGCCTCCTGCACATCTCCTACTGGGGATGTGCCCGCAACCCAGGTACATGCCCTTGACCGGAATCGAACCTGGGACCTTTCAGTCCTCAAGCTGACGCTCTATCCACTGAGCCAAACTGGTTTCGGCAACAAAAATCATAGCACTTTTAGTTTGCATTTCCCTAGTGGCTAATGATGTCAAAACTCTGCACCCAATGATTGGATAGGCCCATTCATGGTATGGAGGGCAACCTGCTTTACTCAGAGTCCACTGGTTTTATTGTGAATCACATCCAAAAAACACCTTCACAGACACATGCAGAACAATGTTTGATCAAATTTCTGGGCACCATGGCCCAGCCAAGTTGACATGTAAAATCAACCACCACAGCCCTCTCATTACTTTTTTTAAGCCTGTAGGGTCTGGAGTGATACTGCCCATTTCATTCTTTATATTGGTAATTTGTCTACTCTTTTTTTTCTTGTTAGTCTCGCCTAAGGTTTGTCAGTTTTATTGATCTTTTTCAAGAACCAGCTCTTTATTTCTTTGATTTTTTTTCTTGTTTTCCTATTTCCAATTTCATTGATTTCTGCTCTTACATTATTTGCGTCCTTCTGCTTGCTTTGGGCTTATTTTGCGCCCCCTCTCCCCCCAGGATCTTAATGTGGAAGCTTAAATGATTGATTTGAGACGTTCACTCTTTTCGCTGGTGTGTATTTAGTGCTGTGGGTTAGATTTTTCCTCCCAGCCCTGCTTTCGTTGTGTCCCAGACATTTTGACATATTGTATTTTTATTTTACTTAGTTCGACATTTTAAAAATCTGCTCGAGCCTTCCTCCTGAGCCATGACTTATTTAGAAGTGTATCCAACTATTTGGAGATTTTCCTGTGGTCTTTCTGCTTTTGATTTCTAGCTTGATTCCATTATGACCAGAGAACATACTCTGTATGATTGAAATCCTTTAAAAATTCTTGAGGTTTGTTTTTGTGACCAGAACATAGTCTACCTTGATTAATGTTCCATGGGTGCTTGAAAAGGACATGCAGTCTGCTATTGGATGGAGTGTTTTGTAAACGTTGTTTAAATCTTGTCAAGTGAGGGTGGTATTGAGATCTTCTGTATCTTTATTGACTTTCTGTCTAGTAGTTCTATCAGTTGCTAAAGGAGGGTGTGGAATCCCCAACTATAAATAATTTTAGATTTGCCTATATAGCCTTTCAGCTCTATCATTTTTTGCTTAATGTTTTTGAAAACTCTGTGGTATGATGCATACACATTTAGGATCGCTATGTCTTGCAGATGGATTGGACCTTTTATCATTATGTAATGTTCCTCTTTGTTCCCAGGAATTTTCTTTTCTTTTAATTGTTTTATTGCTTAAAGTATTACAAAGAGTATTATATATCCCAGGAATTTTCTTTGCTCTGAAGTCTACTTTACCTGATTTCAGTATATAATTAATAAAATCATAGTATGTATATTATTTAATAAGTAATAAACTATGCACACTCCTGCATTTTTATTAATGTTCACATTTATTATATTTTTATTATTTTTTATTTTTTTAAGTTTTAAGGTTCTGTTTAATAATATAAAGTTACATATAAAGTTACAAGACAGATCACAGACTGAAAAAACCTATTTTCAAACATACCAATTATCATGGATTAGTATACATGATATATATGCATATGTATGTATGATATGTATGTACAGCTACCATATATATATATTTTTTTTCTTTTCTTTTTTTACCATATATATTATATACTAGAGCAGGGATGGTGAACCTTTTGAGCTCGGCGTGTCAGCATTTTGAAAAACCCTAACTTAACTCTGGTGCCGTGTCACAAGAAATTTTTTGATATTTGCAACCATAGTAAAACAAAGACTTATATTTTTGATATTTATTTTATATATTTAAATGCCATTTAACAAAGAAAAATCAACCAAAAAAATGAGTTCGCATGTCACCTCTGACACGTGTGTCATAGGTTCACCATCACTGTACTAGAGGCTCAGTGCACGAAATTCGTGCACGGGTAGGGTCCCTAGGCCTGGCTGGCCATCAGGGCCAGTTGGGGCCTTCTGGCTGCCTGCCAGGGCCTTCCTTTGTTTTGTGCCGCCCCCTGGTGGTCAGCACAAGTCATAGCGAGTGATTGAACTCCTGGTCTCCCGGTTGAACTCCAGAGGGGACACTTTGAATATTAGCCTTTTATATATATAGATATGTATATCTCCTATAACTTATTTATTTATTTATTTATTATTTTTTAATATTTCAAGAAAGACAATCTTAAATATAATAATGTCACATGCAATAAACCTTAATATCTCAAGAAAAATTATTTTAAATATAATTATGTTACATGCAATAAACACCAATTATTCAAGAAAACTATCTTAAATCTAATATTACATGCAATAGCCATAGCCAGTTTGGCTCAGTGGATAGAGCATCGGCCTGCAGACTGAAGGGTCCCAGATTGGATTCCGGCCAAGGGCACATGCCTGGGTTTTGGACTTGATCCCCAGTAGGGGGCGTGCAGGAGGCAGCCAATCAATGATTCTCTCTCATCATTGATGTTTCTGTCTCTCCTTCCTTCCTCTCTGAAATCAATAATGAAATATATTTTTAAAAATATTACATGCAATAAACATTAATATTTCAAGAAAAAGATTTTAAGTCTAATAATATTACCAAAACTGTACTAACATACTATGATACCACAAAAGTCGTAGGAAATATTAAAAATCTGCAAATAACAGGATTACTTCTATTACATTCTAAAATATAGTTTTCTCTGGTTCTATTCTTGTTTATGTTTATGTTGTTCATTATATTCCACAAGTAAGTGAGATCATGTGATATTTATCTTTCTCCGACTGGCTTATTTCACTTAGCAGATGCTCTCCAGGTCCATCCATGCTGCTGCGAATGGTAAGAGTTCCTTCTCTTTTACAGCATCATAGTATTCCATTGTGTAGATGTACCACAGTTTCCTAATCCACTCATCTGCTGATGGCAGTTGGGCTGTTTCCAAATCTTAACTATGGTGAATTGTGCTGCTATGAACATAGGGGTGCATATATCCTTGCTGATTGGTGTTTCTAGTTTCTTGGGATATATTCCTAAAAGTGGGATCACTGGGTCAAGTGCGAGTTCCACTTTTAATTTTTTGAGGAAATGCCATACTGTTTTCCACAGTGGCTGCACCAGTCTGCATTCCCACCAGCAGTGCATGAGGGTTCCTTTTTCTCCTCATCCTCATCAGCACTTGTTGTTTGTTGATTTGTTGATGACAGCCAGTCTGACAGGTGTGAGATGGTACCTCATTGTTGTTTTGATTTGCATCTCTCGGATGATTAGTGACTTTGAGCATGTTTTCATATGTCTCTCGGCCTTCTTTATGTCCTCTTTCGAAAAGTGTCTATTTAGGTCCTTCGCCCATTTTTTGATTGCATTGTTTATCTCCCTTTTGTTAAGTTGTGTGAGTTCCTATAATTTTATTTTAACCTACCTATGTCATTATGTGGGAAGCGAGTTTCCCATAGACAGCATGAGTTGTGTTGTATGTTTTTTTGTAATCAATCCACTCTGGCAATCTGTGTGTGTGTGTGTATATATATATATATATAGTATTGATTTCAGAGAGGAAGGGAGAGGGAGAGAGATAGATACAATGATGAGAGAGAATCATTGATCGGCTGCCTCCTGCATGTCCCCTACTGGGATTGAGCACACAACGCAGGCATGTGCCCTTGACCGGAATCGAACCTGGGACCCTTCATTCCGCAGCCCGATGCTCAATCCACTGAGCCAAACCAGCTAGGGCTGGCAATCTGTGTTTTAATCAGTGTATTTTGGCCATTTACATTAAATTTTTTGATATATTAGGGGTTTAGTCTGTCATTTTATTGTTTTCTGTTTATTCCCTCTCTTTCTCATTCCTCTCTCTCTCTCTCTCTCTCTCTCTCTCTCCCACCTTTCTGTGGGATACTTGAACATTATTTAAAATTCTATTTGATTTTTTCCTACTGCTTTTGAGCATAACATTTGGAATAGTTTTCTCAGTGGTTCTCTGGGTATTGCAGTATACATACACAAGTTATCAAAGTCTACGGATTTCAGTTTAGCACTTTGAGCAAAGTGTAGAAACCTTACTTCCACTTAGCTCCCTTTCCCACCTCCATTTAAAAAATATGGACATCTAAAATATTTTCTATTTATACATTTAGTTTCATATCAGGTAGTTACAAGTTTTGCTTCAACAATCCAATGTGATTTAAGAAAGTTGTAATAAAAGGATAATCTATTATATGTACCCTTATTTTACCCATTCCAGCATTTTTCTTTGCTTTCTGAAGCTCTAAGCCTTCTGTTATATTTTCTTTTCGGTTTGAGAACTTATTTTAGCTATTTTTTAAAAATACATTTTTATTGATTTCAGAGAGGAAGGGAGAGAGAAGTAAAAACATCAATGATGAGAATCATCGATCAGCTGCTTCCTGCATGCCCCACACTGGGGATGGAGCCTGCAATCCGGGCCTGTGCCCAGACTGGGAATTGTACCGGGATTGACCTCTGGTTCACTGGTCAACACTCAACCACTGAGCCATGCCCGCTGGGCTTCCTTCAGCTACTCTTTATAGGTAGTTCGGCCAGTGACAAATTCTTTTAGTTGTCTTTGTCTGTGAGTGTTTTCATTCCCGCCCCCCATTCCTGAAGCATATTTTCACTCGATATAGAATTCATGGTTGACAGTTCTTTCCTTTCGGCACTTCAGAAATGTGTCACTTCCTCTGGCCCCGTGGTTTCTGATGAAAAATCCACTGTTCTTCCAGTTGTTTTTCCCTTATAGGCAATGTGTTGCTTCTCTATATTCATTTGCAAGATTTTTCCTTTTTCATTAGTTTTCAGAAGCTTAGTTATCATATGCATGCCATAGATTTCTTTGAGTTTTTCTTGTCTGGGGTTTGCTCAGTTTCTTGAATATGTAGGTTTATGTATTTTGCCAAGTTTGACAGTTTCTGGCATTAGTTCTTCAGATATCTTTTTCAGCCTCATAACTTTCTTCTCTCCTTCTAGGATCCAACGATAGAAATGTTAATTTTCCTTTTTATAGTCCCACAGTTTCCTGAAGCTTTGTTAGTTTATTTTTTCAGTTTATTTTCTCTCTGTTTTTCTCATTGGGGAAATACTATTGTTCTATTTTCTAGTTCATGGAATCTTTATGCTATCATATCAAGTGTTCTATGGAGGCCATTGAGTTTTTTAATTTTTATTTTGGTGTATTGTATTTTTCAGTTCTATAATTTCCATTTGTTTTGTTTTTTAAAATTTTTTAAATATATTTTATTGATTTTTTACAGAGAGAAGGGAGAGGGATAGAGAGTTAGAAACATCGATGAGAGAGAAACATCGATCAGCTGCCTCCTGCACATCCCCCACTGGGGAAGTGCCCGCAGCCCATACATGCCCTTGACCGGAATCGAACCTGGGACCCTTCAGTCCGCAGGCTGACGCTCTATCCACTGAGCCAAACCGGTTTCGGCTGTTTTTTAAATAACTTGTTTCTTTGCTAAGATTTTCTCTTTTAAAATTTGTTTCCAGATAATTTGTAATTGCTTGTTGAAGCATTTTTGTGATGGTTGCTTTACAATCCCTGTCAGATAGTTCCAGCATCTGATTCATCTCAGTGTTGATATCTGTTTTTTTTTCTTATTCAAGTTATGAATTTCCTGGTTCTTGTTATGACGGTAATTTTGTTTATTTTAAGATAAGTTTTTGTTGATTTTTAGGGAGAGAGGAAGGGAGAAGGACAGAGAGACAGAAACATTGATGAGAGAGAAACATCGATTGGCTGCCTCTTGCATGTCCCCCACTGGGGATGGAGTCTGCAACCCAGACATGTGCCCTGACTGGAAATAGAACTGGCGACCTCTATGTGCGTGGGACAATGGTCAACCCACTGAGCTGCACCGGCTGGGCATTGTTGGCCATTTTACATCTTTGGAGAAGTGTCTACTTAAGTCCTTTACCCATTTTTTAAAAGGTGGTTGTTTATTTTGATTGCTGAGTTGAGGGAGCTTCTAAACACAGGAGTGGCAGTATCACTTGGGCTGTTGTGAATAGAAAAAATATAGAAGTGCCTGGTGAAGCACAAAGACTAGTCAGAATACTGAGATAACCAGGTGAGAGAGGGTAGTGACTGACCCTGAGGTAGTAACAGAGGAGGTGACATGGGGCTGGTTCAGGACACATTTTCAAGGGGGAGCCTATAGGATTTGCTGTGGCATCAGATGTGAGCAGCAAGCATTCCCTTTCATTCAGGAAGCATGAAGTCACCACTTACTGAGAAGGTGTAACGGCCATAACAAAGAACCACAAACTGGGTGCTTAACAAACAAAACAGAATTTTGTCTCCAGGTCCTGGAGGGTGGGAGTCTGCGACCCAGGTGTCCGCAGGGCTGCATTCCCTCTGAAACCTGAGTGGGAGGGTCTTCCTGCCTCTCCCAGCTCCTGGTGGCTGGTGGTCCTTGGCTCATGGCTGCATCCTGCCGATCTCTGCCTCCGTTGTCACATGTCCTCCTCCTCGTGTGTCTGTGTCCACATTCCCCTTTTCTCATACGGACAACCGTCACTCGGTCAGTGTCTACCCTAATGAGTTCATTTAATTTAATTTAATGGGTACAGACCCTACTTCCAAATGGGGTCACATTCGCAGGTTCTGGGGGTTAGGATGTCCGCCTATTTTTTGGGGGACACAATTCAACCCATAACAGATGGGGAAGACAGGCGAGGAGAAGTTTGGAGATGAAGGCCAGGCACTCGGTATCAGGCATGTCAAGTGTGAGATGCCCACTAGACATCCCAGAAGAGATGCTGAGGAGGCAGCGAGATAGGGGAGCTGCCAAAGCATAATTTTCAAAAAGTTAAAAATAGGACTCTCCGGCTCTAAAGTAAGGATGCGTCAAAGATTTATTTAAATCATTCACGAGGGAACCAGCATGACGGCGAGGCTGCTTCAGAAGCTTGGGGGAGAGAGGGAAGTATGTGTAGTAGATGAAAAAGCTGGCTTGAGTAAAGCTGCTAATTTAGTTTAAAAGCAAGCCACTGGTCTGCAGGGCCGTGAAACGGCAACCTCTCCTAACTGTAATCTTTTCTACAGACAGAAATCATTTGTACCGTTTACTGCTGGGCATTGCTTTCAGGCAAGAATCACTTTACCAAGCCGGCGTTTTCTACAAGTCTGCCCTCGCTGAGTGGCAAAAGAATCACAATCAATACGAAGTAACAAGTGAAATGGTGCCTCAGAGAATCAGAAAATTTCCCTGGCAGGTCTGCTGCCCAGCTCTCAGCCTCCTACCCAAAGGACCCATTTGCTATCCTTCTGGCCTCTTCATGTTTTGGAAAATTTTTTATCAGGTCCCCTCCTCCGCTTCATGATGATAACCTCCAAAGGTTCTTCTTGAGCACAGAAAGCTAGGCGTGTTGTGTTTGGACCTGATTCATCCACGCAGGTGCTGTAAGAAGTGGCAGTTAACACGCAGCAGCCTCTGGTTGGGCCGGCAATCTAAGCCTCATGGTGTTACCCAACACAGAGGCTGGAAATTCAACTTCTGTCTGGAGATGTCATCGTAAGGAATGTAGGACTGGGCCTCTTATGCCTGAGATTTTAACTTCTCTGATTTGCTCTTCTCTTCCTAGGTTACAAAACTGAACCAAACCAAGCTTCTGCAGATTCGCCTGCACTGCTGTGAACGCAGGTATATTTCTGTCTTCTCAAGGCCCGTGGTGTCTGCCACAGACCCTGCCTTCCTTACTACTTGTAAGACCAATGTGGGTCTAAGGGCTGTGTGGACGTTGGTTCAACACAGATGCCACAATCCTTGTTCTGAAGCTGAGAAGGCCACATGGAATCACATGAGATATATTCTCAAATACTACAGCAACGTAAGGCCTTGGTTGCACAATTGATTTGTCTAATTATATGCTGGTAAAAAGGAGGACTGTTTTTTTTTTATGCATATATTTATTTATTTGAGAGAGAGAGGAAAGGGGAGAGAAATATCAGTTTATTATTCCACTTATTTATGCTTTCTCTGGTTGATTTTTAAAATTTTTATTTAATAATTCTTTATTGTTGAAAGTATTATATATGTCCCCCACTGAGGACTGGTTTTTATTGAAACTATGCAAATAAATCGATTTATATTAAAAGTGAAGAGTCAGGAAATAGGGCATTAAAAAAAAACAATTCAGTGCCCTTTTCCAGGCCTTTGTTGGGCCCAAGCTTTCAGCAGAAGATTTAATGGTGTGGGGCTGTGATGGGGTGGGGGTGTGATGTTCCCAGAACTGAACCTTTGGTGGGTGCATCTAATGGGGGCGGGGAGGGGGAGGTTTGATGTGTCTGGGTGCTGGGGTCCAGCCCCAGCAGGTCCAGGGGTCCCCAAAGGTGTGGACGGAGTCGGCGAAGAAGGAAGGACACAGAGGCAGCGTTCAGTTGATCAGCATGGTTGGGTTCTCTTGCCTGGTTCTATTGCCAGGTTCTGTAGCCAGGTTCTGTCTCTAGGTTCTTCAGCCAGGTTCTCTCGCTAGGTTCTGTGGCCAGTTTCTGTCCAGGATCTTTTGCCATGTTCTCTCGCTAGGTTCTGTCTCTAGCTTCTGTGGCCAGTTTCTGTCCAGGATCTTTTGCCATGTTCTCTCCAGCGAAGTTCTTCTGTCTCTAGGTTCTGTGTAGGTTCTGTGTCTAGGTTCTGTGTGTCTAGGTTCTGTGTCTTGTTGTCTTGCTATATCTGTATTTATACCAGTTGATTCCAATCCTATCAATCTCTATTCCAAAGTTTAGGGCGTTTCTTATCTCCATTCCAGGGAGTAAAGATTATGTAGCTTAAGCATGATTGTTCGTAGTTAAAGTGATTAATTACCCGCCTGGAACTTAGTTAAGGGGTTTTATTCCCTCCCTAACTTCAGGGGAAAATCTCTACCTGAGGAAACAACCTTTCTCAGAGAGGTGACCTTGGTTAAAACACATAGTGCCAAGAAGGTGAGCAAACATATTAAGAACAGTATGCCATATATGCCAGGTCCCTTGAAACAGCAAGGATGGACCGGCTCCCGGCATCTGGAGACAAGTTCCTGGCTGTTATGGCCCCAACACACAGTCAACTGAGCCACTAGGTGAACTCAGAGAGGTTTCTCACTGCTGAGAGTTATACAGGAAGGGGGAAGGAGAGAATGAACTCTGCTGGGTTGGAATTGGAACTATCAGTATGAACTCAAGGTTTGTTAATAGATTTTGAAGAAGGTAGGTGTGTGTGTGTGTGTGTGTGTGTGTGTGTGTGTGTGTATACTTAAGACATCTCTTTCCTAGCTCTCTGCTGAGTGTAAATGGACTCACACTTTACATTCAGTCTTCTGTGAGCTGTCTCTCCCATTCAGTATTACTGTTTGAGATTCAGCACCTGGCTCAAAGTGTTGCAACTCATTCATTGTATGGACACACCTCGTTTGATTAGCCGACATTTTTGGTAATAAGGACAGTGCTGCTTTGATGAACAATTGCCGGTTTCTCTAGCCCACATCCAGGCATGAAATTTGCCGAGGGATCCGTTTAACCCTCAGCTGGGAGTGGGTGTGCACTGGCATTTTCCCACAGTGGCCACATGACTCCTCCCATACCCCATGCTCCTCGTAAGATGTGATCGACGCTTCTCTCCACAGGAAGTAGGGGTTGGTGTCCTCCCCATGTCTTGAATCTGGACAGGCTTGTGCAGAAGCGATGCTATGTGACTTCTGAGGTAACCATGTAAAAAGTGATGCAGATCTGGAAGCCCAGTGTGCCACCTTGCAAAATAAATAAATCAGTACAAATAAAAAGTGATACAGGTCCCACCTCGTTCTCTTGGGATTCTTACTCTTGGAACCTGACCACCATCCCACAAGGAAATCCCCAAGTCCCAGAGACCATAGCCTGAACCAGCTTACCAGCCACACAAGTGCACCATCTTGGACATGGCCCCTCCAGCCATTAATGGAGATGCTCTAGCTGGCACTGCATGGAGTAGACAAGCTGAGACTGATGAATCCTGCTGACATAGTAGGTCCATGAGCAAAGGGAATGATTGTTGTTTTGAGCTATGATTGAAGTTTTGGGGTGGTTTGCTATGCAGTGATAAGTGTTACACATGTCCAACTTCATTCAGTAATTCCGTATTATTTACCAGGATAATTGCACCACCTGACATTCTGGCCAGCAGGGTTCAGTTGACCCATCTTCTTGCCATCACTGGGTATTGCCAGACTTTAACATTTGTGCTAATTTGGTGTGGTTTCAGTTTGTATTTATAAAATTACCAGTGAAGTTATTGGCCCTTTCCATATTCTTCTCTGTAAGGAGTCTGATAATGTGTTGTGTTCATCATTCTATTGGCTTGTCTTTTCCTAGTGAATTTGAAATGATTCTTTTTATATTCTGGATAGTAATCATTTGCAAAGTACATTTGTTGCAAATATCTTTTAACTTTTAGTCTTTTGTTCTTTATTCTCTTTATGGTCTTTTGAGGAGCAGAAATTGTATGATGTATGCTTTCCATTCTTTTGTTTTCAATCTCTGTGACATTTTTAGGCGTATTTCTTGTAAACAGTATTTAACAGTATTTATATTCCAATTTGAGAGTCTCAGACTTTTAATAGATGACTTTAATTCAATCATGTCTCCCATTACTCAAACATTTGAATTTATTCGTTATATTATGTTCCTAATTTACTACTAGAGGCCCGGTGCATGACATTTGTGCACTGGGAGAGGGGCGGGGAAGCAGGAGGTCCCTCAGCCCGGCCTGTGCCCCTCACAGTCTGGGACTTCTTGGGGGATGTCCGACTGCCGGCTTAGGCCTGCTCCAGAGCGGCCTAAGCCAGCAGTTGGACATCCCCTAGGGGTCAGCAGCGCTGCCTTGGAGGTGGGAGAGGCTTCCGCCACCGCTGCTGCACTCGCCAGCCATGAGCCCAGCTTTTGGCTGAGCAGTGCTCCCCGTTTGGGAGTGCACTGACCACAAGGGGGCAGTTCCTGTGTTGAGCATCTGCCCCCTGGTGATCAGTGCATGTCATAGTGACCGGTCATTCTGCTGTTTGGTCGATTTGCATATTAGCCTTTTATTATATAGGATGCATTTATCTTTTCTTCTTTTTGTTGGCACTGTCAATTTTTTCATCTCAGTCCCCCCCCTCCCCGCCCCCCAGCTGTCTTGAAGTCTATAAATCCCGTTTCCATTTTTTTAGTGGAAACTTGGATATTTTAATATTTTAAACCTTTTTTTCTGTATATTCTAATATCCTTTGACAATACCAGAACTTTAGTACACTTTTACTTCCTGCTCCCTTCTCCTTTTGTCATAGCCATGTTCAGCTCATCTGGGATTTTCTTTCAAGTTGTTATTTGATTTTCTTTTAACAGTCTGAACTGGTTTCTTTGCTGGCATCCACATCTTATTCTCAGATTCACCTTTCATTTTGCTAGGGTATATCTTTCATTAATTTTTTAGAAACTTTGTGTGAGGTAAACTTGGATGTTTACAGGCTATGAAATACCCTGATTTTGCTGTTTCACTTGAAGGCTAGTTTCACTGGGTATGGAATTTAAGGCTCAAATCCCTTAGAATTTAGTCAGTTGCTTCTTTGCCAAGAAACTATCTAGGCTTCTCCCTCCTCTCAAAAGAACTGACAATCAGGTTCAGTCTGATTAAAGATCTTTCCTCTCTGAAGGTGTCTGGGCTCAGCTCTTTATCCTTGGAATTCCAGAATGTCATTGTGACAGGCCTGTGGTCTTTTTTATTTTTTATTTATTTTTTTAACTCCTTGGACAAACTTCCATCCTGTGAGAGGCCATTCTTCCCATCTTTCTCCTGCTCTGTGGTGAAAGGCTATATTGACTTCCATCTTCTCTTTCATGAGACTGTCTCTTACAGGCGCTCTGTGTTGTGAGACTCTCCAGCTTGTTGGTGTGCATCAGGCTTGCCCAAGGAGGAGGACAGCAGGCTGCAGGCCCTGCTCGCTTGCTCTCCATTGCTGGCTGTTCCGGCCCATCTGGACGCAGAGAAGCAGGCATCTTTAGAGCAGAGGAGGCCCTTGCAGCTCCTGTGTCTGGTGCAGATGTGCTGGGCCTGCCCTATGTTGGCCCAAGGATGTGTTTGGAGGGACACCAGCTTTGAGGTTGGGCCTAGCTCAGGACTGACCACTGGGTGGTGTTAGCTGCAGTCCTTAGCCATCCTCCAAGCCTCACTTCTCAATTCATACACTGGGTGCAGTGGGGCACAAGTGCTGGCCAGCAAAAGGCCTGTGGGGCCCCACCCCCCACTTAGGACACTTGGTGGGCAGGGGCAACCCACTCCTATCTGGCATTTGGTGGAGGATCCTAAGCGGATGACCCTGCTTTGCCTGTTGTGGGGTAAGATCTGACCAGCTCAGAAGGACCCTTGGGTGTATGTGGGGATGTCCATTCTCTTCCTGAGCAGCCTCCCTGATTTCACAGGCTGGGGGCCCACCTGTTGGCACCTTTCCCCTGTCTGGGTCTGGGCTGCCCACACAGCCAGTTCTGTACTAACAAATCCTCCAAGAAAACCAACGAGCCCAGCCAGTGTGGCTCAGTGGTTGAGCATCGACCCACGAACCAGGAGGTCACAGATTGATTTCTGGTTAGGGCACCTGCTGGGGTTGTGGGCTCTATCCCCAGTGAGGGGCATGCAGGAGGCAGCCAATCAATGATTCTCCCTCATCATTGATGTTTCTATTCCTCTCTCCCTTTCCCTTCCTCTCTGAAATCAATAAAAATAAATATATATAAAAGCCTAAGCAACCATCTGACCAGTAGCTATGATGCACACTGACCACCAGGGGGCAGACAACGCAGGAGCTGCCGAGCTGCGGTGACTTGGCCGCCTGGGTTCTTGGGTGACGCACCCAGAACCAAACAGAAGGAAGCCCGATCCCAGGGTGCGTCACCCGAGAACCGCCCTCTCGCAATCCGGGACCCCTCGGGGATGTCAGAGAGCCGGTTTCGGTCTGACCGCCGCAGGCCAGGCCGAAGGACCCCACCAGTGCACGGATCCGTGCACCAGGCCTCCAGTATTTACAGAAATATAAAGAAAACCAAGGAATCCTCTAGGTTTTTCCCTCTTCTCAGAACATTTTGGGACTTAATGTCAGGATGAACACTGTCAAAACCACTGAATTTTAGAGTTTAAACAAGGTTCGGGAACTTAATTTCCAACAAGCTTGGCTTTGAGGCTTGTGCGGGGTGGGGGGGTGGGGGGGGCAGACCCTCCCAGCTCCCCCCCCAGGAGCCTCCAGACACTGGGATGGGGGATGACTGCTCCCACTCGCTTCTCCCCTCCCCCGTCCCGGGGCCCCAACCCCACCCCGTGTCCACTGCCCTTCTCCTCCGCCCACCACGGGGGTCCCCTTCCTCTAGCCCCGCCCCAGGTGCCCCTGTCCAGTGTCCCCTTGCTTCTGGTCCAGCCCCCACACCCACTTCTTAGGTCTCCTCCCCGCTGGGGTCCCCCCAGGCACCGCCTCAACCAGCACCCCTCAGGTCTGTCCGGTCTGCTCCTTCCCCCTGCGGATGCCCAGAGGCCCCCAGCCCTGGGATCTACCTTCCCCCAGCTCCGCACAATCTCTTCTCCCTCAGCCCAGCGCCCAGCGCCCAGCGCCCTCACACGCCCCTCTCCAACTTCCGGCCTCCCCTCAGCCCCGCGCCCAGCGCCCCTACAGGCCCCGCCCCTCCCACCCGCTTCCGGCCTCCCCTCAGCCCGCGTCTGGCCGCCCCTCATAGGCCCCGCCCCTCACAGGCCCCGCCCCGCACCTCCCCCGACGTCGCGTCACGGCGGCGGGCGGGGCACGTCCCCACGCAGCGCGCCGGGCGGAGCGCTCGCCGCATTGTTTCCTCCGCTGGGGAGCGAGCGAGCCGGCCCGGGCGTCCGAGCACCGAGCCCGCCCGCGCCCCGCTCCCCTTCCCGCCGCCGGCCGGGCCCCGGCTCCCCTCCCGCCGCCGCCGCCAGGAGCCCCTGCCGGAAGCCCGCGCCCAGAGCGGCGGCGCCGGGCCTGCGCGGCCGTTGGCGGAGGAGCCGCGGGCGCCATTAGCGCCGCCTCGGCCGCGCCGGCCCCCGCGCCCGCCCGCCGGCTCCCGCGGCCCCGAAGGTGAGTGGGGGGGCCGGGCTGGGTCGCCGCCGCCGCCTCGCGGGCCCCGGGCGCCGGTGCGGGCCGCCGCCATGTTGGAGGCCGCGGTGGCGGCGCATTGTCCGCGGGCGGCGGCCGCAGGGCGCGAAGCCGGGGTGGCGGCGAGGCCGGGCCGCTGGGAGGCCCGGCTGCGGGATCGGGGTCGTGGGGCCGAGGCCGGGCCGGGGTGGCGGGGCGCGGGTGGCCGGGTGTGGGCCGGGGGTCGTGGAGGCCGGGGGTCCGGGCGGCCGGGGGTCGGGGCGGCCGGGGATCGGGGCGGCCGGGGATCGGGGCGGCCGGGGATCGGGGCGGCCGGGGCGGGGGCCGGGCTCGCTGCGGGCTGGTTCCGGGCCCGCCCGCCCTGCAGGCCTCCGGCTGGGGCGGCGCGGGGGCGGCCTCTGCGGGGCGGGACCGGCGCGAGAGCGGGCCGAGCCGAGCCGGCCGGGCGCCCTGGTCGCGCCCGCGGGTCTCCTTATGTAACAGACGCTCGGACGCTCCGCCGGGGCGGGCACCTGCCCGCAGGCCCGACGGTGAGGTTTCCTCCGGGACCGGGAGCCGACGGGGAGCCGGGGACGCCAGGTCAGGCCGCCGGGGAGGGTCCCTCCCGCTTCCGGGCGGAGTGGACTCGTGCCCGGCGCCGGGCCCTGCTGTGCAGAAGGAACTCTGTGGAGGCCCCCTTTGCAGAAGGTGCCGCTGGGAGCGCAGTGGGTTCCGACCCCCGCCCGGTCGCCGCCTCTCGCGGGGTGTAGACTTGGCTGCTGGCTGCTCCCCGGGCCTGAGCGCCGTGGTCACGGCACAGCTCGGAGGTGTGCGCGGCTCCTGCCTCCACTCACAGCCGGGCAGCGCGGGGGCCTGTGGGGGACGCGTCCAGGGCCAGGCGGACCCCTGACCTGCGAGCTGATCGCAGGGTGGAGTCTGCCCCTCCTGGGCCCACACGGCCTTCCCGGGTGGGCGTGTCCAGCAGAATGGTGTCTGGAGAGGCTTTGCTGCTTGTCCTTGCTGGTCCCTTCCCCCTGGAAATGCGGGTCCCTGTGCAGAGTGCCCCGGGGCGGCTGGAGCCAGAGGGCCGAATGCAGAGTCTGCTGGTGTGGGAATGGTGGGCAGGCAGGTGGTGGGTGGTGGGCAGGCAGGTGGCCGGTGGCGGGTGGTGGGTGGCGGGTGGTGGGCAGGCAGGTGGTGGGTGGCCGGTGGTGGGTGGCGGGTGGTGGGCAGGCAGGTGGTGGGTGGCCGGTGGTAAGTGGTGGGTGGTGGGTGGTGGGCAGGCAGGTGGTGGGTTACTGTGCTGGGCGGGGCTGCTCAAGGCCTCCTTTCCCATCAGAGGGACCTTGCCAGGTGAGGAGCAGCCCTGACCAGCAAGTGGGGGGTGAAGTTCCCGTAGAAGGGCGTCGGGTAGAGCTTCCGCGCCCATCGGGACGGTGGGTTTGCAGGTGGGTTGTTGGTATAGCTACTGGGTACTGGACTGTAGAGGAGAAAATTACATGTTTGCTTTTAATCCGGTGAGTAAGCAGCTGTTGCTTCTGCCCCACCTCGGTAATGACACCCCTGTGAACCTGCCCCTGGGTGCAGGAGGGTCCCCTCCGGGCAGGCTGGGCACCCACTCCTGGGGACACGCCCGGCTCGCCTCCCAGGGGAGTACAGGTCTGGCCGGCTAGGCGGTGCCTTTGTTGACCACTCCCCGGGCCGAGGGCTGGGTTCCCGGGCTCAGGTGGAGGCCCTGAGTGCAGGTGAGTTGCGGTTTGGCTGACCACGGGGTTTGCCATGCTTCACTTTACAAGGATTTCCATTGGACAAAAGAGAAAACACCGCCCTCCGGAGGGCCTGGCTTACAAAGTGCAGGGAGGGGCTCCGGGCTTTGCTTTCAGGGCCTGGGAAGCCTGTTGAGGGCTTTTCCCAAAGACCAGCTGGAGGGCGAGGCTGTGGTTCAGGCCCCGCGGTGGCCGCCACATGCAGCTGTTAGTAAGTCAGTCTCCCAAGTATCCCTTTGCTTTCTGTCAGTAAATCGTTGTTTGGAGGCGAGTGTAGAGGTCCGAGAGCCGTCCTTGTTGTCAGCTCCTAGGGTGACGGGCACTCTGGGGGACAGTGCAGGCTGAAAGGAGCAAATGATAAACCTCTGGCCAAGGATTCAGGTACCCGAGCCATTGCCTGCAAACCCATAGTGGGGGCTCTGAAGGCAGTGCGGGTTCTCGGGGGGCCCTTGCGGTGGAGCGGGAGCAGAGATGCTGCCCCTGGGCATGTCGGTGTCCTGTGTACATGAGGGGGAGGGCCTGGCCCCGCACTGGTCAAGCCAACAGCTGAGAAGTGCCCCGAGGGGAAGGGCCAGCTGACTGCCCATGGGGGGTTTTCATGGCCGTCTCTGCCGAGGCCCGCAGAAGCTGGGTTGGGGGCTCCTGGGGGTGAAGACTGTCCCTTAGATCAGTATGCAGCTCCTCCCTTGGCTCTTGGTGTGGTTGGTGGCCCTGTGTCTCAACGTAGGTGTGGAGGACACGTTCATGGAGAGGAAGGAGGACAGGCTGCGGTCAGGACGGTGCACTGGGCTCCAGAGGCACTCCTGGGCAGCAGCAGGGGGGAGAAGGTGGGTCCTGGGGGTCATAGGTCATGAGCAGGGAGCCGCTGAGCACCCTTGTCTCATGATCACAACCTCCATACCTGCTGGAGTCTGACCTGTGTGTGGGCTTCTCTGGCTCAGGGCAGAGACTCACTCCTGAGGGCTGTTCCAAGCACCTCAGTGACCTTGGCTTGGTCTAGGACAGGGGTGGGCAAACTTTTTGACTCGAGGGCCACAATGGGTTCTTAAACTGGACCGGAGGGCCGGAACAAAAGCATGGATGGAGTGTTTGTGTGAACTAATATAAATTCAAAGTAAACATCATTACATAAAAGGGTACGGTCTTTTTTTTTTTTTTTTTTTTTAGTTTTATTCATTTCATTCGGGCCGTAGTTTGCCCCCGGCTGGTCTAGGAGGTGGCTGGTGAGCAGTGGGCATCAGAGGTCACGAGGGACTCATCGCTGCACATGCCTCTCTAGGACACTCCTAGCCTCTGGTCCTGAAGTCCCTGGGGAGGATTGGCCTGGTGGGGACGGGCTATTGAAATGCGATGGTGAGTCTTGGGATGAGTGATTTTGGAGGCCTCAAAACTACGTTCGCCGGAAGTTTTGACTCCGTGTGAGTGGGTCAGCTAGCTCTGCCCAAGGTGGTTGGTGGTTTTCTCAGCTAACTCCACCTCTGCTCTGTTCCAGGGAGTCGGTACCAAATGAGGAGGAAAGGACGATGTCATCGAGGCGCTGCAGCGAGGCACCCTTCCTCCCCATGCAGTACTAAGCACTCCCCGACGCGAGAGACCCTGACCTACGCACAAGCGCAAAGGATGGTGGAGATCGAGATTGAGGGGCGCCTGCACAGGATCAGTATTTTTGATCCCCTGGAGATCATACTAGAAGATGACCTCACTGCTCAGGAGATGAGTGAATGCAACAGCAACAAAGAGAACAGCGAGAGGCCGCCTGTGTGCTTAAGAACTAAGCGCCACAAAAACAACAGAGTCAAAAAGAAGAGCGAGGCCCTTCCCAGCGCCCATGGCGCCCCGGCCTCGGCCAGTGCGCTGCCGGAGCCCACGGTGCGGATCGTGGAGTACAGCCCCCCGTCCGCCCCCAGGAGGCCCCCCGTGTACTACAAGTTTGTGGAGAAGTCCGCCGAGGAGCTGGACCACGAGGTGGAGTATGACATGGACGAGGAGGACTATGCCTGGCTGGAGATCGTCAACGAGAAGCGCAAGGGCGACTGCGTGGCGGCCGTGTCGCAGAGCGTGTTTGAGTTCCTGATGGACCGCTTCGAGAAGGAGTCTTACTGCGAGAACCAGAAGCAGGGGGAGCAGCAGTCCCTGATCGACGAGGATGCCGTGTGCTGCATCTGCATGGACGGTGAGTGCCAGAACAGCAACGTGATCCTCTTCTGTGACATGTGCAACCTGGCCGTGCACCAGGAGTGCTACGGGGTCCCCTACATCCCTGAGGGCCAGTGGCTGTGCCGGCACTGCCTGCAGTCCCGGGCCCGTCCCGCGGACTGTGTGCTGTGTCCCAACAAGGGAGGTGCCTTCAAAAAGACGGATGATGACCGCTGGGGCCACGTGGTGTGCGCCCTGTGGATCCCCGAGGTTGGCTTTGCCAACACAGTGTTCATTGAGCCCATCGATGGCGTGAGGAACATTCCTCCCGCCCGGTGGAAGCTGACATGCTACCTCTGCAAACAGAAGGGCGTGGGCGCCTGCATCCAGTGCCACAAGGCCAACTGCTACACAGCCTTCCATGTGACTTGTGCCCAAAAGGCCGGCCTCTACATGAAAATGGAGCCCGTGAAAGAACTGACTGGGGGCACCACAACCTTCTCTGTCAGAAAGACCGCTTACTGTGACGTACACACGCCTCCCGGCTGTATCCGGAGGCCTCTGAACATTTATGGGGATGTCGAAATGAAAAATGGTGTGTGTCGAAAAGACAGCTCGGTCAAAACGGTTAGGTCCACATCCAAGGTCAGGAAGAAAGCAAAAAAGGCAAAGAAAACTCTGAGTGAGCCCTGCGCGGCCCTGCCACCTGTGTGTGCTCCATACATCCCCCCCCAGAGGTAAGCACGTGCGGGGAGGGGTCAAGGTGAGCCTGGAAGGGGGTGCTAGGGAGAGGTCCGCAGGGCTGTTACACCATCCTCGTACCTTCTGTTTACGGAGCTTCCTCGTGGCCCTCAGAGATGCGGCCTTCTTCATGCACCACTTTGTGAATGGAGCATGGATGTTGCAAAAGACTCGAGTCTATTGGACCTGGGAGGATATGTGGTTTTCTTCGTGCCTGCACTGGCCCATGGGGTAAGCCAGACGCTGCCGGGTGACCAAGGCTACGCTGCCTGCAGTGACTGGTCTGGGGCCCTGTAGTCCAGGTGTGGTCGCCTTCTTTGACAATAAAATGCTCTTCCTCACCTTTCTTTCCCACCAACATTTGGGAATCTTGTAGGATTTTTAAAGTGATTTGTTGGAAAGTGAAGCAGCGTGGCTAAGAAAGGAGACACTAGGGTAGAGATCAGAGTGGGGCTGACATGAGCTATGGGGAGGGAGGGCTGGCCACCTTCCTGTTGGGTGACAGTCTTTCTGGTTTTCTTGACCGTTTCCTTTGCGATGCGAACATTGCCTGGTCGGTGCAGGGCTCTCTGACCTAGAGTGGTCCACAGTGGTGGGGTCCGGGTTCTGCTGGCGCCTTTTGTGGGCAGGCCCTGCCTCGCTCTTGCCCTTTGTTGGCTCCTGTGATCGAACTTGTTCCCACCTCTTTGCCTGCTCCTCTTACTCCGGTACCTTTCAGAGGCTCTTGTTCAGACCACTAGGTAAGTGACTTGAGAGCCGGCAAGTGCCCTGTGCGTCTGGGAGAGCAGACGTCCCCACTCCAGCACTTCCTTGAGTTTGAGGAAGTGGCACACTTTCTTTGTAAGAGGGCATGGGACTTTAAAGCCTTTGGTTAAGGAAGTAAAGCATTGAGCTGGTGAAGTGAAGATGCAAATGGGTGTCTGCTTGTAGAACAGCTGATATGATACATGTTGTGACCCTGACTATCTTGTTATTTGAAAGTCACATATAAATAAAGTTGTATTTATCTTACAGATGGAGTGGATAACAGAGTGTGGGGCGCGGCCAGGGTGTTTGGACAGGTTCAAGCCTTGGACTACTGAGAGGGCACAGTCCTCTCATGGCCACGTGCAAGTCCCAGCTTGGAGGCAGGGCCCTCCCAGCACAATGATAACCAACAGCTAGAGTTGTGAGCTTGAGCCTGTGGTCCGAACACGTGGCCTCACGTGCCTGAGTGATAAGAGTTCGGGTGCATGTAGTGGAGTGGGATTGAAACTAATGAGAATGCTGTAAACGTGATCACGCCCTTTGCCTCGTGGCATCCGCTATAAAATAAAGACACGGCTTGTGGCTTGTGGGCGCTGTCGCTGTCTCCATCCGGGAGCAGCGTCCCACCGAGACCCAGCTTTCATTCTCATATCTCTCTTTTCTAAGCCTTTCATGGCCCCCACTTAGGGTCAGTCACTGAACCAGGCTGAGCTGACACGGCACATAAGGCACCCTGGGGCTGAGTATGCCATGGCCGTCCCGGCTCCCCACATATGGCACCCGAACAGGGCCTGAGTTCTGTGACCAGGGACTGAGTTCTGGGACCAGGGACTGAGTTATGAGGAACAGGGCCTGAGTTCAGGCTCCCCACACAGAGTGCTAGGGTACTTTTATTATTATGTAAAAATTACCTTCAATATGTTGAATATTAGCTTTTTGTATTGTTTTCCGGTATGTCTGTGGTGTAAAATAATTCATGCTTACCAACCTGTGATTAAAATATATACTGTTCTTTTTTTTTTTTTAAACTATATAGTTTGGTTTTAATGTGTCACAATTTTTGTCACACTATCTAATAGGTTATGAGTGTGGTGGGATCTGCCATCTAGCATACTGGTTTTGTCCTGAGAAGAGCAAGCACTTACTTTGTATTAAGAATGAGAAACATGGGTTTTCCCCCTGAAATGAAATCTTTTTTCTTTTACAGAGTAGTACATACTTATTACAGAATGAGTAAATTCAGACAAAGTGAGAAAAAAGTGCTCATAATCCCTCTCATCCAGAGAAAACCACTGTCAAAACCAAGGCATCTCTTGCAGATCAGTCAACCTGACTTTTATTTTACTAGAGGCCCGGTGCACGAAATATGTGTGCGGGGGAGGGGGGGGCCGAGGGGGGGGGGCGATCCCTTAGCACGGCCTGCACCCTCTTGCAGTCCGGGACCCTTCGGGGGATGTCCCCGTCTGCCGGTTTTCTTCTGAGTATTAAGATGTTCTCTGCCCTTTTTTTTTCTTGTATTTTTCCTTTAATGCACCCAGGTATTTTTTTTCTCCTCGCAGTCTGGGACCCCTTGGGGGATTGTCTGACTGCCGGCTTAGGCCTGATCCCCAGGGATTGGACCTAAGCTGGCAGTTGGACATCCCTCTTGCAGTCCAGGACCCCTTGCTCCTTACCGCCCACCTGCTTGCTGCTCCTTAGCACTGCCATGGAGGCGGAAGAGGCTCCTGCCACACCACCGCCGCTAGGCTCGCCAACCATGAGCCTGGCTTCTGCCTGAGTGGCACACCCCCTGTGGGCGTGTACTGACCACCAGGGGGTAGCTCCTGCATTGAGCGTCTGCCCCCTGGTGGTCAGTGCGCATCATAATGACCAGTCCTTCCTGCCATAACAGTCGCTGAGGTTTTTATTATATCGATTATTATTATTATTTTAAAAATATATTTTATTGACTTTTTACAGAGAGGAAGGGAGAGGGTAGAGAGTTAGAAACATTGATCAGCTGCCTCCTACTGGGGATGTGCCCGCAACCAAGGCACATGCCCTTGACCGGAATCGAACCTGGGACCTTTCAGTCCGCAGGCCGGCGCTCTATTGGTTAGGGCTCGATGATGATGATTATTATTACTTAAATCCTTACCCAAGGAGTGAGGGTATTTTTCCCATTGATCTCTAGAGAGAGTGGGAGGGAGGTCGGAAGTGGTGAGAGAGACACTGATGTGACAGAGACACATCGATTGATTGTGGGGATCATACCTGCAACCCAGGTACATGCCCTTGGCTGGGAATTGAACCCAAGATGCTCTAACCAGGGCTTATTTTATTATTTTTTTATTTTTATTGATTTCAGAGATGGGTGGGGGGTGGGGAGAGAAACATCAATGATGAGAATCACGGACCGGCTGCCTCCTGCACACCCCTCACCGGGTTTGGAGCCCGCAACCTGGGCATGTGCCCTGACTGGGAATCGAACCCTTGACCTCCTGGTCCATAGGTCGATACTCAGCCACAGAGCCACGCCAGCCGGGCTATTCTTCGCCTGAGGGTAGTTTTTCCATTGATTTTTTTTTTCTTTTTAAGATTTTATTTAAAATAATTCTTTATTTTCTATTGATTTTAGAGAGAGTGGGTGGGAGAGAGAGAGGTAGAGAAAGAAGCTGATGTACGAGAGGTGTATCAATTGGTTACCTCCCACATGGGCTCAGACCCGTGGAATTGAAGTGCTCTAGCACTTCAGCAACACAGGCCTGGGCTGGCAACCTAACTTGGATTTCTACCTGAGTCAAAAAGTGGTGTAGGATTTGTATCAAAAGCTTCTGTTTTAACTTCCCTAAAAATTTCAGCTTTACTGAAATTGAAGTAAACAAAACAGAAAATGCGATCTAACAAATTGAAAAGTCGGAAGTCGGAAGTGGTCCCTTCCTTGTGTCCAGCCCCTGGTGAGTACCTGCCTGTGGGACTCAGGAGGAAGCGTTCGCAGGTGGAAAATGCACACACCTGAGCATCTGAGGTGCCCAGGCCTGAATGAGAAGAAAACTCGTGCTTTGGACCTAATTATTTCAAAGCAGGTGATTCAGCTCAACCCTGTACTGAAGGTGTGGTCTGGCTCATGTTCGTGTTTTTGTTTTCCTAATTTAGGGATAAACTTCATTACAGTTTGGAGTGGAGATAAAGGACGTACCTGGACAAGTGTTTGTGGCCACTTGTCTGGCAGTTAATCTTAGTATATTTTGTAAAAGTTCCGACATAACCGTGTACTGGGGCCACGAGACATGCTGGAAGCAGTGTGGAAGCCCTTTTCTGGGTGCCCCTGTGGGTGCCCGCCGGGGGCAGTCATGGAGCCCTGCTGCCGAGGGAGGCAGCGCACCAGGGTCCCCAGTGGCCTGTGTAGTGGCTACTCTGGAAAGAAGCATTAAACCCAAACTGAAAAGTGCCGGTCGTGTGCACTTGCGGGGCCGTGTTTCCGTTACTGCCAGACGCCTGTGTCCTGGTCGCTGAGGGTTTTCAGTGCAGGTGAGAAGCCCTTGTGTGGGTGTTGGCCTGAGTGCTGTCTTAAATGATCTCTCCCTCCTATAACTTCATCACTTTCCTTGGTTTTATTAAAGTTTTTATTAAATTTATTTATTTGCTGATTGATCTTTAGAAGGAGGGGGAGAGAGAGAAACATTGGGGATCAAACCTGCAACCTTGGCCTAATGGGATGACGCTACCCAGCCAGGGCCCCTTTCCTTGGTTTTAATTCAGGGGAACTGGGTGTCTCCTTGCGAGTCTGTCTTGGTCCAGCCCGAAAGGGCGTCCTGCAGTGAAGTGGGACGTGGGCCATCTGGTGAGCAGGTTTGTTTTCATAGAAGAGCCAAAGTGAGTGAAAATAAAGTCGTGCCGGGAACAGATCCGGCACTAAAGCCTGCGTAGCTCACCGTGGTGTCAGTGTGCGCTTCGCTTCGGCTGTCTGACTCCCGAGAGATGCCTGTCGAACTAAAATTAGTGCTGAGGGCAGTGCCGTGGGCGGAGTGCTCCATGCTCCTCAATCTTTTAGACCAGCCATGGGCAAACTATGGCCCGCGGGCCGGATCCAGCCCGTTTGAAATGAATAAAACTAAAAAAAAAAAAAAGACCGTACCCGTTTATGTACTGATGTTTACTTTGAATTTATATTAGTTCACACAAACACTCCATCCAGGCTTTTGTTCAGGCCCTCCGGTCCAGTTTAAGAACCCATTGTGGCCCTCGAGTCAAAAAGTTTGCCCACCCCTGTTTTAGACCCTCGGCCCGAACTACCCTCAGGCACCTACTCCTGGGGCTTCTGCCTGGTGGTCTCTCCCAGGACCACCCTGGTGTCCCTCACATTCAGCATGCCTGCTGTGCTCACTGCGCTGGGCAAGCATCCCCTGGACGCAGAGCGGCTCAGTCCCCAGGAGAGCTCCCCAGCATGGAGTTTTGCCATTTCTCTTCACTCACTGTATTCACTTTCCTTTGGCAGAGATGGGGTGATAATTTATTTGAATCTTACTACTGACAGTGGGTAAACGCCACACAGTCTCACCCCAACTCCAGCCTAGTGTCGCCTGGGCATACACCAGGGGTCCCCAAACTTTTTAACGGGGGGCCAGTTCACTGTCCCTCAGACCGTTGGAGGGCCGGACTATAGTTTAAAAAAAAACTATGAACAAATTCCTATGCACATTGCACATATCTTATTTTGAAGTAAAAAAACAAAACGGGAACAAATACAATATTTGTATTTGCATGTGGCCCGCGGGCCATAGTTTGAGGACCCCTGGCATACACAGTAGTCAACAGTGGGACAGGCTGACTGAGGGAGCACCCCCACGGGCACACAGTCTAGAATTGGGTCAGGGGTGTCATTATTTCAACTCTGACTTGGAAAACCTTCAAGCTTATAAATTATTGCAGAATGAAGGAGAACACCCCAATCCTCTACCCAGGCACCTCTTGCTAACGTTGTGTCCCATGCGCCCTGCACAAGTAGCAAGCACACAGGGGCGTGCCCTCTGCGGGTGATCCCATGGGCCGTCCTCCGTGGGAGCTGTCTCCTAGGACAGGTGGGCACGGGGAGGGGCTCCGTCATCCATTGGCCTCGAAGCAGGAAGGTCCAAGATGCTTCTGTGCTTTCCGCCAGGCCCTGTCCTGGGCAGCCTCCTGTGGCTGGGGCATCCCACAGCTGTGCAGTGGCCTCTGAGACGCCGGCTTTCTTTTTTGGTTAATCCTCACTGGAGGGTATTTTTTCCATTTTTTAGAGAGGGAGGGAGGGAGAGAGGGGAAGAAAGAGAAACATCGATGTGAGAGAGACTCATGGATTGGCTGCCTCCTACACATGCCCCAACTGGCATCGAATCTGAAACCCAGGTACGACATGCTCTTGACTGGGAATCAAACCCGAGACCCTCTGGTACAAGGTCCAGTGCTCTAGCCACTAAGCAACACTGGCCAGGGCTGAGATGTTCTGTTTTGAAAGAAGACAGCCCTTCCCCTTTAGGAGAGCCAGCCTTGTCTAGGGTGTGGTGTCCGCCTGGCTAGTGGCAGTATGCCCAGGTGCCAGGTGGGTGCCAGGCATGCCCCGTCTGGATGCAGTGATGTCCCCTGCTTCTTGGTGCCTAAGGTGTCCCCAGCATCTTGGACGATTTCTGCCTGTTTCCTCTGGCCCCCGACCTGAGGCTGGGAGACCTGGGGAGGCCATGTGGCCCCGCTCCTCTTCCCCGTCCAGAAGTCGTGTCTGTTCTTGCCTGGGCCGTCTTCCCTGTGGGGGCTGCAAACGAGTGTCCACTCTGCCCTCCGTCCAGCGGATCCTTCCCTTTTCCCGATGTTGTGGGCCAAGAGGTGCTGGTTTTCAGAGGTCCACCCCAGCAGGGCCACGGAGGGGGGCTCAGGTGCTGGGCAAGGTCAGGCTGCTTCACAGAGGTGAGCATCTGGTGGCATTTCTAATAAAATTGGGCTCTGCCCAGTTCCTGATCTCAGGAACTTCAGTTCTTGCTTAGTGAGCTGAAGTAGTGAGACCCCCACTGCAGGCAGCCACCTCGGTGGGTCTGGATGATGGCGAGGCTTGGCCGGGGGCATGGACGTGTGCACCCCGGTGACCTCTGTACCTGGGGCTCCGAGGTTCCCCTCCGTTGGTCAGCCGGATGCCCAGCACATTGCGTCGGCCTTCCTCCCGAGAGGCGTCCGGATAGAACCCCTCGCAGTCGTGAAAGCAGGGCTGCACCGTCCCCATTGTTTAGCTGAAGTCCTGTGTTTCCACCCCAGATAGTGGGAAGGTGTAATTTCTGGGCCATCGAGGGAGTGTACGTGTTAAAAGGCACATCACTGCTGACAGCGAGTCCTGGGGAACTGGCAGTGCCAGGCGTCCTCCACTCAGGCTGGGCTCGGCTGCCCATTGCTGCCCCCACGCCAGTCTGCGCTCTTGCGGGACTTCGTGTTGAGGTTGCTTCCTCGTCAGGTGGTCGCACTTGGCTTGTACACACTCCAGGCTTGAAGCTTCTCGGCCAGCAGCCACCTGTAACGGGCGCGTCTCCTCGTGAGGCTGCCGAGCCGCGGCCGGCCTGCACCGAGGTGGGGTCTCCCTTAGTTCTGCTGGTGTGTGTTTCTGTGGACGTGAGTGTTGGGAACCTGGGTCGCATGTGTAAGTAGGTTGTGCAAACGCAGTTTCGCTGTAGCAGTGATGTGCTCAGTTTTGGAAATTTCCTTCCAAGTTACACACCAAAATCACAGCTTGATGTTTTGTCAACTGATCTGCAGTTTCTCCAGAAGCTAAGTGGGCGGCCTGGCCTGAGAGTCCGTCCGCCACTGCCTCCTCCTGGCAGGTCTCCACGGGCTTTTCCCCAAAATCCGCCCCCCCCCCTCCGTACCGTATGGTCACTTCCGCCTGCGCCCCTTTCATTGGAAACCCCTTGAGCGGAAGGGATCTTCAGAGGCTTGAGAAATTCAAACTTCTGATCCTTCCAATAGGCCCTTGCCAATACTGCATTTAAAAAAAGTCTACAGCCGAAACCGGTTTGGCTCAGTGGATAGAGCGTCGGCCTGCGGACTGAGGGGTCCCAGGTTCGATTCCGGTCAGGGGCATGTACCTGGGTTGCGGGCACGTCCCTGGTGGGAGATGTGCGGGAGGCAGCTGATCGATGTTTCTCTCTCATCAATGTTTCTAACTCTATCTCTCTCCCTTCCTCTCTGTAAAAAATCAATAAAATATATATATATATTAAAAAAAAGGTCTACAATACAGTACAGAGCCAGGAGGTTGGTAAACACATGGCTTAGGGAGTTGCTGTAGGGCAGACATGCTCTTGACCCCCATCCACCTGAGAAGGTAGGGCCTGGCCTGCCCCCAGCCCCTGGGGGGCCCTTTTCCCACCCTCAGGACCACTGCTGCCCTCACCTGTGGGACTTGCCTGCTTCCCCCTTTCCGATCACCAGGGCTTACTGCGCCTTAAAAACCCTAGTCCTTGCCAAAACCGGTTTGGCTCAGTGGATAGAGCGTCGGCCTGCGGACTGAAAGGTCCCAGGTTCGATTCCGGTCAAGGGCATGTACCTGGGTTGCGGGCACATCCCCAGTAGGAGATGTGCAGGAGGCAGCTGATCGATGTTTCTCTCTCATCGATGTTTCTGACTCTGTATCTCTCTCCCTTCCTCTCTGTAAAAAATCAATAAAAATATATTTAAAAAAAAAAACAAAAAAAAAAACCCTAATCCTTGCAGCCCCACCTCTGAAGGTCCCTCTTGGTCTTTCTCCCTTTGGAGTTTATGGAGGGGTTGGCCCCCATTCTGTCCGGTCCCCGTCCCTCGGCTGGCATTTCCGTGGTTGGTTTCCCGTGTGCCGTGCCCTCTACCTGTGGCGAATGGTGGTTGGGGTGGGGTGATGGGTGCAGAGGGACATGGTGGTGTGTTCACTGTTGGCACAGCTGCTCCCCGAGCTGCTCTGTGTCCTTCCGGGAGCACATGGGGGCGTCTGCAGGGCCGCCTCGCGCTCAGCCCCCGCTCCTGCGTGACGCCGGGAGGAGGCTGTTGGGTGCAGGCAGCGGCTCTGTAAGCCCGTGCAGACTGAGGACAGCTCTGGGTCTGTTGCCGTGCGAGCCCTGCTCACGCCTGCGGGCCGGGGGCTCACAAGTCCTGACCCTGAGAAGTCAGTGGCTTGTTTCATGGGACAGAGTCTTTATTTATAAGCTTGTTGCCAAACAGCATGTCTTTGGACCTTGGAATTGTTAAAAAATACTTTTATCCACATTGCTTTATCTGGCTGTGGAAAACTGAGTGTGACTGTGTGTTAGAATGTCTGTCTGTGGGCAGAGATCCACGGAGCTGGCAGGCACGTCACTGCACCGCCGTGATAACTCCGTCAAAAATGGCAAAATCAAAACTCCACCCAGAAAGGCACCTGTGACGTGTCCAGGACCAGCCCAGCCCCAGCCCCAGCCCCAGGCACGGGGGCTGCAGGCAGAGCCTGGGTTCGCAGCGCCTCCTGTCTTCACCTCCTGCTGAGGCCGTGCGACCAGGTGTCCTCCAGTGTGCAGGCCTGTGGCCCCTTGGTCAAGGGCCTGCTGTGGACACACGAGCTTGGGTTCCAGGTCTGCCTGTAGAGGCAGAGGCTCCTGGCACCTTCTCGGGTTTGATGCGACAGGGCCCCTTCTGCCAAACCCCCAGGGTCAAGCCCCTCCAAAGGACAGGAGCTGTGTCCCGCCACAGCAGGTGGCCTTGGGCCGAGAGCAGCCCCGAGAACAGCCCTGAGCCATGCTTGCCCGTCAGAACTTGGCCGGAGGGCGGTCTTGGAAACGCACTGACCATTGTGTTTAAGGGCAGACCCTAATGGTCTGGTCGTGGTCGAGCTGGGGGTCTGCCCAGTTTTGTTCTTTGGTTATTTTGTAAGACTTTTGGTTTGCATTCTTTTCTTTTTTTTTTAAAATATATTTTATTGATTTTTTACAGAGAGGAAGGGAGAGGGATAGAGAGTTAGAAACATTGATGAGAAGCATCGATCAGCTGCCTCCTGCACACTCCCCACCGGGGATGTGCCCGCAACCAAGGTACATGCCCTTGACCTGAATTGAACCTGGGACCCTTCAGTCCCCAGGCCGACGCTCTATCCACAGAGCCAAACCAGCTAGGGCTGGTTTGCATTCTTTAAAAAGTTTGGTCTTAAAAGTCTTTGATTGCTGTCCAGACATTGTGATTGCGATGAGGAATGCCTTCTTGTTGCATTTTGTGGTTTTCTGTTTTAGTTTAGATGGAACTTATCTCTCAGTGTCCTTGTGAGGCAAGTTGATGAGTTGCTCTTTGTTTCAGCAGGAGAGTGGTAACTGGGGAAAGGCAGCTTTCTGGTAACGTGAAGGGTTGTTGAAGGATCATTCACACCCCTCCCCCCTCCTACCCCCATTTCACAAAGCCCTTGCACTTTATGGGATGGGGTCTCCCGGGAGACTAGAGATGCCAGCGTCCTTCCAGCCAGCAGTAGCTCCTTTGCTCCTGTCTCCAGCCCTGCCCCTGCTTCTCCCTCGAGTGTCTGTCCCAGCTCCTCTTCTCTGTGAGGTGACGGAGCGAGGCTGGCGCCCGCATTTGCCCTCCCTCCACGAGAGCCAGCTGGTCTCGAGGGACCCATGCCTGCCGTGCCAGCCGACAGCTCCCCAAGATGTGCCCGCAGCTGCGTGCATGGGCCAGTGTCAGGTGGAGGAATTAAGAATATTTAGAGCCCTAACCGGTTTGGCTCAGAGGATAGAGTATCAGCCTGCGGACTCAAGGATCCCAGGTTCGATTCCGGTCAGGGGCATGTACCTTGGTTGCGGTCACATCCCCAGTGGGGGGTGTGCAGGAGGCAGCTAATCGATGTTTCTCTCTCATCGATGTTTCTAACTCTCTATCCCTCTCCCTTCCTCCCTGTAAAAATATCAATAAAATATATTAAAAAAAGAGAATATTTAGAGCTTTGTTTTCTTTTTAGATGTTTAATCTGATAGACACGAGTGACTTAAGAGTGAATGGAGCCTGTGGCTAGCAGGAGGTGGGCTTTGTTTCAGCAGAACCAGAGGCAGCATTTATGTGCCACGAATGAGGGGGAAACACGTGTGAACATGTGTGGTTTATTGAAAGGAACACTGTCATTTCCAGTCTCCATGAGGAAAGCATGCTAATGTGCGGCTTTAAAACTGAACTCTTGAGTGTTTTGTGTTTTAGGTTAAACAGGATCGCGAATCAGGTGGCCATTCAGCGGAAGAAGCAGTTTGTCGAGAGAGCCCACAGCTACTGGCTGCTCAAAAGGCTGTCGCGGAACGGCGCGCCCCTGCTGAGGCGGCTCCAGTCCAGCCTGCAGTCCCAGAGGAGCACGCAGCAGGTACGTGGCGTCTCTCCTCGGGCTCCGGCCGCTCGTTGGCGGGGCCCAGTGTGGTCTGGTCCTGGGAGCCGATGGAGACCTCACATGTCCCGCCTGCTAGGCTGCTGGTTGTGCAGGCGACTCATCCATCGTGTCCCCGGATGTTCCCGCCCGTGGCTTCTGCTTCCTCCCCTCCCTCTGCACACGTGTGGAATGTCTGGGGAAGGGGAAGCCTCACTGCTGATCACGTGGGGTGGGCCTGGGGGAGGGAGCAGCCGCAGGTGAGGCCCGGGCCCCGTGGGTGGGTGTGTGTGTGTGTGTGTGTGTGTGTTTTGGAAATGTGTGAGAGGGACTTACTAAAGGGCGTTTCTCTGCAGGCTGGTTTAGCATTGACTGCACTGGGAGGGCAGGAGGCAAGAGCTGAGTGAGTGATGTTGCTTTCTTTGTTGTTAATCCTCACCTGAGGGTATTTTCCCATTGACTTAGAGAGAGTGGAAGGGATGGAGACACACACGATCACTTGTGTCCACATGCCCTGACTGGGGCAGGGATTGAATCTATAACCCAGGTGCCTGATCTTGACTGGGAATCGAATCTGAGACTCTGGTGCTCAGGCCAACCCTCTACCACTGAGCCGTACTGGGCCCGCGCCCCCGACTGGAATCGAATCTGGGACCCTTCAGTCCACAGGCTGACGCTCTATCCACGGAGCCACACCAGCTGGGGTGGTTTTTGCTTTTTAAAAGAACAAAACCTGTGATTGCTAAATGGGAAGGACACAGAGAAGGTTACCGTGGCCTGTGCGAGGAGACGCCAGGTCCGTGAGGCTCTCTAGGCACACCGAACAAGCTCTTACCCTTGAGGACTTAATCTGGGCTTGTAGGGCCACGGGGCACTTTACAGCAGTTCTGAAATTCGGATTTAGAGTCAGACATGGGCTCTTAGAATTTGAAAACACAAATGGTCACCTGCTCATCGCCCTAGTTTTTGGCTGGTGTCTGTTCACTGTGCTGTGAGGGTGGCCAGCCTCGTAGGAGTGGTGTCTGGTTGGCCTCTGGGTCGAGAGGCTGGGAGCATTCAGCAGAAAGGAGTCCGGTCAGAATTCCCTCGTTGCCCCCCTGCCCTCCTGGGCACTCAGAGAGCTGCTCTCCGATGAGCTGGTGGGGGCCTGTGCGTCCGCCGCACCACCACTGTCTGAACGGCTTACTGCTCGGTCCCTCTTGCTGCTGAGTTGCTAGGGCTGAGCAAGGCGAGGGGACACTGTTGGGCACAGCGGGACGTGGTGCTCTGGACATGGAGGTGGGGTGACAGACCTGGGTTCTCATCAGCCATGGAACCAGGATAACCGCGGGCCACACACATGGGCCTGGGCCTGCCCGGAGATGCTGGTTTCAGGGGGAGGCGAGGGCTTGTCCCAGCAGTTTCCTTTGCTGTCTGTGCTGGGTCCATTCTGGGTTGTGGTTGGGCAGAGGTCAGGCCTTCAGAGACAGGACACTGGGAGGTGGGCCCAGCTCTGCACGTGGACCCTGGTGCTGTGTTAATAGTCAGCAGGAGGAGGTGGGCCCAGGAGGAACTGACGGTGGGCAGCTGCTGTGAGAGTGGACGGTGAGCGTGTGTGAGGACCAGGGCCCTGGGCACACCCGGGGGACCAGCAAGGAAGTGTGAGGAAGTGCGTCGGGGTGGCTGTGTGGAGCCCAGGGAGGAGGGGAGGTTGGAGTGCTGGGCCCAGCCCGGGCCGGGACCCGGGAGCGCCTTTGGTGGTGTTCTCTGCGCTGGGACAGTCCTGCTGGGCTGTCAGGGCTCCGCCAGGGTCGGACCGGGTCAGCTTTGTTGGAGGTGCATTGGGTGGGCCGCGCGTGTGCCGGCACCTCCTCAGTTTCTCTGACTTTTCAGTGCAGTCTTTTCAGTGTTGAAACGTGGAACGGAGATGGGTAAATGGCGTGTCCAGAGCACAGGCCTGCCTGTCCGTCCTGGGTGTTTTCTGTGTATTTGTTTTTCCTCGGCTGCTGCTGATTCTTAGAGCCCGTCTCGAGGTCAAGGCGAGTGGCTGCTCTCGGCTCAGGCCCTTCAGCGTTTTGGGTCCTGAGAGGCCCCTTGCCCTCCACCTGTAGGGACCCTGGTGTGCCCGCACGGTGGAGCTCTGGGTGCTGTGGGGGGCTGGGCTCCCGCTGCCTCCCTGGGCATCGGCGGCTGACTTTCAGCCTTTGATTCATTTTCACAGAGAGAGAACGACGAGGAGATTCAGGCCGCCAAAGAGAAGCTGAAGTACTGGCAGCGGCTGCGGCACGACCTGGAGCGCGCACGCCTGCTGATTGAGCTCCTGCGCAAGCGCGAGAAGCTCAAGCGGGAGCAGGTGAGGCCCGTCGCGGGGCCATGGGCTTCGCCGGGTGTGGGCTTCTGGGCCTGCAGTCCTTGGGCCCGGCCCTCGCCATCCCGGCGCCCTGGGTGGCAGGCAGCTTTACGGAAGGGGACATGTCTCCTTGAAGGACGACAGTGGCACCCAGTGTGGTGTTTGGGACACATGGGGCCAGGGAAGGTGGGAGCCTGGCCGGCACCTGGTGGGTGTGTGGGTGGCACCATTCGCGAGGTGCCTTGACCGAGGCCGCCAGGACTTAGGGTTTAAGTGAGGCACTTGTATTTATTGGCCGTGGACTGAGTGTCAGCCGGGGCAGTCCTGCAACAGGAAGGTCACCTGTGCGTGTCCGCGCTGAGCGCCCTTGTCCTCCAGGTGAAGGTCGAGCAGATGGCGCTGGAGCTGCGGCTGACCCCGCTCACGGTGCTGCTGCGCTCCGTGCTGGACCAGCTGCAGGAGAAGGACCCGGCTCGCATATTCGCCCAGCCGGTGAGCCTGAAGGAGGTGGGTGTGCTGACCGCTCGCCCCGCCCCGTCCACACTGACCGCAGGACGCCGCTCACCTGTGTTCCTGAGTCCTCCCTCTTCTCACCGAGTCCTTACGCTGTGAAGGCGCACGTTTCACTGTAACGTCTTAGCGACGCGGTGGGGACGTTCTTGCTGAGAACCCCAGCAGGTGGGGGTCTGCCCAGCGGGGGCGTCGTGGCTCTGGTTTCAGCGAAGGAGCTGAGTCAGCAGAGCCCGTGGGAAGGGGTGCGAGTGCCATGTCTCAGTGTTGCCGTGTGCTCGTGTGAGTCCTGTGTGCTGTGTGTGCATTCAGGCGTGTCGTGTTGCACGTACGCGCGCGTGAGACTCCGTGTGGGCGCGTGAATTCTCTGGAGTGGCAACGACCTTTCCGCGTGTAAGTGCTGTGCCCTCCTGCGATCAGGTGCCCGACTACCTGGAGCACATCAAGCAGCCCATGGACTTCTCCACCATGAGGAAGCGGCTGGAGGCGCAAGGGTACAGCAGCCTCCCCGAGTTCGAGGAGGACTTCGACCTCATTGTGGACAACTGCATGCGGTACAACGCCAAGGACACGGTGTTCTACCGAGCCGCCGTGAGGCTGCGCGACCAGGGCGGCGTCGTGCTGCGGCAGGCCCGGCGCCAGGTGGACAGCATCGGGTTCGAGGCGACCTCGGGGGTGCACCTGCCGGAGCGGCCGGCCGCGGCCCCTCGGCGGCCTTTCTCCTGGGAGGACGGTAAGCACGGGCCCGGGTCCGGGTGCCGGGAGAGCCACCTGTAGCCTGGTCGGCTCCGCCCAGCAGGACTGGGATGCGAGTCCCACGCGCTCTAGGCTCTCTAGGAGCCGCACGAAGAAAGGGAAGGAAGGCGGCTTATTTCCGGAGCGTCCCTCGGACCCAGCACGCCCGGCGTATTGAGGGTTCGACACGCAGTCATTATAGAAGCCGCGGGGATAGTTGCCATTCGCCTCCGCCTCCTGCCACCTTCACAGCCCCTCTTCGTTCAGACCAGCCACGTTTTAGGCGCCCACGTGAGAGGCTCATGCGGCGGGGCCCGTACGGGACAGCCCGGCCCCCCTGACGCAGCCCCGCGAGCAGCTCAGTGGGGACTTGCGCCCAGGCTGGTCTCTAGCTTCCAGGGTGCTGTTAGCTGCTGAAAGGGCCCAGAAACCGGCACCTGCACTCCGCTCTCTGTTGGCTCCCCCCCCCCCCCCCCCCCCCCGGTTTGCGCTGTATTAAGGGCCTCAGGACTCAGGCCGCCTCCCTCTGTGCGAGACACGGCAGAGCTGCCTGTGCTGTGTCTGTCCTCGGAGGCTGGGCTGCCCTCCGCCCCAGGCTCCGGCCGCCACACACTGGCTGCCACCCAGCTTCCTGGAGCACGAAGGGGTCCGGGGCCTCAGCGTTGGGCCTTTCAGATGACCGTGCGTGCTGCCATGCTGCCTAAGGAAACTCTAGGCATAAAACCGAGGACGAGAAGTCCTACTGAACCTCTTCCTTGGTGTCAGGGCGGGGTCCACGGTGAGCTGGTGCACCCAGTGTGTCCTCCCTCCCGTTAAGTCTGGTGGGCGCTGTGTGCCCCTCTGCTGGGCGGGCCCATGTCTGGCTGCAGGCGGGCAGCTGTCCCTGCTCTGTTTGAAGGATCTGCAAGATGCACTGAGGAGTTCTCCTTTGGGCTTCGGATGCCATGGTCTTGGCTCACGTGAATGTTTCTGAGTTCAATGCCTATGAGGCTTTGTGAGTGATGATAGGGATTCGAGCCAGGCTGCTGTGTGCAGTCTCAGCTGCATCCGTAGCTGGGAGGGGCTCCCGCTCCACCAGGTGGCGCTAGAGTAGGCTTCTCCTTGGCGGCCTCACTTGTCTCAGGTGACTTGTGCCTCGGAGGTTTGGGGGTTTCTGTAGTACATAAGCCTGAGGCTCAGCATTACCTGTGAGACATGCAGCCCAGCGTCATCCCTGGGTCTGGACTCGAGCTCGAGGTCAGTTTGCACAAGCAGCCCCACCTTGGCCCTGGCGCGGGGAAGGGGAGTCCTGCTCAGGAGGAAGCTCAGCAGGTGGTGGGCCTGCCCAGCCGGCACGGTCGCCTCTACTTTCAGTCAAGGGGCCGAGTCAGAGGGCTCAGGGCTGGCCTCCCTCCCGAGAGGCTTGGTCCTGCGTCTGCACCTGCGTCTCCCACGTCCGCGCACCACCTCGGGGGCAAGCGTGTCCCTGTGGCAGCCCTGTCTGTCCCTGTGGCAGCCCTGTCTGTCCCTGTGGCAGCCCTGTCTGTCCCTGTGGCAGCCCCTGTCGTGGGTTTAGAGCGTGGGTGAGGGCCGTCACGTGGCTGAGCAAGGGGCGTGGCCCAGGGTGACGTCGGGGCGTGGAGGTGGAAGGGTGTTTGCTCAGTGGCACCACGGGCGACGGCTAATGGTCGTGTGTTCTGTGACTCAGTGGACAGGTTGCTGAACCCGGCCAACAGGGCCCACATGGGGCTGGAGGAGCAGCTGCGGGAGCTGCTGGACAAGCTGGACCTCACGTGTGCCATGAAGTCCAGCGGGTCGAGGAGCAAGCGGGCCAAGCTCCTGAAGAAGGAGATCGCGCTCGTGCGGAACAAGCTGAGCCAGCAGCAGAGCCAGCCCCCGCCCGCCGAGTCAGGTACTGGAGGCTTTGAAGAGGAAGGTGCTCCGCTGGGGCAGGAGCCGGGGCAGGAAGGTAAGCAGCGCGGCCTCCCGGCGTCTTCCCCAGCCCAGGGTCACCTGACCCCGCCCCATGCCACTCCGCTCTGGTGCCCGCAGTCCTGCCGTCGGTGCTGTGCGCTGGCACTGAGGTGGGCCCGAGTGCCAGGCAGAGCAAGACTGTCCTTCCCAGCTGGGTCCTGGTCCGAAAAGCACGGCTTAGGTCTCACGCAGCATCCTGCGTGGTGGGAGAGGAGGGTGGCGTGCCACAGGTGTGGCGGCACTGCTGTCGTGTTGTCTGTGAGGAGGGAGCCCCAGTTAATGGGCACGGGTGATGAGAGGCGCTGACGGGTTGCTCTAAAGTGCCCTCCCATACATGCACCTCTTAGACCTTTGGAGGGTGGGCAGGCAGGGTGGGCGCCAGTCACGGGGG
Organism: Myotis nattereri; assembly: GCF_964212035.1. Taxonomy (NCBI): domain Eukaryota; kingdom Metazoa; phylum Chordata; class Mammalia; order Chiroptera; family Vespertilionidae; genus Myotis; species Myotis nattereri. Next base: position 215,541,274 of record NC_138076.1, on the reverse strand, counting down.
GCAGGCAGGGGGACCAGGGCTGCCTGAGGGCCCCCAGAGCCAGCCCTGCCTTGGCAGCCTGGCACTCCCCAAGCAGAGCGTGGAGAGGGGGGTGCATTGTGAGCAGATCGAGCTGCAGGCATGTCTTTGTGGACCAGAACACAGGGTGGCGCAGACCCTGCCCCCCAACGGGGACGCGGGCACGGGTGCCGAGGGAGCAGTCGGGCGGCTGGTCCAGGAGGTGAGCGGGGGGACTTGCAGGAAACCCTTCCCTCTCTTACCCTCTCATAGTTTCAGGGGAAGCGGGTCAGTCACACAAAACGGAAAGCGGACGGAGACTCTCCACAGCAGCCGTCAGTTATAACCTTTCTGAGTGTTGAAAAAGCCACACACACATTGTTCTGCAGCTGCTTTAAAAAGCCTTTGCCTGCTGTTGGCGGTCTGCAGGGTCCTGGTCACGGCCGTGTGTGTGCCTTGTGTTGTGTCATCTGCGGCCCCAGGAAGTGCTGGCCGTGACTGTGTAGTTCCTCTGAGTTTCACACGGTCCCGTGGGTCACAGCTCCCGTGTCCTCTAGCGGTTCCCTTAGCAAATGCCTCTTGTGCCTCCAGCCAAGGGTGGCTCTGCTGCCTTTCTCCTTTGATGCCTGGTTCTCAGTGTGCGGTTGGTTGGTTTAGGTCCGTAGCGTAAGGTGCAGGCCTGGCGCGCTCCTTGGGGATGGGAATTGCCGTGGGTTCCAGAAGAGAGCGGAGCTTCTGTTCTCCGCGCTCTCCCTGCTGGAGGGTCGGGTTCCGGTACACTTGTTCCAGGGGCCTCTGGCAGCCAGTTGTACTTGGGGTCCCAGGCTGACCCCCTGTTGAGCCAGGAGGGTCCTTGGGGTCCAGGGTGGCCTCCCCTCGTCAGGCCTGTGCACCCTTGGGGGATGGGTGCCCTGAGACATGGCAGGACCTGGGGGGGGGGCGGTCAGTGTAGGGCACCACTGTCCTCCAGCCAGCCCCCTCTTGCTGCCGGAGCGGCTGCTCTGGCCCTGGTATCTGCCTCTTAGAAAACCGCTCCTTGTGGGTTAATTGCCTTGAAAAGAGCGAGGGCGGGAGAAAGATTGTCACCAAGTGACGCGCCGCCGTCACTGGAACGGCTGCTCTGAGCACCTGCTCTTCCCAGCGGAGAGGCGTGGGACCCTTCTGTTCCTGCGTCCAGGCTCCCGCCCTCACTCCTGGGCGGGGCACCTCGCCTGCCAGGCTGGAGCCCATCAGTCAGGCTGGTCCCTTTGCTACTCTGGCGCTGGGGTCACTTTAAAGGAAGCACACAAATCGCGACCAGAGATGACAGTCAGCCTGGAGCTGCCTGGAACGTGCCCCATGTGCAGGGAGAGAGCGTGTGGCTTTCAGCTGGTGGGAAAGGAAGGTGGAGAGAAAGCAGCTTCCGGGGGCCACCAGAGGGAGCAGGGAGCTCCGGAGGTTCCCAGGCGGCTGTGCGTGGAGACAGACAACCAGCCGTTGGCGTTACTCCAGCAATGTGAGCCTGGGAGACTTAGGATGCACAGACCCAAGAATCTTCTCGAACAATCTCGAGCAACAGGATTACTGTGACACTAAAGTCGTGGGAACTCCTGATACCAAGAACTGTCTTGGTTGTGACTTGGTGTTTACGTGGTTTCCTCTTGAAGAACAGGGAAGTGAAGGGTGGGTGTCAGGCCCATTGAGGTGGGGGCTGCACCCGCCCGGCTAGGGAGGGAGATCTGCTGGCTCGGGGTCCCCAGGGACCTTCCTCTGATGGAGGCCTGGAGGTGAGACGGCGGCAGGCCCGTCCCTGCTGCTCACGCCGCACCGTTTGGGGCCAGCGCTCCTGCGGCTGTGTGCGCTCGGCCCCTCGTCTGTCTGCTGCCCAGCTCAGGGCTATTTTCCCAGGGGACTGTGAGGCTCAGGGAGAGCTGGAGGCGGCTGCCACAGCACCCCGTCACCTGGGGAGGCCTGCGTGCAGCCAGCACTTAGAGAGGCCTGTGCTGTGCTTGCACATGGAGCGTGCGTTCAGTTGGCTGCTGGGCCGGAGAAACGGGTGGCTCTGGGAGAACAGTGAGGGGTTGGCAGGGAGAGGGCCTTGTCGCCGAGTCTCCGATGGGCTTTTGCTGTAGGTTTGGGGGTTTGAGGCCATTGTTTGAGCCCTGCCGTGCTGTTCCAGGCTGAGCCGTCCCCTGTCCTGGGCCTGCCTGTTCAGTGCTGCCGGCAGCATGCCCTGGCTGGGTTCTGCTTTATGACGGCTGTGGGCAAGGGCGAGGGCAGGTGAAGGCCCTGTCGTGCTTGTAAGGGCTTTTTAAAAGAGCTTCCTTACGTGTGTGTTAGCGTCCAGTGACGTTCCACACAGTCCTGCGGGGCACCTGCTCTCCTGGAGGCGGGGGGCGGGGACTGGCTGACGGGCGTGGTGGTGCAGCCAAGGGGTTCACCAGGCACCTGGGTCTGTGTGGCCCCACGCCGGGTCCTTCACGCGCTGCCCCTTGGAAATCTTCCTGTGAGTTGCCCTGGTGGTGGGCGCCCCGTGGCTGCAGAACAGCGACAGTGGGTGAGCAAAGCGGCTGGAAGGAGGGGCCGGGAGGCCTGCTGGTGAGATTCCCTGCGTCTGGTGCAGGTCTGCCGTGACAGTGAGAGGACCCCTGTGGACTGAGCATGAGAGGAGCAGAGGGGTGAGCCATGGTGGTCCGGGGCCTCGTGTGTGCCAGGAACAAGGGCGCCTGGTGGGGCCGAGGTTAGTGTCTGAGTAGGGGGTGGGCTGGAGGGGGCTGCGAGGGCCTGGCTGTGCAGTGGGAGAGCTCAGCAGGGAGGGGCAGCAGAGGGGCAGGCGGGGGCCGCACCCACAGGCCCAGGTGGAGGCAGCCTTGCCGGCACGGAGGCGGCCCTTTAGTCATGGTCAGGATGAGTGCTGACGTGGGGGCTCGAGGGTCAGGCCGGAGGCAGGACAGGAGGCAGGACAGCAGCGGGGGGTGCGCTGAGGAAGGGAGGAGAGCGCAGCGAGCTCCGCCTGTGGCGCGCCTTCGCAGAGGCTTTCAGCGGGAACTCCGCAGGCCCCTGTCCGTCCACGCAGTGCCTTGTGTTTTGTAAGCTGTTTCCTAGCACGTGTGCGTGACTTCAAGCAGCGGTGGGGAGGATTGTGTCACCAGCCGACGTGTCACTGTGGCTCTTGATGCCGCATCCTGCTTGTGGGTGTCTGTCCCAGAGCCTGACGCACGAGGGGGTGGTGTGCCCTGGCAGCCCTCGGTGGGAGGCCTCTGCCCCGGGTGTTGGAGTCCGTGAGGCGGGCCCTCTGGCAAGCGTGGAGCCCCGAGGCCCGAGTTCAGCACTGGCTCAGGCCACAGGGGCCCTACACGGTGGCAGCTTTTCAGCTTTTCCTTCTCAAGTGAACTCGGGGTTAAAGTGTTACCTTGACCTCTTTCAAGGGGCTCGGAGGGCTACCGGGGTCACTACAGGAAGAAGTGTATCTAGGTACCAATGCCACTGGGGTCACTTCAGTAGCTCCTCTGGGCTGTAGGCCACGCGCTCATCCCAGTGGGTGTGGCCTCGCAGGTAGTGCCGGGCCGTCCGCGGGCAGCCTCCAGGGCTGAGCTGGTTTTCAGACGGCTTGTTCCATGTGGAGACGCTGAAGCCTCGGTTAAAATAGTCTCTTCCAAAGGTTGTATTTATTTTTAAAGTTAGATTGGAAGGAGTCACACTAGCATTTCCGGGTGTGGCTGGCATAGGAGTGAGGTTTCTCCCTTTTAAATCGCTCACAGCCCTCGGCACTGCCTGCTTGTGGCGCCGACTAGGGAAGCCTGGTCAGCAGTGGGGGTGAGTGTCGGCTCCCCGGTGCCCAGCTCTGGGCGAGGCCGGGCGGGCGGGGGTGCCCATAGGCCTTAGCTGGGTGCGCTTTCTCTCCTCAAGGTGAGTGAGCTGTGGCTGCAGCTGCCGGCGTGCACCCCAATGATGTGCTTAATGTTGGCGAATGTGAAGTCCTCTCCCGGGTGTTTCCAGAGGCCAGGGCACCCGCCTGTGGGGTGGGGAGCCCCCTGCTGGGACCCCACAGCCCTCACTGCCCACAGGTAGTTGTGTGTGATGCTTTGTTTCCTTAATTGAAGTAGTATTTTGGTGGACTTCACATTTATAGTAAGTTTTATAATAGATTTTATAATTACCAGTTTTCAAAAATCACTTTATTTATAATTTTTTCAGGAGATAAATCTCCCCCTAAACTTGAACCATCAGATGCATTACCTCTTCCTTCAAACTCGGAGACTAATTCAGAACCACCAACCCTCAAACCAGTAGAACTCAACCCAGAGCAGAGTAAACTATTCAAAAGAGTCACATTTGATAATGAATCACATAGCACTTGCACTCAGAGCGCCCTGGTAATCGGACACCCTGCAGAGCCCACCCTCGCCTGTAGTGGCGCTGCGCCGGCGGCGGCCTCCGCGGGGGCGGAGCCAGCAAGCGATGTGAACAGACGCCCTTCTGTTCTCTTCTGCAAATCGAACAGTGTAAGCCCCCCAAAGTCTGCCAAGAACGCTGAGACCCCGCCAGCTTCTCCTCAGCTAGGGACCAAAACCTTTCTGTCTGTAGTCCTTCCGAGGTTGGAGACTCTTCTGCAGCCAAGAAAAAGGTCGCGAAGCACCTGCGGCGACTCCGAGGTGGAGGCGGGGTCCCCGGGAAAGCGCCTGGACACAGGTAACTGCCGCGGCCTCGCCGGCCCTTCTCTCCTCCGGGGTCAGAGGGCACAGTCGGTGCACGGATTTCAGTTTACTGTCCACAGGTCTCTTAGTTTCCAGATGAGAAGACAGAGGGCGCATTTTCTCTCTGAAAACCCCTAACTGTAGGTCTGAGGGTGCGGCCTCCTGGGCCTGGGCGGGTGGTCCTGCTCCTCCTTTGGACTGTGCACCGCGGGAGAGCCGGGGGGAGAGCCGGGGGGCGAGCCGGGGGGAGAGCCGGGGGGAGAGCCGGGGGGAGAGCCGGGGGGAGAGCCGGGGGGAGAGCCGGAGGGGCTCATTTGCATGTCTTGGGCTGCAGGGGGCTGGAAGGAGGCGCCTGAGCTCTTCTGCAGCCTGTGCCTCCCCCGCGACTGCAGCCGCGCGTGTGTCACTGAAACCGGCGGGACTGTTGTCCCCCTCGTGGCTCCACGATGGCCATGCCTCTGGGAGGCGCCGGTTCTGTGTCTGATGCCTCCTTTAGGAGGTGTGTGGACATGCTTGTCCCGTGGGTTCTGTCTTGGACCAGAGCCTGGTCTGTGTTTCTTATTGGTCGACCTGGTGCGTCCAGACACGGTCTCTTGGCCGTCCTGCTGTCAGGGCACCTTCTCAGTTCAGCTGGAGGAGCAGAGGCCGGGTGGGGGCGAGCCATCTGCGTCCCGAGCCTCCCGGTGGGGCCGGTGGCGGGTGGAGGTGGAGGGCCGTCCCCGCTCGCACTGAAGGTGCCCGTGGAGGAGGCGGTCCAGCAGGTGTTTCTGGTGCTGGTTCTGCACTCGGCAGACACTCATTCTTGCTACCGAAGTCACTTCTTATGAACGTCATTGAAACGCAGGGAACTCTCACACGTGCCCTTCGTCTCATAGACGTTCTCCACCCGTGGCCTCTCTTTTCATGGATTGATACCAAGTTGGAGTTCTTTAGTAATTTGTTAAAACCATCGAGTGTCTGAGCCACACGAGCTCCTCAGCGTCTCACAGACACAGGTGAAGGATGGACGCTCGCGTCAGTGCATACCCCGCCCCCCCCTTTCTTGGGCCCTCGGGCCGCTTGTTTGCAAGTGCTCTGAGCCGTGCTCGGAGGGGCAGTCGCGGGGCAGTCACTGTACTGTGTCTTTGGCTCCCGCGTCTGGGGCCTATCCCACGCCACACCCTCTGCCCGCCACCCAACTGCAGCGCACATGCCGGGCACTGCTGGCCCCGCACCCACTGAGAAGCTGGTGACCAGAAGGCCCGCCAGCCCTGCGTTGGCCTCACTGACCTGCTGGGTCTGGCTGGAGCCATTGGCAAGGGTCCACCAGCCGGTGTTCGTGGCGCGCAGGGCGCTTGCACTAGGTCACCGATGTCCTTCTCCCGCTTTCCGTGTCTGAGGGGTGGGTTTTGCACAGGCGGCCGTGGCGTGGAGGAGTCTGTGCCCCGGTCCCGACGGAAACGCAGGCCTCTGCTTCCTTCCTCTGGCGCGTCCGCCGCCCGTGGACGTGCGACGAGGCCTTCGCTCCTGTGCGGCCGGGAGCCTCAGTTGCTCTGGGCAGAGTGCGGCCAGCGGTGCCCACCCGCCCATTTCGGCCTCACCCACTCGGGCTGCGGCTCCTGGGTCTCGGCTCCAAGCTTGCAGCCTTCGCAGTCGGGACAGGAAACGCCTGGTCCTCTGATCATCCCCACGTTCGTCGGTGCGCTCGGCCTGCCTTGTGGGGAGTCTGGGTTCCCCTGCGCTGCAGCGTTTCCAAGTTAGATGCCAGCTGACGCGTTCATTCCAGGACGCAAGTTCATTCCAGCACAGCCGATGTGTCCATCAGGACACCGCCGTGGGCTCCGCGGGAAGCGCCGCGGGAGGCGTGGGCTGCTCTTGCCTCCAGGAGGTTAGCAACCTGCCTCGGCTCCTGCTGGTCCCCAGAGCTCTGCTCTGCTGGCTCCCCTCCCGTGGCCACGGGCTGGTTCCAACAGCGACCCAGGCAGGACTTCTGTGCTGCTTGTCTCCTCCTGAGGTTCCTGCCGCGATTCCTGTGTGCACGTGGGGGCGGGGCGCGAGGGGCGGAGGGGAGAAGGACTCTTCGCGTCCTTGGCCGGTCAGGGCAGCGGCTGGTCTGTTGATTCTTCAGTCAGACCAAGTGGCCTTTTCACTGTTTTCCAGGCTCTCATTTAGCTACTAACGTGCTGGGTGGTTCCCTCTTGGGGTCCTAATGGTTTTCTCTTGCTCAACTTGGATGGAGTTCGGCCAAGTGGTCGCTCTGGAACGCAGGGCGATGGCTGCGTCTTGATCTCACATGATTCTTGGATGTCATTGGAAGCACCAGCTCCACCACCTTCAACACTAACACCAGCACGTGGAGCCCGGCCCCGTCAGCCCGGCGCGCGGGAGGGACCGCCTCGCCAGGGACAGGTGTGAGCCTTCGAGTCAGTCGTGGCTCAGATCACCTCTCGCATCCGGAGGACGCCCTGCACAGATTCCGATCGCGTCCTCAGCTGGCACAGGACCGGGCCTGACAGGACCCGCGTGCGCCACCTGACAGCCAGGAGACCGGGTGCTAACCCTGTCCCTCCACGTCCTCCGCTCTCCCTCCCCCTTCCTGCTGGTTCTCCTGGCCGTCCCGCTGCAGGGAGGAAGCCCAGCCCGGGAGAGCGGCGGCCTGTGCCTGTGCCTGTGCCTGGCGCCCGGGCCTGCTTCCTGCGCCATGGCGTCTCGTGGGGCTGGGCTGGGCACAGCAGGGCGGTTGGGATCTTACGCGCTGGTTTTATCGAAAGGTTGGAACACACACACACACACACACACACACACACACACCGCGCAGTTCTCTTGCTGAGAGTGTAAGTCACGACGTGCGGACGAGGTGATGGGCTTGCCCCACCGCTCACGAGACTGAGGCAGTGGCCCCCCTGCCTGCGGAGCTGGCCCCATGTTTGATCCCATGTTCTGCTTGGGGGGCGCAGGGAGCCTGGGAGGAACGCTGGTGTCCGCAGCACGTGGCCGGGGTGGATGGTGGTGACCGCAGCCCACTCTTTGCCTCATCAGCTGCCAACCAGGTTTTTTAAAAAAATTATTTTAATATCTTACTCATTTCAGAGAGGAAGGGAGAGTGAGAGAAACATCAATGATGAGAGAGACTCATTGACCAGCTGCTTCCTGCACGCCGCCTACTGGGGATTGAGCCCACATCCTGGGCATCTGCCCTGACCAGGAATTGAACTCTGATGCTCTATCCACTGGGCAACACGAGCCAGGGCCAGAAGGTTCTTTTTTTTTTTTTTTTAATATATTTTATTGATTTTAGAGAGGAAGAGAGAGGGAGAGATAGAAACATCAATGATGAGAGAGAATCAATGAGTGGCTGCCTTCTGCACACGCCCCACTGGGGATCGAGCCTGCAACCCAGACATGTACCCGGGGCCCTTCAGTCCGCAGGCTGAGGCTCTATCCATTGAGCTAAATCAGCTAGGGCCAGAAGGTTCTTTAAGGTGCAGTGAGGTGTGGTGAGGTGGGTCTGGCTGTCACACCCGGGGCTTGGGGGCCTGGCCGTGCAGGCTGCTCCAACTGAAGGCCTGGCCTTGGTGAGCGTTCTCTACAGAGTCGCCTCAGCCACCCCATGGGGCACCTCTTCTCCATGTGGCCTGGGTGAGCCCGGGAGGCCTGGAGGGGGTGGGGAGCCTGGCCAGGGGTCTCAGCTTGGCCAGGCCTTTGGGGCAGAGGAAGGCTTGTGTTTGCTGTGTCTCCTGTGACCCCGGTGGACCCGAGCGCGGTGCTGGTGGAGGACACGGCCGGGTTCGAGAGCCGCCCTGTCCCCTCCCGTGCCTTCAGAACGCCTCGTGTTGCCACGTTGTTGAGCGTCGGCTCCACTGGCCACGTGGTTGCTGCAGCTCGGGGACGGGCCTCCTGCTGCTGGGGGGGCCCTCGGCCTCCTGTCTGCAGACCCGCAGAGCCTGCCTGACCGCGTGTCATTTTGTGTCCTTGCAGGGTCTCTGAGGCTCGGCCTGGCTGCTGCCCAGGGGGCCCCGTGGGGAGAGTGACAGGTGCTCAGGGACACTTCTCGGGAAGAACGGGGGTGCTGGCCCCGCTGCGGCCGCTGGGTCCTGGGACAGAGGGAGGAGATGCGCTCGTGCCTCAGGCTGAGGCCTCCCCACCCTCAGCCTTCCCCCTCGTGTCTCCCGGGAGCCTGGCGTCAGGTGGTGGTCCCCAAGCACGTCGTCTGCGTGGACGTCCCGAGGGTGGGCTCGCTGTGTGTCTCGGTGCTGGGCTTCTCTGTCCCGGACTCTCCTCTGCTTGGGCGCCTCCTTGGCCTGCGCTGGGCCAGCTGTCCGTGAGGCGCCACTTGGCCTGCACTGGGCCAGCTGTCCGTGAGGCGCCACTTGGCCTGCACTGGGCCAGCTGTCCGTGAGGCGCCACTTGGCCTGCACTGGGCCAGCTGTCCGTGAGGCGCCACTTGGCCTGCACTGGGCCAGCTGTCCGTGAGGCGCCACTTGGCCTGCACTGGGCCAGCTGTCCGTGAGGCGCCACCTGACCTGCGCTGGGCCAGCTGTCCGTGAGGCGCCACCTGCTGTTGTGCTTCCCGCGCAGGCTCCCACCTGGTGCAGGGCCCAACCTGCTCGCTCCACATGTGAGCTTGTCCCAGGGCCTCCGGGCGCAGCTCACCACCACGGCTGTGGCAGCCTCCGGCCCCGCCATCCTGCTTCTCTGCCTGGACGGGCGTCATCAGCTTCTCTGTCAGGAGGAGCGAATGGCCGAGGTCCAGGAGGTGGAGGCAGGGCGAGGCCGTCAGCTCCATGTGGCACTGAAGGGAGAGACTTTGGGACTGTGTGTCCTTGTCGTCGGACCGTTGGCACAAGGTGTGTCTGGACCGGGCCCGGGTCTGGTGATGCTCAGGGCTTCCTCCGAGGCCACAGGTGGCGGCCTGTTCCCATGTGGTGCTGGGCCCGGATGTGCGCCTGTGGCTGTGGCCCCTTCTCTCACCTCGGGTCTTGCACACTAGGCTCCGTCCATCTGTCCGTCAATCTGGGTGGCCGTCTCTGACTTGCTGACTGCCTTGGGGGTCTTCCCCGGACAGTGCCTTCTGTGCTCCTGTCGCCTGGAGGACCCTGAGGTGGAGAGGCCGTCCGTCCGTCCCCTTGCTCTCCGTGCTCCCGGGGCGTGGGCTGGAGTCGGTCTCGTGGCGTCTCATGCGGCATCAGCTGCCTTGCCACACGGTTGGTTGCCGCGTGCAGATGTCAGATTTCAGCACGAGCGCAGCACCCCAGCCAACGGCTCCGCTGCTGCTGATGAATGTGAGTTCGTTTTAAAGGTAAAAGGACGAAGTGATGCTGAAAGCCAGGGGGGTTGACGCCCACCCAGTGCAGCCGGTGCCTCTCAGGTCCTGTGGGAACAGCAGAACTCATGCCCTTTCTGCACTTGGACTTCTCAGCTCCATCGGGGTTACTCATCTCCCTTGTTTTAAAGTGAGTCACGTGCACTGAGCCTCTGCAGGAAGTACACAGGCGCACCTTGGGGACACGGGTCGAGGTCCAGACCCACACACAACAGGGTCGCCATGAAGTGATCACGTGAATGCTCTGGTGCCAGTGCCCATAGGACGGTTCGCCTCACACCGTAGTCTAAGTGTGTGATAGCGTGTGTTTAGCAACCACGGTGCATCCCTTCATTAAAAATACTTGATGAGAATTAGCCGTCATCTGAGCAATCTCTGTGCTGAAGGGTCTTGTGTGGCGGTGGTGGCGGCTGACTGTGAGGTGGTTACGGAGGGTGGGGCGGTGGCGGCTTCTCAGAGTAAGACAGCAGTGACGTTCTCCGCATGGCCGACTCCTCAGCACAGCCTCCCTGTGGCTGCAGCATCACCCACAAACCTCTTTCAGAACTGCAGCCAGTCCTCAAACCCGGCACTGCTCTGCCAGCCACGCTCACGTGACGCTCTGAATCCTCTGTCGCCGTCTCCCCGTCCTCACAGCCTCGTCACAGGGTGGGCTCCGTCTCCCGAAACCCCTCTCCCTGCTCCTCTGCAAGCTCCTCCTCATCACTCAAGCTCTGTCCTGAGTTTGCAGCGATTCAGCGCGTCCTCAGGCTCCACGTCATGCTCCTTCTGCTGCTCCCACCACACGTGCAGGCATTTCCTCTCGAAGGTCTGGAGCCCTCAGATCGGCCACGAGGGTGGATCAGCTTCTCCCAGACGCCTGTGACTGCCTCCCAGGAGGCAGCTGGGACGGGGAGACCTTTTCCTTTATTCTCCCCGATCCATCAGAGGAACCACGACGGCAGCAATTGCTTACAAATGTGGTTTTTCTTCCCAGTGAGGCTTGGGAGTCAAAGTTAGTCCTTGACCCAAGAGCTGCAGAAAGGCATGAAAACAACATTCATCTGGCCCGTCTCCCCCCGCGCTCCTGGTGACCAGGCGCCTGTCGCGAGCAGTAAGATCCTTTTTTCTGAGCAGCAGGTCTCCACAGGGGCTCACACGATGCAGGAAGCCGTGCGGCACATTCAGACACAGGTAGAGCAGACGGAGCATCACTCTTACCGGCCTAGGATTTTCTAAATGGAAGTGAGCACTGGCTCCAGCTTAAAGTCACAGCTGCATGAGCTCCTAGCAGGAGCCGCCTGTCCTGTGAGGCCAGGCGCTGACCTCCCCTCACTGCGAACGTCCCAGGCGGCGTCTCCTTCCCGTAGGAGGCCGTGTCCTCCACACTCCGAGGCTGTGGAGGAACCTGCTGAGTCCCCTCCACGGTCATCTGAGCGGCCCTTCTGCACAACTTGCTGCAGCTCGGCACCTGCTGCTTCTTCCCCTGGCACCTCCTTCAGCTCACGACCAGCCTCCCATCTCCACACGTTCCTCCCGCCGCCTCCTCACCTCTCAGCCTTCACGGAATGGAAGAGCAGGGCCTGGCCCTGGATTAGGCTTTGGCTGCAGGGAGCTGTGGCTGTGTGGCCTGGACCCAGAGCACGGACCCGTCTCCTCACCAGCAATAGGCTGTTCCCCCTCATCACACGTGTTGGCTGGAGCAGCGCTTGAATGTCCTTCCAGAACCTCTTGGCCTTCACAGCAGGCTCCCTGTTGGGCGCGAGAGGCCTCGCTTTCAGCTTCTCTTGGCGTTGGACAAGCCTCGCCAAGCTGGTGGTTTCTGCTTTTGATTTGAAGTGAGAGGTGCAGCTCTTCCTTCACTGGGCCTCCTGGAGGCCATTGTGGGCTTTGAATGGGCCTGACTTCCGTCTTGTTGTGTCTCAGGAAATAGGGGGCCCGGGAGAGGGAGCGAGATGGGCGGCCGGTCGGTGGAGCAGTGAGAGCACAGCCTTTATCAGTTAGGTTCTTGGTCTCATACGGGGCAGTTTGTGACCCCAAACAATGACAGGAGTAAGGTCAAGGGTCACTGATCACGAGCACCATGACCAGGTTTTGACGATGACAAGGATTGTGATACTTCAGCAGCACTGAGCACAGGCTGTTGGGGAAGTGGTGCCCGTGGGCTGGTGAGATGCAGGGCTGCACAAGCCTTCAGCTGGTGGACTCGCCGTCTCTGCGAAGCGCAGTGAAGCGAGGTTGCCTTTGTAAAGCAGGCGAGAGAGCCCTCTAACCTGACCACCCACTTCACTCGGTTTTAAAGAAAAGGCTTTTCAATTTTTTAAGCATGAGGAGTGGGATTTCTTTTTTGGGGGAAAAAATATGCACCGTCCTCGGTGTCACACGGAGGGAGCCCGGCTGGGTCTGCAGGGGGCGGGGGGAACGGGGATGGACGGACGGACGGATGGACGGACAGGACACACGGGCTATGCAGTGAGAGGTCTGCCCGTTGCCTTGGCCTGACGTCGGTGGTAGGGACGTGGCCAGTGTGTCTGGTCACAGAGGGCGCGGCTCTGAGGCGGCCTGGCCTGGCCTTGTGAGCACCGCTTCCTGGGAGTGCGCTGCCCCCACCCCCGTTAGCCAGGTGCCTGTGGCCTGTTTTAACGTGTTTTTTAGGTTCTTGTTAATACTTTTCTTTTGAAAGAGTTTTTTCATCGACTTGACGCTCCCATTTGAAGTTCCACTGTGTGAAGTCGCTCTTGGTGGTCTGGCTCCTCAGCCAGGTCCCGGCCCGCCTGGCCCTCGAGCCTGGTGCAGACACGGCTCGTCCCGGCCTCACCGGAGGGACATGCGGGTGGCCCGCCGCCTGGGAGCGAATGGCATGCCTGTCGTGTTTGGTGGAGCCTGTGTCACATGTGACATTTGGAAGAGCCCCTGAGACCAGCGCCCCTGAGCGCGTGAGGCTCTGTCAGCCTTGGTGTCGCTGCACAGGCGCGGCTCCTGTGCCGTGGGGCTGGGGGTTTGGGGTGACGGCCTCCATTCTGTCACAGATGGGACATCAGATTCTGGTTTGGGGCGACGTTGCGCTCGGGGTGGCGGCTCTGGCCGCAGAGCTCAGCCGATGTGTCTTTGCAGGTCTCACCAATGGCTTTGGGGGCGTGAGGAGTGAGCAGGAGCCGGGCGGCCTCCCCGGGAGGAAAGCCACGCCCCGGCGCCGCTGCGCCTCCGAGTCCAGCATCGCCTCCAGCAGCAGCCCCCTCTGCGACACCAGGTGGGCGACGGGGGTCCCCAGTTCCATGGGACCTGTTCTGTGGGCCCGAACCAGAGAAGCGGGAATTACAAACAGATGCATGAGCATCAGGTCTTAATGGGGAGTTATTCGTACTTTTCCTTACAAAGTCTTGCCTGTAACGGGATGGTGGTGAGCGCAGCCCTGGCCGCTTGCCCTGCAGGGGCCACTTTGTACCTGGGCTGCAGTCCCTGCTGCTGGGCCCAGCTCCCTGGGGGCGGGTGTGAGGGTTTCGGCGCCACCTGACCAGCCTGTGCTCCCCGCAGTTTCAGTGCCCCCAAGTGCGGCCGCGGCAAGCCAGCCCTGGTGCGCAGGCACACGCTGGAGGACCGCAGCGAGCTGATCTCCTGCATCGAGAACGGGAACTACGCCAAGGCAGCCAGGATCGCAGCCGGTGAGTGCAGCCCAGGCCCCTTTGTGCGTCCCTCTGGCCAGGAGTAAAGGCAGCACGTTGGGTGTGCCCCGTGGACACTGTCTGCCTCCACCTCGGGGGACTTCTGCCCCCTGGCCTCTCCCGGAAGGCGGCTTTGGCGCAGCGCCAGGCGGGTGCTGAGCCACAGACAGGCCTGCGGGCGGCCGGGGGGAAGCGATGTGTTTGTCCTGCATGTTGCCCTGTGTGGGTGTTCAGCCCCAAGTGGTTCCTGTCAGACCCTGTGAGGCCGACGGGCTTTGTTTAGTCTCATGTGTGATCTGCAGCCAATTGTGAAACTGCAGGGCGGGGTGGGGGTCCCCCAGCTTTCAGTATCTAGAGGAGGCTCGGGGTCAGGTGGGAGCAGTGGGCTGTGTTGGGATGGAGACTGCCTTGGAAATGTGGGTGGAGACGAGTGGCCCAGCCAGGAGGGGTCTGAGCAGAGCAGCTGGTCAGCCCTGGGCTGTGTGGAGAGGGGGCTGGGGACTAGCGGGACCTTGGGCACCAGGATGTGGGTGTGGACTCCAGGGATGTTCTGAGGGTCAGACGAGGCTCCCTGTTGGTTGAGGGTGTGAGGAGGGATGGGGAGGGAGCCAGGGCTGTGGTTTTGAACTTAGGGTGTTGGTTCCAGAGGTGCCCTGGGGACCTCCTGGGAGGTGGGCACGAGGGCGGAGGTGGGGGCTCAGGAGGGAGAGATGTTGGGAGCCTGGAGGTTGGAGCCCTCAAGTAGGGTCGGGTGGAAACCCCGGGCTATACTGCGGGTAAGAGTGTCAGGGTGCCGGGGCCTCAGAGACGCTCAGCCAGGGCAGGTGCCCCGTGCCCACCGTTCCAGGTGGTGTCTCTGCTCGGGGACGGCATGCACCCTGCTGGGTGCCTGGGGGCTCACCCCTCGTTCCTTCTCTCTCTAGAAGTGGGTCAGAGCAGCATGTGGATCTCAACGGACGCTGCAGCCTCCGCGCTCGAGCCCCTGAAGGTGGTGTGGGCCAAGTGCAGCGGCTACCCCTCCTACCCCGCCCTGGTGAGCGGGGCACGGGCTGGGCGGTGCTGCTGTCCCCTGCGTGCGGGGCAGGCGTCCACGGCTCCTGCCAGGACACCCGTGGGGGAGGGGGTGGGAGAGCGCCTGCACAGCCCACCTCGGTGCAGCGCTCGGTGTGACCCCCGTGTCCCCCGGCAGATCATCGACCCTAAGATGCCGCGCGTGCCAGGGCACCACAACGGGGTCACCATCCCGGCCCCGCCGCTGGACGTGCTGAAGATCGGCGAGCACATGCAGACCAAGGCGGACGAGCGGCTGTTCCTCGTCCTCTTTTTTGACAACAAGCGGAGCTGGTAAGTGCCCGGCACCTGGGAGCACGGAGGCTGGGGGCGGCCGGGCCTCCGTTTCTTACCTGTGGGCCCACCCAGTCCCCCTGCCCTCACTGCCCGGGGACACCGCTTTGGCCCCTCTGAGCGCGGATGGAAGCTCGCGGGCAACAGCAGAGTCCTCCGACCTCGGCACTGCAGCCCCTCTGCCCGCAGCTGCTGGTGTGGCGCCCGCCTCGGGGTGCAGAGCCTGCTGGCACCTGGGGGCTGTAGCTGGGGCACCCACCAGGATTGGCATGTTCGGCTGGATTGGGTTTGGGTGTCGTGCTGGTGGCCCTGGGTGGCCACTGGGGAAAGACGTGGAAGGCTGACGGGGCCTCCAGGACCCAGGGGCCTCTGGGGAGTCACGGAGGAGAGGAGGTGCCCGCCTGGTTTTCGTGAGGGTCTGGTTGTGCCCCGCCCCGCAGGCCCCACGCTGACCGGGCCGGCCACCGACAGCCCTGCTCCGGCGTTTCTGGAGGGGCCTCTCGCGCACCCTGGCCCCCGGGGCACCCTGACCCCGGGGTCGCGTCAGCAGGCCTCTGTGTGGTTAGACTGACGTGACGTGTGGCGAAGGGAACATGCCCGCAGCTCTCACTGTTGCCACCTCTTTTCTTTTAAAAAGGCAGTGGCTCCCGAAGTCCAAAATGGTCCCCCTTGGCATTGACGAGACGATAGACAAGCTGAAGATGATGGAGGGGAGGAACTCCAGCATCCGGAAGGCTGTGCGGGTCGCCTTTGACCGCGCCATGAACCACCTGAGCCGGGTGCACGGGGAGCCCGCCAGCGACCTCAGCGACATCGACTGAGGGCCCGCCGTGTCCGTATGTTGATAAGCTGTACATGTTTGTATATTGTTCAAAACCTAACTTATTCTGATGGTAGATGTAGTTCTTTCATTCCTTTCCCTGGGGAGTCGGGGAGGTTTGTTCCCAAGTTTTCTATGAAACCATCGGTCTGGGCGCGGCGGGCGCAGCTTCCGCACGACTCTGCCCGGCACAGGTCACCGGAGGGTGCTGCTTGCATCACTTTCTTTGATCCATAGCTTTTTTTCAAAAGACTTTTGAATGTTTAATAAATTTGTAAATCACACTCTTTACACAGAGTACCTGTTATTTAACGAGATGGGATGTAAATTTGCAGTGACAAATGTGTATTTTAAGAAAGAAAATGACATTATTTTGAGTGGTACTTTGTGGAAAGAGGCGGAGAGGGAATTTCTGCCGTGTACATCACCTGCGAATCACCAAAAACACTCCGCGCCCTGCGGCTGGGCGGGCGCGTCCCGGTGCTGCCGCCCGCCTCCGGCCGCCCAGGGGGCCCCAGCGGATTATTTATTGTAGAAAGTGTATTCACCTGCTTTATAATGAAAAATAAATTTGCAAAAGTATATTGATAGCATTTTTATACACACGGACGTCCGCCTGCCGCGGCGCGGGCTGCTGGCTGTACAGACTGGCTGTGTTCTTTGGTTTGTAACTTGTATCCTGTTTACAATGAGGGGCTTTCTGTACTTGTTTTGATTTAGGACACTTTGGTAGCAATAGAAACTTTGGATACATTTTGTATGGTACCTGTGATGTACATAGAATTAGTACTTTATTTTTATTTTTAAGAGGTAAAGCATTATGTTAGGGGAAAAGGTAGGGTGGGTTTCCAAATGCATTTTTTTATATTAAAAAATAAAGTCAAGATTTGGATGGTGTGGCCATTTCATTCCTACGTCCCCAGAGTGCTGGAGGCTGGCAGGCCTGCGCCCCCGGCCTGTCCCCACCGGCGCTCCAGGCACCGTACCCTGCGTTGTCATGGCATTATTTATTATTTTAGCTAATCATATTTTTATTTTAAACTGGTAGTCTGAAATTTTTAAATGTTTTTCCTTTTCAGTCCCCGTTGTTTGTGACGTCTCCACAGAAACTTGAAAATAAATGTCTTCCTTTGATAGTTTTGTCCTGTGTCTGGCAGACGCTTTATCTGCTGTGTTCCTCTCGGGGGGCCTGCTGGTGGCAAGCCAGGGCCGTGGTCGGGGTAGGGCCATCCGAGCCCGGGCTGCGCAGGTGCGCCCTCCACAGGTCGAGGGAGGTGCCGTCACAGGGTCTGAGTGCGTGGGATGGTGATGCTTGGAGCCTTCGGTGGCATCAGCTGGGCTCAGGCCTAGGACAGGCTGCAGCGGCGGGCCTGGCGGAATCTCTTGTGACCAGTGAAGTGAGCACGTCACGTGGGCCCCAGTGAAATGACCACGTCACGTGCCGCCCCCCCCCCTCCCCCCGGCCAAAGCTGTGGCACTCCCCTCGCTGCTCTAACCCAGGGTGTTTCCTTCCATGTCGGACCCACGTGCAGGCTGGTGGGAGCATTACATGGATGTGGTGGGTCTTTGTCCTTTGCAGGTGGTTGAAGGTGCCAACACCTGCCTTTGGCTCTGGGTTGATGGTGGTGTCGGGGCACCCAGTCCTCACCTGGGCCCCAGGCTCTGGGTGGGGCTGGGCAGGTGGCCTGGTTGTCTCTGGACTGCTTATTGGGGTCCTGGAGGTCTGGGTGGGGGCGCTGCAGGGCAGCTGTGAGGGCAGGGGTGCTGGGCGCACTGGGTGGATGGAGAGCCCGGCCTGGGAGGCTGCAGGCCCTGGGGGGAGTGGACCCCTCGAGGCCACAGGAGGGGCAGAGCTCTGTGAACCTGGAGGCTCACGTTAAAATTCATCATTTCAGTACACACTGCCGGGTCGCAGTGCTTGGTGAGCGCTGTCTCCAGGCTCAGTGGGCGCCGTGGCCCAGCGTCTGTGGTCGGGACTCGTATTTAAAAACAAACGCTTTGCTTTCCTAGGGAGGGTGTTTGACTTGGTCTTAAAGAGCGATACTCGCCTTGACCGGTGTGGCTCAGTGGATAGAGCGTCGGCCTGCGGACTGAAGGGTCCCGGGTTCGATGCCGGTCAAGGGCATGTACCTTGGTTGTGGGCACATCCCAAGTAGGGGGTGTTCAGGAGGCAGCTGATCGATGTTTCTCTCTCATCGATGTTTCTAACTCTCTATCCCTCTCCCTTCCTCTCTGTAAAAAATCAATAAAATATATTTTTTTAAAAAGTGACACTCGCCAGGACACAGAATTAAAATCTGTGAGGGCCCTGAGGCTCTGTCTGACCCATGAGGCAACAGAGTCTGTCAAGGTTGAGGAGCTGACCTTGGGAGGCACAGCAGGGACCGGAGGCCGCAGGGACAGGCCCACAGCAGGGATGGGGGTGCACCCGGCTGCCTGGGGCCAGTGCTGGGCCCCCCTTTCCAGGGGACCCCCGTCACTTGGCGTCTTGTGGTCTTGGCTCATCAGCGTTTCTCCTGCTGCAACTGAAACACGCCTTCAGGGACCTGCTCCAGTTTCCTGTCAGCCCAGCAGAGGGCGCTCCCACCCCGACATGCCAGCCGCTCTCCTGCCCGCCCCCCCCCAAACACACACTCCCTTCACTTGCTGCTGCCCAGGGTGGGGGAGGGCCGAGGGCTGAGGTCCTGGGGCCGCTGTGTGCAGGTTGGTGGGGGATCACCGGCTGCGATCCTGGCTGTCGGGCCTCATGGGGGTACTGATGACAGCCCGAGTTCCCAGGGGGCCCCTGTGGCCTCCCCCCTCTGCCCCGGGACCTGTCCCTGCGGTGCCCGTGGGGCCGCAGTCGGGTACTGACCACACCGGGGGCCGGGCTGGCCCCGCACCTGCCCACTCGGTGGGATTTGGGGGGTGCCGGCCCGGGGCTGAGTGTCTGCCTGGTGAGTACACAGCAGCCATCACGTTTATGGTTTTAACCCACGGGAGTTTTTCTCCAGTGACACTGGCGAGGATGTGCAGACCTCAGTCCCAGCCGGCACCACCAAGGGAGCCTTGGCCATGGGTCGCGGCGTCCTGTGAACACAGCACCACGCGTGGCCCGTGGGCTGCGGCCGTGGCGGCCGGGGTCCCAGACCAGCGGCAGGTTTGTTGTAATTAACATGAAGCAGACGCTGTGACAGGGCTGCTGGCCGAGCCGGGCGCTCCGTGCATGTGAGCTCGGCCGAGGAGGCGCCTCAGAGCCGGGGAGCGGCCACTGCAGCCAGGCCCCCTGGGCCGGTGTGGGGTGGGGGGCCTGGGCAGGCCCGCGAGGCGTGGCGCTGCGGGGAGGGGCCTGCAGCCGGCTCCCCGCTCTGCTTGCAACTGGCAGCCGTGCCCTGGTGCACACGGGGAGACGGGTGCTCACCTGCAGCCAGGCTGCTGGGAGGGCCTGGCAGGGGGCTGGGCTGTTGGGTTTCTGGGGTTCAGGGTGCTGGGGTACAATGTAGAACAGGCCCAGGGGTGGAGACTTCACTCCTTGCTGCCTGTGCTGAGCCCCGAGAGCTGCCTGCATCCATTGCTTGGGGGTGTGGGGGCTGGTTACACGGATGCACCCCACCCCCGGAGCCCGAGCTGCAGGGGCCCGTCTGGGGGCAGGGAGCCCTCCACACATATGGTGTCACATCCCCCCACAACCCCCACAAAGGCGTCCTGTCGAAGCTGTTAGTAGTGTCCCCGTTTTCCAAAGGGGACATGGGGCTCGGAGGGAGGCGTTGCCTGCTCGGGGGTGCGAGGGACGGCTGGAGCGTCGCCTGGCTGAGACCCCGGGTCTGGCCCCGGGAGGGTCAGGGGGCTGGGACCTTGGGGCCGCCCGGAGCCTCGACCCCAACGTGCACTCAGTCAGCTATGGAGGCTGAGTGTGGGTCCTCTGATGGCCTTGCACTGAGGGAATATGTTCTTGATGTCAGAAAGGAAGGGAGAGGGAGGGAGAGAGAAACGAGAGAATCATGGATCTGCTGCCTCCTGCACGGCCCACACTGGGGATCGAGCCCACAACCCAGGCCTGTGCCCTGACCGGGAATCGAACCCGGGACCCTCCAGTCTGCAGGGTGATGCTTTATCCATTGAGCCACACCGGCCAGGGCTCTCCTGCTCTTATGGGGGCCTGTGCACACAGCAGCCCAGCCCCGAGGGAGTGGGTGTGTGGTCCTCCCAGCTGGCAGGCCAGGCCCTGGCTCCTGGCAGTTTGGGAATTGGATTGTGAGTGATGAGGTTCGTCCCGGTGACTCTGATAGATGCCTGCACGTTGATTGAAAGTAAAATGCACGACCTTTTCTTTCGATGCCGAGAGGCAGACTCAGCTGGAAGTGATCAGCATCGGGCGGAGGAGCGTAGAGGCCGTGGGAAGAAGTTTGAAGGCATTTGAGAAATACGGCGTTTCCCCTGCAAGCAATGTGCGTTGTGATGCCTTAATCCCGGCTTCGAGCGATGACGGGTTCTGCCGGCGCCCAGAGCCTTTACCCAGACTCAGCACAGTTCCCTGTCTCATCGTCATATCTTTTAATTAACTCCCGTTAGGGATGGCGTTTGCTGTCACACTTACTCTGTCCCCAGGAAGTGGCTCCGGGAGCCAGGAGCTGGGGCCTGGTGGGGCCGGTGAGCCATGTGGCACAGCCTCGTGGGACCCCTGGCCACTGCCCACCCGGGGCCCCGCTTCCACCCGTGCCCCTCACTCCTCACACAGGGAGGATCCCCACAAGCTCCACCCCACTGGCTCCCTGGAGGTCTCAGGAATGAGCCCTGTCTGCAGGGCTCTGGGCCTGGGGGTGTCAGCCACGTTGTCTCTGGACTCGGCTGCAAAGCTTCCCAAAGGCCACGCCCTGGAACCCTGGGCCAGGCGTGAGCTGCTGTGGGTTGTCCTTGGCTGTGAAACAAGAACCATGAGGGGTGCCCAGCCGGCGTGGCCTATGAACCACGAGGTCAGGGTTCGATTCCCAGGCAGGTCACATGCCTGGTTGCAGGCTTGATCCCTAGTAGAGGGTGTGCAGGAGGCAGCCAATCGATGGTTCTCTCTCATCAATGTTTCTCTCTCTCCCTCTTCTGTCCTCTCTCTCTAAAATCAATAAAAACATATCCTATATAATAAAAGGCCAGTGACCATAACGGCGCCAGGACCATAATGACCATCGACCAGTCGCTATGAGGTGCGTCAACCACCTCTCGGTCCCTCCCCCTGGGGGTGGCGGCAGGGCAGGACTGGGGACTGGTGGGCGGCGGTGGGCGGCGGGTGGTGAGCGGCCAGCGGCAAGCATCGCGTGGTGGCGGAGGCGAGGCGAGCATTGCGGCTTGGGGGCTTCGCGGAGCTTCGGGGGGCAGCGGAGGCGAGTGTCGCGGAGCTTTGTGGGGTGGTGAGCTTCGCGGAGCATTGGGGGGCGGTGGCGAGTGTTGTGGGGCGGCAGACATGGCCCTGATCACAGGCCAGGCCTAGAGACCCTTCTTGCACATGATATCGTGCGCTGGGCCTCTAGTCCTATTAATAAAAGCCGATGTGGTCGTCACGCCCTCATGCCGTGATGCCCTCAACGAACGATCGCCAGGAGGCTGCGTGCGCAGTGGGCGGGGGCAGGTGGGCGGGGGCTTGATGCTGTGCGTGCGGCCGGAGGCAGGGCCCACGGCTCCGTGCAGTGAGGCCTGGGGGACCCCTGGCTCCTGCCTACCTCTTTGGGACCATCGATTGTGGGGCTCCCACACTGTGAGAGAGCACAGACCAGGCTGGGGACCCCCCCCTGAGTGCACGAATGTTGTGCACCGGGCCTCTAGTATATATATAAAAAGACAAAGACATTAACAGAAAAGAATACCACAGACCAACATTTCTCATAAACACGGAAGCAAAAATCCTCAACAAAATAGTAGCAGCTCAAACACAAATGTACAAAAAGAATCCACCAGGACGCGGCCCAGTGGGATTTACCCCAGGCGTGCAAGGCTGGTTCAACCTTCAAGAACCAGGAAGTGTTACCACCACACCAACAGGCTACCCAAGAAAGACCACGCGTGGAATGTTCCATGCCACACATAACACAGGTAGTGATCATATCTGCAGGTGCAGAAAGCACTTTTTTTTTAATTTAAAAATTTTAAATATTATATATTTTTTAAAAAATATTTTATTGGTTTCAGAGAGGAAGAGAGAAACATCAAGGATGAGAGAATCATTGCTCAGCTGCCCCCTGCAAGTCCCACACTGGGGATCTTGTGCCCTGACTGGGAATCGAACCGTGACCTCTTGGTTCATGGGTCGACGCTCAGCCACGGAGCCACGTGGCCGGGCCAGAACGCGCTCTACTGCTGGGAAGTACACCGCTGCACGGAGCGCTATGACTTTTCGTCCATTCACTGGTTTGGCGGCGTCTCCAGTTTTTGCCACGTCCACATACAGACCGTGCAGAGGGCCTGTCTTCTCATTTCTCCGGCCAGGACCCAGGACGGAGGGGGCAGAGGGTGGGGCAAGCCTGTGTTTGACTTTAGGACAAATGCCAGTCTGTCGCCCAGCAGCGCCACCTCCTGGTCATCACTTGATGTTTTCTACTTTTTGAAGAATTTCCCCCAATTCCACAAAAAGTACAAACCTACGTGTCCAATAAGCTCAACCGTCCCAGGCACGCGAGGAAAACCACATTTTAAGGAACACGGCTTCGCGTGGAGGCTACCGAGGAATCCTCCAGGGCAGGCGAGGGGCCCAAGGCTGCCTTCCGGGGCTCAGAGGTGCGGCCCCTTCCTGGGGGATCCAGGGTGGGCAGAGAGGATCCCCACAATGGAGGGTCCTGGGGGGACTCTTCCCGGGGCGTGTCCAGGCCCATCCCGCCTCATTTCACCCTCCCGTCTCCCTGAATATCCAGTTGTCCACCACCCGGAATCCAGACAGCTGCCACCTCTGGCTGCGTCCCGACCTCTGAGTCCCAGCCGCCTGGGTGCCACCCTCGGCCCTGACTGCCCCCCGTCACCGGCGTCACCCCCTCAGAGGCAAATGCGACTCGTCAGGATCAGTGCCGACGTGTGCGACACCCCCATTCAGAAAGCCTAACGACCCGGCGCTCAGCTCTGTCCAGACCTGCGTTCCACATCTGGTCTCGGCGGACGGGGAGAGCTTCGCGTCCAGGTGCGGCCTCGCAGGCGCTGCTCCGAGGACAGAGCCCTCCCCGCAGCCGCCGCCTGCACGTCCCCGAGAAAAATCCAGTTAATTAGTGGGCCACTTCCAACTGATAGTGAGTCCGGTCTCTCAGCTACTGTCAGTGCCTACAGGTCAGTGCCATGTGCCGGTCCTTGTCTGTGAAAACGTAAATTGCTGCCTTCAGGCCTGGCCAGTGTGGCTCAGTGAATAGAGCGTCGGCCTGCGGACCAAAGGGTCCCGGGTTCGATTCCAGTCAAGGAAACAGGCCCGGGTTGTGGGCTCGATCCCCATTGGGGACGTGCAGGAGGCAGCTGATCAATGATTCTCTCTCATCACTGGCGTTTCTCTCTCTCCCTCTCCCTTCCTCTCTGACATCAATAAAAACATATCAAACAATTGCTGCCTTCAGTATATTACGATCTTCACCTTATCCCGTCCTGACTGCAGTTTCTGTGGGGAGAGGAAGGGGCTCAGGGTCTGGGGTCCCTGGTCAGCTGGGCTCCCGGGAGAAGGGGCTCCCCAGAGGAGGAGGAGGCTGGGGACAGGCAGGTGGGTCAGGGCCTGGGCCTTGTGGGATGTCTGCCCGGTGAGGGGGGGTGGCGGGGGCTCCCTCTCCCTCCGTCCCTGGCCCCTTGGGGAGTCCCACGCCACCTCCCCTCCCCGCCACCTGGTCTGCTGGGCCTGCAGAAGCCATCGCCCCAGAATCCCTGGCCGTCCCCACGCTCAGCGGTCAGGCCTCTGTGCCCAGGGCTCCCAGGGCCCAGGACAGCCGGGCTCTGCGGGGACGGCCCGAGGTGGCCCCTGTCGCGCCTCCATCTGCCTCCTGCGGACACAGGCCACTCACCTGAGCGGCGTCTGACCGGAGACAGGTGTGTCCTGAGGCCTCGGCCGTCACGGCGGAGGGGGCTTTGCCTCAAGTTGGCACGTTGCTCTGGTCTATTTAAGGAGGATTTCCTTTTATTTTTTAAGTGTTTTTATTGATTTTTTTTTTTTTAGAGAGAGAGGAAGGGAGAAGGATAGAGAGAGAAATATTGATGAGAGAGAAACATTATCGATCGGCTGCCTCCTGCACGCCCCCTACTGGGGGTCGAGCCCACAACTGGGGCACAGCCCTGAGCGGGAATCGGACCAGGGACCCCGGGGTTCTGGAGTGGACGCTGAGCCACGCAGCCTGCTGTGGGGCCAGGAGGGTTTTCCTCATCGCGCTGCGTCTGCAGGAAGTTTCATTCATGAAAACGAATCCCGTTGAAAAGCGAGAAAAGACACCAAAAGGCGCCCGGGGTCTTGAACGTCTGCGAAATGGCCGCCCGAGGACAACGGGAGGAGACTGGGCGCCTCCCGCAGGGAGACCCTCCGCCGAGGCCCGCGCTGGTGGGGCCTGATGCCACCGTCCTGGGGTCGCAGAGGGTGTCCTGCCGGCCCGCAGGGCTCAGCCTCCCTGGGCTGGGCCGTGCGCTCGGGCCTCGCTGGGCGTTCAGAGGCTCCGGTGGGCGGTTCGAGGTCAGTTGGTGCTGGGGTGCCGGGTGGCTCTGAGACCCCTCACTTCCAGCCCCTTTGCCTGGGGGCCTCCCAGGTGGCCTGGCCCGGACCCTCCCCCCCCCAGGCTCCCAGGCCCCTCTGCACGCCCAGTGCCTGAGCCTGGGGGTCCTGTTCCCAGGGGGGCGGCGGGAGGAGGCCGGGCGGGGGCTGCAGGCTGGGCCAGGCCCTTGCAGGTGGCGTCTGAGCAGCTGCCTGGCCGCTGCAACCCCCCGCACGGCCACCAGGTGGCAGGCGCGCTCTTCGCGGGCCGCAGCCCCGGTGCCCAACCTCAGACGGGACTGATTTCTGGGGCGGGGGAGGAAGCCAAAGTTTGGGGGGGAAAGTATAAAATATTCAACAGGAAAAGGGTAAGTAATAACCGCGGGCAGAAGGGAGGCACGTCCTTGGACTTTGAAACGGAGCCGATTATTAGTGAACAGCGTTGTCAAGAGCAGGACGGCAGGGACCTGGGTCCGGGCTGGGGTGCTGGGGTGGGGGGCGCCCCTCTGCCGCCTCGCGGGCTCCGTGAGGTCCCACAGCCAGGCTGGGGGGTTCTGTGCTTGATTCCTGATCTGGGGTCCCGCAGGGCGGGCCCAGCCGGGGCTGGACCTGACCCCCCACAGGGCGGGCCTGTGTCTCCCAGTTACAGTGTTCCGTGGGTGACAGCTTAGGAAAGGTCACTGTGGCCCGGCCGGGTGGCTCAGGGGTGAGTGCCGACCTATGACCCAGGAGGTCAGGGTTCGTCCGGTCAGGGCACAGGCCCGGGTTATGGGCTCGGTCCCCAGTGTGGGGCGTGCAGGAGGCAGCTGGTTATGGATGATTCTCTCTCATCACTGATGTCTCCCTCCCTTCCTCTCTGAAATAAATTAATAAACATACTTACAAAATTAACTGGTAAAGCCCCCCACCTCCCTGAGGGGCAGGGGCAGGGCTGCCCGGGGGCCTCACCCCCAGCCCAGCCCAGAGGGAGCGGTGATGCTGGTGCCCGCGGAGCCGGCAGCGCCCCTGCCCACACCTGCCCAGTCCTCATCCCTACGGGGCTGCGGTTCCAATAGGGACCATTTGTAATTGGCTCGGAAACCATTAAAGGTCTTATTACTCTTGTTTTTCTTGGGAATTAAAACTCTCTGCTAGTTCCAACCCTAATTCTAAAGACAGAGGGCAGAAGTCGGAGTCCCCGCCTGTCTCTCAGACTCGGGCACAAACACACTGACAGCTGGTCATCCGCCCGGCGATGAGGTAACCGTATGTGTGAGCTGCACGTTCTCTCCCTCTCCCTCCCTCTTTACCTCTCTGCCTCCCTCCCTCCCTCCCTCCCTCCTCCCTCCCTCCCTCCCTCCCTGTCTCTCTCCCTCTCTGTCTCCCTGTCTCTCTCCCTCTCTGTCTCTCTCACGCTGTCCCAGGGATGCTGGCCTCCCCCGGGCGTGAGACTAAAACAGCCCCACTTGGGCGGAGCAGGGCAGGATCGGCGTCTCGAGTTCCGCGTGTGGAGGCCGTGGGGGCTCCTGCTGAGCAGCCACACTAGCCTCCCTGCAGGGTAGCTCCTTGGAGGCACTGAGACAGGATGGAGTTCCCACCCTCATCCATCCAGCTGTGCACCTGGGACCGAGGCTGGAAGGGCCCGGGGATGGATGCCAGGAGGATTGGCTGAGCTAGGAGGATCTGTCTGTCCATCCATCCACCCACCATCCAATCATTTATCCACTCACCATCCATCCATGCATCCATCCATGCATCCATCCATCCATCATTTATCCATCCACCCACCATCCATCATTCATCATTTATCCATCCATCCATCCACCCATCATTTACCCATCCATCCATCCATCCATCATTTATCCATCCATCCATCCACCCATCATTTATCCATCCATCCATCCATCCATCCATCCATCATTTATCCATGCATCCATCCACCCATCATTCATCATTTATCCATGCATCCATCCACCCATCATTCATCATTTATCCATCCATCCATCCATCCATCCATCATTCATCATTTATCCATCCATCCATCCACCCATCATTTATCCATACATCCATCCATCCATCCACCCATCATTTACCCATCCATCCATCCATCCATCATTTATCCATCCATCTATCCATCCATCCATCCATCCATCCATCCATCATTTATCCATCCATCCATCCACCCATCATTTATCCATCCATCCATCCATCCATCCATCCTTCCATCATTTGTCTATTCATGATCCATCCATCCATCCATCATTTATCCATCCATCCATCCACCCATCATTTATCCATCCATCCATCCATCCATCCACCCATCATTTATCCATCCATCCATCCATCCATCCATGCATCCATCCATCCATCATTTGTCTATTCATGATCCATCCATCCATCCATCTGTCCACCATCCATCCATCCTCCATTGCAAAGGGCTACTATGTCCCAGAAACTGGGCGAGTCCTTTCCATGTATCTACTGCTGTTCATCCGACATACGTGCTGCTCTCGTGACCATTTTATAGGCGTGGACACTGAGGCCCAGAGAGGTTCAGTGACTTGCTTAGGCCACACAGTGAGGGTCTGGGCAGGAGGTGGTGTCCCAGCAGAAGGGGGTGCCACCTGTGAGCAGTCTTCCCATCAGCCCATAAACGACGCCAATGTGACTTGGCCTGGGTGCGGCGGGCAGGGAAGGCGACCGCGGGAGGGCCGTGGGGTTTGCAGGGACCTTCTGGGCCTATCAGCGTCCTCGGAGCTGTGACCCCGTGACCCCGCCTGCACCAACCCCGCAGGGGGTTGGGGATCCCTGGCGAGTGGGGTGCAAGCCCCCCCGCGCCAGGTAGAGCTTTAAAATCCCTCCAGAATTTGAGGCGAAGGAATCGGTCAACACGCAGCTTCTTTTTACAAAACGAGATTTCCGCTAAGTGGTATTGGAGGCTGAACGGGAACTCGGGTTTTCAGAGCTGAAATCTGCGATCATTTGGAAGCCGACTTCCATTTGGCCTCATCCTCTGTTTTATGAAAGGAAATCAAAATTGCGAACACACTCCCTTATCTCTCCGATCGGGGAGGGGATATAAATAGCCAGGCTCGGGAGCTCAGCCTGTAGACACACAGCTCCACCTCCTCCGGTGGAGGAACCGGCCTCGGCTCAAGACCGCGCCCCGACCGGTGCGGGCGGCTCTGGGGGGGGACACAGCGGCCTGGACGGGGGCCGAGGCCACCCATGCTTCTCGGGACGGAGCTGCCAGCTGGAGGAGTGGGAGCTGACGGGGAGCTCACTCCCTCACAGACGCCTGTCCTGCCCTGGGCAGGTCTGTGCTTCAGAAAATGGTTTATCTCATTGAACCGAAGCCAGCAAGGCCGCCCAGCACAGCGGGCTTCTTCCGTCCCCTGCCAGCCCTGTGCCCCCGCCGCCACTCCCTGATCTGTCCTCGGTCTTTCTCCAGCGAGGTTGGCCCCCAGCTTGGGGTCCACAGCCGCCCCGCAGTCCAGTCTGGCAGGGCTTCTGCCGGAGCCGCAGGGCTGGGCTGCCTCACGCCTCGTGGGCACCTTCCCCGGGTGGGAAAGGAGCCAGCAGCCTGGGGGTTTGGTGGTGACGTGGGGGCAGTGGGTGGAGACAGCCCAGTCCCGTCAGTCTGTGCACAGGGCTTCCTCCCAACCCCTCCCGGTTCCTCTGGCTGCTGGGAACCAGGGACTATGAGGGACCCCGGTCCAGGAGAGGGGGCCGTGTGGGCCCCACCGTCCCCACCGTCCCCACTTGTGCCCTCAGAGCCACCCCTGCCTTCCGTCCTGGCTGCACAGAGCTCGAGAGTCCAGGCCAAACCGCCCCCAGGCCCTGCCGCTGCCCAGGGCTGCCTGGGTGGGCTGGTGACCACCTCCGCCAGTGCCCCTCCGGCCGGGAATCCTGAAGTCCGGAGGGGATTGGTCACCAGTTCTCACACGAGGAGTCTCCTGCACAGCCTGCTCCACCACAAGCCCTCACAGCCTGTGGCCTCCTTTCATGGGTCCTCAGATGCTCTGCCTCCCTCAGCCAACCGCGGGACGTGGTCTTTGCAATCAGATCACCAACAGGAGGAAGGCGGAGTCGGGTCCACACCTCAGAGGTGGCCAGCAGGACAGAAGAGCCAGGGGTCAGGGATGGGCCTCCGACCGGAGGGGTTCCAGAAAGACAGGGGGCCAATTAGAATCCAGCAGGTGTTGTAACATCCTTCAGCCATTCCAAAAAGGTGTCCTTACCATTGAAAGCATTACAGACGTTCACTTTTCTTTATTTTTATTTATTTATTTATTTAATATATTTTATTGATTTTTTACAGAGAGGAAGGGAGAGAGATAGAGAGTTAGAAACATCGATGAGAGAGAAACATCGATCAGCTGCCTCCTGCACATCTCCCACTGGGGATGTGCCCGCAACCCAGGTACATGCCCTTGACCGGAATCGAACCTGGGACCTTTCAGTCCGCAGGCCGACGCTCTATCCTCTGAGCCAAACCGGTTTCGGCGTTCACTTTTCTTACATTGACAAATGTACACTGAACTCAACCCTAACCCTAACCCTAACCCCAAACTTAAACATAACCCTAACCCTAACACTAACCCTAACCTCAACCCTAACCCTAACCCTAACCCTAACCCTAACCTTAACCTAACCCTAACCCTAACCTTAACCCTAACCCTAACCCTATCCCTAACCTTAACCTAACCCTAACCCTAACCCTAACACAAACTCTAAACCTAGCCCTAACCCTAATCCTAACCTTAACCCTAATCCTAACCCTAACCCTAACCCTAACCCTAACACTAGCTCTAGCCCTAACCCTAACTGTAACCCTAAGCCTAACATTAACCCTAATCCTAACCTCTAGCCCTAACCCTAGCCCTAAACTGAACCCAAACCATAACTGGAACCCTAACCCTAACCCTAACCCTAACCCTAACCCACACCTGCCATTTGGGGCTCCTGGGAGCCTCTGCACCTGCTGCAGCATCACCCCAGGCCCTGGCTCTGCTCCCCACTCCCCATCTTTGCAGATGTGTTTGCTGCTTGCACGTTGCCCAGCCCAACTTGCCTTTTCCAGAAGCTTCCAGACCAGCTGGCCCTCGGAGCACACTCCCTCCTCCGCTGCCTTTATGTCCGGTGGCCAAGGAACAAGCCACCTATTTTCGGTCAGACCTCTCTGGTGGCGGCCGCAGGCTCCCGATTTAAATGCGAATCTCACCCAGAATCCTAGACACGCCCCGGGATAAGGTTTAAGCAGCTACTGGGCGCCGTGGCCCAGTCACGTCCACACACACGATGACCCAGCACACGGGTGAAGCGCAGGCGGGGCTGACAGCCTGGAGGAGCCCCTGCCCAGCCTTGTGCAGCCCCGCCCTTCACCTGGGTCAGCCTCTGGGGACCCGCGGGCCACACCGCGGACACCGCCGTCTGCACTGCCGAGGCCGCGAGGATGTGCCGGTGTCTCGCTGACCCTGGGAGCAGCGTGCGGCCTCTGCCCGGCCCTGCTGCCTGGAGCGAGACAGAGGAGGGGGCACGGCCAGGCCTCGGGGGCCTGGCAGGCAGGTGTGACCAGCAGACGGACCAGGTGAAGGGCGGGCGGCCCGGGCCGTGGGGTGGGCAGGTGAGTGCTCCAGGCCCTCAGGCCCCTGCGCCTCTGCCCCTGTGCTGGGTAATTTCCTGTGTAGACGTGACTGGGCCACGGTGCCCAGACACCTGGTGTCACCTTATTCCAGGGCGTGTCTACGATTCTGGGAGAGATCAGCATTTAAATCTGAAGACTGAGCCTGGCCTGTGTGGCTCATTGGTTCAGCAGCGACCTATGAACCAGGAGGTCACAGCTCGATTCCCAGTCAGGGCACAGGCCCGGGTTGTGGGCTCAGCCCCCAGTAGGGGGCGTGCAGGAGGCAGCCGATCCATAATTCTCTCTCATCACTGATGTTTCTATCTCTCTCTTCCTCTCCCTTCCTCTCTGAAGTCAATAAAAATGTATTTTTTTAAAAAATTGGAAGAGTAAGGCACAGGCCCCGAGTGTGGGGGGACCCACCCCGTCCCCCGAGGCCTGTGGGGCAGGAAGGCGGAGCGAGGGACAGGACCCCGTCTGCTGGTCTCGGCGCTGGACAGGCCTCCCTGGCTTTGGACTCAGACTCGGACTGGAACCTCCCCCACTGCCCTCCTCAGCCCCGGACGGCAGACGGGGTCCTGGGACTCCTCACCTCCGTCGCCACGGGAGCTGGGCTGACCATCGCAACCATTTTTTAAATTTTAATCCTCCCCGGAGGATATTTTTCCATTGGTTTTTAGAGAGTGGGAGAGCGAGGGAGAGACTGAGAGAAACAGCAATGTGAGAGAAACACACTGATTGGTCGCCGCCTGCACGCGCCCTGACCAGGCCTGGGCTGGGGAGGAGCCTGTAACCGAGGTACGTGCCGTAAACTGGAATTGAACCCGGGACCCACTGAGCCACACTGGCCAGGGTCCATGGCAACCATTTCCAGGTGTGAGTGTCTATCTGAATCCTCTTTCCGTTCACCCCCAGCTGGTCCCTGGGAACCCCCAGGTGAACGTCCCTGCTGCCTGGAAAAGGGGTCCCACGCCCCCCAGGGCCTGTGACCGGCTCAGAGGCCCCAGCGAGAGGTCAGACCGGGGAGCTGTGGCCTCAACCTCCCCCAGACCCGCTTCTCCCCGAAGTCACGCGATGTCTGGGGGCCTTGACGGGCTCTTGTTCATAGAAAAGTTATCCCATAATTTACCCCATCGGCTCCCGACATCGATTCCTTCACCCGGGAAGACCCCAGCGCCCCGGGCCCTGGGAATCCTGCCTGAGGGGCGTCAGCCTCTTGCTTCCTCATTGAAAGGCTTTCCCCGCCGGGTCCTCAAGCCCAGGGCTAAACACGCAATTAGAGCTGCTGCTGACACTGAGCATAAAAGCCTCCCCCGAGCAGCTGGAATCAACACGTGGGCTGAGCGAGCACATGTCCTCCCAAGGCTCCTGTGAGGAGCGCGGCCGTGGTAACTGTGTGGCCAGCGGGACAGGGGACCGAGTGCGGGGAGGGGGCCCCAGGCCCACGGAGCACGGATTTGGGACCAGCTGTGGTGGGGGTCACGGATCCCCCGCCAGAGACAAGGAAAGACATTCTCTGCAACAGACTACTCTCCCACCGCGAGAGGATGTCACCCGACAGCCACGGGGCCATGTGGGGAGACGTGTCCGCGGAGCAGATGGTTAAAGGCAGAAGGCCTTGCCCAGCCACTATGTGCCCCTGGGAGCCCCAGTGTCTCCCCAGGACGGCCCCCCCATCTGGCCACGGCGCTCTGGGAGCCACCCCACCTTCGGGCAGGAATATGGAGAATCGCATGGGGTCCGTGATGCGATTGGTTGGTTTTCCCGCTTCCAGAGACGGAGCTTGCTGGCCCTGCCCGGGTTCAGCTGGTTCCCCCTTTGGAGGGCGGAGGCTGCTGGGGGTTTCCGGGCAGCGGGGACCTCGTGTCCCCCTCCTCTTCCCTCCCCCAGCCCTAGGCGGTCAGAGCCACTCGCCCTCCCCACCAAGGCAGGTGACTCACCGCTCCCCCCGCCCCAAAGGCTGCTAAGGGGCAGTCCTCACTCCAGGGCACCGAGGACGCACCCCACAGGCGGGGCACCTCCGTCGCCAGCCCCTCAGCTCACAGGCGCCTCAGGAACTCGTGGTGCCCACTCCCGATGCTTTACTCACAGCTGCGGTGGGTTCACCTGTTGCCCTACGCCCACCCCCCCTTTCTGGGCAGAAGAGGACCCCGGCTTTTACAGGGTCCGCCATGCTGGCCTCCTGGTGCCCCCCGAAACAAGGCGGCTCGTGTTGACGTTTGTCGCGTGTCCCCCCTGAAAACCTGTTGGAGGCTCAGCCCACGGCCGCCGGGCGCGCCTCAGACCACGGGGTCGCGCGCACTGGGCCTCGGGGGTCGCGGGGAGGCGAAGGGGCTGAGCCAGGCCAGGGAGGGCGGGTGGCCCAGGGCGTCCTTGAGGTTCATCCACGCGGCCCGCCAGCCGCGCTCGCCCCGCGCCCTCGCGGTGCGGTCGGTGCAGACCGTGCCCAGCTGGAGGGCGAGCATCACGGCCGCGAAGAGGAAGCCGTACAGCGCCGCCAGGAGCAGCAGGAGCAGCGGCGCGCGGGGCGCCCGGCGGCCGTGCGCGCAGCCCCGCAGGGCGGGCACCCCGAGCAGCAGCAGCGCGTGCAGCGCGGCCAGCGCCGTGTACAGCGTGAACAGCAGGAAGAACTTGCGGTTGTCCTCGCCCACGCAGTTGTTGACCCACGGGCAGTGGTGGTCCACGCGGCGGATGCAGCGCCCGCACACGGGGCAGTGGTGCGCGCCCGGCGGCCGGACCAGGTCGCAGACGGAGCAGCGGGGGCCCCCGGGCTCGGCGCCCAGGCCGGACCCCGCGCCCACGGGCAGGGCGCCCGGGTCGGTGAGCAGGGTCCGCGCGTGCGCCGCCAGCGCCAGGCCGGCCAGCGCCAGGGAGAGCGCGCCGTGCGCCCCGCCGTCCGCGCCGCCCCGCGCGGGCCCCAGCAGCTCGCGCAGCAGCAACGCGCACCCGCCCGGCAGCAGCAGCCACGTGGCCGCGGCGCACGCGAGGCCCAGCGGGTCCCGCACGAACCACACGCGGCGCGGCTGCCGGGGGCCCTTGTGCGCGGGGGTCGGCGCGGGCATCGCGCTGGGAAGGGGGCGCCGGCGGTCCCTGCGCGCCCCTTGCGCCCCGCTTCCCGCGCGCGCCAGGCCTGTCCGGCTGGAGACCCGCCTGCGCGCAGAGTTCTAGAATGTGCGGCGCGGGGATTTGTGAGCACAGAAAGGGGAGCCCTGCCCCCCAGGCGGCCTTCCCCTCGGGCGGGGCCGGGCACAGGGCCTCCGAGGAGGCGGGGGGGGGGGGGCGGGTGCTGAGCGCGGAAGGGGGAGAGGGAGAGGGAGAGAGAAACATCAAGGAGGAGAGAGAATCATGGATCGCTGCCTCCTGCACGCCCCCCGCTGGGGATGGAGCCCACAGCCCGGGCCTGCGCCCTGCCTGGGAATGGAACCCTGACCTCCAGGTTCCGCCACTGAGCCGCCCGGCTGGGCGGCACGGGCCTCTTTCAGG
The DNA here is from genome assembly GCF_964212035.1 of Myotis nattereri. Taxonomy (NCBI): domain Eukaryota; kingdom Metazoa; phylum Chordata; class Mammalia; order Chiroptera; family Vespertilionidae; genus Myotis; species Myotis nattereri. The sequence continues at coordinate 215,507,741 of NC_138076.1, read as the reverse complement.
ACCCAGGAGAGAGCCAGGGCGGGAGGGGGGCCAGGCCTGGGCATCCCGTGTGGGGGAGGGGGAGACGGGTTGGGGGGCGGAGCTTTAGGGCCAGGGCCCCGGGCAGGGCAGAGGGTGGCTGAGGAGGTCCTGGGAAGGTCCTTTGGCGACTGTGGTCCTGGTGGTGTTCAGGGCCGGGGAGGGGCGCGGGCAGGAACCCTGGTGGAGACGGGGTGCTGTCTATATCGGGGGCAGTAGAGGAAGGGGGCTCCGTGGGCTGGGAACGTTTTAAAGTCCCCAAGGCTCCGTGGAGCTGGATGTGGCAGCCGCGTTCCTGACCAAGGGGCGGGACCAGCCACACTGGCTGGTAAGGGATCTACGGTGTCCAACCAGCTGGGGCCAAGTGCTCGGGACACAGGTGGGCGCGGGCGGGGCTGGGACCCTCCTGGTGCCGGATCCTGGGCTGAGGTTTCAGCCCTGACGCAGGTGCTACCAGCTGCCCACTTGGTCGGCCCAGTCCTCTCCCCGCCCCGCCTGCCTCACCCCCTGCAGGCGGCTGTCCTGCGAGGACTCACCGGGGCCTGCAGCCTCCCCGCTGCAGCTGACCATGGACACAGCGGGGGCTGGGCGGGGCCAGATCACCAGTGTGGGGTCTTCCTCGTCCCCTGAGCGCCCCACGGAGGCCCTGCAGGCAGGTCCCTCCGGGTCCTCAGCTGCCCTGACCTTGTTCTGGGGTCTCATCCTTGAGGTTCTGTGACGGGGGCATCGCTTGGGTTTACCGGCCGGCTGTGCTGCTGGGAACCCCCACTCTTCTCTTTCTGACCCTGTGTGGGTGCTCCTCTTCGTCCCCCAGGACTGTGGGTGTGATGCTATGAAACTGCCCACTTCTGTCCAGGGTGACCCACTCCATCCAGGTGCACACTCACACATGCACAGGCACACACAGGCATGCACACACTCGCACCACACAGACACACACAGGCACACACAGGCACACATGCGCACACACCTGCACACTCACACATATAAACATGTGCATGCACACAGGCACACATACACCTGCACACACAAGGCACACACAGGCACAAATACACACACAGACACACACTAGCACATACAACACACACATGCGCACATGCACACACATGTGCACACACACACGCACATGCACACGCGCGAGGCACACACATACACAGACACACATGCACACATGCACAGGCACACACATACACACAGACACACAAGGCACACACGCACAGGCACACACATGCACACAGGCACACACATGCACACATACGCACATACACACAGGCACACACATGCACAATGCACACACGCACACACGTGCACACAGGCGCACACAGGCATGCGCGATGCAGTCCTCATTATCTCCAAACAGCAGGGCCGGTTAGAGCAGAGACCCTGAAAGGGGGCGGAGCTTGTGGGTTTGGGGGGACAGGCGTCCGTCTGCCAAGTGGCTGCTCCCGCATCTCATCACAGCGCAGCCCCGAATGCCCTGGGCCATGGCGCTCTGCCTGTGTGGGCAGGGGCGGAGGCTGACAGAGAAAGACGATGACCTGCCTGCCCCCACGGCGGACACTTCCCCACAGGCTCTTGCCAGGTGACGTGTGAGCCGGGCGGGCCCGGCGGGCGCGGTGCCGTGGGCTGGAGCGGGGGACAGGGAAGGGGGACCTGGGACCTGGGACGGGCGGAAGAGCGCGGGCCTCTGAGCGCCCCTCCTCCCTTCCCTCTCTAGCCCTCGGCGCACGTCCTTGTCCACCCCGGTCCTCATCCCCTCCCCGCTCTCCCGGCCTCGCAGACCCTGGTCCTGGAGGCGAGGTGGCCAGGGTGGGGCAGTGCTGCCCGGCTTCCTGGGCTGACCACTGTCCAGGGCACTTCCAGGCCGGAGGGTGCGTGGCCGGCTCCGCCCCTGCCTGGCGCCAGGTCCAGCTGCAGACCCCACGGGCCAACCCTCGGGCCTCAGGCTCCCTGACCCGCGGGAGCGCCCGTGTGCAGCCAGCACAGCCCACCTTTCGGCCAAGAAGGAGCAGCAAGCAGCCGGCAGGCCTCTGAGCTGAGGGTGAACATCCAGTGCTGAGACGGGGAACGAGGAGAGGCCGCGGGGGGCGGGGGTTGGAGGGGCGCTGTGCGGGCGGCCTTCAGAGCCCCCGGCTGCTGCCCGCCTGGCACCAGCAGCTCCTTCCTGTCCCACCGTCAGCTCTTCCTCTGGGGCCCAGCTGGCCGAGTCTGGGGGCGCTTTAGCCTCAGTGCCCTCTGCCGGGCTGCTCGCCCTGCCCCCACCCTCGGGATGCGGGGTTCCCAGCCTCTGACGATTCGGAATCCTGCTGGCTCTGCGGTCCCACCCAGCTCCGCGTGCTGCAGGCCTCACGCTCACACATCCCGGGCTGCCTGGCCCGGCCCTGGCCCGGCAGGCACCCTGTGGACAGCAGGTGGGAAGCCTGGAGGGCTCCCAGGTTGAGGAGGGCCCCTGGGCCCCGTGCCGCAGGCCCGTGTCCACCATCTGGCCGGAGGAGGCAGGTGCTCTCTGCTGCTGCCCAGCCTGAAGCCCAGGCAGGAAGCCAGGGTCACGTGCCCGGAGCAGGCAGCCCAGCCCGGAGCAGGGTCCCGACCGGAACACAGCGAGGAGCAGAGGCAGAGGACATGGAGCGCAGACGATGCCTGGCCCTGGCCCCTCTCCCTCTCCATGGCTGATGGTGGCAGAACCCGCCGCCCAGACGCAGGCGGCTCTCCTGGCGCGGAGAGGGGCGCCAGGAAAGAGCAGCGCCGGGCCCGTTCTTTCCGGATCACCGGCTTCCTGGGCTCCCGCGCGAACAGGACGGGCTGCCGCGTCGAGTTCAATGCATCACGGTTTAATCAGACGTGGCAGCTGTCGGGCGCCCGGTCCCGGGGACAGCTTGCCGCCAAAATGATCTGATCCGTCCAAGACATCTTCATGCTGCCGTGGGCCTCGGGGCCGAGCTGCCTCCATCGGCAAAGCCCAGTTCCAGGCTCCCGGTGGGCCCGGCAGGGCTCTGTGCAGCGTGGAGGCGGGTGGGGGGTGGGGGGTGGGGCGAGGGAGTGGGTGGGGGTGGAGGGGTAGGAAGCAGCTGCTTTTGCTCAAAAAAGGCAGACAATTTGAAAGAAGGACCGAGGGACAAGGAGGCCCTGACCTCTGCCCAAGTCACAGGCATCAAAGGAGCAGCCAGCGGGTGGGTGTGTGTATGGGGGGTGGGGAGGGGCCGCCAGGGTGACGGCTGCAGGAGTTGTGGCTCTGAACGGGCCACCGGCCCACCGAGCATACCCAGCACCAGCCGGCCCCTCAGCCCAGGGCCCTCAGGGGGCTCAGAGTCTGGGAGGGGGGCAGGGCGAGTCGAGGGCCGGCCTCCAGGGAGGCAGCCGAGGAGGAGGCAGAGGCCCTCCCCTTCCCCCCAGCCTCCCTGCCCCCCAAGCACAGCCAGTGGAGGGGTGATCGAACGCAGCAGGCAGCCCGGTCTGATGGGGGCAGGGCTCCAGTAGGAAACCCGCTCTCTGACCCGCTTGGGGTCCCGGGGCGCGGGAAGCAGCACGGCCAGCTCTGAGGGTCAGGAGGGCACCCTGGCCTGCGAGTGGGCAGGTCCAGGAGAGGGCGATGGGGACAGGATGGCCACCAGCACCTCCTGCTGTTGGGTGAATTGGATGTTTGGACGGAACGTGCCTCAGAGATGCCTGCTTCCCCAGGGGCACTCGCCCAACAGTGAGAGGCTGTGGCCGGAGTCCTCCCGCCCCCGTGCGCGTTTGCCACGGCGGCTGGGCAGGGCGTCACCACGTCAGGGACCAGGCAGAGAGGCCCCAGCCAGGCTCGCAGCCTCCAGGGCGGCCTGGATTTCTCGCAGTGACTGCCCAGGCAGGGGCCAGGGCTGGGCCCTGGGTCAGAGCAAGGCTCAGGCCCCACGAAGCCACACCCCAGCCCTGGCCAGCCCCGTGGACGGAGCCGCTCGAGCGCTGCTGGCTGGTGGGCTCCCAGCTCTGCTGGCCCAGGTCCTGCCCTGTGGCCTGGGGCCTTCTGCTGGCAGCACAAGCCCAGGGCCCTGTGGACGGGTCCCTGAGGCCCGGGCGGCCGTCCTGCGGGAGGCTGGCCTCGGCCTGCGCCCCTCAGACAGGAGGACAGGCCGCTTGCTTGGTGCTGAGCCCGATGAAGGTGCTGCTGCCCTCTGCACCCCCTCAGAGCCACGCCCGACGGGAAGACAGTCACCCTGCCCTGCCCGGGGGCTGCGCCCACTCTCCGTCCAGGTTTGGATGGAGCTGCGAGAAGCCACCGCCCCTTCACTGACCAGCTCAGCCTCTTCCCGGCGCTGCCTCTCCCCTGGGGCCGCGAGCTCACAGTGTGGCCCGTCCGAAGGCTGACGTGTCAGCTGGACCCGCAGAAGCCACAGCAGCAGGTCCGAGCCCCCCTGAGGGCAGGTGGGACGTGGCTCCTGGGCGGGAGGATGAGGGGGTCGTGGGAGCGGGGCCCAGGTTTCGGGCGTGGTTGCCCCATAGGCCTCCGAGGCTCTGCTCGCTTTCTTCCATCTTCTCTCCTCTCTGCGTTTCGGATCTGACGGCTTCTATCGTCCTCTCCTCAGGCTACAATTCCTCCTCTGGCGGCCTCCACGCTGTGCTCAAGGGCCCAGCAGGTCTCTGTTTTGGTTATTGCAGCCACCAGTCCGTACCTTTCATTTCCTACACTTTCCGTTTGCCTTAAAGACTCCCTGTCTGTTTACTCATTGATATAACATTTCCTGTGTTTCTTTAAAAAAATATTTTTATTGATTTCAGAGAGGAAGGGAGAGGGAGAGAGAGAGAGAGAAAATCATCAATGATGAGAGAGAATCATGGATCGGCCGCCTCCTGCTCGCCCCACACTGAGGATCGAGCCTGCAACCCCGGCCTGTGCCCTGACCTGGAATCCAACCGTGACCTCCAGGTCATAGGTCGATGCTCAACCCCTGAGCCACGCCAGCCGGGCCCATTAATTTTTCCAATGTTCTCTTACCTTTCTTCATATTTGTTCAGATTCAAATTCATTCGTGCGTGGCGCTACCTGAGAGCGAAGGCACGGCCGTCTAGGGGACACCCCTGAGGTTCCTCTGCAGCCAGAGCTGCTGGAGTCCCCGTGAGTCCGCGGAACACCTCTGGGACCTGGGCTTCTCCCTGGGGTGGGGTGGGGGCAGGGAATCCGGTTCTGCTTTAAAGCAACTCAGTAGAGAAACCGCCGTCTGCCATCTGCGCGGGAATTGGCTAATTTACCCTCGAGCCGAGGTCCCAGTCCATTTCCCATCACATCATCTAACTGCGCGCGCGGATCCTCATTCTGGGATCAATTTCATCCTGAGTGGCACCCACTTAACCCCGGGGCCCCTGCTTTCAGCCGAGTAAAGGTCACACCGTCCCACGTCCCGCAGCAGCTCATCCATCAGGAGGGCCGCGGGGAAAGGTTAATGGATGCGGAGGACGGGATCCATCTCCAGGGGCGTTAAGATGCCTCGGGCAGGGCTCCGTTTCCATTCAGTTTAGCCGCGGGGACGGGATTTTCGGTGCTAACCGCGCCATTTAGGACGCCCGCCCGCAGGGTCAGGGCCGCCCTTTCCAAGAAGCCGCCTGCTGCCCCGGCCGCAGGAGCTCAGCAGGTGTCCCCGAGGGAAGCGAGATGACACAGAGCAGACCGCCCCCCTTTCCAATGATGCTCATGAGCCGAGTGCACGGACTCAGCCCCTGTCCCGTGGAAGGGGGAGCGGGGACAGAGCCCCGGGCTCCCCTGGGCGGCCGCCTGGCGGCCCCGTCTGATAAACTGCATGTGCCGAGGGGGGGGACAGAGCGGGATGAGGGTGGAGGTTTCTGGGACTCACCCACAGGGAGCGGGGGCGGGGGTGGGGGGAGAGCTGTGAGGGAGACGGGTGGTCGCAGTCGCTGGGCCCAAGAGTGTGGGAGAGGCAGGCGGCAGGCGCTGGCTGGCACTTCCTGTGCCTGGGCAGGAGGGGACCCCGTGCACGGAGGAGCCTGCTCCCACCCAGCGGGCAGCACCCACCGATGCCGGGCGGTCTGCAGGACCCCTGGAATCTACGGGGGTGGATCCCATTTGGTGAGGCCCTGGGGCCCCTCTGAAACCGGCCTCCCTCCCGGCTCCGTCCTCACCTCCCTGTGGCAAGGGTCACCCTGACCCCTCCACGGGGGCTCTTCTCCGTGGGCACCTGAGGGCTCAGAAGTCGGGGGCCATCACACCAGCCCTGGGGGCGGAGCCCGCCGCAGGCGCTGCGCTCTGCTGAGCCTGGCCGGCCTCGTGGGCTCCCCCCCCCCCCCCCGGGTCCTCCTGCAGCGGGGCCGTCAGAGGGGCCTGCACACGTTTGCAATGCCTTCCTGGGGTTCGTTCTTGAAACAACGGGCGTTTTGCACCTGCTCCGAAGCGGCCTTTCTCCCGGGCCGTCTCCCACCTCCGGACCGAGCAGCCCTCACCTCGTTCGCGTCCAAGTCACCGCTGCTCCTGGCGGTTTTGGTGCTGGAGTCTCGGGGTTCCAGAGGCAATGACGTCATCTGCACGTGGTCCTCATTTCCCCCCCCTTCCGTGCGTGTCCCAGTCCAGACCGGGGATGAAGCGCTGGGTGAGCAGATGGGGGTTCAGTGTGCGGCCACCAGGCGCCGGGAAGGGGCACAGAGCAGGCCCTGGACCTGTGGGTCGGAAATGGAAATAAAGTCCCCGCTCAGGCCACTCCCCGAAGAACTCCGTGCTCACGGGCGACCGCGGCAAACTGCAAACCGGGGAGTCGGAAGGCCCCCCGACCGGACGCCGGCCTGGACCCCTGGGGGGGAGGCACAGGCGTGAAGAAGGGACACACATGCACACACAGAGCGCGGTGGGCGAGGAGGGCGAGTGGCGTCCACTGAACCCCGGGCCCTGCTGTCAGCCGCACCTGGGCTGGGGGGAGCCAGGTGAGAGCCTTGGAGAAGATTTTCAAGGAAAAGGGAGTTAGAAACGGGCTCATTGGCCCCAGATTGTTAAAAGCTGGAGGAAAGGCTTCTCTCGGCACCGGGGCGGTGCCTGGGGAGGCTCACGGTGCAGGCACCTGAACACATGGTCAGCCCGGATCAACGTTGCGTGCGGGACACACTGGGAGCGTTTTAAGTCAACAAAGCTCCTGGCATGAGCTTCGCCCCCGCCCCCCGCGGGTTTGGGGGTTCCGAGGATCGCCCCCCACCCCCACTGTCCAGCCCCCACGCGCTTGCTCTGCCCCAGCTCCCCGCCTCTCTGGTGCCCCCCGGTGGCCCCGGTCCCTGCCCACCGAGCCCTCGGTCCTGCCGTGCGTGCTCGGCAGCTGGACAGCTCGCTCTCGGACCCAGATTCCTGTGGGCCCCCCACTCCTGCGGGCCCCCCTCCTGTGCCCCCCCCTCCTGTGGGCCCAGAGCGAATTGTGAAGAGAAAATATGAGCTTGGCCGATGAGCTTTGAGGTGCTCCGGTCGGGAATTGAGTTCCTTAATAAACAGGGAAATGAAAAAGGTTCAAGCCACTAGAAATCCAAATAAATCCCCCGCCGCTGCGATACGGAGCCATTTGGAAAAACGAAGGAGTTTGCTTCCCAGGACGCAGACCACCTGCCTTAACCTTTGAGTGTTTACTTTCCCCATTTACGGGGTCTCAGCTGAGCCCCTGTCCACTGTGCTGTCCCCAGCTGCAGGGCGAGGCTCAGGGTGGGGGCAGGGCCCCAGAGCTGGGGAGCAGGGCTCCCTCCGGGCTCAGACGGGTGAGTCCCCCGCAGCGCGCGGTGCCGGGGAAGGAAGAGAGGGAAGGGGTCACCGTCCGGAGTCCGTGGAACTAAACCGGGAGGGGTGGCCGCTGGGGCCCAGCCTGGACGAGGTGGCTCTCCGTCCCCGTCCCCCGTCGAGTCGCCAAAGCTCCTCTCCTCCCCTCCACGGGGTTCATCTCAGGCAGAGCCCCGAAGAGGGGGCCACGGAACGCAGACCCCGTGAGCGCTGCCCGCAGACTCAGCGGGGCTTCCTGGTGGGGCCAGGCGAGGACACACCTAGCCAGGGACCCGAGGGGCACAGGGGGCAGAAGCCGTGTGGCAGGAACACGGGCTGGACACGGGAGTGCACCCCAATGCTGGCGGGGCCTCCAGGAGCCTCCCGGGAGGACGGTGAGGACGAGCTGCCTCCGCTCACTCAGCCAGGATCTTCCTCGTCCCGTGAAACCCAGCAGGCACGGCCGGCCTGGGCGTGGAGGGAGGGATAGGTCTAAGGTCACATTCAAGCTGAGTGTCCCCTCCTCGCTCAGCCACGCTCACTGGCGTCTCCTCTGGGCCGGGAGCTGAGACCAGGCCTGGGGGCAGCAGAGAGGAGAGGCCCGCACAGGAGAGGCGGGGCTGACCCTGACCCACCGGGCCCATTCCGCCCTCCACACCCCGTCTGCACTGTCTCCTGGGACCCTCGCAACGACGCCTGGAAGTCCATTTATTGTCCCCATTTAGAGACGTGGGGACGGGGCTCGGAGATGTTGGCCGTCGGCCGAAGGCCACTCCTCTGACAGCCGGTGATGGGTGCACGGATCTGCCTGACTCCAGGCCCTGAGCTTCCAACCACAGCCCAGCAAGACCCTCCACACAGGGCGCCCGGTCCCATCGCCACTCCAAGCACTCACCTGCCCGGGACGCTCCACGGCCAGTGCTCAGTCACTTGTGTTGTGTTGGAGTCAACGCGTGGATGGGTACATGGCTGGCTGGCTGGATTTTCAATGGGTGGATGCATAAATGAATATTTCAATGAATGATGGATGGGTGGATGTATGCATGTTTGGATGGATGGATGGTTTAGTGGGTGAATGGATGAGTGAGTGAATGTATTCATGGATGGATGGATGGATAATGATTGAGTAGGTGGGTGGGTGGATAGATGGATGAATAATGGATGAATGAATGGATGGATGGGTGGGTGGATGGATGGGTTGGATGGATGGATGGGTGGATGGGTGGTAGGTGGGTGAGTGGTTGGATGGGTGGATGGGTGGTAGGTGGGTGAGTGAGTGGTTGGATGGGTGGATGGGTGGATGAATGAATAGATGGATGAATGGATGGATGGATGGATGGGTGGATGGGTGGATGAGTGGATGGGTAGGATGGATGGGTGGGTGAGTGGATGAGTGGATGGGTGGATGGGTGGGTGGATGGATGGGTGGGTGAGTGGATGGGTGGATGGGTGGATGGGTGGGTGGATGGATGGGTGGATGGGTGGATGGGTGGGTGGATGGATGGGTGGGTGAGTGGATGGGTGGGTGGGTGGATGGATGGATGGGTTGATGGGTGGGTGGATGGATGGGTGGGTGAGTGGATGGGTGGGTGGGTGGATGGATGGATGGGTGGATGGGTGGGTGGATGGATGGGTGGGTGAGTGGATGGGTGGATGGGTGGATGGATGGATGGGTGGATGGGTGGGTGGGTGGGTGGATGGATGGGTGGGTGAGTGGATGGGTGGATGGGTGGATGGATGGATGGGTGGATGGGTGGGTGGGTGGGTGGATGGATGGGTGGGTGAGTGGATGGGTGGATGGGTGGATGGGTGGGTGGATGGATGGGTGGGTGAGTGGATGGGTGGATGGGTGGGTGGATGGATGGGTGGGTGAGTGGATGGGTGGATGGATGGATGGGTGGATGGGTGGGTGGATGGATGGATAGGTGGATGAGTGGATGGGTAGGATGGATGTATGGGTAGATGGATGGGTGGGTAGATGGGTGGGTGGATGGATGGGTGGGTGAGTGGATGGGTGGATGGGTGGATGGGTGGATGGGTGGGTGGATGGATGGGTGGGTGAGTGGATGGGTGGATGGGTGGATGGGTGGGTGGATGGATGGGTGGGTGAGTGGATGGGTGGATGGGTGGATGGGTGGATGGATAGGTGGATGAGTGGATGGGTAGGATGGATGTATGGGTAGATGGATGGGTGGGTAGATGGATGGGTGGGTAGATGGGTGGGTGGATGGATGGGTGGGTGAGTGGATGGGTGGATGGGTGGATGGGTGGGTGGATGGATGGGTGGGTGAGTGGATGGGTGGATGGGTGGATGGGTGGGTGGATGGATGGGTGGATGGGTGGATGGGTGGATGGGTGGATGGGTGGGTGGATGGATGGGTGGGTGAGTGGATAGGAAAATGCCTGAATCATCTTCACGGACCAGCTCTGACTCATCCTTGAAAACCCCCCCGCACTCGCTCTGTTTATGAAGCTGTTATCTCCATATCTAAAGGGATTTTACACAAGGAAACAAAAAGTCATTCACTAAAACAACAGAGCAAGCAACAGTTGCCATCAGATTTTGAAAAATTAAATTAGGAAAACACAGTCTCTGGTCTCCAGTCACCCCTCCCTTCTCTCGGGTCTGAAGGCCTCCCTGTGCCCTCACAGGCCCGTGTCAGACCACGTCACAGATTCTGGGGAAAGCCCGACTCGGTGAGAGCCATTCCCTCCGTCTCCCAGGGCCCAGCTCTCACCCTGCACGTCGGGGGCTCCGAGGACCTTGGAGAAAAGAGCAAACGGGGAGGGAAGGAAGAAGGGCAGAGGGAGCCCAGAGGCGGGGGGGGGGGGGGGGGGGGGGGGGGCGAGAGAGAAGCCGCCACGCCCTGTGCAGCGCGTCCTGCCCCAGCCTCAGCCTGCTGTCCTGTCCCAGCCCGTCCCCTGCAGGTGGGGCTGCCTCAGGCGAAGGCTCCGAGGCCCAGCTCCCTGGAGGCAGAAGCACCGGCTCCGATGAGGCTCTTCCCTCCGACCTCAGCGATCCGTTTCCGGGAGAATTTCCCGCGTGTGCGCCCCTGATCCCGCGTCAGCGCAGCTCCCAGATGCCTCCGGGACTCCGGCCGCTGCCTGGTGTGGACAGCGGGCGGCAGCTGTCCCTGCAGAGGGCGTCGGCCCGCGGTGCCACAGGAGGCCATTCCCACCCACTGTTTCCTCCTGTGCGAGGACGTGCGGACCCACTGTGGGCGTGGGCCTGGAGCCTAACTTAGCCAGTAAACGCGGGGCCCGGAGGGCGCCTGTTGGATGCGACTGCTGGTGACGGTTCCTCGGCGGCTGCTCCCTGTGGATGGTCCTCTGGCCCGTCTCTGCCTCTCAGAGCCCTTGGTCGGCTCCGGGCGCGGCTCTCGGGCTGGTCCTGAGGGGCTGCGGGCTGCTGAGCGTCTGTATTTCCTGTGGCTCCTTCCCCTCCTGCCGTCTGTCCCGAAGGTGGGGCCCCTGTGCGTCCCCAGGAGTTAGGGGGCGGGGGGGGGGGTTCCGGTGCCCTGTCCGTCCCGCTGCCCGGCCTGGCCTCCGTCCGCAGGGCGCTCCCCCAGAGCCCAGGCCACGAAGGGGACCAGCCGGGCCTCCTGCTGCAGAGCCGCCCTGCCCGCGCCGGCCCTTCGGGCTCATGTCTGCAGGCTGGGCACCCAGCGGCCCGGCAGCGGCCTTTCCCCGACGGGGCGAAGCCACAGGGACGGCTCTGAGCCCGGCGGCCAGGAGGAGCCCGGTTCGGGCCGCACCACCGGTCCCCTCCGTGGACGGAGGCGGACGGAGCCCGGAGGCGATGGCTTCTCATGACGTCAGCAGAGGAGCGTCAGCACCCACCTGCCTCCCTTTTCTAACCGCACGACGGGGGTGCGCTGACGTCAGAGGTGTGATGTCACGTGCTCGCTGTTCTTTGAAAGCAAATAGCTCAGCGAGGGTCGCATCAGCCGCGCTGTTTGCAGAAAGCGCGGGCTTGGAAACGGGGCTCCCCCACCCCCATTCCTGGAGGGAAGTTCCGGAACCGCTGTCCCTCAAGGAGGTTCTGCAGGTGCGTCCGCACGGGGCGCCTGTGTGGGGCTCCCACCTGCTCCCACCGCCTTTCCTCTCGCGGGAGAAGCCCTCCCCCACGCGGCCACTCGCCGGCCTCTCAGGGGGCGCTCCCTGCGCGGGCGGGGCGTGGAGGGGGGGGGCGCCCGGTGGGGCAGGTGGAAGCTGTGTTTTGTAGCATCGAACCGGTGCATTTGCAGCCCTGAGCGGCCAGGACCCACCGTGGGTTTGGGGCCTGGGTTCTCCGGAGGGCAGCCCCGCCCATCGTGTCCGGCCCGTGGTCCTCGACCCTGGACCCTGCGCTTCGGATGGAGCGCGTCCCTGGGCTGCCCCTCCCCGGCCTCCTCCGGGGTCTGTCCGCTCCCCTTGTCCTCTAGGTGGGGTTCCTGACTGTCAGGTCAGTACTGGCCGGGACCCCAGCAAGCCCCGCCCACCCCCAACACCCCCCTCCCACCTAGCCCCGCCCCGAGGACCTGGGCCCCGCCCCCAGGACCTGGCCCCGCCCCTGAGGACCTAGCCCCGCCCCAGGTCTGGCCCCGCCCCCGAGGACTTGGGCCCTGCCCCCCCAGGACCTGGCCCCGCCCCCCAGGACCTGGGCTCACAGCAGAGCAGCCGGTTACTCCTGGCTTCCAAGGTCCAGGCACAAGGTGCGGGCGCGGGCAGGCTCCCTGGGGCCCGCGAGTCCGGGGCTGCGGCAGGCTCACCCGCGGTGGCACCGGCTGGCACAGTGCACCTGGCAGGCTCCGGCCCACCTGAGCCAGCTGCTCCCTGACAGCAGCTCCTCTTGCCAGGGCGTGGGCGCCAAGCCTGGCGGAGGGGCTTGGCACAGGGTCCGCGCCCGCCGCGGCTGGGCACCGCTCTGAGTTCCGAGCGGGGAGGACGCCCCGTCCAGGCGGGTGTGCGGGACCCACCGTGACAGGGAGGGCGAGGCTCTGAGCTCAGGCCACCAGGCTGCTCACAGGGCGCGCGGCTGGTCTCAGTCCTCCGCCCTCGGCGCCAGGTGAGCAGGTGCAGCCAAGGCCGGGGTGCTCCGCCCTCCGCGCCCGCCCCACCTCCCCGCCTGCCTGGCGCTCCGCCCTCCCCCTCGCGTGCCAGGCCGCCCCTCTGCCCCCAGCCCCCCCTGCCCCTGCGCGTCCGCCAGGGGGTGTTCAGTCCTCACCGCCCGAGGGTGGACAGGTCCTGCGGCGGGGCCGAGCGCCCAGGGAGGGTCAACCTGGACGCAGGGAAGGGCTACTACGATCCCAGCACCCCCCCGGGGACTGCTCGGTGCTGGGGCCCGGCTCCCCACCGCCCGGAGGCTTGTCCCACGCCCGCGGGAACCTGGGAACCAGGGGAACCAGCGCTGAAAGGGCGGCCGCGCCCTAAGAGCCCCCTCGCCTTGCCAGGAGGGCCGGGGCTCGAGAAGGTGTCCACGTGCACCGCGCCTCCCTCTCGTGGAAAGTCCCGGAGTCCAAGTTCTCTGCGAGGGAGGCTCCCCGTGACCTGGGGGTGGGGGGCATCAGGGGCACCCTGGCTCCGGGCAGCGCCCACTTCCTCCGAGGGCGCCTTGGCCATGGGGTGAAGGAGGCAGGCGCGTCCGCATGGCAGACCCGGGGGCCTGTGGGGAGAGGAGGTGACGCAGACTCGGACCCGGGGCCTGGAGTGCTCCCTGCTGCTGGCCTGCCTCCCGAAGGCTCTGCCTGTGTGACGGCCCCTCTGCTCTGCTCAATGCGAGCCCGGCTGCAGCTCCGAGGATTCCTTACCCACGACCAACAGCCCGGACATGTCAGCACCCAGGGCTGGGCCTCCACGGCCCCTTGAGGAAGTAGAGTGTAGCCCTGGCTGGTTTGGCTCAGTGGATAGAGCCTCCAGCCGTGGACTGAAAGGTCCTGGGTTCGATTCCAGTCAAGGGCACATACATCGATTGCAGGCTCAATCCCTGGCCCTGGTCGGGTTGCAACCAACCAATACCTCTCTCTCTCTGCCTCTCCCTCTCCCTCCCACTCTCTATAAAAATCAGTGGGAAAGTATCCCCGGCTGAGGATTAGCAACAACAGGAGGAGTTAGAGTGTGTTTACGCCGCACAGATCTCCACAGCCCGCCTCAACCCCATGGAGGCAGCTCCGAGCAGCTCCCGGCAGAGACCTGGCCATCTTGGCCTGGCCGCCCTGCCAATACAGCGCATGGAGCCCCAGCAGGTGCCTCTGGCCCGGTACCAGGCTTCAAACACAACAGCGTGTGACTTGTGTTTGCTGACACGGGTGTTTTGGGGTTTGATGGTGCCCGCCCTCGGCTCTGGGGGATCAGTGTGTCACCATGTGCTATTCCGTGTCACGTGTGGGACAGGAGGGCGGGTCCTGGCGGTCAGCATGGCCTGTGTTTGACCATGGGAGGGGGATCTGGGTGCCCACGCACACGGCTGCTGCCTGCCTGCTGGTCCCTGCAAGGACGGGGATGGGGGGGGGGGCAGACCCAGTCTGAGGGTCTGGTGGCCGAGCGCCCTCGGAGGCCTGCGCCCGCAGGACCAGAGCACGTGCCATGAACGCGGCCTTTGAGTGGATGGCGGTGGCCTTCGTCACGGGGTTCCTTCCCTCCCCGTGGGTTGTGACAAATAGCTTGGGCTTCATGAGACGTGCGCTTTAAACGTCTTTCCCAGCGTGTTGGTTAGGCTGGAGAGACGGAATCGGAGGCTGAGAAGCATCTTTTCAGTGTGCCTCCTAATCACCAGCTGTTTCCAAGAAAATAATCATGTTGGGCAAATGATGACATTTTGCTCTCACAACTGTGTCTCTACACGTTCGCAAAACTCCTGGAGCCGCTCATTTGGCGTCGGAGCAGCTCTGCTCGGAAGGACGCTGCTTTCCACTGTGTTGGTCGCAGCCTAGCTAATCTGACACCTGGAGTTGCTGACAGAGGTGACTGTATGTCACAGGGAGCCCCGGTGACACTGCCCGTCCCCTCCCAGGTCACGGGGAGCCCCAGTGACACTGCCCGTCCCCTCCCAGGTCACGGGGAGCCCCGGTGACACTGCCGTCCCCTCCCAGGTCACGGGGTGCCCACCTGTATTGAGATATAACCGACATCCAGGTGACGCTGTGTAATGTTAAGATGCAGACCCGGTGATTCGATTCCCGTAGATATTGTGAGGTGATGATCACTCTGGCTTGGTTAACACCTCCCTCATCTCGCACAGTTAGCACCTTCCATGTACATCATGCAGTCTGTTAACCATAGTCACCATGCTGAACGTGGAGTCCCCAGAATTATTCACCCACTAGAGGCCCGATGCACGAAATTCATGCAAGAGTAGGCCTTCGCAGTCCTGGCTTCACCCAGAATGTCGTCCGGAGGGTCGTGCCGCTGTTCAGCCATTTGGTCGATTTGCATATTATGCTTTTATGATTATAGATGACTGGGTCTCTCTATCATTTGACCCCTTCACCCATGTCTCATTCAGTCCCCCCACAGCCACCCTACTTCCTGTCTCTACAAGTTCAGGCTTTTAGGTCCCACTGTGTGCCTGAACCATACCTTCTCCATCCATCCATCCACCATCCATCCTCCATCCATCATCCACCCATCCATCATCCATCCATCCATCATCCATCCATCCATCATCCATCCATCCATCATCCATCCATCCATCATCCATCCATCCATCATCCACCCATCCATCATCCATCCATCCACCCATCATCCATCCATCCATCATCCATCCATCCACCCATCATCCATCCATCCATCATCCATCCATCCATCATCCACCCATCCATCATCCATCCATCCACCCATCATCCATCCATCCATCATCCATCCATCCATCATCCATCCATCCATCATCCATCCATCATCCATCCATCCATCATCCATCCATCCATCCATCCATCCATCCATC